>NC_139516.1:164531165-165731165 GCF_947247035.1 Vipera ursinii | reverse complement strand
CTTCTCCCATTCTGGGTGTCACCTTGTTGTTTGTATGTACTGTTTGGTTCTAATAGACGAGGACTCAGAGTGGTTTAACAATGAACGAGTTTATTGAATACACAAAGTCAACTGTCAACTGTCAAATGTTGCAACCCTTTTATAGAGAAAGCGTTAGAACTGTAACCAATCAATGGAGTCTCTTTTCCCGCTCCTAGGTTATGGCGTCCAATGATTGCACCTTAATTTCCCGCTCTAAACCTTACTATGCTGCAATCTGTTTGCAATCTATTAAGTGCCTTGTTAATAACTATTTACATACACAACACCCCTTACCCCCCAGTTGATGTTATTTCTTTACAAAATCCTTTAAGTATTTTGGTGGCCTATGTATTCTAGAAGGGTATCTGTTACCTTGGCTGCTAGGGACCCCTCTTCCTGATTGACTGCTTGGCTGCTTGTCACTGCTGGACCTGGGCTCTGGGTTACTGGACTCAGATGTTTCCCTGTTGCTGTCTTGTGTATTAGTTTGTGTTTGGAAATCAGTGGTCACTGGCCTACTTCGCAGGGGTATTTCCCATTCAATTTGACTGAATTGTTGTTGTTGGGTACCAGGGGATGGGTCATTTTGCCTTTCCTCTACGCCACTCTCTGGCCTGTTGTTATCGCTGAACCTGGATGTACTGTTTCCCCCTAGTATGCTTTGGTCCCCCTCTACTGGCACACATCCACTAGATCTTTTCCTCAGCTGGTCTATGTGTCTTTTACAGATCCTATTCCCTTCCCCCTCAATAGTGTACGACAGGGGACCTAAGATTTCAGTCACCACCCCAGGAATCCATTTGTCCCCTTGGGCATAGTTTCTGGCCCAGATCAAATCCCCCACTTTAAATGTTCTGTTAGGAATGTCCAATTCAATGTTTGGTTGAAGTCTGTCAGGGTGTAATCTGTCCAATTTGGTGGTTAGTCTCCTGCCCCACCTCATTTCAGCTGGACTTTTCCCTGTAGAACAAGGGGTCGTGTGTTGGGCCAACAAGAACTCGGCCAGTCTCTGATGCCAGTCACCTTGAATGATTCTTTTTAAAGCGTCCTTCGTGGTCCTCACATTTCGTTCAGCCAAGCCGTTGGTGGAGGGGTGGAAGGGTGCTGAAGTCTTGTGCTTAATCGAGTTGGCCTTGAGGAAATCCTGAAATTCAATAGATGTGAATTGTGGCCCATTATCAGACACAATTAAATCCGGCAACCCATGAGTGGCAAAGAGGCCCCTTAATGCCTGTATTGTTCTACCTGAAGTTACTGAACTGACTGGTACTACCTCTAGCCATCTAGAGTAGCTGTCAACCACTACTAGGAACGTTAACCCTTGGAAAGGTCCAGCAAAGTCAATATGAATCCTGGACCAAGGATTCCTAGCTAGTTCCCACTTATGCGTACGGATGTGTTGTTGTTCAGGCCTGGAACGTTGGCACAGATGGCAATTGGCAACACATTCCTCAATGTCGTTGTCCAGTCCTGGCCACCACAAGTGACTCCTAGCCAACGCCTTCATCCGTAGTATTCCAGGATGTCCCTCATGTAATTCTAGTAGAATAGCTGATTTGTGGATTCCTGGAATAACTACACGAGTTCCCCAGAGTAAGCATCCCAAATGAACTGACAGTTCATCTTTCCTTCTGAAATAGGGACTGTATTTTTCGTCCGGTTTGGCGTTAGGCCAACCACTCATGACCCAGACCATTACTCTCTTTAAGGTGAGGTCCTTATTAGTTGCCTCGGCTATGTCTTTAGCAGTTAGGGGCAAATCAGGAATGTCCTGTAGGGACATTATTTGTCCCACAGGTGCAGGGTCCTCCTCTGTTATGCTTAGGGGCAATCTGCTAAGAGCGTCAGCGTGTCCCATGTCCTTGCCTGGTCTGTATTGTAGGGAAAATGAGTATGCTGAGAGGAAAATGGACCACCTCAGCATTCTGGGCGACATGATTTGGGGAGTCTGTTTATCTGTGGTAAACAGTCCCAGCAGGGGTTTGTGGTCAGTCAGTATGGTAAAGTTCCTACCATAAAGGTAGTCGTGGAACTTTTTAACTCCTGCCACTATAGCTAATGCCTCCCTGTCTATTTGAGCATAATTGCGCTCTGCCTTGGTTAGTGTTCGGGAATAATATGCAATGGGTCTTTGTATTCCTTGGTTGTCTAAGTGGCTGATCACGGCCCCTACGCCATAGGGCGAAGCATCGCACGCCAGGTAAATTGGTTTGTTTTCTATAAAGTGGGTTACAGTAGATTTACTGGAAAGGATGTCCTTTAAGGTTTGGAAACTCACTTTGTGTTTGTTCTGCCATTGCCAAGGGGACTTCTTATCTAAGAGTCTGTGGAGGGGTTCTGCAATGGCAGCCTTGTGTGGCACAAACGTGTGGTAAAAGTTTACCAAGCCAAGGAAGGCCTGAAGTTCCGCCTTGTTCCTTGGTTCTGGAGCCCATTTAATTGCTTTAATTTTGTCAGGGGTAGGGTGGATTCCACTTTTGTCAATCCTGAACCCCAAAAAATCAGTGGATTTAACCCCTATGCTACATTTTTCCTTTTTAAGTTTCAATCCAGCCTTCCTAAATCTACCCAGTACCTGTTCCAGCCGCTCTACTAACATCTCCTCATCCTTTCCTGCTATTAGGACATCATCAAAGTAAGGGCATACTCCAGGTATGCCCTTTAAGGTCCTCTCCATCACTTCTTGGAAGATGCCTGGAGCTGCTGCAATTCCAAATTGCAGTCTGTGGACTCGGAACGCCCCCTTGTGGGTAACAATCGTCTGTGCCTCTGCAGCCTCTTTAGAAACAGTCAACTGTAAGTACGCATGCGCCAAGTCTAGCTTGGCAAACATGGCGCCGTCCTGGATCGTGGCGAGGACCTGCTTCACCGTCGGGACCGGGTAAGCATGCTTTTTCATTCCAATGTTCAGGGTGGCCTTGTAGTCAGCGCAGATTCTCACATCCCCATTAGGTTTGAGGGGTGTGACAATCGGCGTTTCCCACAAACCACCCTCAACAGGTTCTAATACGCCCTGGCCTACAAGCCGGTCGAGCTCGGCCTCGATTTTTCCCTTTAAGGCAAAAGGTACCCTTCGGGCCTTAAGCCTGATTGGTTTTACTGAGGGGTCTAGGTTAAAGTTAATGGGGGGCCCTTTGTACTTGCCCAGAGATCCATCGAATACGTCTGCAAATTCATTGCAGACTGATTCGAGGGTCTTATTTTTAATCACTGAATTTATTCCCCCGATCCAAATTCCCAGGGCAGGGAACCAGTTAAGTCCAATTAAGCTGGTCCTATTTCCCTCTGTCACAATTAATTCTAAGACCCCCTTAAATCCCTTAAATTTTACGCTAAGGCTGGTCTTTCCTTTTACTTTTATTGGACTTTTTTGAAAGTCCGTTAATTGAATATTTGTTGGACTAAGTGGAATTCTCTTTCCACTTATTTGTTCAATTCTCTCAAGGGTTTCAGTGGAAATTATTGACACTGAAGCCCCTGAGTCTATTTCCATTCTGCAAGGGACCCCTTGCAGGAGGACTGTGATTTTTAATTTTCCAACTGGAAAATTGTGACCTTTTCCCAGCCTCCTCCCATTGACTCGCGCCACCTCCCCTAGCTTTGGGATTTTAACCCGGGGTTTAGGGGTCTCCTTGCCACTGGACTTAGGGGTTACCTTACCCTCAGGCCACACATCGACTTCGTTAAGGCGGTTGTCGCGAGCACGGTTCCTGCAGATGGCCTGGATGTGGCCGGTCTTGCCGCATGCCCGGCACCTTGCGGAACGGAATCGGCAGGAGGCGCGGGGATGGTTGCCGCCGCAGCTGCCGCACCGGTTCTGGGTGTCAATGTCGCGCGGTCTGGTTGCGGTGTCCCGCCAAGGTCGTTGTGTCCCGGTCGGTTGTCTTTGCGGAGTTGCGGTTTGTTGACGGCGGCCAGGTTCAGGCCCTTCGCTTCTGGGTTGTCTTGGCGCCAATTTTCCAAATCGCCTGGAGACTTCGGCGATTTCTTCCTCCCACTGCTGGTCCACCTCCCCGCAGTCCACATAGCCCTCTTGGTTGATCTCGGGCGCCACTGCCATGCTACTGCGGGGGGGGGTCGCGATACCCGGTTGACTCGTAAGTTAAAAGTTCGTCAAGCACTTCCTGCAAATCGCCGGTGGGTTTGGAGATTATTCTGTTTTGTAGTTGTTCATCACGTAAGCCCAGTACTACTCGGTCCCGAATTCTTATTTCTAAATTATCGTATTTACATCGTACTGCGGCTTCCCTGACGGCAGCGACAAATTTTTGAATGGATTCTCCCGGTCTCTGGTTCCTCTTTTCGAAGATGCGCCGCCAAAAGAGTTCAGATCTTCGGGGAGTAAAGTGGACCTTTAATTTGGCAAGGAGGTCGGCGTAAGGCACGCTTGAGACTGGTTGCGGTTGACACAGTCCGACAGTGACTCGGTAGACCGGTGTCCCGCAGATCGTCAGTAATGCAGCCGCTTTTTTACGGTCGTCGGTGATTCCGTTCACTAACAGGAACCCTTCGACTTGTCCAATGTATTCTTCCCAATCTTCGGGGAAGTTTGGGTCAAATTCCTTCAATGACCCGATTTGCGCCATTCGGAGAATTTTTTCCTTATTCTTCCGCGGCCGCTCGGTTGACTGTGACTCGTTCTGAATTTGCCGCCTTTCGCGACAATTCCGCCAATTCTCTGGTCTTCTGTCTATCCCACCTTCGTCGCCAGTTGTTTGGTTCTAATAGACGAGGACTCAGAGTGGTTTAACAATGAACGAGTTTATTGAATACACAAAGTCAACTGTCAACTGTCAAATGTTGCAACCCTTTTATAGAGAAAGCGTTAGAACTGTAACCAATCAATGGAGTCTCTTTTCCCGCTCCTAGGTTATGGCGTCCAATGATTGCACCTTAATTTCCCGCTCTAAACCTTACTATGCTGCAATCTGTTTGCAATCTATTAAGTGCCTTGTTAATAACTATTTACATACACAACATGTACACTGATAGCTTATGCACCAGAGACAAATTCCTTGTGTGTACAATCACACTTGGCCAATAAAGAATTCTATTCTATTCTATTCTATTCTATTATGCTGTTCTGTTCTGTTCTGTTGTTCCGTTCTATGTTAACATTAATCAAAAGAGTAGAGTAAATCTTTGAACAATTGACTTGTGATTATTATCATTATTTTTACAAGTGATGCCTGCATATTTTTTCACATAACTCCACATGTTAGGAGATAAATGGCTTAACCCTATATTGGTACACTAAAAAAATAAGTCCGGTTTTTTTCAGTGAGATAACTCAATAACTGAATTCAGAACTGCAACCTGAACTGGTAGATCCAACCAGTAGATGCAATATCTATTAATACATATATAAAGGAGGAATAAATTGATATTCCAAAAATATGCAGATTTCTTTTTATTCTTCACTACTGTATATTCCAATCATCTAACAGAAACAAATATGAGTATGTATTAAATTGAAGTCAAATATTTTTTCACTCTACCAAACATGGTCACACTACGCTATAAGGTTATACAATACACTTTAACTCTCTTTTCTTTTAACTCTCTTTCCATTCAGTTTATGTAGAATTTCCAAAGTCTGCATAACTAGAGACAAAACACTAGGAGAGAAGGACAAATACAATGATTAGAGCTATCTCTGATTGTACTGTACAGCAGAGTGAGTCTTAGCAAGTGAGAAAGAAAAATAATAGATAAAGAGAATTTGTATGAGAATGCACAGACTGAATTGGTGTTTACCAGGACTAGAAGCTTAGCTCAAGCCTTTATTTCACCAGTAAAACTAGTGAGTCCCTAATGCCTCTAAAATAACAGGGCAGATTTCTTCCTGTTCCTTAATCTAAGAAAGAAAGATGTTCTGTATCTCTGTCTACCATAGTAATGACTGTGCCTATAATGTATAATGAGTTAAGATAAGATAAATCTTAAGATACTCAAGCTCAGAATCTCTGAACTGCACCTGTGATTTGGAGAACTCTACGGCTTTGCCTCCCATGGAAAATATGGCAAATTAGCCCTTCCTTCCAAAAGTTGAAACTGGAGGTACGAAAATCATCATTAAAACTCTACAGAACTTTGGAAGCAATTGGGACACATTAGAAATGCAGCACAGTTGTAGGCTTGTTCAGTGGTGCCTCTCTTATTTTCTTCTTACATTTCTAACCCACTTGCTCCCAGGGAAGCCAGCAAGAATGGCTTACAATGCATATCTAGACAATAATAATCTTGGACCTGAATAATAAAGAAGAGTGAGAATTTCCTATTTTGATTCTAGTACTTTGAACACTTTTGAAATACTCTATGTTTTTCTGCATATAACATCACCCTCATTCAAGAGACTGTCTCTGACTTCAAACAGACATGCAATAAAAAAAATCAAAGGTAAATTTAATTGTTTACTGAAGGAAGATTAAATGGGTGGATCTCTGTTCAAAATATTTTCGTATTGCCCAATACATATGGTCCATTATATTTATTTATGCTCCATTATATTTATGGTACTCCTTTCTTCTTCCAGGTCATTGCACTTTTTAGTATCTCTTTCTTCTACCTTTCCTGAAATAAGCATTTCTAAGTGATGGCATTGCCAAATAATGTTTAATGAATAACTCTTAAAATTAAAGCATTGTAAATTCTCCCCTCATTATTCCAACCTAGAATTCTCTGTTACTAAAAGTATGATTAAACTAAAATATACTGTTCCCCAATCAGATGAACACAAAACGTTATGCTTAATTCCCAGCCAGCATGGCCTTGCTGGTTCATGATAATGAAAGGTGTAGTTCAATATATCTTGATGGTACAAGATAGTCCTGACAAAAGCAGAATCAATTGCATGTGATAATTCAATCTATACATTACACAAAGTGTGCAGATTCTTCTAAATTGCAGAATTCAGCTTTACACGGCACAGAATATTGCTAACTTTCATGTATAATTTTGGCATTTTTATGACAGATTAACCAACTTTATAAATAAGAAAGCTCCAATATATTGAACGGTAGTTCCTGCCTCATACAAATGTATACAAATGACTTTTTTTATCCCCAAGTTACATTTTAACATGGGTTCAATCTTCTTTTCAACACTATTGATACCCCCAACTTGTCTAAAATTGTTGTGACCCAACAGTGAACTCTTTCTTGGAAACAATGTAAACTGGTTTTCATCAGATAAATTAATCTGAGAAAAGCAAACAGGATAGTTAGTCTGAAACTATACCAATCCCACTAAAAGTAGCCAAGGGGGGGAAAGCAGAAAAAACATAGAAAGGGCATTGCCTAAAAGTCCTGCCAAGATCACAGACCCTGGAAACAAAACACAGCTTTCAGGAATGAGGGAATGCCAAGAAAGGTAGAAAAGGGGACACTGGGCAATTAGAGAATGACATGAAAACTCTCATTTGCCAAAGGACCAACAGCTATAGCATGGTTAAGTTTTAGCAGTACATGGAAATATAACTATCCAGAGAAGAATCTTCTCCCATCATTATTTTCCAAAATGATTTGCCTGGGTGCCTGACAGCATTAAATGGCACCTTAGCTAAATATGTTTAACTAACAAAGATAGAAAACAAATTGTAGTATGACAAAGATTTACCCCACCTTACCCAACCTTCCACATGTGTGAGGGATTCTGGCTGGAGGGCTGTGACCATGGAGATCTTAGTTCAACTCCATGCATGATTAGAGAGCTTACTAGGGGATTTGTATTAGTCACAACCAGCACCGTGATTGTATTCTGAGCATAAAATAAGGCATAACCCAGAGATGTCTCCTTAGATTTCTTAAAGAAAAACTGCAATATACATTGAAGATGTTTATTACAAAAAGTTAAAAATAAACAAGAGGAAGAGAAGATATATAATTTTATCTTTTGAAGGTTGTTGGCAAATATAGCTTACAAGGAAAACTCCCTTGAGGCCACAGTCTTATTATGCTTTTAAAGAGGCATAATAGTAATTCTATACTAAACTACAATATTTGCATCATTTCTAGACCTGAAGCTATTTTCCCCTCCTTACTTAACATTTTTTTCTGAAAAGTATGCAAGTTTAAGAGACTACTTTTTTTTAGCAGGGTAAATATTTAGTAGGTTTTGAGCTTTCGGTTTGTGCGCGTGGCGCTTCCGGACATGCAGGAACACTCTGTTTCCTGCTGTCCATTTTTTCTTTTTTGGAGGACCCTGAAAAGTGTCAAAAATCACCCTGGAGGGGTGACTACTAAGAGGAGGCCTTCCCTGTGATCACAGAAGGGCAGCAGCCCTCCGCTTGAATTTGGGACAACTCCTTTGGCCCGAAGAAGAAGAGACCGGCCATAAAGATGGCCAATCATTAAGCTGCTCCATGCCGAAAGCCAAAAGCACTACCTAGCACTAAGAAGCAATCTGGAGGACCTGGGTGAGACTTTACCTTTCTTACTCCCTTAACTATTTTCCTGTGGGACTTTCCTGAAAATTTCTTTCCCCACTTTTTGAAAAAATGGCGAATATTTACTCTGGGAACAAATCTTAAAGCCTTAAAGAAGATCAAATAATTCAGCAAAGAAATTAAGTAATTTTACCTGTATTTACTAAAAAGCTCCTATTTTTTGGTGGGGATCTACTACTCTATTTCCTCTCTAAGCTTTGAATTAAAGAAAAAAAATTGGACTAATTATACAAAAGTTTTATATTAATTTGGGGGGAAAAAGAAAATTTTTACATTGCATTTTATATGCTATTGATGACATCTTGTGGCAAAACCTGGTACACAAGTAAATTTTTCTCCTGTTGTGAGAGCTGACTGAATAACAGAGTTGTCCTTGACATTACTTTTAAAGATAAGTGTGGGAACACCTGGCACTGAAAACAACTCTTTGAGGTGGATAATCTTTGACTATTATTGAAATAGACCCCATGGAAGATTTAGCTGCAAACAATAATGAAATGGATGAATATATTCCACCACTTGATTATAAACTGATACTGGACACGATTTTGGCAATGACAGAGCAAATTAAAGCCAAACTTCAAGAAAAATCTGACAACTTAAAGCCACCAAATCAAGTTCTGACCTTAAATGAGGAAATAATAATCCAAGAGCAAATAGAAGTGGAAACTAACACTAAAATAGGAGATTTCAAAGAACAACAAATGCAACCTATAGAGAAGCTTAAAGTCCAAATTTCAATGTCAACTACAAAACTTACAACTCAGAAAGCAATAGCACCTGAAGAAAGCAATATTAAGAGTGAAGACACTAAAGGCCTTCAAATATACCTTATTGAGAATTCAACTAATCAAATGACAACCATAACACCAGCTACTACTTTCTACCTAATCCAGATGGAATTGGAAGAAGAAAAAGATGTGCCTGATTTAATGGCAACTATATTAGATCAAGGGACGCGGTGGCTCAGTGGGTTGGGAGGCTGAGCTTGTCGATCAGAAGGTCGGCAGTTTGGCAGGTCGAATCCTGAGTGCCGCGTAACAGAGTGAGCACCTGTTACTTGTCCCAGCTTCTACCAACCTAGCAGTTCGAAAGCACGTAAAAATGCAAGTAGAAAAATAGGGACCACTATGGTGGGAAGGTAACTGCGTTCCGTGTGCCTTTGGCATCTAGTCATGCTGGCCACATGACCACGGAGACGTCCTCGGACAAGCGCTGGCTCTTCGGCTTTGAAATGGAGATGAGCACCGGCCCCTAGAGTCGGAAACGACTAGCACGCATGTGCAGGGGACCCTTTACCTTTACCTTTTATATTACATCAATCATCAAAAACTGAATTATTAAAGCAAAACTTCAATGGTTACAAAGGGGACACTTTCTTTGCAAAACTGACATTTGGATTCTTTCCCTGGATGCAAATAAGGGGTATAGGAAGAAAGAGAGATACATTTGAGAATTTAAAGATGCCAAAAGGGAAGCCTGATTGGCACAAAAGGAAGGCAAGAGTTAGATTTAAAAAAACTGGGATTCCTAAAGATAAGAGTATAAAAATACCTTTCAATGGATTAAGGGGAATCTCTAAAAAATATAACTGTTTTTACATTTAGGTTATAGATCTGTAAGGGAAAACAAAAGCTTTTAGAATATAATTCTGAACTATATTATAGAATTTGGAATGATGTACAATTGATGTACGGTTAAGACGACTTATAGAATATATGTTGTTACTTTTGAATTATATTATAGAATCTAGAATTTTATATACAAAAGATAGTATTTTAATAATTGTTGAACAGTTAAGACAAAAAATATCTTTCTAATAATTGGTGATTTGTTAACATGAAAAGTAGATTTTAATGGTAAAACATAAGAATGTTTAATAAACAATGTAAGTTTTGTAGATAAGAGAATTATTCTTTATTGAAATAGGGAATTATGGTTTACCCAAAAATTAAGCTTTCTTTCGTATATTATAGGCTATTCTAGAATATTCTATTGAAATTAAATAAAATTTAAAAACAGGATATTGATATGTATTAGTGAAAATATATTGAAAATTTTGTTAATTGACTAGGTTACAACTAGAAATGTATTAACTTGACTATTTTCACTATGTGATAATTGAAGGAATCAGAGAGGGAATCCGTGTTGATGCAACCTGAACTATTTACAACTTGTTATTTGTTACTTTGAGTACCCAGCCACCGTATTGCTTCACAAATACATGTATATGTATATATTAAAAAATCAATAAAACTTGTATAATATATATATATTTAGTAGGTTTTTTGAAAATTACAATGGAAAGCTAATTCACATATAAATATTAAGCTCAAGGAAGATGACCTAAGCCAAGGGCATATGTCTAGAGGAAAGAAGAACAGAGTGGCCAAACTCAGAAGAAAAAGAGCTCTTGTACCTTGTACAGGGATCTACAACAGCTGCAATTTCTTTTCCTTGAAGGATAAAGTATATATTCCCTTTTCTCCTCAAATGTGAATAAGAAAGGAGAGGATCTATACTGCCATCAACCCTTATATTCCCTATGGATATGATTAAGATTAAATTGCTGAAATAGCTTGCCATTCAGCTTTTTAGCAGCATCTAATTAATCTTGAGCAGTCACAAATTTTTAATTATTGAATTGGAACCTACTAGAAAAATCCTGGATTGGGAAATCAAAATCAAAATACTGAAATGAGGCAATAGGAGCTTGTTGTTGCTAAGAAAACTGTGTGGATATTTTTACTAGGAATTGAGCTTGACTCAAAGAAAATTTTACTTTATCTGTAGCCAGTCTTTTCCAATTCTTTCCTCTTCTCAACAAACTCAGTTCTGAACTCAGTAAATATATTAAGCAAGTTGCATTTAAATAATTTCATTTGTTTATTTATTTATTTCGATTTATATACCGCCCTTTTCCCGAGGGACTCAGGGCAGTTAACAGGGAAAATTAAAACAATACAATAAATACAAGTTAAAATAAAATAAAATTAAATAAAAATTAAAACCTTAACCCAAAACCCTCAGTCCAGGCCAGCAAGTTCTAATAGCCAAGTTTTTAGGTCCTGGCGAAACGAGCAAAGGTCAGGGGCCATCTGGAGTTCCACAGGCAGCTGATTCCAAAGGGCAGGTGCGCCCACAGAGAACGATCTCCCCCTGGGGGCCGCCAGCCAGCACTCCCTGACCGGCGGCACCCTGAGGAGGCCCTCCCTGTGGGAGCGCACAGGACGATGGGAGGTTGAGCAGGTGCTCCCAAAGATAGTCTGGACCCATGCCATTTAGGGCTCTATAGGTCATCACCAGCACCTTGAATCTCACCCGGAGGGCAACTGGAAGCCAATGCAGCTTGCGGAGAAGAGGCGTTACATGGGAGTATCGGGAAACCCCCATCACAACTCACACGGCTGCATTCTGCACCAGCTGAAGCCTCTGAGTGGTCCTCAAGGGCAGCCCCATGTAGAGAGCATTGCAATAGTTTATCCAGGAGGTCACAAGCGCATGAGTGACTGTACGTAGGGCATCTCGGTCCAGATAGGGCCGCAACTGGTGCACCAGGCGAACCTGGGCAAAAGCCCCCCTGGCCACGGCTCCTATATGATCTTCCAAACTGAGCCATGAGTCCAGGAGGACGCCCAAGTTGCGGGCCCTATCTATGGGGGATAACACCTCACCCCCCATAGTTAACGATGGAATATACTGGTTAATCCGAGATGCCGGTATGCACAGCCACTCAGTCTTGGCGGGATTAAATCAAAGCCTGTTTCTCCCCATCCAGACCTGGACTGCCTCCAGGCAACGGGACATCACGTCGAGGGCATCGCTGGGTTGGTTCAGGGTGGAGAGAAAAAGTTGGGTATCATCAGCATACTGATGATACCCCACCCCAAACCCACAAATGATCTCACCCAGTGGCTTCATATGGAAGTTGAACAAGAGGGGAGAGAGGACTGACCCCTGAGGAACTCCACAAACGAGAGGCCTCGGGGCCGACCCCTGCCCTCCTGCCAACACCGACTGCGAGTGGCCCAGGAGGTAGGAGAACCACTGTAGAACAGTGCCCCCCACTCCCAACCCCCTGAGACGCTGCAGCAAGATACTATGGTCGATGGTATCGAAAGCCGCTGAGAGGTCTAATAGGACTAGGACAGAGGAACAGCCCCTGTCTTGAGTCTGCCAGAGATCATTCACCAGTGCAACCAATGCCGTCTCCGTGCTGTATCCGGGCCTGAAGCCCAATTGGTACGGGTCCAGGTAGTCAGTTTCCTCCAGGAACAGAGGGAGCTGACGTGCCACCACACTCTCAACAACCTTTGCCACAAAGAGAAGGTTGGAGACAGGATGATAGTTGTTTAAAACAGCTGGATCCAGGACAGGCTTCTTGAGGAGGGGCCTCACCACCGCCTCCTTCAAGGCGGCAGGGAAGCTACCCTCCCTCAAAGAAGCAGTTATTATTGCATGGATCCAGCCTTGTGTCCCCTCTTGAACTGCATACACCAGCCAGGAGGGGCACGGGTCCAACAAACACGTGGTGGAACTCAGCCTCCCCATGATCCTGTCCACCTCTTCCGGGGTCACAGGATCGAATTCATCCCAGATAATATTTCCAAGACCGCTCATCTCCCCCCGTCTGACTCTGCCCAGTCGGAGTCCAGACCGGCCCGGATCTGAGCGATTTTATCTGTCAGATGCTGACTAAACTCCTCGGCCCGCCCCTGCAAGGGCTTCTCCCTCACCTCCTGATTAAGGAGGGAGCGAGTGACCCTAAACAGGGCGGCCAGGCGATTATCTGCAGAAGCGATGAGGGCAGCGAAGTAGTTAGACTTCGCTGCCTCCATCGTGGTAAGATAAGACCTCATTGAAGTTCTTAACCGCAATCGATCAGATTTGGACCAGCTGGATCTCCAACAGCTCTCCAGACCCCGTCTCTGGCGCTTCATCTCCTGGAGCTCCACAGAAAACCATAAAGCCCAACGGGATCTGTGCTGGGTCAGGGGTCGCAAGGGTACAACACAGTCGAGCGCCTCAGTGGCCGCCCTTTCCCAGGCATCCACCAAGGTGTCGGCCAGGCTGTGAGTGAGGGAGATAGGTGTAGACCCAAGTGCCGTCTGGAACTGTTCCAGATCCATTAGGCGTCTGGGGCAGAACCACCTGGTCGGCTCCGCAGCCCAGTGGTGAGGGGTGGCAAAGCGGAAGACCAACCACAGGAGATAATGAACGGTCCATGACAGGTGGACAATAGTTGGCGAACTCCCTCTCAGATCATCAAACCACTGTCCAGATAAGAAGACAAGGTCGAGTGTGTGACCCCCTACATGAGTCGGACCCTGAATTACTTGGGTCAGGTCCATGGCCATCATGGAGGCCATGAACTCCTGAGCCAACTCTGACAACCCCCCCCCCAGGGAAGGCAGGTTAAAGTCCCCCAGAACTATAAGTCTGGGAAACTCAACCGCCAACCCTGAGAGGGCATCGAGAAGCTCGGGCAGGGCTGTTGCCACGCAGCTGGGCACCAGGTACACTAGCAACAGGCCCAACTGAGCCCCAGGGCCGCACCTCAGGAGGAGTGACTCACACCCGACTATCTGTACGACAGTGGCCTCCTGCGGACATAAGGTCTCCCGTATAACCATTGCCACCCCCCCGCCCCTGCCCTGAGCCCGAGGCAGGTGAAGCACACGGAAACCTGGAGGGCAAAGTTCAGTCAGAGGGACACCTCCCTCTGAGCCCAACCAGGTTTCCGTAATGCATGCCAGGTCCGCGCATTCCTCCTTGATCAGATCCCGAACGAGGGGAGCCTTATTCACAACAGACCTGGCATTAAAGTACACTAGCCTGAGCTCAGGGGTCTGATCCCCCTCACTCCCGGATAAATGGGTCCTGACTGGAGGGTTGCAGCACGTCACCACTTGGAGACAGCAGGGGCGTACTCCCAGATGTTGATGTGGCCCTCCATGTAACTGCCTGCTGCCATTCCCAATCGTCATGGGGATTTGAAACCCCACCCCACTGCTAGGAAAACCAGAGGCCCCCAACCCCATCCTGCCAGGACCCATCTCAGGCCCGGACTGACAAACGGTTGGTGGAACACCCCCCCCAATTCCAACCCAACCCTACCATCCACCCCCCTCCCTAACCCCTTAAAACAACCAGCTAAAAAACATACCAGGGGCCTCTTAATATATTTCCACCAGAGGCCCCTGTCTATGCCCAACCACCTCTCGGGGTCCCAACAGTTGGGCCCGTCCTTAAGGGAAACATTGGAAAGGGCGGCGGGTTGCACCCAGGAAGGGGGGCCCTCTTGAGGGCGAACAAATCTGTACTAGAATACTGCAAGCGAGCCATGTAATAATGTCCACATGGGGCAGCAATAGGCAGTTCGATAGTCAATAGATGGTATTAAGTCCGGGAAGAAAATCTATAACTCAAGTCCACCAATCCAGCTCCGCTCTCACCCGAGCTGGTAACCAGGCGAAGTCCAACAACCACCCTCTCACCGCAGCTGAGGGATCCAACCTGGGGCAGAGAGAGTTCAGAAACCGAAGGAATAGGCCTACCCCAACTGATCTCTCACATCAGTGGGGTGGTTGATGGCACATCCATGGCCGCCCTCTCACAGCGTTCAGTCCCTGGGTTCTCCTGGACAGTTCAGGGGAAAGTCACAGGAACAGGGGCATGTAACCATGCCCAAATGTCCAGCCAAGCCGACCCGGAAGGGTCACATGATGGTACTGTTGGCGGGGATGTTCCAGGGGCATGCATAGTCCTCCCCATTTCAGGCACAGGGGTTGAGAATAAGCAGAAGGACCCGACAAGGACAAGGCCACACCTCCACCTGGCCATGCCTCTAAATAAGGTATTTGATGGCTTATATTAAAAAATAATGCCCACATAAATATCATTAGACAGGCATGCATGGAAATCAAATTAACTGTATTACTTATAGAATAAAGTGGAAGACTCAGATATAGAAGTAAAGATATTGCCAGGGGCTGTCTGTGGAACAAATCACAATCTGCTCATGCACAAATTACAAGTCAAGCTAAAATGGAAGAATAAACCTACCAGTTTCTATATGATCTCAAACATATACCCATCATATTCAGACAGAAATCTTTTGGAAGTCCTGAGCTTACTGAGAGGAAATCTCTGTAATTATGGACTGAAATCAAATAGATTTTAAGAAGAATGAATACTGAGAAAAACTAAGAAACAAAAGAAAGCAGACTGTATTCATTAAAGTATGTGGAAGTTACTAAGAGGAAAAGAAAGTCCAAAGCCAACAAGGAGAAAGGTCCCAAGGAGAAACTTAAGAATTTCAGAAAGCTGCTAGAAGAGATATTAAAATATCTGTATTTTAATTTGTAAGCAGATTGTCTATAGAGACATGGAACAACAAGGACAGCTTTTCAAAAGATCTTTGAACTCAAAAGTTTCCAGTCTCAAATTGGTATCCTAAAGCAGAGGACCCCAACCTTTTGGGCACCAGGGACCGGTTCTGTAGAGAAAGTTTTTTCCACAGACTGGAGAGTGTGTGGTTTTGTGTGCTACCTGCATCCCATGGATGGGTCTTTGCTTGTTTGTGCGGACTGGTTGCTGGCATGCCGTGACCCCGTATTGGTCCACGGACTGGGGGTTGGAGACCCCTGTCCTAAAGAATGTCAATATACACATAATAACTGAGTCAAAGAAAAATGGAAAAGTACATTAGAATGCTACATTTCAGACATGTCAAACACAAGGCATGCAGGCCACATCCAGCCCACGATGAGGTTAGATGTGGCCTGTGGGGCCACTCTGGAGACAGTGAGGAACTGGCCCTTGCTGCCTCGTCTCTGGCTGGGAACTGATCTACAACTTTGTGGCGGCCATCTGGTCCTGCCCCCTCTCTGCCAGAGAACCCCAGATCCCTCCCACAGCCCCACCTGCCCCTCCCCAAAGGTGCCCCTCGACATGAGCGATGTTGAGCTGACCTGCCCACCTGGCCATGCCACCCAGTTGGCTGTGTCCACACCCCCACCAAGGGTAACCGCAATGCTGATATGGTCACAAATGAAATCCAGTTTGACATCCCTGCTGCATTGTATGAAGTTATCTAAGATAGCTAAGAAAAAGAGGTTACATCAGTACTCTAGTCACTGTCAAGTCAAACAGCTACACTGATGGAATCATCTACAGAGCTAGAGAGTTCTAACGAAACTATGTCAACAAATCGGAAAATGATCCAGTGGCCAACAAATTAGAAAATGTGAGTCTACATACCAAAACCAAAGAAAAGAAGCTTAACAGACTATGCAAATTACTACATAATATATTAATTCCACACACTAGGAAAATAATATTAGAATCATCCAATGTAAATCAGAGCCCAACCTGAAATGGGATATACCAGATATTCAAAGTGGCTTTAAAACAAGATACATTATTACTTATGCACGATGGGCAATTGAGAATGTCAAACAATACCAAGGTCAGTATATGCTTTCTTGATAGAAAGGTCTTTCTTTAAATTGTATCAACCATGTCATGTTGTGGAATGTCCTAAGGCAAATGGGAATCCCAGAACACCTCATTGTTCTCATGTTATCTCTTCAAAGCAGGCCAGGTTAGGAAATAGATTTCACAAGTTTGACTGGAATTATGCTTTATTGATATAGGCTATAGTAAAAGAATCTTGAAAGCCATCCTATGTTTCTTTCCTTCCCTCTTATATCCCACTTGATTGGGGTATAGTCAGTAGCAGCTTCTTTCAAATGTTTTCCCCGTTTCCCATGCCTAACAAATGCTTGTTTTTCTAACTCTTTCTGCAACATTGCTTCAAAGTCACCTCTATAGCTCTCTACACCTCATGCAAACATATACACAGAACAGAAAGTCATAGTCAAGAAATGAGATAACAGTTACATATAAAAAGACAAGCAGATGACAAAACCATTCTTAAGAACTGACAATGAAGATTGATGAATAGTCTCTTTTTAGAATTGACAATTAATCAGCAGTCAAGAAATACACCACACTTGGCAGGGTACCAAAGAAAACCTTGGAAAAAATATTCAGATATTGTGACACGTCTATACCTACAAAGATCAGAATGTTTTTTTCTGTAAACTCCATGAAAACAAAAGTTGGACTCTGAATCTGAATTTGAAGATGCAAAATAGAAACAGCTTTTGAACTTCAGTGTTGAAGAAGACTCCTGGAAATATCACGGACAGCCAAGAAACAAACACGTGTATCGTATAACAAATCAATCTGAAGCACTCACTTGAAGTACAAATAACCAAGCTCAAATTATCAGACTTTGGATACATTATGCAAAGTCTTAGCTCCCTTAAAAAGTCCATAATGCTGGAAAAGGTGGAAAGAAAGAGTAAATGGGGAAAATCAGCAGCAAAGTGGGAGATATGATTGCAGTGATGATGGGTGCACTGTTGAGTCCTAAAGGGCCAGGTTGGGAAAAAAATCATCTTGGGTAGGTCTGTCTACGTGGACACATTAATTCAATGCATGTAATCAAATCAATCAATAGTGAAATGATTCACTTGTCAGTGCAGGAAAACCTTCACAAAGGGGTCAGGTGCACTATGATTAATTTCATCTGCATGTCCATCTCAAAAGGCAATCACGGGGAGATCTTACCCTTGAGAGAAAATCAAGAAGGACAACAGCTAACAGGATCTCATTAAAGAAGGACACACTATGGATTTTCCAGTTCTGACATACTACTGACCTTTTCTAATAAATTAAATCAGTTCCTGGATGGGTTTTGTGCTGCAGAACTTTTCAGCAGAAACAGCATTGCCATGCTAAACAAACCTTTCCATTTCAACCCCAACCATACCCCTAACCATACCATCAGGAAGGAGTGGTATATCTTCCTATCCTTCCATCCAGGATAAATACATTATTATTATTTTATTGCCATCTCCATTACTGCTACTACATCATCATTCAAGAAGATTAGGTGCATTTTAGTGATAATACAATATAAGTCTACTTCTAAAAGGGAAATTATCTCTACTCATCCATGTTGCTTTATATGACTTTGAATTAGTCACTTTTTCTCAGCTGAACTCACGTTACATACTGCACAGAAAAAAATAGGCACATCTGAGGTAAACTATGTGGTTCTCTTACAGGAATTATTATTGATGTAGGAGCTTTTATGAGTTTTATAAATAGACACAAATTCAGAAAAATGCAAAGACAGACTGCAATATATTATTAAATCTGAAAGCAATTAGCAGTAAATGGCCAATTCTGTTTATCTCTTCATTTTTCTACAATTATATAATAAAAGGACTCCTCCCCACCACCTACTCAAAATTATATTTGTGAAATAGAAAAGCTTGTGTGGGAGTAGATGGCTGGGAATGGATTTTGTGTATGGAAAGACAGTAGCTTATATTTGCTACTGGTACTCAAAATAAACTTCTTAAATTTAAATGCCATGTTATTTATGCCAAGTTCTAGTTGGTGAATCTCACTGCTCTGGTAAATAAAATCCAAAATATTTTCCACTGCTCTAATCCCTGGAAGATTATGCCATAATAGACCAGTTCATTTAAAAATATTATTGTGATGGATCAGTGAATTTGAGCAACCAGAGTTTGAGAAGGAGACTGCACTACCAGGCACTCTCTTTCTCAGCTAGCCTTCTTTAACGTTGATTTTCTGATATATTTGGATGATATATCTATCCCATCATCACCTTGGAGAAAATATGGGTTGTAGACTAACATACTTTCTGAGCACCAAACTGAGGAAGGCTATTCCAAACACTGCTCTATTATTTATTTATGGTTCTTATATGCTATTCAGAACCTTCAATGCTATTTACTTACTTGTAGCTCCCTCATTGATTTGTGTCTGTGAGTATGTGGATCAATAATCCTTGACATATTTTAAAAAAATCTCTGCCCTGAGTCATTCCCACAGCACTTTTTGAAACAAAAAGTTCCTCTTTTCACCCACATAACTTGCTGGGGAAAATGGATTGACATAGATAATTTTTTAGTGAAAGATTACACTTCTAGCAGGAGGTAAAAAGGATTTAGCAAGTCTGCCCTGACCAGTAAACAGAGATATAGAAGGTATCAGGTAAATAAAACCATGATCAGCTGATAAGGAAAAGGAAAGTATGGAAGACAGATTTGCCAACTTGGCAGAAATAAGCAGACTACTTAGTTTACATCTTATTACACAATATTCATTCCCATTATTATGAAAGTCAAAGTTTCCACAAAATAGCATTCTAAACATTCTCTATTTGTGCTGAAACATTCTAAAGCTGGTTAAGAAGGTTAAGTAATATACAGTATACATATTTCTATACCTTCAAAACACAAATAACCTCAGATAACATAGTAGGCAGTGCTAAGCACTTGTGATACGGTATTTTCTATTTCTTAACATTACTAAACAATGGTTAAAATATTGGTAATTAATATTAATTTAGTTTAATAATGAAAATATATTTTTACTGCAAAAATCTGTCAGTAGTATGGATATTGTCACAGTGGCCTTAATAAATAAAAACTAAAATTAAATATTATATCTGGCCACTTTACATTGGTAGAGAAGCATAGCAGTGTTAAAATGATAACTACTCAGAATTGGAAACATCTATACACTCATACATGCTCTGTTTAAATACAGTTATTTCATTAAATTTATAATTGTGATCCAAAGAAATCTATTTTAATCCTTGTTAACAATAATACTAATTAAACACTTAAGCATAATTAAGATGGGCAGAAATTATTTCCCCCTGGAGAAATGGAGAAGACAGAGAGAAATAGTGTATATTGCATATATAACAGCATAATCATCAGGTATTTTGAGATGGATAACTCATCAATCCACCAATGAAAAGAAATTGTGTAATTGTTTTCCCCTCTGTGATAAGAAAACATTGAAAAAATTTGAAGAAATACACCAGAGATTTAAAAGAACCACTAAAAATTCTGTGAATGAGGCTGGATGACAATACTTTAAAACCTCCCCTGGAAATATTTTCATTCTCTAAATCACAGTTAAAGATTAATTTAATTGGCTATAACATCGCTTTAAATTTTAATTCCAACTGAAATTAACATGTACATTCATCAAGCAACAACAAATCAATACAAATCTGTGTATTCAGATTCTAGTCTTGAAATAGTGGAGCACTTAAAACAGCAGAAAACAAAAAAGAAGAATTTTCCCAATGGTCTAGGGACAGATCACACTAAATACAAATTAATCCTCCATCTAAAGTTGCTGTTCTGCAGCATTAGTACTTTTGAGGAATTTTACCCTTGCAAAATTTTACTTCAGTCCTATCATCCACATTGTGGGACAAAGGCCCAAAGTGAGATATCTGCTCTATATATTTAAAATCTCCACACAGGACTCCAAAATATGCAAGGAACCTGTATTAATGAATCATGAACCTCCACTCAGAACTCCCATTAATCTATAAACAATAGGAAAAGATAACCTGCCATAAAATCCTGAGGAAATAAAGTACTCGAATAGTTTTTACTGTATTTCAGTAGGAAATTTTTGCAAGCCTTACTAAACCTAATATACAAAGTGAAGCTTCACCATACTAAGATATGGCTAGCAACTACTAAGTTCTTTCTTGACAAAGATTCCAGAATAAGTTATAACTTAAAATCTGTTATTATATAATAAGTTCAGACATAGCACTCCTACCTAACCTATTGCAACCTGAAATTTTATGATTGGGAGCTTTAAATCTACAGAGGAACTGTAATGGCGTCATAATCACTTCTTCACAAATGCCAACTCTAGGATGCAATGGACTCTCAGCTCCTACCTGTCTGGGTGAACCCTGGCTTGTATCCATTGGCTGTTCCACTCTCAGGGGTCACAGATGGAGATGCTGAAGAACTAGGTTTAGCAGAATGGCTAGCAACAGAAGAGTGCCTGCTTCTACATTCTGCAAGTAAAGCAGCTATACAGTAGTACATATTTAAGCAGCCAGGATGACAGTGAGGCAATGCAGCATGACAAATATTGTATGCAAAAACAAAACAAAATATAGTTATTGTGCAATCAAAAGAGTTAATTAAAAAGCAAATTTGTTGGAATTTGTTAAAGATTATTTTGAGAAACATTTAGGAAAATTCATGCAGCAGCTTTGACCCTAACTTTGTTATAGAAAATACAAGAATAATTTCAAAGAAAGCATACCTTCATACGAGAGATCTTAAAATCAAGTATGTCTGACACTACCATTTTCCTTGTTTCTTGTGCATGGGAGAAAAGATAACATCAGAACAAAGGGCTCTTGTAGAACTGCAACATCAGTATATTCCTCATACTGTTTACAGAAACACTTCTAGGACCTAGCACTAGAGAAGCCCATTGGTATCGCTCCAATATATAAAGTATTGCACAAGACGGGGGGGGGGGGGTTGTTACACCAAACATAACCACACCTACAAGAATATTGTATTAATTAGGCCATGACAATGAGCATCTGCTGGCATAGAAAACATAGTCTAAACAGCCATAGGATTGGAATATAGGGTTATTTTCAGGAAGATGTCTTTTCTTGAGGAAAAATGTGTGACAAGACACAAATTGTTAAACACAATTTCTTGGCAACTTCTGGAATAAATATCCACCTATGATTGTCATCAATTGTTACATGGAATTCTTGGAATTCCATGTTTTACCCTATGCTGTCTCTGATGAACTTGATATTTTGATTAGCTTAGGCTACCTTCATTATCTCCACTACCTTCACACAATTTATTTCCAAGTAAATATGCATATAGGTGTTATATTAGTGTTGATTTACCATGAACTGATCTGCTATAGAGTGCAGTAGACCAGAGGTAGACAACCTGTTCCACAACATTTTTTATTGTATAGAAGCTAACCTCCAAAATGCAGCTATATTTTGGGAGTTAGCCTCTACGCAATAAAAATAGCTGAATATTTTTGGGTGGGGGAATGGGGGGGACAATTATGCAATCTTATACTAATTAGGAAAAAAAATCACACCCTAGTATACATGATTTTCTTAGGCTTAGCACTCCAGAAGCATTCAAATATATTTTGTCTTTTCACTGATATAAGCATAACTTTTATCTTTCAACCTCATTACTTTATGGACTGCTTTGAGGCAAAAATTGTTCTGTGTTCCTTATTAGAAGAGTAAGATTAAGAAGAAATGAAGTAAACTACTTTGTAGTAGAAAATTAATGTACTTTAAAGATGAATTCTATGTCCTTTAAAGATAGTTGGATAATCCTGGATTGAAGAAGGCTGTCATTTTATGTGGAAAAAGGTCCTTCAGTGGCTGTTAAGAAACACTTAAAACTATATATAATGTCTTACAAACTAAAAAGCTAGGTTTACTATATCATATCATCTGAAATTCCCTCTTTTAAGAAAAAGCATATCAAAACAATGTACTAGTTAACCATGCTAGAATTCAATTCTCTTAAAATTCCCCACACACGTTCAAGTACATCTAAGAAGATATTTTTTACCTTTCCAACATATAAGAGGTCCTTTTGAAAGCACACCTTGAGCATTTCTTATTAGGTAGTACTTTAAGTGCTTCTGCTTCTTTGGCTGAGTGGTGAGTTTCAAATTTATGTGGTTTGAAAATTCAGTGAAATATCGAAATCCTCTTTCTCCGCAGCCTATACAATTTCCAGAAAAACCTGTAGGGTTGGAGAAAAGCATGCTAGTTTTACAGTTTTTCTTCGATATTTGATAATATTATTTGTATTCAAGTTCTCTTCTTGGAATCTACTTGGCTTATTAATGTATTTCCCCTGGCACACTGATAGCTTAAAGAACAAAGAAGAATAATGAAACCAACATTTTCCAAGTATCATCAAGCTTCCCTGGTTTGTAGCCATATGCATCTGTTCTGCAAAATGTATAACATGCCATCATGACAGAAGCCCCACTCTTTTGTACTTGTTACAACCCTGCATAATATTAATGGCAGAATTTACTTTGTGATGTTTTGTCACACATCACTCTCCCCATGTGGATGTCCTTGCTTGAATTGTGGATTATATTCAAACTGTTAGATATCTAAATGTTAGGCTGCAAACCTTTCCAGGGCCATCATCAATGGTTCTATTTAAGCTTTAAAATCTTAAGTTATTCTAATAGGAAAGAACATTCCCATGCTTAGAAGACTCCTTCCTTTATACATCTTTTAAAATTTATTCCATTTTATAAATTAAAAAGGGTTTTAAAAAGTCACTATTTTTACATTAATACTAGGAACAAAGAGACTGGAACATTGGATTACAAAGCAATTAAATGACAGTTGAACAGAATATTTTTCAAAAGTTGATGTCCTACACAGTATAGAGATTCAGATATTCCAAGTAAATATTTGTAAAACCTATGTTTTTACAGATTGTCTGCTTCTTCATGTTTGAACTGGGAATTAAAATAGAATTTATTTAGAACAGAGGACTGATTTAGAGGATTAGAAACTGATTGTTCCAAATGAGAGGAATTCACTCTTCCCTGAATCATTAATATCCATGTGAACGTGAGCAAACTTGAACACTATAATCCATTTGGCCCTTGTCTCAGTTGAATTGTTTATGCCAATCTCCAAAGTCCTTGCTTTGTTCTGCTATCTGTCTTTGATCTTGGACTAACCTATATACTTGCATTCCTGCCACAAATAGGCTTTTACAAAGTAATCTTTAAGCTACTGCTATAATTCTGATCTGATCCTGTAGAAATACCATTATTTCCAGGATACTGAAAAAGAATGGGATGAAAAAAGTTACAGCTATACCTCCTAATTCCTAAAGGTTTCCAAAACCAAATATTTTGCATCTTTTTATTGGAGTTCCATCTCCCATAAACTCTAACCAGCCCAGCCCAATTTTGGAAATTACAGAATCTAATACATCTGAAGACTGTAAAAAATAAAGCTATACAAAATTTGTACAAGCTAATATAGATCTCATATTACGGCACTCTTATGTGGTTTAACAGAAAAAAGACATAACATCACTTTATTTACATTCCAAACAGGGAGAAAATAATTACAGCCAAGCCCGGGCAGACAATGCTCAACCAGGTTATCTAAGCTGATCACACTAAACTATGATCCAGTTCATTGCATGGATTAAAACAGCATCTCCCTCCATGAAAATCAAAAGAAGCTATTATATATGGTACAACGGTATACAGGTAGTCCTCGTCTTACAACCACTACTGAGCCCAACATTTCTATTGCTAAGCAAGATACTGAGTTTATCCCATTTTACAACCTTCTTTGCCACAATTGTTAAGTTAATCACTGCAGTTGCACAATAATATTTATTGTGTATTTGCTCTCTCTCTGGCTAAAAAACAACAACAACAACCCTGCATGCAATGAAGCTGGCTTCCCCATTGACAATGCTTGACAGAAGTTCACAAAAGGTGGTCACATGAACCCCGGGGACACTGTAACTGTCATAAATACATGCCAGTTGTCAAGAGTCCAAATTTTGATCAGATGATTGATCACAGGGATGCTGCAACAAGTGGAGGTGGAAGATACTTCTAATGTAATTTACTGGATCCCCTGAATGGAATGCTCACAAGTCCGAAAATTCAGAGGACTAAACCTCTGGTCTAGGTGACCAACCCAGATTGGATCTATAAGTGTGAAAAACAGTTATAGGTCACTTTTTTTCACTGTAACTTCAAATTGTCAGTAAATGAATGGTTGTAAGTTATGAAACTACATATGAAGAAAAAAAAAGCTCAAGGATTCTAGTAAAGCCTGTAACTTCCTTAATAAACTTTCCCTTTGAAGGAAAGAAATTCCCTTGGATCTCAAGCCTGTCTCTTTAATGATGCTCTTAATAGGTTTGCTAATACTGACAAATATATAGACTGCAGTTAATGAATTGGAAGATTCCAAACAATTTTTTCTCTAATGAAAGAGCTTTCAAAAACTATCTCACGATAGTACAGGGAGAAAGCTTCGAAGTGAATCAATCCACTATAACAGACATGTCAAACTCGTGACATCACGTGACATTGCGCGACGTATCGGAGCTTTTTTCCTATTGCCGGTAATGGGGTGGGCGCAGTTTCCAGGTGATGCGTCTGGCCCGCAGGCCAGCAGTTTGACACCCCTGCACTATAACATAAATTCACTCCACTGTACGTCTGTCATATTATGAGGAATAATGAATGAATTCTCATTTACCTAAAAGTGCATTTTTTCCATGGTCATCCGGCAGAAATCTTTTATCAACAGCACAGACTAGAATATGCTCAGGAAGATTTGGAGACTTGGCTCCAACCAACAGGAAGCCTGGTGGGATATCAATCTGTTCCATACGCAATGATACTAATCGCAAATCTTTGCCAGCTTGACAAAAACCTGAAAAGAAATGATACATCATGAAACAGCGATTTAGAACAACTTCCAAGTACACTGGTCACTCCAGGCTCCATATAATCTAACCCCTTCCCTTTTCACAAATCAGCCACCTGGTTCATTAGTTTATCATGGGCAAAGAAAACTAGATGAATTAGTTATAAAACAAATGTAGATTCATGAAACAAAATTAGGAGTTTATGCACTGTGCTGTGCTCCTTACAGGGAGAGAAGATAACAGTAGTGTACTGTGCTAGTAATTTTCACTTTATATGTTTGACAGTTTATTTCTGGTACACAAAAATGGTCATTGCAAATAGAAAGATAATATTTTGCCTCCTTCTTCCTGCTCCTGAAGAACAATGGAATACAAAAGACACCTTCCTTTTCTCTTTGTGATTCAAATGTGCAACTGTGTACTGTCAACCTAAACAGCATTACTTTCAACAGGATGCCATGTCTAGATGCAATATGGGCAAACTGCTTTAGCAATTGGAAGACACCTCTAAATTCCTAATTCCTAATTCCTTGGATTAAACTAGCAGTAGTCTATAGCATCTAATGGGAAATCTGCTTTAATACATCAGAAGAACATTTACGAAAGCTGAGTGTGAATCACAGGCTCATAGATGTCTATAACCATGCACAACATTTTCATCTACAAAGAAAGATACACAGCACTGTTTTCTGTTGCAGATTGAAAGCAGTGTGCCTGTTGCAACTATTTTGGTCAAGAGAAATTATTCAGAACACAGGTGTTTTCCAAAACTATTTCTCACTCATTCCTTCAGTTCTGAAACTGCAAGGGCCATTTGCTTCTCAATTTAAAGCTGAAGCAAGCAATTTTATTCCACTGTGGATCACACATATAAAAGGGGGGGGAACCTATGACTGTAGGAAATATGATTGTTGATGCAGTGACATCACCAAAGGGGGAACGGCCAAATGTTCAGCCTGGGTTCATTTGGGGAAAGGTTTGGGAATTCTAGGACAAAGCAGCTGTTTGAATTTCTCCAGCAAAGAATTGATTCATGCAGCAACCTGTTTCACTGGCTGATACCTACCTAGTTCATACAATACAGTTTATAAGTTCCTCACAAGGTCTTTCCTGAACTTACTTCTTTGCACCTTTAACCGTGTAGAATCTGTTTTTGCTTTGAATATTTGATTGGATAACATTTTGAGTCTACTGTGTTTATATAAAATATAATTAAAAATTCACATAGCCTCACACACATATATGCCTTGTTGTTTGTTTGCCAAAATGTGCTCATCCAACATTATTTGGGGCATATTGTTTTCTAGTGACCAAATGATCTAAATGGTCCTTATGCATGCAATCATCTTTTGGGATCAAACACTCAACAGTAACAATTACAGTGAACAATGAACAGTAGCAATTGCTGCTATGGTATATAAGAGAGAATGGCTATGGCCAGAGGCACATAGAGATGAAGATAAGGAAAGCAAATACCACAAGCGATAAGGAAGAGCATGGTGGTCTTAATTACAACCAAGAGTATTCCACAACTTTAGCTGGAAAAGTGCTAGAAGGGGTATTAACTGACGAAATGGTGTTACAAAAAGCTAAACAGATTTAATTGATCATAAAAGCAGAATATAAGAGAAAGAACTAAAAGCCATTTTTGAAGTTCTCTGAGAGAAATTCAATCATTTTAATGCTTTCGTTAATGCATTCAAGAATGCATTAATGCATTCAAGAACATCTCACTATGCCAAAATCTATTGAAAATAAACAAATAATCCCTTCATCCATATTTGCTTATTCCTTTAGGAAAGATAAGTATTTTTGTTCTTTATTTATGTAACTTCTAGGACACTAGCTTTTTTTTAAAAAAAAGTACATTACTGTATATTCTTATTTGCATTTTCTTACTAATTTCACCATCATACAGCTATTTCTGTCTGAGCTAGCACTCACCTTTCTGGTCCCACCATTGTTAAACTCAGTCACATACATTATTGCTGTTAGATGCATCAGATTGCATCAGATGGAGTTAAGATGTAACAAACATTTCTTTTTTTTTATTGAAAAGTTTTGTCATACATTTTATCTTTAACAGTCCCCCCTACCCCTCCCCTCTTGTCTAAGCAAAAACTGGATGGAAGAAATGCTATGGGATTGGAAATTCTGTAATTTACTGGGTTACAGAAATCATTGCAATATGTTTCAGTGTCTTTAAAATTACTCTCCTTTCTTATTAAAAATATTTTAGATTAGCAATAGAGAGGGGGGGAAAACAAGGAAGCCAAACAACTTTCTCTTTAAAGAATACAAGCCCAAACGATTCTGGAGCAAGGTGTCTGCACTAACTATCTGTTCTTTAATTTACATTTTTTAAATTTGATTATTCTGTTAACTACAGTTGAGAGCTGGGTCCTTCGATCCTTTGAAATTTAGTGAATATCAAAGAAGCCGCATTAATTAAGATTCTAAAAATTAAAGATTAAACAGTTCTATAAAAATGCAGATTGTTCATTTTAACCAACATTGCCCAATAGCTGTTCTCTTAAGGCAGAGTACAATATTATTTTTCAGAACTCAATTAGTGTCTTTACAATTCTATTGTTTCAGGAAAAGACATTAGCATTTTGAATGAAGGACTGCAGCATGGGCTCAAAACAGCAGATAATTAAGGGATGCAAATTCACTTCTCTAAAGTAAAAACAAACAAAAAACCCCTTACATTCTTATTCCAAAGAAATGCAAAATACAAATCCCCCAGAGCAATTCATTAGGCTCCACTTTCAATGGTGTCCATTCAATAAATCATTATTTGGAGTTTAAGAGCTTGCTCCTTTTCAGAATTCAATCAACATATCCTCTAATAAATTGCCAATAAGATTTTTTTGTGTTTTCCAGAAATACTGATCTTTGCATTCTACATCATCTTTTAAGCAGCTAAGAAGAAAGGAGTTTGGCCAACACAGCTGTGAAAATACAAACAAAAGGATTGAAACTGTGTAAAGCAAAAATTCTCTGTCTCCCACCATCTCCCCTTTCTTTTAACACTAACAATTACCATCTTTTTTGTGAGGTACAGACCTGTTTTAGTACTATTTTAAGGTAAGGATTTTGCATTAGAAATTACATACTAAGATTTACATAAAAATGCAGTTCACAGTCACTTCCAGTTGTATTTTCACAATAGCTGATCTGGTATTAAGTATGTGACTGACTCAGGCATCAATTTAGCTCTCTGGCGCTCATATTGCACTTAATAACAAAATCACACCATCAGTAATAAAAAATACCTCTGATTGTTAAAAAGAGCATTACAAACAGAAGTCATCTTATAAATGAAGCAATATGTAAACTAAAATAAATATTTTGATTTTACACATACTCTTGAGGCTCTATTAAAATCACTAAACAGGTGAGTAAAAAAGATCAGAGAAATTGAATAAATCTGAAAAACGAAAACAGCAAAAGATGCTACTACCAAACCGTTATCATATTATTATTATTTTGGCAGTCCGTTAGGAAGAATAATATGCCAGAGCAACCAATGTTTCTCGCTCAACCTAACCAATCATGTAGAAATGAATATATATTATAAGAGCAAAAAAAAGAGTTTTCCCATCCCACCATTCCATCCCCAGAATATAAATAAGTCCACAGTTGGTATTCCTTGAATACACAGGAAACAGGCTGGCATTCATTGCAACTGATGACAATACATTAATCAAAGTTTGCAAGGCAGGTTGCCAGAATACATAGCTTGCTTCTCTAATGGAGGAGAAAGACCAGAAGACTGGTGCTGTTGCTGAGCATTTGTTGTCCAAGATGACATTCTGTCCAATGGTAGGGCCATATCTACTACCTAACTGATCAATTCTGCTGCAATAGCCCCAGAGGGATGTCACATGCTATATAGTTATGGTCATTACATAAAGTTCACGGGGGGAGGGGGTTCAGGTAAAAAATCATTTGATCCGGTATTGCAGTCTTTTCCAGAAAATCAATTGTATATTTCGGACTTGCCATATTGGATTTTTATGCCTACAAGCTACAATATCACCAAAGAAAATAGAGGATGTTTAAGGAAGAGCAGATGAGCTGGGTGCATGGAAATGTAAGGCATAGTGCTTGCTGAGAGGATTAATCCAAGAGAGGATTAATATTAAACTTATTAAACAGTTTTTGCTAAACACATTTAGTGCATCATTTGTTTTAACATGCTTTCACAATTGCCACAGCAATAACTTACTTTTTTCATACATCCTTGATCCCAACAATGTAATTGCTATGATTTATATGTACCATCCCCTTCATAGATTACTGCCTTGTCGTGGTGAATGGGCTTGCATAATTCAATGAAGCTATGAGCTATGCCGTGCAGGGCCACCCAAGACGGAAAGGTCATAGCAGAGAGTTCTGACAAAACGTGATCCACTGGAGAAGGAAATGGCAACCCACTCCAGTATCTTTGCCATGAAAACCCTATGGACACTACCAAAAGGCAAAATGATATGACGCTGGAAGATGAGCCCCTCAGGTCAGAAGGCGTCCAATATGCTACTGGGGAAGAGCAGAGGGCTAGTACTAGTAGCGCCAGAAAGAATGAAGCAACTGGGCCAAAGCTGAAAGGACGCTCAGCTGTGGATGTGTCTGGTGGTGAAAGGAAAGTCCGATGCTGTAAAGATTTTTTCTCTATAGGAACCTGGAATGTAAGATCCATGAATCAAGGAAAGCTGGACGTGGTCAAACAAGAGATGACAAGACTGAACATCGACATCTTAGGTATCAGCGAACTAAAATGGACAGGAATGGGTGAATTTAATTCAGATGACCATCAGGTATACTACTGCAGGCAAGAATCCCTCAGAAGAAATGGAGTATCCTTCATAGTCAATAAAAGAGTAGGAAAAGCAATACTGGGATACAATCCTCAAAATGACAGAATGATCTCAGTTCAAATCCAAGGCAAACCATTCAATATCACAGTAGTCCAAGTCTATGCCCCAACCACCGGTGCTGAAGAGGATGAAATTGACCGGTTCTATGAAGCCCTACAGCACCTTATAGAACTAACACCAAAAAATGATGTCTTTATCATCATGGGGGATTGGAATGCTAAAGTAGGAAGCCAAAAGATAACCGGAATAACAGGCAAGTTTGGCCTTGGAGTACAAAATGAAGCAGAGCACAGGCTGATAGAATTTTGTCAAGAGAATACGATGTTCATAGCAAACACTCTTTTTCCAACAACCCAAGAAACGGCTCTACACATGGACATCACCAGACGGTCAACACAGAAATCAGATTGACTATATGCTCTGCAGCCAAAGATGGAGAAGCTCTATACAGTCAGTAAAAACAAGACCAGGAGCTGACTCTGGCTCAGACCATGAGCTTCTCATTGCAAAGTTTAGGCTTAAACTGTAGAAAGTAGGAAATAGCACTAGGCCACTCAGGTATGAATTAAATCATATCCCTCTTGAATATACAGTAGAGGTGAAAATAGATTTAAGGAATTAGATTTGATAGACAGAGTGCCTGAAGAACTATGGACAGAGGTTCGCAACACTGTACAACAGGTAGCAACCAAAACCATCCCAAAGGAAAAAAAAATGCAAGAAAGCAAAATGGCTGTCTGAGGAAGCTTTGCAAATAGCTGAGGAAAGGAGGGAAGCGAAAGGCAAGGGAGAAAAAGAAAGATACGCCCAATTGAATGCAGAATTCCAGAGAATAGCTAGAAGAGATAAGAATGCCTTCTTAAATGAACAGTGCAAAGAAATAGAAGAAAACAATAGAATAGGGAGGACCAGAGATCTTTTCAAGAAAATTGGAGAGATGAAGGGAACGTTTCATGCAAAAATGGGCATGATAAGGGACCAAAATGGCAGGGACCTAACAAAGGCAGAAGAGATTAAGAAGAGGTGGCAAAATTACACAAAAGAACTATACAAGAATGAGCTTAACGTCCCTGATAATCACAATGAGGTGGTCACTGACCTCAAGCCAGACATCCTAGAATGTGAAGTGGGCCTTAGAAAAGCTGAGCAACAACAAAGCTAGTGGAGGTGACAGTATTCCAGCTGAGCTATTCAAAATCTTAAAAGACGATGCAGTAAAAGTGCTACACTCAATTTGCCAGCAAATTTGGAAAACTCAACAGTGGCCACAGGATTGGAAAAGATCAGTTTACATTCCAATTCCAAAGAAAGGCAGTGCCAAAGAATGCTCAAACTACCGCACCATTGCACTCATTTCTCATGCTAGTAAAGTTATGCTTAAAATCTTACAAGCTAGATTCCAGCAGTATGTGGACCAAGAACTACCAGAAGTACAGGCAGGATTTCGAAGAGGCAGAGGAACTAGAGATCAAATTGCCAATATTGATTGGATCATGGAGAAAGCTAGGGAGTTCCAGAAAAACATCTACTTCTGCTTCATTGACTATGCTAAAGCCTTTGATTGTGTGGATCATAACAAACTGTGGCAAGTTCTTAAAGAGACGGGCATACCAGACCATCTTATTTGTCTCTTGAGAAACCTATATGTGGGCCAAGAAGCAACAGTGAGAACTGGACACGGAACCACTGAATGGTTCAAAATTGGGAAAGGAGTCCGGCAAGGCTGTATACTGTCACCCTGCCTATTTAACTTATATGCAGAGCACATCATGAGAAAGGCAGGGTTAGAGGAATCAAAAGTTGGAGTTAAGATTGCAGGAAGAAATATCAACAACCTAAGATGATATTATTATTATTATTATTATTATTATTATTATTATTATTATTATTATTATTATTATTATGTATTGAACTTATATACCGCCCTTCTCCCATAGGACCCAGGGCAGTTCACAAGGCAATTAAAACAATATTACAATACAAAAGTTAATAACAATTAAATATGCAGATGATACCACTCTAATGGTAGAAAGTGAAGAAGAACTAAAGAGCCTCTTGTTGCGGGTGAAGAAGGAGAGTGCAAAACCTGGGTTGAAACTTAACATTAAGAAAACCAAGATCGTGGCATCTGGCCCTCTCAATTCCTGGCAAATAAGTGGGGAAGAAATGGAGATAGTGACAGATTTTATTTTCCTGGGCTCCAAGATCACCGCAGATGGGGACTGTAGCCAAGAAATTAAAAGACGCTTGCTCCTCGGGAGGAAAGCCATGGCAAATCTAGACAGCACACTAAAAAGCAGAGACATCACCCTGTCAACAAAAGCGCGTATAGTCAAGGCTATGGTCTTCCCAGTTGCAATGTATGGCAGTGAAAGTTGGACCATAAAAAAGGCTGAGCACCAAAGAATTGAGGCCTTTGAACTATGGTGCTGGAGAAGACTCCTGCGAGTCCCTTGGACTGCAAGGCGATCAAACCGGTCAGTCCTAGAGGAGATCAACCCTGACTGCTCTTTAGAAGGCCAAATCCTGAAGCTAAAACTCAAATACTTTGGCCACCTAATGAGAAGGAAAGATTCACTGGAGAAGAGCCTAATGCTGGGAAAGATTGAGGGCAATAGAAGAAGGGGACGACAGAGAATGAGGTGGCTGGATGGAGTCACTGAAGCAGTAGGCATGAGCTTAAATGGACTCCAGAAGATGGTAGAGGACAGGAAGGCCTGGAGGAACGTTGTCCATAGGGTCGCGATCAGTCAGACACGACTTCGCAGCTAACAACAACAAAATATGTACCATTTAATATATGTCTATTATGGTCTCTGTAAATTCAGTGAAATCTGTTTCTAGGTAAGAATGTTTCATACTGCAATCTTAATCAGTGCAAATAATTTGTCAATCTTTTGGCAAGAGAAATAAGGGCAGGAAGACACAAAGGTCACAGAAGTGAATGAAGTTTAAAATGAAACCAGTCTGAAGAGAAGCATATATTTGTTGCCTGAAACAACCTCCAAAGTAATTCTCAAGAATCTCAATTCTGTAAAGAAATCTCTCTTCAGGTGTATTTTCACCTTAGAACTCTCTGCAACCTGAACTGCACTTTATGTGGAAATTTTCAGATTTAAGAAGTGGGAAGGAAGATTCCTTTATTTAATGAACAAAACATTTTCTTCATACAAGTTGTTAAAATATTTTTATGTCTGGTGCCACCGAAAAACAAGCCAAGTTACATCTAAAATATAATCTAAATTTCTTACTTTAATTATAAAGTTACCCAGAATAGTACTATTCCAGAAATACATAGCCCATGTTTCATTTTTGGGTTAAGAAAAATACTGCCTGACTTATTCTGTATTTTTAGAAGATAATTACAAGATATTTAGAAGATAACTTAGAAGAAAAAGTAATTTTCATAAAGGATAATGAAAAATATTTTGGATCTTAAACGTGTTAACTATTTTTTATTAATCTTTATGATATAGGATTTAAATAAATTATTCCTCCTGGACCACTTTCTAAAATGCCCTTGAAGAATACAACAATTTGAGCTATTTCCAATATTGTTTATTGCCCAAATAACATTACAAACAGATTCAGATTTTAATCTTGCATTTAATTTGCATGCAAGTAAGTCCAATTTTAACTGAATAAAATATTTCATAAAGGGAGCCCTAGATATTTTAACATGTAGAAAAGGACTATAAAACCTCAAGATTTTTAAAATCAGACTTATTAGGGAAAGCTGATATCCTATATCTGCTTACTTGGAGAAATTCTATTGAATCAAATAGAACTAGCTTCAAATTAGTCACAGACATTATGATGTCTTTAAGAAGTTTTATAACTTTTTTAGATTTTGTTACAAACAAAAAAAGGTTATACGTTCATATTACAAATGTACCCTTAGTGAAAGTAACAGAACCATCATAAAGCAATTGCTGTCCTTTTCCTCTATGCCTGTGACATAACAATGTACAACATATAAAAAAGGAGTCAAACTGTCTTCATCATTTGATAACTGCCCTTCCACAGACACCTCTGACTCTACGTGAGATGTTAGATAGGGAAGATTTAAACCAACCATCAGTAGTGCAAGATCCTTCTGGGGCAGGTTTTTGTGCATATGGGATTGGCGGACTGTTGGAATCAGACATGTCTTCCTCCTCGTCATCTTCTTCTGTTTCGTTAATAGTCTGGCTGGTGGAAAAATCCAAACTTCCATTCTGGGTATAACGATGCATCAATTCTTTGTCTAGCTCTTCCACTTTTGGTTTCACATCTGGAATGCATGATTTTTAAAAAAAGTCAACCACATATACCTATAGAAAAATATACTTCTGAAAAAATTCTTTAAAAAATATAAACATTGTATGTAGCATAAGAACAATTAGAATATGCCATACTTGCTTGGTTACCTTCCGGCAAACTAGGAGGCTGCTCAGGATCAAGATAGAGTTGGGAGAAGATGGGCCGAGGAACCACACTATTACATCTGAGGGAGGCCTCTATGGAGTTATGAAGAGCTTCTTCAAAACGGGCAGATTTCAGTTGCCCTGCATAAGAATTCCCCATGATCTGTTAAATGAATGAATGAATGAATGAACGAACGAACAACGAATGCATTTCATTCTTTTATTATGGAAAGCAGAACTATTTTGCAACAGTGCACATTGCAAGGATAAAGTATTAGCAATGGTAAAGAAACTATTTAAAAACTCATCTTGAGGAAGGAGTGTTTCTTCTTGATTTTGCCAGTCTGCTTTTCACTGACAGAGCTCTTTTCTATCACCTTTTCTTTAACTTAATATCTCTCTTGAGCATCAGTGTAAATTAAAATGAACCATAACAGATTTCAGATGCAGCACAAAGAATGTTCAGATAAAAGTCAGTACGTAGAGATCTTCAAGAATAAATAGTTAAGAACATTATCTGTTTAGGAGTATTTACTTTCTACTCTATTTCACAGAAATGTAATAGCAATTTTGTTTTGGATGGATGGACTTCTTCTCCCAACTGAACCAACAGCAAAATGTCAATGAAATAGAGGTCATACAGAGATCCACTTGGGAAACCATAATTTATTGTTTCAAGTTTAATTTCCTAGTTGTCACGAAGGACTATCATGAATTCCCAGTTGTCATGAATCCAAGGGATTGCTAGTTAACATGTATATTGTAGGGTTATGGAATATGGTATGGAAATAAATCAAACAAATTAAACATAATTCTCAGACAAACCAGTTAAATACATCTGAATTAATTGATAGTGAAATACATTGATTTTAAGAGACAGAGAACTGTCTTAAATCATCAGTTTTAAAAATACTTGGAGTATTTCCTGTTCTAAAATTGCTATTGGATTGCTTTACAATAGGAAGGCTTCTTGTTTATCATATTTTGTTGTTGTTCTATAGTTCTAACTCTAATACTTTAATAATTTGATTATTACTGGTTAAAAAAATATTAAACTCAACAATAGATTTTATCATGAAATAAGTTTCCTTGCAATACAAAAAAATAAACTGAAAAACCCAATAAACTAGTATTTCTGCTTTCTAGAATCAGATATAAAAAGAATAGTGCACCCTTAAAATGTTCCTGTCCTGAGCTTGATAACCCTTCAGAAGATGAATTGGCAGCAGCTTGCACAGCATATACTCTAGGCTGCAACTTTGGTTGGTTGGTTGGTTTATTTATTTATTTTTCATACTTCTTAGCTGTCCATCCTCTCAGTTTGCTGTGGACTTCCATTAGACAGGCAATCCTTTTATACATACGTACATACATACAGACAGACAGACAGACACACACACACACACACACACACACACACACAAAGAGAGAGAGAGAGATGTACAAAATACACACATACAGAGCTCAATTAAATTTATGCACATGAAGTTAGAACATTAAAATGCACATATATGCAAGAACAACAAAAAGCCTTAAAATAAACATTTGTTTCCTACATTTTTACAGTTTTTCCCCAAAGTCCGTGGCAGAACTTTCTCACTGAATTAAGATTAGCCCAATGGCTATTTGGGAGTTGAAAGTTAAATCCTTCAGATGACCGGAAAAATGATTTTAAAAATGCAGTGGTGGACTGAAAACAAATACCTTAATAAAAGAAAAACAGTATTGAAAAGGAAAGCTATGCCTATCAAGAAAAAGTTATAACCACTATGTCATGAAAAAGAGAGTCCTGAAGAAAAGCTCAGAAAATGCTCAGGATTCAACTTCAGCAGATGCTTGCCTATTTAATGGAAGGCACATTTCCATTAAAATGTTTTAAGTTCAGTTAAGGACAGACTTTGCTATGCATTTCTAAATAGTTGAGTTGAAGATGATACGATCTACCACACACCTCGTCGCACAATTAATGTGGGTCTTAGAAAGAAAAGCTAAGTCCAGATAATTTTTGGAACATAAATAAGCTTATGGCTTTAAATATAATTTATTGCATTTGACGTTGCAATTGAAATGGCATGAGAATTACAGCAACATACTGTAACTGTAAGCCTGAAGAAAACTTTCTTAGTATTCCTCTAGCTTACTACCATAGCAACCCTAATTGAGTTAATAGGATTAAAGGTATTAAATTACAATATCAGCATATCTGTAATGTTAACCCATGCCTTCAGTAACACAGTAGCTACATATTATATAATTCAGTGTTTCTGAATTTGCAGTAGCTTTATAAAACTATTATCCTTTCTTAAAATTACCAAGATAGTAAGCCCTTTGAAAAATCAACAAATTTCTTAGATATATCTGCTTTATATTTTCTTTTCCATTTCTTCCCCATCTTCCCAGATTCTATAATCCTTTCAAATTACTTAAAACCGCTACCAGTGATATCCATGATATCCATCTTCTAAATATTCACAATTTTATAGTAATCCTATCTTCCGTAACAAATCATTATTTGTGTAAATGCAATCTATATACACTACTACAGGGAGTGCAGAATTATTAGGCAAATGAGTATTTTGACCACATCATCCTCTTTATGCATGTTGTCTTACTCCAAGCTGTATAGGCTCGAAAGCCTACTACCAATTAAGCATATTAGGTGATGTGCATCTCTGTAATGAGAAGGGGTGTGGTCTAATGACATCAACACCCTGTATCAGGTGTGCATAATTATTAGGCAACTTCCTTTCCTTTGGCAAAATGGGTCAAAAGAAGGACTTGACAGGCTCAGAAAAGTCAAAAATAGTGAGATATCTTGCAGAGGGATGCAGCACTCTTAAAATTGCAAAGCTTCTGAAGCGTGATCATCGAACAATCAAGCGTTTCATTCAAAATAGTCAACAGGGTCGCAAGAAGCGTGTGGAGAAACCAAGGCGCAAAATAACTGCCCATGAACTGAGAAAAGTCAAGCGTGCAGCTGCCAAGATGCCACTTGCCACCAGTTTGGCCATATTTCAGAGCTGCAACATCACTGGAGTGCCCAAAAGCACAAGGTGTGCAATACTCAGAGACATGGCCAAGGTAAGAAAGGCTGAAAGACGACCACCACTGAACAAGACACACAAGCTGAAACGTCAAGACTGGGCCAAGAAATATCTCAAGACTGATTTTTCTAAGGTTTTATGGACTGATGAAATGAGAGTGAGTCTTGATGGGCCAGATGGATGGGCCCGTGGCTGGATTGGTAAAGGGCAGAGAGCTCCAGTCCGACTCAGACGCCAGCAAGGTGGAGGTGGAGTACTGGTTTGGGCTGGTATCATCAAAGATGAGCTTGTGGGGCCTTTTCGGGTTGAGGATGGAGTCAAGCTCAACTCCCAGTCCTACTGCCAGTTTCTGGAAGACACCTTCTTCACGCAGTGGTACAGGAAGAAGTCTGCATCCTTCAAGATAAACATGATTTTCATGCAGGACAATGCTCCATCACACGCGTCCAAGTACTCCACAGCGTGGCTGGCAAGAAAGGGTATAAAAGCAGGAAATCTAATGACATGGCCTCCTTGTTCACCTGATCTGAACCCCATTGAGAACCTGTGGTCCATCATCAAATGTGAGATTTACAAGGAGGGAAAACAGTACACCTCTCTGAACAGTGTCTGGGAGGCTGTGGTTGCTGCTGCACGCAATGTTGATGGTGAACAGATCAAAACACTGACAGAATCCATGGATGGCTGGCTTTTGAGTGTCCTTGCAAAGAAAGGTGGCTATATTGGTCACTGATTTGTTTTTGTTATGTTTTTGAATGTCAGAAATGTATATTTGTGAATGTTGAGATGTTATATTGGTTTCACTGGTAAAAATAAATAATTGAAATGGGTATATATTTGTTTTTTGTTAAGTTGCCTAATAATTATGCACAGTAATAGTCACCTGCACACACAGATATCCCCCTAAAATAGCTATAACTAAAAACAAACTAAAAACTACTTCCAAAAATATTCAGCTTTGATATTAATGAGTTTTTTGGGTTCATTGAGAACATGGTTGTTGTTCAATAATAAAATTAATCCTCAAAAATACAACTTGCCTAATAATTCTGCACTCCCTGTACAATACTAAAATTCTTGTTATCATAACCATTACCTAGACATCACAGGGAAACAGTTTTTGAACCACGGTACTTTAATTTACAGAATGTTTTCAAAATCTGGGGACCCATGACCCCCAAGGGAATAAAGTTTGGGAAAGCTGTAGCTGTTTCAGTGCTGATGGCTGCTGTTGTGGTCACACAATTTTCATTTTTAATGATCTGTGGCAGTTTCCCAGTGAATCTCACAATCCCTCACTCTCTGCCCAACTCAGCAGCAACCAGTTACACCTGCCTGCTGGGAACAAAAAGAAGGGAGGGAGGGACAGAGGAGCCTGCCCACAAGCGCCCTTTTCCCATGCCAATCCATTGGGATTCTCAATTTATATATTACAGCTCTTTTTAATTTAGCAAATACTGATCATTTAAACACAGTCCATTTAAAAACTTTTGTATCCTGTTTTTATATTTATTGCCCTGTACACCGCCCTGAGTCCTTCGGGAGAAGGGCGGTATAAAAATATAATAAATAAATAAATAAATAAATAAATAAATAAATAAATAAATAAATAAATAAATAAATAAAACACCTTTCTATTATCGACGTCTGCAGTCAGTTTTATGTGCTGCACTTCTCAAGGACTCCTGCAGGTGTCTCAGTAAAATCTGAGGCCCTGGAAAAGTTCCATGGTCATTACCAATGAACTTACACTGCCTTCATGGTTCTAACAAAGAACAGTTTTTCTAGCTTAAAAACAAGTTGATAAAGAAGAGAGCAGGTGATGATGTTTCAGTGCCATGGCAATAGAGATGCTATCTTTCACTGTCCAACTCCAGTATATTCCACATCAGCAGAAAGGAAATAATGCCTTTCTCATGCTTGGATAATTTCCCCAATTCTTTCCAACAATCTAATTACAATAATGGAAAGAATATGGAAGAAAACAAAATGCAGCAATGGACAACTAACTCTCCCCTATATTTGAAACCAAAGATAGGGCAAAACATTAAAAACATGTTATCCCAAAGGTGCTTTTTCAAGAGGCAACAGAATGACTGAGAATCTCCATAGACATTAAAAATATGTTAGCAACTTTTGATATCTATGGTTCACAAAGAGATTTTAACAATCCAACAAAAACAAAAGATTTCTTAATACTCTCAACAGAGTATTGGAAATTCCATTTTAAAATTATATAATTCTCTTCTTTCCCAAGTGCTACTATTTTCCAATTCAGTTACCAGTGAAAATTAGGGTCCTATTTATTAACTATATTTATGCATATGTGCCACTTCCATGTCCATTGTCACACATAAAAAGGAATGCCTTTTCTCTCCCCTTTCACTGCCTGATTATGCCAATGATGTATTTGCAGAAAGAGCCCACATATCATTTGGAACCTTATTATTTAAAGAAAATAAAGAAAATGTTGGAACCTTACAATATATGCATTCTTCATTTATCTGAATAGGCAAACAGCATTAAAAAAGTGAATAATTTGCCTCAGACAAAAATAGCCATTGTTATATTGGTTGGCATATTCCAATATGCCAAAGATTTATTCTTCCCTTGTATTTTTATTCTGAACACATGTCCCTCTATATTTGATTCCAAGTTCCAGTTTAAATAAAACAATTGGGGACTGAAGACCTGGGGGCTGCAGACTTTCATTCTAAATTGTTATCTTTAATAAACTGAGGTCCTTCCTTTCAGCATCTACTTAAAAATTTCTCACTTAAGCTGAAATGCTTTCGATTTTTCATTCTCATTTCATCTAAGACCCCCCCCCCAAATTAAGTGAATTCCGCTTTATTTTTTTCCTAGGAACAAATGACTTAAAATGCTTAATCTGAAGCGAAGGGAATTCAAATATTATGAGAGCGAATGAAAAACTATTTAAAAGCCTAAGTCTGAAAAGCAATTTTGGTTTCCTTGCCTTTCGCTGAATGTACTACCAAAGCTGCAAACATTTGGAAAGGGTTGTCCTTTAGACAAAAGCAGCATTCTTTACCTAAATCAGCACTTTTTGCATCAGACTCATAAAACCTTCTCACAACAGAGATTTCAAGAAAACCCTTTAAAGGTTTTAGGATATCCCTTCTTTTACTAAGTAACAAAATACACCCCACTGTGTCTGACCCCCACTCAGCTGTCTTATGACCTCTGCAATTGTTGCAACTTCACTTCAGGGGCCACAGAACTTAACTCCCATATCAAAAAGAGGACGGCCGCTTCCACTGAGCACCTGGTGAAACAAAATGCCACGAGCACCCTCCCCCTACTAGGCCCCAGATGTTCTCACAGCTGCCTTGGTGTCTATCTGGCAACCAGAAAGCAACAATTAGGACCTGGATGATGGCAATGACCCTCTTATTTTACTGGGTCTGAATGCTCAATGGGGCCTCCTGGCCTTAAGGATACAGCAGGTCATAAAACAGAAATAGATCTTCAGCCTCTGGGAAATACGTGTGTTTTTTTTAAGAACAACAAGGAACAATAGGAGTCCAATGTTACAAATAAAATAAGTCAAGCCACTTCAACTAATCTGCAGCAAGAATATATCATAATTTATTTGACCTCTCTTGTGGAAATAATAACACATTCTACATTTCCCCTTCGACATCTATAGAATATATTTTACAGAAAAATTCAAAAATATCTCATACGCATCGAGTGTTTTATTTAAATAAAACCTGTTTCAATTTAGTTGAGTTGGAGGAAACCTCAAAAGACATCACTTCATCTCATCTATTATGGTTTCTCAATACTCCGTTTCGTTTCACATCATATAAACCATCCCATAAGATTCAAAGTCATGGATGTCTCTCTCCAAGGATCAATATTGTATCCTATGTTGTTGAAAGTACACTTCAACAGACTAAAACACTATTCACTCAGATTCGCTGTTAAATTGGTTTTGATTCTTAATTTCTAAATCTGTGACTTATTGCAGTAATATGCTAAATATGGGTGAATAAAATGAAGTTGACCTTAATGTTACATGATTCCATAGAAACACACATTAACATAATTTTCAAGATCTGTGTATTTTAAGACAGTGGTACACGATATATTCCAGCAATAACGGGCAATCAGTAAGGGTATTACAAGTGTTTCCTCTGTGAACATATGGATCTTTACATTTTGTTCATTAACATAGCATTGTCAATATGCTTTGCCAAAATCTTGCAAGATTTGATGATTCCACATTTTAGCAATTGAAAAGTATTTTAAAACATAAATTTATTTTTATTTAATTTTGGAGCCCTGTAGATGTCCCTGAAATTCATCCTTTAATTATAACAGCTTCATACAAACGGCATAATTATATCAAATTGGCACAAAATACTTTTGTACTCTTGCTGCTATTGAAAATGTTACCAATGATAAATGCATTACAAATATGGAAACAATACTACCTTCTTTTATGTCTTTCAACCTTCATTAAATACATTCATGATGGATGATTGTTCAGAGTTATTCTGTTGCTACTTGATTCAGGCTGTTGAAAATTTTAAATACCTGTGAAATAATAAAATAATTTTAAATACCTGTGAAATAATAAAATAGTTTAAAATTGTAGATGACAGATTTAAATCCTGATATAGCAGCAAATATTTAAAGACTATGCAAAAAAGGCAGTATTTGTGTTTTATTTTGCCTTTATTACTCAAGGTGGTAAACATGCATAATACTCCTTCCTCCTCCTATTTTCCCCACAACAACAAACCTGAGAGATAAATTGGCAGAGAGAGATGGGACTCAAAGGGCTTTCATGCCCAAAATGGGACTAGAACTTACAGTCTCTTGTATTCTAGGCCAGCAGCCAGCCACTACACCAAAGGGGCTGCATTATTAGTATTCATAACTATTTGTTATTGCTTTGAGTACTGATAAAACTAATATTCTATGATACCAACTTACCTTAGTAATATGTGGAGGGGAAAAGTTGAAATGTATGAATATTTTAAATTTGAAATATTTAAGGGATTAATTAAGAAACATTAATTATCCATCAACATACACTGGATAATATAAAATCAAGAGGACAGTATTATTTTAGGAATACATATTATATAATATCTAATTATAATTTTCAATAAGTTGCAAATAACTGTCATTATATAATTTTAAGGTTTTTTTTTCTGTACATTCTTGGAAAATAATGCCCCATCATATATAAGAAATCAAACACCGACTACAAGTGAGTGAAACTGTTTCGGAAATCTAATTTTACATTCTACAGTATTGTTGCAATTCTAAAACAGCTGAATTAAAAAGTTGTTCGTCCAAATCCCAGGCATATGGGTTAGTTAGTCAGAAGAGAATGGAAAAATAAATTACATTGTAATCTGAGGGTACTTTAAAAAAATCTTGTATAAGTGGTCTAACCACAGGAGGAAACAATGTTTTGTCAGTCTCAGCAATAGCGAAGTTTATCGAACACAGGAGGGGTTGCAGGAGTAGAGGAGAACCAAGTTTTAATAAGGCTACATATAATAGGTTGTCATGTGGTTCAGTAAATGTGACTGTTTTTATTTGCAAATGCTAAATGATCATATAATTCTACCGTTCTTTCACATAACATGTTCTGATTTGGGAAATGAAAGTTCAAGGTATCCAGAAATACTTCTTTCTATAGGAAGCTTTTGTTTCTGGAAGGAGCTGCTGGCACTGAAACATGACCTTGAATGGCAATTCTGCTAATCCAAATTTATCTGGGGTCTATTTGTGGTGTTGGAGTTGCCCTCATAAACAAGCAGCATGACTTGCATTTTCAATGGTGCAATATTGTACTGAACAAAGTCTCTGACTGCTTTCCACAACAACCAAGAATTTTACACAAATTAATTAGCCTCTCAACGAACAGAAGACATGTCTAACACTGTATTACAGGAGATGCTTAGGAAATCAACACTTTCTGATTTGCAGGTTCCTTCAACTCTAATCTACACCATTTTCCACTGTATTAAGTTTTAAGAGACTCAACAGTGATGATGATCAAAGTCAAGCTATATTGTTTCACAACAAACTGCGGGGACACCTTGCAAAGACTTCTTAAAAATAATAATTAAAGTCCATAATCCAATTTCAACAGTCATAAAGGCTAAAACTGCTATTTTTGAGGCCACGTGCTGAACATTTCACCTGCTAGTAATGACATCTTTGTATTGTCTTCTAATTACACTCAAAGCTAAGACCTTTGGCCCTGAGCCACAGACCTCCATTCAGACTGCACACATTCTCTTAAGCACCCTGAGCCTTTGTTGTCATTCTCAGTCTTTCATCTATTATTTACATTCATTGAGGAGGGAGCTACTCTACCATTCACAAAGCTTTAAAGCTTCTAATCATCTTAATTTCTTTGCCTTTTCCACTCCCAATTCCCCACCACACGGCTGAACACAGCAAGCAAGCAAACTGATGAAATAATTTTCAGGCCACTGGATCCAATGGCTACTCACAATCTGGCAAGTAAAAGACATGTCCTGTCATTTTGTCCTTAGCAGCAAACACCAATCTTTTTAAAATCAAAATAGCTTTGTGCCTCCATTCAGATACATGGGTCAAATGCAATCATATGAACTAAAAAAAACCACATAGCTACTTTCTGAACTGAAATAATGGAGAATGAGTAATGCTAAAAGTTAAATGCTTTGATTTCTTAATAAAGAAATGAGAATCAGACAAAATTTCAAATAAAATAAAGCAGCGTGCAACAAAACAATAAATTTCAGAATATTACGATACAACATGGTATCATTTTTGAACCACAAAATTAAAGATTTCTAAATGATAATTTACTCACATCAATCACAGCCTTGGAAAAAACATCCTTTATTATTATTATCACAGCCTTGAAAAAACATCCTTTATCTATATTACCAAGTATTTTCCTCTACCCTGGCAGAAAACACCATAAAATATACCTCTTTTTCCTAGTATATTGTTCAAATGATAACAAAATGCAACTTTTTAAAAATGCAGGGGTTTGCCATGATTTCAAAAGTCAGCTCTGATTATGATTATTGGGGGTTCAACTATGACAATCTGTGACCCATCTTGCTGTTTTCCGTCTAACAATGTTGTTTTTCTCTTCTGAAAGCCTCCAGCCCCCTTGTCTTTTCTTATTTTCACCATTTGGTTCAACTAGCAGTTCACTTGAGACTCATCCATCTTAGGATGCCTCAAGTGACAGATGCTCTTAGAAATAACCATACTGCTCAGTGAAAAAAAGATAACATCACTTCTAGGAAATCAAGAGAGAAATACAACAGCAGCATTAATAGCATGCCCCTACATCAGTCAATAAATATATTGCAAACCTCAAAGGGGAAAAAAATCAAGAAAGTCCAGTTGCCTTTTGGAAAAAAAGCACATTTGGGACAACCATGATCTGGATGATTGAGAATTTCCATAGACATTAAAAGGAACCATTGAACATCCAATGAGACAATTCACCTCTTCTCTGGTCAACATTTACTTGTAAAGTAATTTCCAACAGTTATTAATTATACAGTGTCTGACTTCAGCAGCAAAAAGTAAAGACAAGAGTAAGAAAAAGATGCTGTGTTGAGCTATAGATCACTTTTGTAACAAAAGAAGGTTTTATTGACATCTCCCAACAATAAACTAAAGAGATGCTATAAGCAGTCATGTTCTCCATTGCCGGCAATGGAGTAGGCGTGGTTTCCTGATGATGTGTCCGGCCCGTGGGCCAGCAGTTTGACACCCCTGCTATATATGAAAAAAATAGCCTTCACTGAATCTGTATGTGTATCTCTTTCTTTTATACAAAAGAAATTATATATGTCCACCTTATTTTTATCCAGAAATTTAGAATAATGTTTGCTATAAAAGGAATAGTTTATTTCTTCCAATCTCCACCTTGTGCATTTGTTGGAAGAGAAAGTAGGAAGTGAGTATAAGATTCCCCAATCACTGTAGCTCATGCTTCTAATAATAAAAAAAACTTCTCAATGCAGTAACTACATTTTAAAGAAACTTCCTTTATGTCAAACCCCATATGAAACAAGAAAGACTGCAGAATAGTTAAAATATTTCTTTGTTGATGGATTGATAGATGTAAAATTCGAGTCCAGATAATAATTTGGAATCATTAGTTTAGAAATGATACATAAACTGAAATAAATATCAAAGGCAATGGTTTTTTTATGGAGCTTTTCAATCCAAAACATTCTCGCTTACACATATGCATACACACAGCACAAACACATACACAGAGTAATATTTTTTAAAAGTTGCAATTATTACAGAAAACATCAAAAACATGTAATACTAATAGTATATAGCTACAAATAGGTAGACACTGAATTCCTAGGACATGGAAGATGTAATAACCATACTCCATATGTTATACAACAGCTTTTGCTGCTGAAGGAGATTTATTTTACAAAGTTTTCCCTAGATAGAAAAACTGCTTCAAAAGCTCCTTATGAAGGAAGCAAGGATTTCTTTGTTTTGATGACCACAGAGCAATATTAGGTCCATTTCACTCAGAAATTTGAGCTTAGTTGAAAATGGTACTTGAGCTAATAAGCTGATCATTTTTTATGTTTCCAGTTTCTAAAATATCAGGAAATTTTTTTTTCATTCTGCAACGATAACAACTAGTGAGAACCATAACATTTCTTTTTCTAGACATCCAAGAATAGGATGAGTGATTTAATATTTCAGCTGTTTTTGTGGGTTTTTTAAGTTTTAGTTTAGTGATGACTCCACTGGAGTTGGACAGCCAATAAATTTAAATTTACACAAACAAATAAATATAGTACCTTTCAAAACATGGCAAAGGAGATGTTTTTACTGTTAATTATCCCCTCCCAAAATATAGGGATGCAAAATATCCTTCAGAATAACATGTGGGGTATCACATCTCTTTGAAGGATTAACATAGTTGTTTCTCCAGGTTCACATGCAGCTTTAGAGCTGTTTCTGTCTTTCCCTGCATGAACCAGAGAAGTTGATGCACATACACGACAGGGATCTGTAAGCAATTCCCAAAGCAATCATGTAAACCTGAAAAAAAATGCAGAACCAGAAGTGTTCTTGTCCATTCCAAAGCACTTTTTTGAAGGATTAAAATAGCCTTATTTTGCAGACAACTAATACTAGAGGTAGAAGAAAGGCCTTAAACATATATACACATTGAAAATAAGCTCCTTCAATATTCACATGGGATGTATCCTGAATGAGTGGTACCCTGATGTTTTAAAATATTAGCTTTATCCAGTGCTTTTTTTTCTAAAAGAAAAAGGTGCCGGAACTCACAGATGTCATACAACCCACCTTGCTTACCCTACAAGGTTCCATCCAAAAAAGGTGCCGGACAAAAAAAGCCCTGGCTTTATCTGAATTTTAGTTGATTTGTATAGTACCTCCTTTATTGTCAACCACAGGAGACAGCTATAGAGACTGTCAAAAAAAGGCTGCACCATTAATTTTAGTATCAAGGAATATCCTGCCAAGACTGAATAAATGCAAATATGGCCTGAGTCAACTTGACTCATGGACACAATCCATGGTAGTACTAAGGATGTGGTTTCTCAATTATTCTTCTGAGATGTTTTTAGAGTTTCTAACCTAGTCCAGACTCCTGGATTTTCTGGTGGTCTATAAGCACATTATTCTTCAGTGCAGAAGAATCCTGCTTGCACAAATTAGTAGCGGGATAAACGGTTGGCTTCTTGAGTTTTAAGAACTTCTCAAGTTTTCAGAACTTTTTCATAATTATGGAAGGGTTTCTTTAGAAGCTACCACTTTTTAATCCAAATTTGCAGGTAGCACAATATTTCGTTTTGCTTGTTTAGCATACAACTCTGCTAAACTTCATTTTCGTTATCCATTTCTGATAAGAAAATTACATTTTATAAACATCCAAATAGCAATGATATTTTGTGGATCATAACATCTAGAAAATACAGCAACTGGTTGTTCAAATGTATTTTCCTCTTGTTACAGGAATCTATTAGCCAAGAAGCTGCCAGGATAAGAACATGACCTTGAAATGACAACTCTACTAACCCATGTCTAAATGGGTAGATTTTCCCCCCCAAAGATCCTACAAAATTAACTACTTTTAAGCACAATAGGATCAATACGAATGCAAGGAAAAAGGTACATCCCCCACAGCCAGTTCTTAATGCATGATTGATCAAAAACAAAACAAAAAAACCTCTGTAGCTTTCCAGATAACAACTTGTGCCAAAATATCTCCTCTCTCTTGACAAAAAATCCATCAAGTGAAACTCTGAAAAGGTTTACCCTTCACCAGCCTATTTGCACTTCAAAAACTCTTTAAGTCCCTTCAGCTAAATCCCAAGTTTTAAAACACTGCAAAAATAAAGACGGGATGGATGTCATTTATCTTCTTTTTGGCCTCTAGTCATAGCAGTAAAATCTGCCACTTTTGAAAGAAAAAAACACTTGTCTTAAAGGAAACTTCCAGACTCAATCTTTACATAATTTATGCTTTTACATGTAATTTACAATTAAGAGATACAGTGTTCCTAAATTGGCTATTGAAACCCACTGATCTATGATCAGGCAAGGTTGTATAAGGAGGACAGAGACTTACTTTTTTACTCCCTTCACATCATCAAGAAGCACATTTTAATTCAAATTAATTTAAATTAGCAATATACCAGCCAATATACAAACTATATTTTATGATTTCTGCAGTTTAAATTGAATAGAGATTTCACTGGGCAAAAGGACCTTCTTAAATCATTGTGAGGGCATTCTGATTTCATTTATGAGTTGTACCCCATTATCAGACATCTCCCGCAATTATGCAGTATTTTTGAGGCTTTTTAATTAGAGAACATAAATAACTTCTATTGTTGCATCAAAATCTAGGTCCAATGATAACCATCAAATACAGTTATCATCAATTCTCATTCTGCTACTGCCCAGGCCCCCATAGGCACCCTTGATGCGAACGATGTAGAGCTGGGCACACCCACCCAGTAGGCCATATGCACTCTAGCCACACCCACCCAGTAGGCCATATGCACTCTAGCCACGCCCACCCAGTAGGCCACGCCCACTCTGACCCCCTGAGGGCAACCACAATGCTGATGAGGCCCTCAATGAAATTGAGTTTGACACCCCTGATCTATATGACTGAACATATTGTAACGTATAGTTTTATTTGATGATTTATTTTGTGTTTATGCTTCTTGATACTCATTTTCAGTGTATATTTCATAACGATTCTTAGTTCCTTATGTGATTTATATTTCTGCATAGAGATAAATCATCAAATAAAACCAAGTGTTACAATATGTTCAGTCTATGCTACCATAAATCAGGTAGCCTTTGATTTACAATAGTTCGTTTAGTTACCAACATTCCAAAGTTCCAATGGCACTGGAAAAAGTGACTTACAACCATTTTTCACAAATGATCAAAATCGGATGCTTGGCAACTAGTATGTATTTATGATGGTCGTGCTGTCCCGGGGTTATGTGATCAGCTTTTGTGACCTGCTGACAAGCAAAGTCAATGGGGAAGCCAGATTCACTTAACAACCATTACTAAGTTAAATATTGCAATGATTCACTAATAACTGTGGCAAGAAAAGTCGCAAAACGGACCAAAACAAATGCAACATAAATTTTGGGCTCAATTGTGGTCGTAGATCGAGGACTATCTCTATTATGATTTCAATTTTGCAAAATTGAAATATATATTGTAGGCCTAGAGCAGGGGTCAGCAACCTGAAACAGTGAAAGAGCCAATCAGAACCGGTTCCCTCACAAAAAGAAAAACTGGGAGCCGCAAAAAATTGTGTGCACATGCGCGTACATGCCCGCATGTGCAGAACAGGGTTTGACTGAAGAGTGGAGCCAAGGTGAGATATGCACCTACCCTGCATATTTGAATTGATTGGTTGAACTTTTTTAGCCCCACTTTTTTTGGGGGGACTGCACATGGCAGAAGACTGGGAGCCGCAGGAGATGGCTGAAAGAGCCGGATGCAGCTCCGGAGCCGCGGGTTGCAGATATATGATGTTCATTAACCTAGTGGAAGTTTCTTTGCAACCTAAAGCTATACTTAAGATAATCTTTATTGTCATTTTTTACTGTGGGCACAACGGCACACATTAAAAATGAAATTTAGTTGCCCACTCTCAAAGTGAAACACATACATGACACACACCTAAAACATACAATATACAACATATGTATAGACCCACACTCCTACACATAACAATAAAATATTAAATACTGTCCATCTTGAATATATAACGGAAGGAGGAAGTCTGAGAGTTCACAAGGTTAATGCTGTATGGAATGAAACTATGGTTGAATCTGGATGTTCTGCTACGGATACCACGAAGCCTCCTCCCAGAAGGTAACAAGGAAAACAGGTTGTGAAGAGGATGAGTAGTGTCCCAGATAATCTTATGGACCCTGTTCAAACAACACTTCTGTGCTATGTCCTGTATGGGAGGGAGGGAACTGCCAATGATCTTTTTGGCCATCCTCACCACTCTCTGCACCGCCTTCCTGTCTGAAGCAGTGATGCTTCCAAACCAGACTGTGATGCTGTATGACAGGATGCTCTCAATCGTCCCCCTGTAGAAAGTGGTCAGGACAGGGGGAAGCAAGATGAGCTTTTCTCATGCGCTGCAGAAAGTGCAGACACTGCTGTGCCTGCTTCACCAGTTTCTCACTGTTGAGCGACCAAGCCAGCCTTCTCGTTAGCTGCACACCTAGGAATTTGATGGTGTAACTATCTCCAAAGGTGAATCATTAATGCACAGAGAAGTGTGGCTGGACAGGTTCTGAGGCATGAAACTGAATGATATAGTCTTATTACAAAGTGTTATTGCAGGAAATCATTTCTTTACTTGTATCTTACTTCCAGGCAATCTAATTGCTTTTCTTTAAAACTGAAATTTCAGAGATTGTAATCTTTATAGATTGGTATCCAATTCACTGCAACACATTAATTTCAGTGTCTGAGTTTAATAAAGAGATGATTCACTGAATGGAAAAGGAAACCAGCCCTATTTTACAAGCAACTAACCATAATATATTGGTTATGGTTATGTAAATAAAGTTGACCATTGACCAAAATGTTTGCACAAACCCCTTTAACATTAAGTATATTTAATCATACCTTGAGTTCTTATTTACATTACAATCCTAAACATATTTAACTGGGAGAATTTACTAGGTTTATAATGAAAATATTCACCTGATATGGTAGTACAAAGTCATCAGAAAGTGTTTAATTCTGTGTATCTTTTTTGGATTTGATTTAATTAAACAGTGCCAGAGACCTTGCATTCTGATTATCCTTGATAATACTAATTTATTTGCTGGAGACCATTTGTCTAATGAATAAGATTTGGAACAGCATGTATAAAGTACTTGCAAATGTTGTGGGTTTTGTTTTTTTGCTTTTGCAATTTTCATTAACAGTGATGTACTGGTACTTAATTTTTATTATTTTCAAGTGGGGAGGATAAATATAATTGTATATGTTTATAATATTGTTAGGGAGCATTTTGACTGAAAGCTGAAAGTCTGTAGCATTAAGAAAGCTGAAAACATAAAGGATACTCATAAATCATTTGTGTTCTGCACTACTATCCCTATGGTACAGAAGTTCATTCCAATTCATATATTTAAGACTATTAACAGAAATGCTTGTCTGAAGCGACTGAATGAAATTGTGAAAAAAACCTACAGAATTAGGTTCATATTAAAACAGCAGGGGAGAAGAGGTTGCATAAAGCTCTCTTAAGCTAATTATCTCTAGAGCATGCAGATCAAAATACCTTTATGAGCTCTGAGTGGTAAAATTAAGAGTGGCCAAATAAACAAGGCCAGATATAATTATGACCAATAACTCTGTTCCACAGGAAGCATGCATCTGTTCAACATCCCTACAGAACAGCCTTTCCATGTTATAATGCCCTTGTCAGTTCCTGGAAAGAAAAAAGTCAAAAGCTGTAGATCAGTTCCTTTTCTAATTCCAGATTGCTTTTGTTCTTGCCTTTTTTGTTTGACTCTACAACTGGGTTGTTTTATTTTCTATATTCAGCCATTATTTACTGTTTCTCTTGACTTGGACAGCAAGTCCTGACCCTAGTTGCTGACCCAGTAAAACAGTCAGTACTTAGGAGGGAGATAGCACTCAAGAATTGCAAGAAGGCCTTTTCCACGAAAGAAAGAACAAGCAAATGGATGCACTCAAGTACTATTCCAGATGGCTTGAGTTTGATTTATGAAAGATCACTACCTTTAGAAACAATTACTGCAGACGCTTTCTTGTGCCTCATCCTGCTTTTCAACCATCAATTCCTATAAACATGCCATCAAGTGCCCACTTTTTTACCTTTACTTAGGAGAAAACCCTCTAAGCAGACCTTAGGCATCTCCTGCAAAAAGTGTTAGTGACACAAGTTAAATTAGGTTAGTGATTCCTCAGTAACAAAAAACCTAAGCATCTTTGAGAATCCTAAGATCTGGTTCGTACATAATCTTAAGATATCTGAAAGCTATATAAAACATTAAAAATAAAATATATACTTTCTAAAACAAGATATAATAATATGAATAACTTAAACAGTGATTAATATATATGTTTTAACTTCAACATAATTTTTTAAAACATTAAACATGCATATTCATCACCAATTTCTCTTTGGGATAACTATATGCAGATCACAGAAAATCTCTTAAGAAGTAGCAAAGAAAGGAATATTTTTTAAAAAGGAAAGGAAAACCTATGTTGCTTACAACACCATTCACTATATCTCTCCTTATTTTCTGTTCTTGCAAACCAATCTTGCTTCTACCATGACTACCCACTGGTTATATGATTCATATTCTGCTTTATCTTCTTTAAACATCTTGCTTCTGTTTTTTTTTAAGAATCTCATCCACTCCATCCAGTTGCAGCTTTCTCTGCCCTTTCCTCTTGATCCATTCACATTTCCTGCATAAATTTATTTTATCATTCATTCATTGATATGTTCATTCTTCTCTATGACCAATCTATTCCAATGGACCTCTTTTGTAGAGATCACTCATTTTTTTATACAACACTCACTCATCCATTTCTTGCTTTACCACCTATTCGTCTGAAACAACCCCAGTCCCATTGCATACAACTTGTTTGTATATAACAGTGTCAACAGAAACATGTTCTTATGCATACCATTTTCTCTTATTTCTCTTATAACAGTGCCTCATTTATTTTCCCACTCCACCTCCACTGAGTGTATATTTTTATTCATGATATGTTATCTTGTCATTATTTTACAAAGTCTATTATTTAGATGAAAATTCACAAGACATGGGATTCACCTCCTGCTGAGTATAAAATATAACATTTTAACAGTAAGAAACATTGTTCCATATTGGAATATTTTACATCTATAAATATAGGAAAAATAATGTATTACTTTAAGAACCTTATTTATTACCGTGTTTCCCTGAAAGTTAAGACTTATTTATTTATTTTATTTATTTATTTTAATTCCATTTATATCCCGCCCTTCTCCGAAGACTCAGGGCGGCTTACAAGCTTAGCAGTAGCCTTCATTCTATGTATATGCCTGCTTATTAGGGCTTTCACACACACCCCAAGCGGCATTATTACAAAGTCAGCTTAATTGCCCCCAACAATCTGGGTCCTTACTCTGAAAATAAGCCATAGCTTGATTTTTTGGGGTAGGCTTAATATAAGCTCTACCCCAAAAATAAGCCCTAGTTTTGAGGCGAGGTGCATGCCTAAAAATCAAGCTAGGGTGGGAGTGGGTGGGGGTGAAGCTGCTCCATGCGCCCTGCACCCACTTACCGTTGCAGCCAGGCCTCCCATGAATCAACACCTGGCTTGCTGGCCCACTTCTTCTGTGGTGGCTCCCAGACTGCATTTTGCCATCAGAGACCTTCCGGAAAGGCCTCTGAAGCTGAGAACTGAGCTATGGTTTCATACCTATGGATTCAGCTATGGATTCTGTAGTTCAGTTCTCGGCTGCAGAGGCCTTTCCAGAAGGCCTCTAAATGCAGGCTAGAGGGCACTGCACGGGTCAATCTGGAGCTCCATTCTCAGCTGTAGAGGCATTTCCTTTGGCTGCAGAAGAAGTGGGCCATCTGGACGGGACTGTCGGTACCACCACGAGGTGAGACTGCAGAAAACACACATATACACCCCAAAAATAAGACCTGGTGCCTCTTTTGGAAACAAAAAAATAATAATACTGGGTCTTATTTTTGCGAAAACATGGTAGTTGTGTTTTACAAAACTAGTATTCAGAATCCAGCTGCAATTACCTATCATTGATTTTTTTCCCCCACGGGATTTCATCTAAGAAGTACAGAAATGCATACGCTATTCAAAGTTCCATACCCTACATTGAAACAACAAATTTCTGTGGAATTTAATAAGTTTACAATTTACACTACTTCCTTTTTTTCTTTAAACTTTCAGAAGGATTTTATGTATGAGGTTGCCAGATATTTATAAGTGTTCCACAGTTAGTTATAATATTTTCTAAGGCTTCTTACACATACAGGACCCACACGAATCTAAAACCAGAGCATCTATTGTAGCTGGGAACTGGCAGTTGATTTAACTTTTGGCTTGCATGCTGTGAAGATAGTTTTGTAAAATATTCTCTAAAGCTGAGGGGCAAGAATGGGACTCCCACCTTATTCCACCTCCTGAGATTTCCTTCTCCTGCCTTAGGTTAAGACACTATGGTACCTGTTTTCTTCTCATGCCTTTTCTTCTTCAGGAATGGAGGGAAGGATGGTTTTGCTACCCTGCAGAATTATCTTTTTTTTTTGTTTTTTATTGCAAAAACAATACCAGGGAACACAGAGGACAGCTGGTAGGGTGCTCAGTGGAGTTCCACATTTTCCATTTCTCCTCTTTGCTCTTCTTCCTCATCCATGAGCTGCCACAGCTATGCAAAAGAGCCGTATAATAAGGCTGAAAGCCAGTGATGGCATGGAAGTGGCCTAAGTAAAAATCTGAACTTGTCTGGTTGTAACATTAAATTAAGCTTGCTAGTTTAAACTGTTTTTCTCTGAATTGAATATTTCAGTTCAATTTTTTTCAATTATTGGGAAAAATGAGGTATTGTCTGAAAAATAACATTGATTTTAAATTAATTTTAAACTTTGTTTAGTGAACCTTAGTCCAATAAACTTAATAAATTTCCCAATCTCTTTGGGGGGAAGATGGAAATGCCAATTCAACATATTCCAGAAAATATGTCTTGGTGGAGCCTTGGTGGAGCAGTGGGCTAATGCCTCCTTAAGTAACACCATCTGCCTGCAATTAGTGCAGGTTCGCATCCCACCAGGCTCAAGGTTGACTCTGCCTTCCATCCTTCCGAGGTAGGTAAAATGAGGACCCAGATTGTTGGGGGCAATAAGCTGACTTTGTAATAATGCCGCTTGGGGGGAGGGGAAAGCCCTAATAAGCAGGCATATACATAGAATGAAGGCTATTGCTAAGCACATTGATTTGTGCTTTAAATTGTAAGCCGCCCTGAGTCTTCGGAGAAGGGCGGGATATAAATGGGATTTTTTTAAAAAAATCTGCATCAACACAATTGCTGTGCTTCACCCAACATTATTTTCTCCTATCTTGAGATGCCTGAAACAAAAATGCTCTACGTAGGGAAGGAGAGAACGTTTATACCTTAAATCAATATTTCTCAATCTCAGCAACTTTAAGATGTGTGGGCTTCAGCTCCATGAATTTGGTAGCCCACATGTCCCAGCTGACAAATCCATGCATCTTTGCTAGGCAATATGGCTGTGCAAAGCATTCAAGCATTCATGTGTCAGTGCAAATTCTCAAATCAACTACATGCTGTGGAAGACTGGCAGACAACTGTGCTTTGCACAGTTCATGTTTTACCTTATTTTCCCTATCTCATTATTGAAAAGACCAATTCAGTTGCATCTTATTGCAGATGAATCCTTAGGCTAAGCACTGACACATGAATGCAATTACAGGTAGTTCTCAGTTAATGGCAGTAATTAGAATAGAGTTATAAAGAGCAAAGTCACATGACTATGCCACTTAGAGATATAGTTCCATAGAAATGGCACTTTTGATTGCCATCATTAAACGAATCCCATGCTGTTATTAAGTGCAATGTCACACGGTTGCCATTTGCAACCTCCTGTCAGCTTTCAATTGACTTTGCTTTTTGGAAACATGTAGCAAAAGTTGCAAATGGTGAGCATGTGACCATAGGATGCCAAACATACGTACGTACGTGCGCGCGCGCACACACACACACACACACACACTTTATATGTATCCAGATACTGATCCAGATATTGACCCTCTGCCTTCCTCTTCCCCACTTCAAAAGCCATCATTGTTAACTTCTGAGTTCTTCAGGGTGGTTTGGAAAGTTGCCAGCATGCTACCGCTTACATTTCCACCACAGTTAGTTTAACCTTTGAAACATGTCAGTCAGTAGATAGACCACTAAGTAAGGTCAGCACAACTCTGCCCATGCCAGCATTTTCTCTTTATTTGCTCAGAAAACAACAGTGCATTCCACAAATCCTTCCCTGTGAATGCAAAAGGTATCCCGCAACTTGTAGCTGATCTTCTTTGAAGTAAATACATATTCATTTACACTTTTTGCCCTTTAAAAAAGACCTTTGTCTATAATATTAAGAGATTAAGAGATTTTATTAGAATTGTTATAATATGTATTAGATGCTTTTAAATGGTGGTTCTCAAAATAAATCCAGAGCATGCAAACAAAATTGTGGGAAGGTTGAATACAATTTAAAAACAGAACATTCATATGAATTTTTAAATTTCTTTTTAGTTTTTTTCATATTAAAATGGATTTGTTTATTAACATACACTACATACAAACAAGCCTTGCATACTTTTCTGCATAAATATTTCTGTGGATGGAAACACAGGATAGATCAATTATTTATTTTATATTTATTTATTTATCCCCATATTTATTATTTATACAAATAATTCAAGGCAGCGAACATATCCAACACCTTCCTTCTTCTATTTTTCCCACAACAGCAACTCTGTGAGGTGGATTGGGCTGAGAAGAATAACTGGCCCAAAGTCACCCAGCCAACTTTCATGGGTAAAGCAAGAGCTGAACTGGTCTAGCATTAGACCACAGGTGTCAAACTCACCGCGTCACATGACATGTTACGACCTATCAGGATTTTTTTCACATTGCTGGAGCTGGGGTGGGCGCAGCCTCCATATGATGCAACTGGGCTGTGGGCCAGCAGTCTGACACCCCTGCATTAGACCAAACATGGTCTCATTATGCCTCTCATTGTGGCTCTCAATTATCCCTCAGTCCTTGACTGACGGGCCTAGGATATAAATATACAGAGTAACAGAGTTGGAAGGGGCCTTGGAGGTCTTCTAGTCCAATTCCCTGCTCAGACAGGAATCCCTATACAATTTCAGACAAATGGTTGGCCAATCTCTTCTTAAAAGCTTCCAGTGTTGGAGCACCTGATTAATTTTTCTGTCAGGAAATTTCTTCTTAGTTCTAGATTGCTTCTCTCCTTGATTAGTTTCCATCCATTGCTTCTTGTGCTGCCTTCAGATGCTTTGGAGAATAGCCTGACTCCCTCTTCTTTGTGGAAACCCCTGAGATATTGGAACACTGCTATCATGTCACCCCCTAGTCCTTTTTTTCATACAGTTTATTTGGTTTGCATACAAATAAGATTAAAGGCAGTTTACATAAACCAAAGTTGGAGAAGTTCAAGAACATTATAAAACAGCAAATCAATAGTCCCATTCCCACATCAACCACACTATCCTCAGTTTCACTAGCCTTTCTTCTATATATCTTCATTATCATTCTCCCATCCTTCCACAGGCTGGGGACTCACATTTCAAAGCAATGAGCCACTCAAATCAGCCTTGTCCACAGTTTGAATCCTGGAACCACTGCCCCTAGTCTATAAGAGACTTCAGTAATAACCAATTGGCTCATGCACACTCCCCAACCACACCATGTGAAACACTGAATACAAAGATAGGAAAAGAAGATTGAATTGGTTGTTTCTCTGTAGGCTGTAGCATCTGGAAAACTTTGTTGGGCCTAATTAACATGTGGATGGTGGAGCCCTAGAGAAGGCTGAAGTTTCAATTAGTTTGGAAAGTTAAAAAACACACCTCATGGGGCAGTAGTAGCAAAATACTGTTATTTATTGATGCAAAAAACCTCTACATGCAAGGTGGTTTATACTGTTATTTGAATACAAAACCATGCACATCAAAGATCACATTAACCAACAGGAAAAAAACAGGAAAAAAAACAGAAAAAACAATAGTAATTTAAATAACTAAGTGTCAGGGTTTTCAGCCAGCAAAGAGATCAAAATTCACTTAAAATAAGAATATCTTGATCTAGTGTTTCAAAATCAACACTGGGTTAGCAAGAAATAACTCCTAAGCAAAAAAAAAAAGCCACTGACATGTCTCGAATGAAAAGCACATTTCTTACATCTTAGAGGATAGTAGAAAAGAGGAAGCCTCAGCTACGGTTCATATAGCTTGAAATACAAGACAAATATTGACCTTTTTTTATTTTTCTTCAATAATTGTGAGAATGGATCTAGAGAACTTAACTAGTGTAAGCTTGCACCCAACTGAGAAGTGCTAAGGCAAAATGCTTTCAAACTACACTTACAATATTTACAGCACTTATTTCAGAAGACCCTTTTATTACTTTCCTCTTTTGCATATTTGGATGGGGATAGTTGATAATATCTATTACTTGTAAACTCACCATGTTACCACACTGGTTCCTTCCTTTTTTGATTACTGGGGAGGGGGGAAATAAAACTATTGAGGACTTATGGAAGAATTGCATGTCATCTTTTGATTTATGACACGAGGAGCCATTCTACTACACATCCAATGTAGTACATCAATTGAGGGGATAAAACCAGAGAGCCTAGGGATTCAATGACCCCCCAAAAAGATCACCAGGTAATCTTGGCCAGGCGCTTCCTCACAACCTAACTTATCCCATGGGATTGTTGCTATTGTGAGAACAAAATGAAGAAAAGATTTAATTTGATAGGAGTGGGAGTCTCATGAGAATGGACATAATATAAATGCATAAATGAACTGGAACAAGATGTTTGCTGCCTTAGACAAAGATGCTTCTCTCACTCCTGTTAAAATGAAGAACTCTTTAAAAAAAGCCTCTTTTCTCCTGCTGGAGAAACATAGAAGAAATTATGAATAACACATAGATGCTGCCTCCTCCAAGCATTTTATTATCTGCTTTTTGTCCCCTGTCTAAAAATGACTTTCCAGAAACATTCTCAAGAGCAAAGAGTTATATCTGACATAGTGTAGCACCAATGGTTACATAAGAAACATGAATAATATTAATGCCTCTTCCTCTACACCAGAGGTGTCAAACTGCTGGCATGCAGACCAGATGCATCATAGCGAAATCACATCCACCTCATTGCCAGCAATGGCAAAAAATTGCAATACGTTGTGACACGTCATGTGACATTGCTAGTTTGACACCCATGTTCTACACCAGTGTTTTTCAACCTTTTTTGGGCAAAGGCACACTTGTTTCATGAAAAAAATCACGAGGCACTCCACCATTAGAAAATGTTAAAAAATTTAACTCTGTGCCTATATTGACTATATATAAAGTAATTCTCTTGAATAGGAATCAAATAAACACAAAGAATTTTATAATTACTTTTCAATTTTTCCCACGGCACACCAGGCAACATCTCGCGGCACACTAGTGTGCCGCGGAACAGTGGTTGAAAAACACTGTTCTACACTAACAAATTGTTTTGCTATCATTAGCTTGCTTTTATAAAAATGAAATTATTTGCTTTGGTAGACCTTTTCAAAATTACTACAGCAAATAAGAAGCAAAGTTGATTCATATATATATTTTTCATTCTTCACGGTTTCAACGAGAGTTTTGTCCTGGGAGTCTGCAGAAATATTATTGGCAACCTTGGCAAATTTAAGACCTGTGGACTTCAACTCCCAGAATTCCACTTGCTGGAAAATTCTGGGAGCTGAAGTCCACGAGACTTAAAGTTGACAATTTTGAACATTCCTGCCCTAACGTATGAGGGCCCTCATTATTGGTTTGGCTATTAAAATTTATTAGGTTGATTTTGTGTCAAATGTTTATCTTTCAAATTTTTTACTTGCTTTTGCATCTTATGTTGCTTTTGGGAGATATTTTTTGGTGTCTTTATAGGTAGTCCTTATTTAGCAGCCACAATTGGGACTCATAATTTCATCATTAAGTGAAATGGTTGCTAAATGAAACCTTCACTGTACTTGAAATCTTACTTTATCTTTCCTTTACAGACTAGCAAAGATTGTAAATTTGAGGACTGGTCAAATTTTTTCCTCAACACCATAACTAATGCTAACTAAATGAGGCAGTTGTTAAGTTAGGGCTATTATATATATGACACCCAAAGTTAGTTCTGAATCAGTAAGTTTGTTTTTGCCCTTTATATTTCCCCATGCTAGCTAAAGCATTATATAATTCAATTAACTCTGTTTTATGGATTCACACAACCCAATTACAGCTTATTAGCTGTTTGTGTAAATATTATGCTAAAATGTAGTTTTCTCATTTGGATTCAGTATATTATTTTACATTTTGATAATCAATCTGATTTCTTATAAATATAAAATATTATCTGTTAGAAACATTAGAAAACACATACAGAAGTAGAGTTTTAAGGAATAGTCCAAGTAGCTCACAGCAGTATTTCAATAACACAGGTGATCTTTCTGTATGCTTTTGAAGAGGGTACACCTAATATATGTGGTAGACTTCTCATTAAATTGGAAACTGTACATTTGAAAACAGACACAATGTTCTCCTATGGAAAGAGCAGGACTAGTCAAAGCTGGCAAAAATCAAACTATTCAATAATTAGCAAGTTCTTGTTTTCTGACAGAAATCTGCATTTTGTTCAAACTCTAATTTTGATTTTTTTAAAAAAAAAGTTGCATTCTAAATGTATAGAATCTGACACGGCATTTCTGATTTTAAAAAGTATTTTGAAATAGTACTTCTATTTTCTTTACAGTTTAGATACATCTAACAACATATATTTACAGCTTAATAGATACCTGCTTAATATGAATTCTTCTGTTCCTACTTTATCATATTTTCTCCAATTTGGCCTAAAGATAAAGCCATATTCATCTGGATCATTATTTAATGGCATTATTTAATTCCACATTTCAAAATGGTAAGAATAGTATTGAAAAAAACAAGCAAGGTTTTTTTTTCCTTCTCAAAGATTAAAGGATTTAGTTCCTTTAAAGATGCTTGGAATGGAAACCCTCCTTAGAATCAGTCCACAGCTGTTTTTTGAACAATCATGGATTGAGCCAAATAATGTGATGAATGTTTTCTAAATACCTTCAAAGATGCTTAGAAAACTGCAAGCTAAGGATAGTTAAGTCTTTTTCTTTGGAGTTCCTGTCCTGTCACAGATCAGAAGGATGACATTCTAGTCTTCCCAAGTAGGGGAAATGGTGTGTGTGCATGAGCACAATTAATCTCTGGCAGCCTTGACAAAGAAGTGCCTTGACAGAACAGTTTTCTGATTTCCTCACAGAACAGAGTCTGTTTTGATCCTTCTTTCCTGTTTCCTGATCTCTTCTTACCAACTAAAAACATCAGCAGATCTGCCTATCAGCTGAGACAGCAGGAGAGACAGGCCTAAATGATGGATGATGCAACACTCTTCTGCCACTGCCATTTAATGGAAAGAATCTATTGGTAGAAACTTACTTTACAGCAGTTAAACAAATATAATGGTTACCCAACCAACCATTGTGCTCTTTGAGCTAATCTAAAAGAACCAAGTGGAGGTTAGCTGATTAAACTAAACCAGTTTCTAAATCCAGTCATATTTCATCGAAAGGACAGTTCAAACATACACAAATTGGAAGAGAATTACTACTGCTATTTCTATGTTTGATAAATGCACATTTCTTACACTAATTTCTCTTAATCAGTATGCATAAAATCATACTATGTAAAATATCTGGGTTCATTAAAAAAACTGATTTTATGAAACTGATCTGTATAAAGCATTCTGCTAAAAAATGGCAGGCAGCATGATCTAAATATGACAGACAGACATATATACTCCCAAAAAGTAGTATATATGTCTGGTGAATAGTTCCAGACATTGGTCAAATTCATACTGAGTAAATGTATTATTTACTAGCAATGTATTATACTATTACTTCACTAGTAAGAGCCCTGGGATTTCAGCAATTGCTCTCATCTTGGCAATTACAGCTCTTGAATTTAATTCTGTTTATCACCAACCTATAGCCCTCATCAGCAGCTTCTTTGTTTTTGTTTGAAAAGAATAATGGATTCCAACTGATGAAGGAGCCCATATAAACACAGTTCTTGATATAGCAGGCATTCAGACTCAAACAATGGGAAATGCTAGAGTAGCTACTCAGGCTTCATCTTGCCCCTCATTCAGCAAAACTAAAACCATACAAGTTCAAGCACTTCCAGGAACAGCAAGACATAAAAAAATGCATTTCATTAATTATTAAAGAGAAATATCTTTGCACAAAGGAATAGGGTTCAATATTAATGCCCACACATTATTTAGTTTAGTTTTGAGTAGGGAGTGTCAAAGGCAACTGGACTTTCTTGGTTTTTCTCTGAAAATGTTTCGCTTCCCATCCAATAAGCTTCTTCAGAACTGATTGACTGATTAGGAGGGAGAGGTCCCATTCTTCCACCCCTACACTGTGGAGTGCTGCAGGGTTCAGTACTCTTTCTCCTCCTGTTTAATATCTATTTTAGGGATCCCCAATCCTTAGTAGATCAGCATCGGTTCGCACAAACAAGCAAAGCCCCATCTGTGAGATGCAGGCAGTACATGAAACCATGCCCCCTCCTGTCCAGGGAAAAACCTCTCTCCATTGAACCGGTCCCTGATGCCCAAAAGGTTTGGGACCTCTGATCTACATAAAGCTATCAGGTGAGATCATCTGTAGCCATGGGATGAAGTATATGTACATTGATGATACCTAACTGACTCTCTCTGCCCTTGGTGAAGTCAGTGATGCTTCTCATATCCTATCTCATTGCCTAGAAGTTGTAAGAGCTTGATGGGGAACAATAAGGTTTGGCTGTACCCTGGCATGATTGAATTTGATTTTGGGGGGCATGAGGATCTGGGAATTTACTATGTGCACAAGTTGGGGATCCTTCTGAACTTACAAGAAGGTGACTGTCATGGCAAAGAAGCCTTTTGTATAACTTTGGGTTGTGCACCAGTTGTTCCCACTCCTGGACTGAGAGACCCTACATTCAGTCATTCCCACTCTGGTCACTTCCTGCATGGATTGCTTAATGTACTCAACACGGGGCTTCCTTCAAGAAAATCTGGAAGCTTCAACTGATGTAAAAGGCAGGGCAAGGGCAAACCTTGATCAGTGGCATATTACATTTTTGCTTGGCAAGCTATACTGGCTACCAGTTTGCTTTCTGAATTCAATTCAAAGTGGTGGTAATGACCTATAAAGACCTATGTGGCACGGCACTATGTTATTCCTCTCCTCGATCACATCTACCCATCCCCACGAGGTCTGGCAAAAACAGCATGCTACAGGTCCCATCAATGAAAGAATGTCTTCTGTGACAGGAAGAGAAGTTTTTCTGCTGTGGCATCTATCCATGGAAACATCATTGTCGCAAGGTCAGACTGGCTCCAATTTTCTCCTCCTTCTAAAAGGCCTTAAGATACAGCTTTGCCATCTGGCTTGGGGATCTGGTAATGGTGGTGTGAAGCCTACAGAATGGCTACAGGTTTCCTCATTTATTGACTGCAATTGGGATTAGCAACTTTATTGCTAAGAGACACTGTCATAAAATGAAAAATGATTTGACTGCACCCAACTTCCAATGAAAATTCATCATTTCTGGCTGTGGTCATTAAGCAAATGACTTTGGGTAGTTAAACATGACATCACATGATGACTTGAAACTCCCTGCTGAGTTCCTCATGGAGTTTGCTTATCAGAAGTTGGCTGTGATCGTGTGGCTGTGGGACATTGCTACCACCATAAATGAGCATCAGTTCCCAAATGCCTGAATCATGTTCATATGATAGCAGGGACACTATCTTTGAGTACCTGTTGAAATTCTCCCTGTTCTGCACAACTGTAAGTTCAAACAAACGAATGGCTGATGAGTAATACTGTATACCATTAGTGAATTCTCTTCTGCTAATTATACTTGTAAGGTTTTACTAGTTTTCATTGTTTTAGTGTTATTACATTTTCTGCTTATTCTATGCACATTTAATCAAGAAATGCCTCATGACTAATTTACCACAAGTGTCCACAACAATTTAAATGTGAATAAAATACATTTTCGCATGTATACAAGTATAAAAAAGAAAAAAATATGTTGTAATGTCTTTTATATTCATTTTTCTCTTCTTGAATGAAAAATTGTCTACCTAACGGACTCACATAACTAATCTTTGCAGTTAACATTTCACTTCTCAGTGATCTGTTTCCAGAGAAGGCTAGTTAGATCAGTCTTTACTAGCAGGCCTGGGACCAACAACAAAAGATTATAGTAGTCTTTATACTCTTTTGGAGAGACTGCCAAGAAAAGCAGCCTGAAGCAAGATGTGAAGACTGAGTGAACTTTTCAAGTTTATCTGTACCATTATAACTTCAACTATTTAGATTTGGTGCTGGCAACATAAAAATATTTGTTTCCCCTCCTTTCTGGTGAATGTTCTGCTTGATAGCTTTCTCCCAGAACTACAAAAAGGACAAGAAATTTCACGGGAATGAAATTTTCACCTCCTCAGAAAAATCTTACCTTTCCTATGCAAGACTACAGTATATCCATATATAAATTAAGAAAAGACCTCAGGATTTACTCATATTTACAGAGATCCAAATATTCTAAGTTTGTAAGAAGTTTGAACCATGTCCTATTTCTTCACAACTGCACATGTCCTATTCTTAAACTATTCCCAAACCTTGCCCACTGAGGGAGGTTGAAATAGTTCATCAGGAATAATGAACTTTAACTACGTGAACAAATTATTTTCTTTCATTTTACTGCAATAAACTCAAAGGGGAAAAATCTTCAAATTGTAATTTAAAATCATCAGAACTAAGATTCTCATATAAGCAAAATAAAATCTTGCAACTCCCAGCTGATTTGTCCATTCTGACATTATCTCAACAACAAAGGGATTTGTTGTTGAATTTCAGTTCTCAAGAGGGTTAGGATATAACCCAGTAAGGTTAACAGCAAGGAACCATGCAAGTTGTTCATACCTGTTGAATCAGTTCATTATGTGACTTCTTCTATAATATCACCTTTTTCCTGATAACTGGAGCAAAGCTGCCCCAGCAAAGAGTCATGCTGTAGATGCACCAATACTACCAGACTTTGGAGGAAGTCAACTGTGTTAATCTATGGTGGCAAAAAAATCAGAAATCTGGTAAAATTTAAATCCTGTATCAGTTTTACTATTTTGTGCATCTGATGGAGTGCAGTTCATGAAACTTTATGCCTTTTAATAAAATGTATTGGTTGGATTAGATGCCACCGGAATCCTGATTTTTTTTTTGCCACATTACTATAGTGTATTAACTCCATTACTGGGATAAATATAAAAATACAAAAAAGTTTACAGCTAAATTGTATGTTGTGTGTGCACATGCATTTAAAAGGAGCTTTGGGAGACCTTATCTGGATTTGAAAATTGTGCAAAAGAAGGGGTTAATTCTTTACCCAAGATCTCCACTTCAGATGAGTCTCTCTCTCTCTCCCTCCCTCTCCCCCCTCTCACTCACACACACACACAAACACACAAACACACACACACACACAAAGACACAGAAATACATCCATCCCCCAGGGGCAATTTAACTAGAGTATAAAGTGGCTTGGGGCCCTGCAATTATGTTTAAAATGTACACAGCAAATACATGTAGAGGGAATTAACATCTGCCTCATTTAAAAGACAGCTCCTTATTTCAGGACATGCTTCCTTAATTTAAGGCAGAAACAGTGAAAATCTACATGCAGTTTTCAAAGCCTACACTGAAGGATTAATTCTATAATGGAATTCCTCTTGCATGTACCAAACCAACTCAATGCCTAAAATAAGCTAAGGAAATGATAGACAATGAGATGGTCTTCAGATGTGTTGGATTATAAAACCCTAACCACTGGGTATGTTAGGTAGTATATTGGGGAATTATAATTCAAAATAGCAAAACAGCACTGTTGTGTATTCTTGTCATAAATTTTATGTTGTTTTATGTAGCTACTTCAAAGAAGTAATGCAAGATCAGAAGATGTGGAGAGACCTGGCCCACAGAATTGCCAAAAGTCAGACATAAATGAATGGTCATCGTCATCATCATCATCATCTAGTTACTTAAAATACATTTCATTCTGTCAACTTAACCTTCAGAGTGCTTGCTCTAAATCACTGAAAGATGGACTTGCTCCTTGATATCCAACACATTCTAAAGTCAATGCCACATTTTAAAAACACTGCAGATAATTATATTTAGTCCCTCCAACAAACCACACAGCATCCATTCTGGCACCAAGAAAATCCTTGACACCACACACTGAACCTCAGAGGAAATGTGGGATCAGCACATTAGTAGAATTCAAATAACGCACATTCCAGGCAATAAAAAGTTATTTTAGTAAAAACAAATGCATGCAGAAACAACAAAACATGCAAAAAATTTCTTTCCAGCATCCAAAAACCCAACTTTTCTTGGACACCTTGAAAAAAGTATTTTCTTCTTTATGTTTCAAAGTTGGACTCTGGGGAACTTGCAACCATGAACTATGCCAATTCTCTAATATTTCCTCCTTTAATGTAGTAATACAGAATTCCTGTCTGATAAGAAAATAGAAGGAAGAAACAGCTTTTAATTGTTCTACTATGATGTCAATGCCTTAGCAAGAAATCAACCAAGTCGAACAATTCATTGGGCGCAAGTCTCTTCATCCAAGAAAGAAAGCAAAGGGCATGAAGGAGTTAAATATCTGTTCCCTAGAACAATGCCAACCCCCCCCTCCCTGCAGTTGGCTGGGCTTTGAAGAACAGTGCATGCGCATGCAGCTTTGCCCTTATTTGAAGAAATAAAAAACCACCATGAAACCTTGTCACATCAACAATTTGCAACAAGGACCATAGAAGTTCACAGTTACTCTTCACTGCTAGTTTACACTGAACGTGTGATTGACCAGGTTAAAAAAATACCCCACCCAATTACTTTTTTTAACCCACAGCAGATAGAAAAGGCAGTTAACATTTTCAGTACACATTAATACTGTCAAATTTAAAGGCAATTTCATCTTCAAACTTCTTATAGTGATGTGAACTTAAGAAATTTCAGGTAATTTTTGTACACAAGAGGGTCTTAATAGAAGCAATGTCAAATTCAATAGCTTTACGTATAAAAATAATAGCAACCAAGTGTTTTGATCAAAGTATCATCTGAAGAATGTGTATGCATATATATCTGGTAAAAAGAGAGAAAATAGATTTGCACATTACACTAACCTACAGTTTATTAAAATACAGTTAATAGAATAAGAGTATAATTTGTCCTTTCAATGTGCTAAATTATAAACCATGGTTTATAAACCACAGTGGTTGAATATGCATGAGTAACTAAGTCAAAGCAAAACAAGTAGCAAAAAAGTTAACTATAGTATCTGTGTGCGCTTGCACAGAGAGAAATAATAATTCTAAGTATTTAGAATTTCAACCGCTCCTATTAATGTGGAGAACGATAATACCCATTCACTAAACATTTGCATTCCATATTTTCTGTACTTTCATCATGTAAATGCCACTGTTTCTCTCAGTAATTTCTAAATGGATTATTAATAGGCAGGGATACAGATTATGAAAAAATAGTATCCTATTAATCTAAATTGGCCAATTTTATTCTTGCTCCAGGATTTTTTAAAATCCATTGGAAAAACAGTGGGAATATATTGCATTATCTCAATTTTATTAAGGCAGTCTTTCTCAAGCTAACATTCCCTGGATGCACAGCCCCACAGTTTTTATCAACTTGTAAAGGTAACATGATTTATACCTGTTTTGGCTGGTGAACAATGAAGCTGAAGTCCAACATAAATGGAGAGCACAACTTTGAAGCATAGTATTGTAGAGGCACACTGAGTAATTATTATTTTTTATTTTAAAAAAGACGAAAATATTCTGACCATAAGATGGCAACTGAAGATGCTGACTGTGTTAACATTCAAGTGGCAAAAAATATTATGCCTTAGAAGTCAGCCATTTTAAAAGCAGAGGGGGTTTTTTTATACCAAAGGCCTTTGGTAGGGAGACTCATATTTGAAAGGAAGGTAAGCAAGAAAGATGAGAGTAAGCACAAAAACATTGATAAACATTTTCAAAACATTAAGATCTTTTCTACCACCATCTCTATTTCTTTGCCCCCCATTAGCTCACTTTCCTTTAACTGAGACTTGTTTCTATACCAGAGGTCCACAAAGCTGGAAAGGTTGGAGACCCCTGTTCTGTAGCATAAGTTGGCTTTGGCTAAAGCTTGATTCAGACTTTAAGATGCTGCCAATCCTGCAGTAAAATCTGAATTTACCTCTTAAATATGCTAGCTGTGTTACATGGTAAAATGAATGCATAACAATTTAAAAAGATTAGCCTTAGGGTAATAATAAGTGCTTATTTACAAGGGTATAAGCCCCATTAAATTTAATGAGTTTAATACAGATTAGATGGATTTGCACTACTGTATGAGGGAATTATCTGATTCTCTTTTTGAAAAAAATTGCTCAAGAACAGCGTTTCAAACCAGTTCCCAGATTAACAATCTGGCCTGCTTTCCCAGGGAGCAAATGTGATTGAACTCTACATATCAATACAAGCAGTACTGTCAACTGATGTATTTAAGGTACCTAAATACTGTAAAGGAGGTTGGATTCTGAGATCAATAAACTGAGTTCAGCATATCAATTAAGGCCTGCTGGGTTGCTGTAAAAATAGAAAAAGAGGATGTAAATTACTTCTGGCCCGCATTCCCTCTCCAGCCCTTTGTATTTCTGTTCCAAAGGTTTAGAGCCCTCCAGAACAATATGGGAAGTGATATGTAGAATTGTTACAGAGGGCTCAACTAAAATTGCCTCTGTTCTTCAATTCATAGCAACCCAAAGTGAAGTAAGAGCCTTCTGGAAAACAAGAAAGGCCTTTTAAAATAGAAGGACTCTCTTAGTTACTAGCCAGTAACCTGCCACTAGGAACATTTGTAAATAAATAACCTTCAAACGTTTAAAGGTATTACAACAGAAAACACAGAGTATGTATTATATTTAACAGGACAGAATTCAATCTGATGAAGGTGTGTGACTTCTTCATTCTTTAGTACTTATGTTCCCACGACCACAGTCAAGGGATGTTTTATTCTATGGGTGTCAAACTTGATCGTGTCATGTGACATATTGTGATGTATTGTGACATTTTTTTTGCCTTTGCGAAACCGGAGGTGGGCAGGGCCTGTGCATGATGCATCTGGCCCATTGGCCTCCAGTTTGACACCCATGTTTTATTCAGTTCTGCTCAATCAATATATTACAAATGAATCAACACTGAATGAATGACAGGTGTTATGCATTTTCATTTCTATGGTGGTAGCCAACTCAAATATTTCTATGTTGTGTCTCTTTTTCATAAAGCAACCTAATAATTTTTTTAGCCTTTCAAATACATCAGTTCTCTTAAAAGTAACTTAAAGTACAGTGGCTAATAAACTTCATAACTGAAAAAAAAGGTCTAATACATGACAGAGGAGAAAGCCATCATATTTGCTGAAGGCATTTTGACGAGTAGATATTTGATTCTCTTCCAGAAAATCACAAGGTCCATAACCTTGGAATGGGCAATCTAATCTTGATCGGCTAGCAGTCTTTGGACGAGTTCAGGAACACTACAAGCTGCTTTCAAAGCAACCACCCAAATCCTGAAAAAAAGACACAGCTGTTCAATTATTCAAAGAGAGGATTTTGTTTGCATTCCTTTGCATAACAAAACACTTGTTTTGAATGCCTTTCAATCCTAATGGAATTGTTTAAACCCTAGATCACAGCTACTGAGAATGGCATTCTCTCAAGGATAACATCAAGAGAAACCACATTCCAAGGAACCGAAGCAAGTAGTCAGACAACCAAAAGCCCAAGTGGAGGATTATCCATCCTCTTCTCTGGTCTTTGCCACTATAGAGGCAAAAATCTAGGACAGAGGAATTGCCTGTTGGCTGGCAGGTTGAAATTAGCTCACTCCTATTTTAAGCTAAAACTTTCAGGTCAGGACATCACCTATCTCTCACAGCAGCTTGCCTGTTGCCATCCATGTACACAAGACCAAGCTATGAAGGAAGACACCAACTGCAGAGATAGATCAGCAATAACAATTGCCATAAGGCATGGAGGTGCACTAATTCCTATCCATTATTAAAGAATGCCGTTTTATTGGGGCAACTGGACAAGTAATTTTAAATCTATTTAAATAATATTTTAAAATAAAAGAGTTTTTAATTGTGTTTAAAAATAAAAATCAATTGGCACTGATATATGCCAATTACCAAAACAATAGCTTTAAGCAGATCTGTATATTACTCTCAAAATCTTCACATTTCCATGATATGAAAATATTTAGCAACACTATAGTCAGTTTGGTGAGTATACATTTCAATCGATTACATGAAAAGAGAAGTTCACTATGTATGTATTGTACTCCTCAGATGTTATTCCGAAAGAAAATCTCACACAAAATGTCACTATTTTAAAGGAGCACAAGGCCTTGTATATTTATACTACACAGGATTATTTAGTAGGTGGTCTTATTTGCTGTTTTAGAAGTTATGAAACTCATGTTTCTTTGTGTATTAGCTACCTCAGTCATAATGCAGGGGCAGGGAAAATGTATTTTAGTTACAGAGCAATCACTATTTGTATAATGTATGTACTGCTTAAAGTAAACCTATGTAAAATATGTTTTTAATACATTTGGACATGCTATCCTAGATATTATTATTACATTTATATGCTGCCCAACTATTACCAACTCCAGGTCTTAACTACTCCAGGTCCATGTTTCCTTATGGAACATAACAAAAATGAATTATTCCAGAAATGCTGCTTCTTGTGAATAGCAGTATCAGAATAAAAGTTCTGAGGGATTTTTTTTTGGGGGGGGGGTTGTTTTGTTTTGTATTTTGGTCCATGTTATCAATAAGTTTATGCACAAGCCACCAATGTTCTGCTGTACAAGTTATTCTGACTTTTGGATTATTCCTATTCTGCATTTCTTCTGAAGAAGAAAAAGGACAATGCATGGGATCATCTCTTTGCATGGAGCATTTCTTCCTGTGCATGTATAAGAAAGTGATGACTTAGCACTTCATGTGAGTGCTGCTACTCTATAGAGATATTTTCATGGAGTTAAAAAATGCATATCAAATGTCATTATATAAACCTTTAAAAGAAAAACATTGGAAAAAGATATTGCAACTTTACAGACCCACAATTCTGAAGGATTTATATTTGTGTTCTTTACCATGTGGTTTTAAAACTTGGAGTCCTTTTAAGTACATAACAATTAAACAGGAAATAGCAAAGTCATAATCAGTAACCTTAGATCTTTTTGAAGTGCAAAGAAGCCAAATGACATCCTACTGAGTAAAACAACATCACACTTTACAGAAGTGTCTGATGAGAGAGAAAGCATTAAATGGCTATCCTATTGTACAGTGAGTATTTAGAAACCAAGTAACTTAATAAGTAGATTCAAAAAGACTTACCTACATTTCTTGTTATTTGCCTTTCACTTTTAGAAACATCCTTTTAAATAAATTCTATCTGAACTGATTTAAAAATAGCTTTAAGAGTGAACTTCAACTTTAAGTGTGAAAACAATGTAAAAATATTCAACTGATGGTTTTCAAAAGAAAAGCCAAATTTAAAAAAAAGTGGAAAACCAATTGAAATTCTACATTAGATCATTGTATGACTATGTACAGTTTTCTTAATATCAGAGTCTAACGTTATTAATAGACATGATTTCACATTTTTTTAAAGATATAAACATTATCACCAAACTTTAATGAAGACACACATTTCAAGATAAAACAAATAAGGTTATTTGCCACATTGTACTGCAGATAAAAATGTATTATTAATTGAAGCAATATTGATTTTTCCCCCAATATTAAACATGTTTTCCCAATATTAAGCATATCATCCACAATATTAAACTGAATGAAGAAAAACTCACTGAAATTTACAATTGTGCAAAAGGATTCAAACTTACTTATATTTGCACAAACTCCAGAAATCATAGTTCAGTAAAACCCACAATTTTAAAAATAAAATACTTAATTCATGTAAAAGTGTAAATGTAAAATATAAAAATGAAATAGAGCATGTACCTCTTCAATAGGACAATATAGTTTATGCAGACATATAACTAAAATCTTCCTGTGAAACAAAAAAAATGAAAGAAAATTTAGGATGTTATCAGATGATGCCAGAAACAATTAAACAAACATAGTAACAGTAATGTCTTTCCCCACCTGGGTGCCCTCAACATCAGTTCAACTACTATACACATCAACTTTTGAATTACTAATCTTGCAGTTCAACTTCAAGCTTGACATGTAAGGGGTAAAGAAAACATCATTTCATAGTGGTTTGCTTTACTTCCTAATGCATGTAAATTCACTGCTCACAGATATTATGTCAACTTCAACATCAATTCCATGTTTATCTTTAGTTCTTTCTCAGTTCTTTTGGTGCAAAAGAGGTCAGGAAATCAATGAGATAGCATCATTCAAAGCAGGCCATTCACTGGGCACTGAAAGAAGTAACTGCCCCATAAACTGCAGTGATCCATTTCCAATTAGCATCACACAACAGAAAGTGACATACATCATTTGAATTAACAATTTTTACAGCCACCTTGGGTAAAAAGGGCAAGGGTAGGAAATTACTTTTCTTTTTTACTGCTCTAAAATGTTTTAGAACAAGATTTTGGCCAAATGCTTTCGTTCTTGCAGGAGAAAGAAAAGATGTTTTTTTTTCCGTTTCCATTTTAAGCGCTTTAAATACGAAATCTAAACATTTTTAAAATGAGAATCAAAAATTGTAAGCACCCATTAAAAAAATAAGATCTGGATATATAAACTTATTTCCTATGGTTTACAAATATAGGAAAAAAACAATCCAATAAATCGAAATAAATTTATTAAATGTAGTTAATAAATATTTTAAATGATTTAAAAGAATAAATTGTCAGGCTCAAAATTATAATAAATACGAAGGACAAACACCCAAAACAGGTAAAGACTCCAACTGATAGAACTGCAGAAAAAAACAATTTCAACTAGACCGCCTTCCACAGAAGACCTGTATATTGTGCAGATGAGAAGCAGAACTAAGAAAATATCTTCAGACCCCTCACATCCGGGACATAAACTGTTACAACTCCTCCCCTCAAGACACCGCTAACGGCCATTGCATGCCAAAACAACAAGACGCAGGGTCAGTTTTTTCACTCAGGCCTTCACTCTGCTGAACACCTAATCCCCACAGTATTGTCTTAGGTCTAAGTATATTTACCCATGTTGTTATGACTGTAGTATTATTATTGTCCTTCTCATCTTCTCTACTACGCCCTCTTATTGGTATCATTATTATGATTATTATTACTCTGTTGCTTTGTATTTACACTGACAACTTCTGCACCAGAAATAAACTACGTCTAATCACACTTGGCCAAATAAAGTATTCTATAATTCTATAAGTTTCTTTATGACTCCATACCGCACCAAAGTACTAGAACAAACTACTTCTCTCTTTCTAATTATAAAAAGGGAATAATAACAGAATTCTTAGGGGATTCATGGAGCTCTCCATTTTCTTCTCCACCAGGAAAGTCACGTTCCAACTGCTCCTTCTTATCCTGCTTATGGCAAGAACCGGGCTCCTTGCCAATATAATGCTTTTCTGAACATTTCAACAAAGCTTGCTGAGGAAAACAAGGACAGAGGACTTCAGAATCAGAACTTCACGTGACAAAGAAAATTCATGTTCTTAGTCACAAGGAAACCATTCCTACCAAATCACAAGAAGTCATCTCAGCATTTTTTTTTTTTTGCAAGCAAGCAGCCAACGTGAACGCTTGCAAGTTTCAGGATTATAAAATGGACCAGGCTTAGTTTTCCTAACATGTTTCTGCATAAATCTACATTTGTATATACACTTCAAGAGTCAAGGAACAGCCAGTGTTTTGCAACACAGGACTAGCAAGAAAAAGAATTCAGCTGGGAAAAAGAGCAGCTTATTTTCACACTTACAAGGAGAGGTAGCAGAGGTAGCTTTCTCTAAAAAGTAACAGCAGTGTGCAAAAAAATGATCTGCCGCTGTTTTGCAAAACAAGGAATTCAGCAAGATGTTGACATTGAATCACAGGTCAAAAACATCCCATACATCAATATCTTCAAAACAAAGTAGCCAGAATCAGTAACATCAATCACTAAAGTACTATCTGATTTAGTGAAAAATATGGATATTTAATCTATCACCTACCAAAGAAGTGTGCTAGCAAAACAGGTTTTCTATAACAAAACTCATCTGCTAGATGGAGTGGCCATTCATTTCTACAGGATAGGCCTTTATCATAAATAAGACTCTGCCCTCACAATTCACATGTGCTTAGTAATCACCAAGAACACAGCATGTTGTGGCACTAATCTCTGTAAACAGGAGGGGAAACTTATGCATTTCAAACTGTATAGAGGAAAACAGACCCTCAAAGCCCACATTAAATTTGTATAAAAACATATTTCTCTATATAATACCAGCCAATAAGAATACTGTTAAACTTCACACATTAGATTAACAGAAAACAGACCTGTCAATGACAAATAAAGAGATTTTCCCCCTTATGAACAGAACTTTATTTTCTTGATTTGTTCCACCCAGTTGTCTCTTACCTCCCACAGTGTTCTTCAACACAAGAGGTATATTATGGCTTCATAAATCACAGGCACTCCTGCAAAGAACCTTGTCAAGGAAACACTAAATGCTAGATGCTTTTTTTTCTTCCTTCCTTTCTTTCATTATTCTTTGGGAAATCACAAGTCACAAGACAAATTCAAAACACAATAAGAAACTGTCAAAATATATACTAGTACAGCTCTTTGGAACAGTACTAATCCCTTTGAGCCCATTTCGTTACTTCTCAACTTACATAGTTTTTATTTTTATTTACTGCCAAAATTTATTGCAAATATCTATTTTAAAATGTTATCAACATGGCTGGAATTGTCCATTTGTTATAATTCTTGATTTAATTATGTTATTTGAGTTAGATGAATTCTGGCAATGTACATGATGGCCACATTTGTCTGAGTTCACTCAGTTCACTGCTAAGCTTGTAAGCCGCCCTGAGTCTTCGGAGAAGGGCGGGATATAAATGGAATTAAAATAAAATAAAAATAAATAAATAAATAAAAATGGTAAGCCAAAATCACATTAGCGCTTAGCATAATCTGTAAAGTCCATCATTGTTTTCCAGAAGTAGTAACATAGGATGCTGGTAAGGACTAAATTCTTAAAACTGTTGTTCATCAGGCCCACACAGATCCTTCAGATACATGATGTGCCAAAGCACAGGTTACCTAAAAACGTATCTTAATCTTCAATTTCCAGCAGAATGTTGATTGTTCTTTTTTCCCTAATGAGTGACATTTATGAAAAAAAAAACCAACCCCACAAAGTAAGCATAAGAATAAGGACTCTTTCGCTGTATACAATATATGTAGATAGAATAGGGTTACCATTTAGAATTTGATTGAGATTTTTAAGGAACAAGTTATACAACAAGCTTTGCATCTTCATCCTAAATCCTTGCCAAGAGTTGGGTTTCATATAAAATGCTATGTGCTTGGACCAGGTTATGATGGATATGACTTGCACAGAGTACATGTTATAAATACATGGAAGAATTCTTAAAATAAAGGGGAGCAAACTGTGGCCCCAAGCATACATGTGGCCCTGATTTTATTTTTAATGCAGTTCTCAAGTGATAGCTGAAAATTGAAAGCCCCGTTCCCTTTTTGAAGCAAGAAACAGATGCAAGTCTGAATGCAGACATCTCATGTTAAAAACAAAACAAAACAAAACAAGGAAACTTTTCAAATTTTCAAAGTCAAGCCCTACCCACTAGCCAACCCAAAATGTTGTATGCAATTCTTGGCCATCCAAAGGTTGTTCCCTCCTGCCACATGGCACAGAGCCTACTGTTTTCTCACTGACACTAAACAGGCAGCACTAAGTTTGTATTCTGCCTGAGAGGATAAAGAAATATGGGATTCATAAATCAACAGGAATGTGCAATGACACACTGAAGCAAATGGGATGTGTTCAATTCAAACTGCATCTGTTCCAAAACAAATGCTACGAACAATATTGTAATAGCTGTTATATAGCACTTTTTCCTTTACGCAACCATTTGAAGATGGAGGGAAATATATCTTTTCTTAGCATAAAGCTATTTCTTATTACTGATCTTATTTAATTTTCCTAGGAAATCACATGAGTTGTGCTATTCTTAGAATTCTGGGGATCAAAGGCAAATATGCTTTACATTTTATTTTGTTGCTCGTGAGCAAATAGCTTTTTGCATATGAAAGTCCTGGCTATTTGAAATTGGGCTGATTTCACATTTGTACATGTTATGCCAATTTCCTTAAGTCCTAGAAGTGCTTGTTCTCATACTGAAATGTAGGTTTCATTTAAAAAAAACTATGTAAGCACCAAGATCTTTTAAAGCATGTATGTTTAACCAACTTGATAGTCCTTCATAGGACTAATTGATATTCCTTCATAGGATTAATGAGAAGAATTTAAACAAAGAAATATTGTAAGCATTCAATGCTTTATGATGATATTGTAGAACTGGAAGCTCTTACACTACTATCCTATAGTCTGTCTAGGAGCTTGAGAAGTATCTGTGGAGTTCTCCTCTCACTTATCCTTGCCACAATAACTCTGCTAGATAAGTTGGGCTGACAATCACTGTGGCCCAAAATCATCATGATCAGTTGAAATTTGATCTAGAAAATCCTCTGCCCAAGTTCATGAGTTGATTCATTACAACACACTGCTTTTATACATCAACTATAATGGCTATATAATTTGTATTTGTTTTTGCACTGCACTACACAATAAAAAAATTTTTAGTTAAATGGTGTAAATTTTGCACAAACTTTCAGAATCTTTAGGAAAATTCTAGATAATATAAATAAATAAATAATTCCCAGTTGTGCTTGCAATGAATTTTAAGAACCATAAATGCATAATTCTTTAATTAGCAAACAGGGCAGGCAAAATGTATTTTTTCCTCTTTTAATACAATTTAGTGTTCTAAAGTGATTGTGTTGATCTTACCAGTGGGTAAAAAAGCTATTAAACTGTATCCTAGAATAATCTTGCATCAAAAATTGACCGTATAAGAAGGAAATTAACACAAAAAGCATTTTTAGTCATTGTAGTCTGTTTTGTACTTAAACTTTAGGCAAGCTCTTAGTTTCTATTGGAATTCATTCTAGAGAATAGAACTCAAAAAGCCAAGGAATAAAAATAATGTATCTTAAAAAAAAACAGAATCGCCTTTAAATTGGGCAACAAATGGCAGTGTGCCAGATGCTGTCTGCTCACGCTTTTATTGCAGCTCCAGGAACAATTTGTGTAATACTAATGTGTGCAAAACAACATGTTGTTTCTATCCCACATATCTCCTGCTCTCCTGGCTAGTTATGTCACAATGTCCCACAAATTGCCTTGAACCTAATTGCCAAAATGTTGAAAGTCAAGCTTTAGAAAATTGTTTCATGGATGTATGAAGAACTGGAAAATCACTGCTGCCAACTTATCCAGCGATGAACCTGAATTTTAGAAAGCATTATTTTGCTAATATAGATAAACTTCCAGGATACGTCATATAATTTTATAAGGTTTAAGACTTAAAGCCAAATTGGCAATTTGATTTTTAAAAAACAAAAAACAAAAATACCTTCTATAAGTGATCCAATTCAGATTTCTGAAAATGATTATTTATTCCTAACCTGGTATTCAGAGTTAATATTTTCTGTGGACATCCCTGCTTCTGCTTAAGAACTGAAGCAAATCACCAAATAAAATGCACTAGATATTATTATACAAGGTAAAAAAAAATGCTGCTCCTTTTCTTTTTAAAGTTGCAGGTAAGAAAAAGGTAGTTTGTTTTTTATAAATTATGGAAGAACTGTTCTAATCTTGAAAACTCAAGATTTTACATAAGCATAAACTGTACATCTGTCTTATTTGATCATTCTTTGCAGATAATAATCAACTCAAATGATAACCTATTGGCCTTCCATAAGGCCTTGGATACCCATCTCTTCCCCTTGGCCACAGCACTGGATAAATTTGTCTTCTAATGGCTCTGGAACAAGAATATGCTGTGGCTTGGCCTGTTATGCTTTTTCTTTGTGTGTTTTGTTATTTTTGTTAATGTTTTTAATTTAAGAATCCAGATTTACTATTTATGAGTTGGGCAGCCCTATAAATCATTTAAATGAATTAAAATAAAACTCACAACTAAGCAGAGGGGTAAAGCAGCAAAGATTTTGGTGCAATGATTAAGGTGCTGCCTAGAAACCAGGAGACAATGAATTCTAGTCTTTCCTTGGCATGATAACAGGCCTTGGGGCTAGCCACTCTCTCTCAGCCATGCCCAGCCCAGCTAAGTATGTTCACTGCCTATGTATGTATATGTATATGTGTATGCATATATATATGTGTGTGTGTGTGTATGTATGTGTGTATATATATATGTATGTATGTATGTGTATGTGTATATATATATATATATATATATATATATATATATATGTATGTATGTATGTATGTATATGTATATGTATATGTATATGTATATGTATATGTATGTATATATTGTATATATGTGTCTTAGCGTATTCGGGTCTTTTCCCATGTAAGATTGATAGTGTCTTGGTGACGTTTTGACGAGGTCCCACTCCCGAAGACACCAGCCTGAAGATGACGAGTGGGACCTCGCCAAGACACTATCAATCTTACATGGGAAAAGACCCGAATACGCCAAGACCTACATACCTGTACCCATGAAAATCTACAAAAACAAATACACACACACACACATACAAAAGGTGGGATAAAAATATAAAATTATTTCTGCTTCTTTGAACCGTATCCTAAATATAACTGAAAATGGAAATTAAGGCCTCAAAGATAGACTAAAAGAATTTACGGTAACTTGAAGCTGTGTTGTATGTTGGAAAATCACTAATTAAAGGGAACTATTTTAATTCCTTCAAGGGCAAATTATGATATGAGTATCTTGTGAATGAAAAAGACTGCATTTTCCCTAAGGTTTATTTACAATATGTAAATGTCTATGTATTAAATTATCATCAGCAAATTGCAACCTTCATTAATTGAAACCCTACATTTTATATAGGTCAATTAAGCATAAGACTTAAATATGATTTAGGATCAGAAATGCATAATGTTTAGTTATGAAACACTATTAAATTGTAGAACTTCAGATTATGCAAATTAGAGCATTTATCATTAACATTCATTAACAACCATATTCTCTCACAATAATCTGATTCTGGTAGAGCACAAACTATGTTGTATCCAATATAACTGTTTATATTATTTAATCAGAAATTTCCAATACCTAAACTTCAATTCTCAACACACAGATTTACTTGTTTCTTAATGTAATCTATTTAAAAGGCAATACTTCCTTGGCCTGATGGTTTTAAACAAGAGAAAAAGAAGAGCAAGAAAAAAGAGAAATGTGAAAAAGTGTTTTTTAACTCAGCTCTAAATAAATAAACAGCATGTCTGATATAAAGAGATCTAATTGATTCATTACATCAATTTCCATTTTATTCCTTTTTTCAAAGGGCATTGTTCAAATTGCCCTAATTTGAAAGCGGCACAATAAGTGTAGGAAATACTTGACAATGAAGATGTAAAATCTCTGAAAACCAGTTACCTTAGTAACCCTGAGAATGTAGAAGAATAAGAATACACAGACAGTCAGAACCTCATTTCTAATTCTGCAGGTTTTAAGATGGAATACAGTCAAGCTTTCATTAGGTTTTTGTTTCTCTCAGCAGGTCCTTGGCTTTTGAAAGGAAACCTGAATGACAACTAAAAGCAATTTCAATCTAATTCTTGATTACCCAGACTGATAAGGAGAGCTTTCTCCAGCGTAAACTTCTCATGGAAACCATTATCAGTAGACCCTGAATGGCACCGTTAGCCACAATTCTAAATACCAAATTATAATCAATATAACTCCTTGCTCTAAACAGAAGGAATAAAATGGCAGCCTTTTGTAGATACATCCAGTTAATATTTTAACCACAAGTTCAAGGAAAAGCAAAGCAAATTCTGTTCCATTTGAAGGCTCTTTTTATCATACAAAGTCCTACATTCATAGGGATCTTTGCCATTTTACAAGCTGAAAAGTAACTCAAGGAAATTTAAATGAACCTTGCAGAAATAGTCATATATTCTGCAGGAGAAGAAAAGATATCAAGTAGAAAAAAACAACTTCATACCTTTTAAAGATATTATTTAAGTCTTTTAAATATTCGCAAATAAGATATGACACTTAAAGAAACAAATGGTTAATCTACAAACTTTCTACAAGTAAAGTCAAATTAAAAACTGTTCAGTGATTAATAATGAAGATGACTTCAATGACACATTTAAAACAAGATAATGAAATACTAGAAACTAGGGTGGAGGTTTATGGTTAGAAACCTTTTATAGAGGCTGGCAGAAGTGGAGATGTGAGGAACTGATTTTAATCTGTTTCAGCATCCTAAATACTACAATCTATTGTACATGAGAACCATTTTGCCAGACTAGACTGTAATTCTTCGGCAAAAGGTACTAAGAATAAATTAACAGTATATAGAATTGAAAATACAATGTCCGCATATAGTAACAATAATACAAGAACTAGCAAATGAACAACTGAATAAGGATACAAGTAGGACAATAAATTATTTTTGTCTCTTTTGATAATTCTTATTACTAGAATAATTCTGACAGGTTAAATAAGAAATATTAATCTGTTCCTTGAACATGGCTTAGATACTTTAAAATAAGAAACTATTCTTCATGCTTCATGTAAACAGAACAATTACTGATATCTCAGTGAGATCAGCTAAATTTTCTGCATTATCCAAAATCAATTTAAAGATTCAAAATACTAAAAAATGCCTAAAAACATCTGTAACTGCTTTGCAACATTTCAATGCTAAACAACACGCAAATTCAGTGAAATGTTTTCTCAAGGGATACTTATTTATTTTTTGGAGCACAAATTAGACTCATGTGATTGCCCAACATATGGTACATTGTTTTGAAATTACTAGAGGAAGCTACAAGTACTAAACCAGTAGTGTGTAATCTTATTTAATGATTCCCCCCCACCCCATTGCTTTGCAAATTGGGGCTTTTCAGATAGGCTATTTTACATCTTTAAGAATTTTGAATTAACACGATCCGTATGAGTTCTGGAACCAATACGCATGGAAGACATATAGACGTACGTTCGGCTAGCCCCATTTTAAAATAAATATAAAAGACCCTGCTTCTATAATTATGTATCTACAATTCAGCTTTGTAGATCTGGAATTTAAGTCTTAGTTCTGTGAAGAAGTATGCTGAAATTTGTTGTATGTGGCTATCTTTTAAAAAAAAATTACAAAGAAAATAACTCCGATATTTCTACAAATGATGTACTTGCTATGTTAATATTTGTTCCTAATTTCCCCTTAATGACATATTATGATAAGGTATTTTATAGGGAAATCACCTTGGTTCCCCCCCTCTTCTCTTCCTGTAATTGCAGAGTGTCTGTTATTATCTACATTAAAATACAGTGTTACAGAAGGAAGCATGGAAGGACATATTCTCAGTGGTACTTGGAATGGCACTAAAGAGAACCAATTGTTTGAGAGAAACAAAAGGGAATTCAATAGGAAGCCAACCAATTCAGGACAGATGGTGACTGATTCAGGTTTCACTCCCATCTCCACCCCACCTCCACAACAAAAATAAGCTTAGAAGGCATTTTCTGTTACTAAGCAACAATCCAAAGAAGACATAAGTCGTTTACTACATCTTATTTCCGCTGTTTCTCTCTGATTTAATGTAGAAAAACAATGTCATTCCTTAAGATAGTGAGATTTAAGCATTGAGATGAACTCAGCTGTAACTATATTCAATCAGAGTTAGAACCTTAATTACTTAAAGCAGATGAGCAAAGATTAAAAGCATGCAATGATTTTGAAAACATGTATTGTAGTCTATGAACTTCTATTTGTAAAGTGTCAGCAATATGGACCAGACCCATTTTTTAAAAAAAAAAAAGCAACAAAACTGCAGATCTAGACTGCTTTGTCAAATAAGTGATTCCATTCACCTATATCTAAAACATCACAGTTTAAGTTTCTCTCCCTTCCTTATCCTATGCTTTTAGTTTCAGTTCAAACCCAATGAACTCTGAAAAAAAATGACAAAGATAAAAATTTAATCCAACAGCCATTTTACTTTTTTTTTTTAAAAAAAAATAGTAATCTGGTATCCAGCCAGCCCTATCCTACAGCACAGAAATATGGAAGACAATATATAATTTTTGTCATCATCTAATGATCATACAGCCCAGATTTAGTAGCTCCAGTATAATTTTGAAGGACAAGGAAAAAATATTTTATTAGCGTCAAAAAGAAGTCTATAGTAATTATAAACATACTAAGCGTTTTTATCCTGAGATAACTCACAAAAGAGTAGAGTAGATCGGATTGAAAAAAATAAAGTAGCTATAAGGAATTTTTGTTAGTCAAGGCAATTAATAAAAGAATTTCTTCTGAGAGGGGAAGGGGGAGGGAGGGAGCAATTCTCCTCAATGTCACCAGAATTTTGCCAGCTGTTTTTTGCATTTCAGCTGCAGAACAAGAAACAGGAGATTAGCGTTTCTCAGCAGCCTTAACCTTTCTAATTTCTTGCAGGATAAACCAAATGGCTCCAAAATGTCTGCATACACACTGAAAGCAACAAGAAGAGAAGGCAAGAGGGCAAATAGAGAAAAAACTAGCAACACACAGTAAGCTTAACAGTATAATTTTCTCAAAAGAAAATATGATGACCCCTTTGCTGAGGCAGAAAACATGAGGGTGAGAGAAGCCAAAAAAAAAAGAAAAGAGGAGAGTTTTTGTAGTAAAAGCCCTTCGGCTCAACTGAGATTAGAATCACGAAAGAGCAAACAGGTTTTCCTGACCTTGTTTTATATAAGTGGGTAACTACAAAGAGACACATTTAAATTAGCCACATGAGTGACCTGCAATTTTAAAAAAAAGATTTACAATTATCTTTACCTCAAAAGTGTGATGGAAAGATATCAGTTTCTTAACAGTAGCCAAAACTCTGTTCCAAATGTGGGCCTCTTGCTATGCCACTGTCACATTCTTTTAACTGTTTTCAAAAGGAATGCCAAATAAATCTTTGCACATCTTGTTCTCCCTATCTGAACGTAATACCTACACATTGAAGCACTCATGCACACAGGCACTTTCTATCTAGTGATACTCAGTTATTCCAGACTAAAAGGCGTCAGCATCTCTAGACTAAAGAAAACTTGCACTGAGTACCAAACATATGGTCAAATAAAAAAAAAACACAAGGAAGATGGCCTTGACAACTTGTGGTCCACAAAAGCATTACTTTTCCTAGGCACTTTTTTTTACATCTGCTGAATAGAGGCAATTTTGTCGCTCAAGGTTAAAACATTGATGTTTTGTTTATGTACAATCAAAGATTCTACTTAGATAATAAGCAGCATACTTGATCTGAAACACACAAAATAAAGCCAGTGTTATATTTTTAACAGCAAACAGTATGGTTTAAGAATCCATTTCTACATGCCCAGTTGCCACCTCCAAACAAAACCAAGGGGAAACAGGCCATAATCATCTTACTCTTCACGGTTATTGCCATTCAAAGAATGATTATTAATGATAAACTTTTAATTGAACACGCAATATATTTTTCTTTGGTGTGACAAAATTTGATACATTCACATAAATTTAAGATGCAAAATTCATAATCACTTCTGCAGATTCAGTTCATACGACTGTTTCAAAACTGTAATTTCAGGTAAGTTTTTGGTAAAGTACAAATTGAGGCAGATTTCTCTTCCATCTAAATATCTTCAGCTGAAAATTGATACAATTGTATTTGTAATCATTCCTTGATTATGACCCTGTACCAGTTCTAATAACTTTTGCTTATTCTTAATTTACTCCTATTATGCAGCTACAATAGAATTATGAGGGAACTCTTCAGTAGAAGATAATATGCTATTTGTTCTTGTCTTCTAGTAGATATTTTCTACAGTTTTTCTTACCGGACATACAGAAAGGAGCTTCATAGTGATTCTAACTTCCCTTACCCAATCTATTGCATCTTATCTTACATCTATTACTAATACTATAAACATCACATTTGAATAAGTTTTCAAAGTTACCAAGAGAACTCATGGAGGGCCTTTGAGATTAAATCAAAAGGACCCTATACATCTACAAAACAAATGAGGCTGATCAGAAAAGTCAGCACTAGCCCAAATACATATCTCTAAAGCAGTTAATCTATAAAATACCTTATATGAATTATTACAATTTGTAGTATAATTGTGATCTGGGTTCTCCCCCCAGTAACTATAAAGATATAAACTGGAATCTTTCAGATTGGCGTGAACATCATAAAACAAATTATCAAACCATTAGATATCAGAAAATCACTTAGATATACTTTTGTGGAAAGAAGATACTATTGCCTAAATTATAATTTGGAAGCAATTTTGAGATGGGGTTTCTGGGAAACTTCTAAGTATTTCAGGGACAATCTGTGCTTTTAGGGCCTTGAGTAGAACACCTATTCTGGAGCAAAAAAAAATAATACAGAAATAGGCAATTAAATTGAAAAGCAAAGACCTCTTATGAGCAAAAGTAACAATACTTAATGTTTGTTAACTTAGTATCTCTTCAAAATAGCTTATTTTGCATTGCTCTGTCTGGAGGCAACACAAGACTTTCCTCTCAAACTGTCCTTGGCATGTTTGAAGAGCTGACTTAGGTTATTCTTGTTTACCCCATACTAGTTTTATTTGAAATAAGAATAAAACTGAATTTTTAATTTTAATTTTTAAAATTTGGGGCACTGCTGTTATCTGTGGCTGGTCCATTTGTCTATTGGTTCTTGACTCAAACATGCTATCAGGTCTTGAGGGCCAAGAAGTTGCTGCTCAACATTTCCTGCAACCTAACTATGGAGGGAAAAGAGAACAGATGGACAAAAAAGGAAAAATGGAACAAAGGAATGGCCAAGGGGCCAGATCTCTGAAGAACAGGAGTGTACTGTAGCAGCACCAAGTAAATGCCTCCTAATCCTGCTACATGTCAGCTTTATGTGGTTTTTCTCTCTATCTCTTTCATATTACAACAGAGTAGTTCCACCACATCCTTCCTCTATGCTTTTCAGGAGCACATTTCCATGGGTAGTTGATCAGTGATGGTGACAACTCTGTCGCTAAACCTAAGATAAAGTTTTTTCTGGTGCTGTGATATCTTGCTAAACTCCTGGCTGCAAGTCTCAATATTCCATTCCAATGGGACTTTAGACTTAAAAGTGATAGCATGACAAAAATGAATAATTATATGTATATGTGGAGAGTGTCATGGCAAATTTCTGTTGCGTGATGTAGTTGTCTGGTAGAACTTTGGCCAAGTAGGTTTTACCTCTCCTATTTGCAGCTAGAAAAAAATGTTAATTGGTTCATGGTGTTGGAAACAAGTTGGCTTTATCCTATGTCAAGAAAATTCAGCCTTCAGCTTTCATAAGAGTTTGGAGTGACCAGGAAAACAGGGTATCATGGTGCTATGTAGAAACATTTTCAGAAACGCTGGCAAAATAGACAGGAAAGAAATATTGAGTTATGTTGTATTGTATAGTTGTACACAAATAATAGCCAAAATTAATGATGCTAAAGAGTGGGAGATTCAAGGCAGATAAAAAGAAGCTGACTTAAGAAGTGTACAGATTCACAGAGAACAATGGCTACTAGTCATGAGGACTATTAAGAATCCACTAACAATATGCCTGTAACAATATGCCACTTTAGCAGAAGGTGCTCTTGTGTTTTCTTACAAGGATCTGCCTTGCCATCCTAGGAACAGATCGTGCTTTCTTCTGCTTCTCAAGGTGCCTGTATATTACATATTGATCCATATAGAAAATCTTCAGGGACACCAGTTCATATGTTCTTCATGGTAAGACATTCCTTGCAGTTTGATATTTTTCCTTTCTTCTTCAACAACTGAAAAAAAAATCCTGGCTTTTGAGATAGGTTCTTCAATTTAGAACTTACCCCCTTGATCTTCTTGTATATTCATAGTTTACAATAATTAATGAATTTTTAGTTGCAAGTTTTACAGATTATTGAAAGTGATCTTTTAATTATGATCATACTTTCATGATTTTTAAAACTAAAAAGAGTCCTTTACAACACCCCACATATAAAATTATTAACTGAAGCATTCTTGTAGAACTATTCAGATATCAGGAAACAGTTTCCTTCATTGTATTATCAACTGATAATTGATAATCTATATAAAAAGTTCTTTCTTTGGGGCAAAATGGTTCATATATTTAAATGTCATTAAAAATATTTTTTCCTCCTCCACATATTCTTTTCTTATGCCATTAACAACTGGAAACAGCTTGCCACCCACCTATTTCAGTGTCCCACACATATAATCTAATTCTCCGAAAAGCAGCTGTTGCCTTTCTTAATGTTATAAAGAATTAGTCAGCATTCACCATTTGCATTTGGAAACTGTGAAGGCCAGTCTTAAAACTGAGGAAAGAAGCCTATACAATTGTAACTAGAGCTGCAATCTTGCAAATACTTACTTGGATTAAATACCACTGAAAATAAAAGACTTGCAGGAGAATTCATTATTGTTTTTCATAAACTGATATGCTACAGGTATTTTTATTAGAGTAAAGGCTAACTACACAGAGAATTAAGAACTGTGGACAAAGCTTAGCAATTTAGGAGCAACTTGATTTAAAAAATAAAACCTCGCCGTTCATCCATTAAGCAAAGCTGTAATAGTTTGTTTTGATGTTAGAATAGGATTTTATTTAAACACATTAATTCATCAAATCAGGATTTTAAAAACCCTAACACTTGGATGAAATGCAAAAGCAGTCAAAGCGCAATTGAGATTCATTGAAAAAACTGTCTAAATTTATTTATTCAATGTAGTGACAGGTCACTCAACTCTGGGCAACACTTAGGTTAAAAATAACATTTCATACCATAAAAAGCCGAAAGAAAGCAAAAATCTGAGTTTAAAACACTGAAGTGTTAATAAAATTCCCCCTTCCCCGAGGCACATATTTCCTTTCCAAACACCTGGGGAAAGAGCCAGGTGTTCAAGCCCATTCAAAAGACAAAAGAGTTGGAACAACTTGAAACTCTGGGGGAATGGTGTTCCAAAAGGCAGATGCTATGACTGAGAAGGCATGTCACCTGGGTGTCATCAGATGAGACATTTATAAACTGGGACTTGGCACATGCCCACTTTGTCAGATTTTGCTAGATGGACAAAGAGGCCATGAAAGGTTTTATATATCACAATCAGCATCTTCTGGAGGTTTCATGGTACTGTAATGCAGCATGCATAACAAAGTTATTACATAGATGTATAAAGTGTACCCTTGATTGCCTATGCTTTTCCACAACAAATAAGCTGCAATTTCCAAAGGCAACTCATGTAAAGCGCATTACAGTAATTTACATGCTGAGGTGACTATGGCAAGAGTCTATGAGAAAGAATTCCTGCCCAGGAAAAAGCACAATTGGCACACCAGACAAATCTGGGCAAAGTCCCCCCCCCACACACCAATGCAATGACTGTCGCATGCTCTTTCAAAAGAAATTGCAACTCCAGAAAGTTCTCCAAATTGCATGCAAGCTCTGTGTGGGAGAGTGCTATCCTCTTCAAAACTAAAGGTAGCAAATCCTTGGAAGCAGAAGAACCAGAAACACATAATCATGCAGTCCCTCTGGGCCTTAAGAGTGATCCTTCCTATCCAGACCCTGTGAGCTTTCAGGACAGGTACTGTCCTAGATAGCCTTCTACTGTCTAGGACAGTACTTCAGTCTTCTCAGTTGGCTGTCTTGGAATTGAGTTATAAAACTAGATATTACCAGCACATTGATGATGCTTAACTCTCGGTTAATGAATGATCTCACCTGGTGGCTTCATGTAGATGTTACACAGAAGAGGTTTGTGTGTCAAGCTCTCCAATACCCCACAATTCAATGGTCATCAGTTTGACCTCTCCTGCCTGCCAGTACCTACTGGAACTGACTGTGGAGAAAGGAGGAGAAGTATTACTACACCTTCCATTCCCAATCTGTAATAATATGGGAATGATCTTGGGAGACAGAAGGAAATGCAACAACCTAGACGACAATCTGATAAATAAAATTTAAGTCCAAAGAAGTGGGGAGGGGGTGAAATTGTCTCAGAAGGATCCTCCCTAGTATTCAGGGAATAGAAGTAAAGGAAGGGAGAGATATTGTCAAGCTTGCAAGATTCTATTAATGTAAGCTTACAATAAAGATACAGCCATTACTCCTGGTTGTGCTTCATGTCTCATCTACCTCACAAAACTATCATTAATCCGACTTTATTTGTTTAGAATATTCCTCACAGTGGCCTTGAAGATGTCTCCATGACTTCTCTTTCCCCAGCAAAAAGCATACCATCTTGAACAAGGGCATTTATTACAAGTGAGACAACACATTTGGTCTGTCTGATTGTAGTAATTAATAGATAAGTCCACACAACATTCTAGCAATCTACTTAGCTACTCAGTAGCTCAGCATATCCTATGCATATCATAAAAAGGACTTATTAAGGATTAACTTGACCACTGATTTCAAATCTCTTTTCAGTACTTTATTATAGGTTAGTCTAAGACATCGTTGTCAAATTGCCAGCCTGCAGGCCAGATGCGTCACAAGGAAACCACGCCCACCCCATTGCTGGCAATGGGAAAAAAGCTCTGATTCGTTGTGTGACGTCATGTGACATCGCAGGTTTGACATGTCTGGTCTAAAAGCATGAAAGAATTGAGGACTTCTAAAATGTACAGGTTGTAACTATTTCAAAAGATTCAGAGGAAGAACTGTGTATACATACAAATCTAGGTGAAACTTGTCATTATGAATTATTTATGAGTAACAACAAATGATTGTCCACAGAAAAACTGAGCTGTGTTTCAGTATGTTTAGCAACACAACTGACAAACTGGTTTCGCTGTGCATCTTTTGCAAAATCTCCAAATCTGTTACAAATGGTTGGGAAAGCAAATGTGCTTTTTTCCGACCTGAAGAATAATACTTAATGAGTTTTATTCCACTTTATCTTCAACTGAAAATTTGAAAAATTTTATTTTATGTTTTTGTTTTATTAAGCAGAACTCTGACAAAGTAAGTCTGGATTCTGGTGCCACAGATATATTAGTAAAAATATTTCCCAATTTAGAAATTAACAATATAGATCATCATTCATAATTTACCTTTTTTCAAAAAGAACAAAAAGCAAATATATTGTAGAGAAAGTAATCTAGAAACTTTTCACCAAAGCACATATCAGCAAAGGAGCATGGATATATTCCCCCAGCTCCATATATGAGGTATCCATAATTTCTTATACTTTGACAAATTTCAAACAGCAGAGGAGACTATACAGCATTTATTTGACAGCAATTGTTCTAAAGTTATCATGACAATTTTTGCATTTTTCTGCTTCCTGTATGTTTGAAATTAGACACAACAATTTCTATTTACTAATGTCTGACTTACAGAAAGTGCTTTGGTGACTTCCAGATGGAAAAACTATGGGGAGAGAGAAGGGCAAATTACATTGTTCATTCTCCTGAGATCATCAGATAACACCTCCCCGCCAGCCCCCCACAGGAGGCTGTGCAATAAGAAACCATGTTTCCACCAACATATTTTTAATTATTTTAAAATAATGAAGCATGCAAAAAAGTTTACATCACCAAAAATGTGATATATGACTATACTGTGAGGAAAAGAAACTTAAACATGGTCATTAAAATAAACTAAATGTAAAAAACCTTTAATAGTAAAAGATCAATCTAATAATTACAGTAAATGTAACATATATAAAATTATGTAAAATTAATTCAGTAATTACATTTATCATCAAATCTGTATCATGCATACAGCAACATATTATATAATTTTTTCTCTCATGTTTAGCACACAGAGATTTTTCAAAAATAGATCCTTTTGTTAAAATCACAGGAGTAACTTTATTTCTAATTATATAAATTGGCTTCTATTACACACCCAGGCCTGATACAACTAAAGCTCTTCCTGAGATGACAAATTCTGCTTTTTAAGAAACAATTCAAGATCACATCACCCTGGATCCTTAACAGACTGGATCCTTACAGAGTTACAAGGGCATGGACTTTTCAGGTAGGGTATTTTCAAGGACCGCTGAGGGAGAGCGTGACATCTTCCAGAGTACAGGCCCTCTGTTGACTTTTTATCCTACCATAACATTTTTCTTATTAACTTAGTCATTTGTATAAAATATCTAAAAACAATTAACTTTGGGACGCCTCTAAAATATACCTCAATCACAATGTAATATTTTAATTCAACTGATCCTACCTCAAAGGCTTAATGAACGTTTGAATGATTGAGATGTATTTATTGAAAAATTTATCCATTGTGCCAGCAATCTTCTTTACATGGAAGAATTGCACCAAGGGAAAACAACAGCAGCACTGTGGTGACAAATTAACTAGGCTCAGGATGGATTATTAGCTATCATCAAGAAACAAAAACAAACACATACTCCATTTTGTGATTTAACAGAAACCAAGTAAGTACACAGCAGGGAATACTTAGAAATATGCCAGTATTATTAGATTGTAACACGTAGCTTGAAAATAAAATTGCCCACATCAATCAAACATTTAGAGAACATGTTCATGAAGACCGAGCTTTCATATTTTTGTGACATTGCTTGTGTTTTGCCAGAGCAAATTATTACAAGGAACTATTATTTAATAAAATAAACACAATCAAATGTCATAATAACTCACTTTATAGGCATTAAAGTTATTTAAAAAGGAGGTCCTAGCTCTAAATGGCAATAAAACTGCTTATGCACTTCAGAATTGCAATTTACTTCCTGCCAACTCATTGGTGATTTTAATAAATGCAAAGTGGACAGATACTAATCAACAGGTGGAGATTCTTGCAGAACTATATCCGTTCTAGTTTCAGACCCAGTTTCAACTAACATACATCTAGTTTATGTCATCAAGCCATTTAACCACATTTACTCTGAACTATTTTTACACATGGAAGAATTAAATGGATCTCTTTCATGGAGCTGACTACCGTAGACATAGCTGATCAGGGGAGAAGTCCATTGACCTCTGTACAACAGAAGTCCCTGTTGTGCAGGTACTCCTCGATTTATGACTAAATTGAGCCCAAAATTTCTGTTGCTAAGCAAGACAGTTGTCAAGTGAGTTTTGCTCCATTTTATGACCTTTCTTGCCATAGTTCTTAAGTGAATCACTGCATTTATTAAGTTAATAACATGGTTCTTCAAGTGAATCTGACTTCCCCAGTGGCTTTGCTTGTCAGAAGATTGCAAAAGATGATCACATGATCCTGGGACATAGCAACTGTCATAAATATGAGTCAGTTGTCAACTGTTTAAATTTTAACCATGTGACCATAGAGATTCTGCAAAGGTTGTGTGAAAAATGGTGATAAGCAGTGGTGGGATTCAAATATGTGAACAACTGGTTCTCTTGTGTGGATGCTACTTCCGGAAGTCCATTCTGGGCCTGGGCAACAAAAAATTAGCTACCAGTTCTGCCGAAGTGGTATGAATCAGCTGAATCCCACCACTGGTCATAAGTCACTATTTTCAGTGCCATTGTCACTAAACGGATTGTTGTAAGTTGAGCACTACCTTCTTTAAGCATTCAAGCATTAGCAGGCAAAGCTGGGCGATAGGAAATGACATGAAATAGTGGAATACAGTAGGTAAGGGAGTTAACCAAATAGCTAGGTTCAGACAGCATTAAGATAGCTTTTGCTTCACCACTCTGTTGAATCTAGCAGTCAATGCTTACAAGCCACAATGTCAGACATTGCACAACATACTAAGCCAAAACCAATATTATCATTGTGTAACAATGTAAATCTAGCTGAACTGTCTTATCTACTGGTGTTCTAAATGCATTTTTATCTAGATTGTGTTGTTTAATTTGTATCTTGTTTCAATATTGATTAGGTCCAGTTATATTGCATTTGTTCTATATGATGTACTGAAAACAGTTAAGCTATCCTATGGATAAAAGAGTAAAAATAATTTAAAATGTAATAACAAAATGAATAGCAACAACTTTTTCTCATGCCAACTCTTCTGCATAGCAAGAAGACCATCTAAAAATTAACTCAATTTTCTAGCTGCTGATCAAAGTTCCCAAAAAATAGGAAATTGGGCTAAAAAAATCCAGCAAACATGACAAACCGCTCAAGATGTCTTTCAAAAATTTAACTATTTCCTTCCCACTATCTCGTGTGCCTAGGCTTTAAATTAATAAAGCATGTATTATGAAAAAAGGGCTCCATTGTAGGGCTGCATTCTGCAACACAACCAGACCAAACCAGATACAATTGTTCTGTACCAGCCTGCTACCGGCCCTGCAGAAAAGGCAGGGACAACCCCTTTTACAAGAAGGCAAGAGGCTGGAACTAAGCCTGCCAAATTCATTAGCATAAAACAGAACAAAGAGAGCAAACATGAACCAAAAAACAGGAGCTATTCAAAGGTTGCCTTCAGCAAACCAGCCCTCCCACGCATTCCCCTTTTAAACAGTTCAGGGCATGGCTTCTCTCTGCCTCCTTCCGAGGTGCCCCATTGCCTTCCTCTGTTTACTCCTAATTGACTGCCTCCTGCGTCGGGCGTCCTTGAACAGGGCCAGCTGTGGGTCATCTTCATCCACGCTGTCAGGCTCACACAGCTGGGTCCACATCGTAACCAGGTGGGAGGGGCCTGGCTGAGGGCTCTCATCAGCAAGCTCTCCAACACCCTCAGCAACCTCTCCAACACCCCCCTCCTCCTCCTCATCCGACCCAACTGCCGAACCCACAGGCTGACCCTGAATCACAACAACAATTTCCATCACCCTCATGTAAATGATATGATTTATAAACATACATAGCTAGAATACTGGTTGAGATAGGCTGTCCTATAGCAAACTTCAACTAGAGGATGTTCAACAAACAGCCAATGGGAACTAATAGGAAGGTTAGGCTGAATATGGAGCTACCATCTGCATAACCAACAGGGAAATGAAAGTAATACCCTTTACCAACCTTTAGCATTTATAGCAAAAAGAAGGCAGAATTTGATTCCAGTTACCATTGATTCCAGATAAAGGAAAGAAACAAAAAGAAGAACAAAGAATTTAGTCTAAGTTGATAAAGGAAAAATAGAGATGTTGATCCAATTCATCATAACCCTGGATGCAACTAGAACTAGTTGATGTGATTCGTAGTCAGACATAGTTAGAATGGCATATAGGAAATGTTTTGGAAGAATTCAGAATTAGACTAAGTAGAAAAATTACATTTCTGAATAGAGAAGCAGGCAAAACTTAGTAAAAAAAAGTATAATGCCTCCCCACCCAAATATTAACAATATTTCATCAAAGAGAAATTTAAATACACACTGAAAATTTAAAACAAAATATGTAGACCTCAAAATAAGGTCTTTTGAATAAAAAAATGAAAATAGACCTGCATTTTTTAAAAAGTTATACATGAAAGGTAAGACCTGGAAATGTTTTCTTTTTATCTGAAATGCAATGAAACAAATCAACAACTACCATGAAAGTGAAAAATTGAATCAGACCCAAGGACTGGATCTTTCCCAAATTCACCTCCAAATCCCAAACTTGCTCCCAACAGTGATGACATCTGATTCTCAGGAAAGTGCTATTTCAAAGTACCAGGAGCACTTTGAAGAAGCTCTTTCCTTGGAGAAAATACCAGAATACATTCTCAGCAGGGAGTATTTTTGCCAACTTGTTGCTGGGAACCAGCTTCAACTGTGGCTGTTGAAAAAGGAACACACAAAATGGCAAAATCAGTTTCCTATGAACTTAAATAGCTTACTAGGAACCTTACAGACAGCTGGAAAGTCTGATGGTTTCATATAAATTAGCAAAAATCAATGTCCATGTAGTACATCTTCCTAACTAGCAGATATACAGAACTTATGTATGGCTAAAAGCTACAGCTTTTAGATTCAACATGCACCATGCAAATGTACACTGAAGTTGGAGACTAATTTTACTGTAAGCAAATCAGCTTTGTTTTGCCATCTCCAACAGAATTAAAGAGTTTCCAAAGGCCAAGAAGATTCAGTCAACCAACTTTTCATAGGCCCCAGATGCTAATGAAGCTTCAGATGTCATCAGTGTACATATGGTGAAGAGAAATCAAAAGGACTCACAATCAGAAACTTTTCTTGGGAGAGGGAGGGTGAAGAAGGGAAACCAATTTCCTATATAGCAGCCAATGTTCTATGTAACTTCAAAGAACTGGTAGGATGTGTTCTTGGTTACAAGCTGTGCCAAAAAGATAGACAGCTGGAATTTGCTCCAAAATACAAAACGTTCTCTTCCAAAATGTATACAGCTAGATTAACCAGCCATCAAAATGGTTTTTGCAACAGCTTTCTTAACTATCAATAATGGGACTGGGAAGAGATATATTTTTCTTCTATTTTTTTAATTTAAGAGAGGGGAAAAGTGAAAATGTAAATTTATCGTAAGAAAACAAAACACTGACAAATACTCCAAGCAAACATTTAGACCTGCAATAAATTGGTGTCAGTGGTAGAAATATGATCTCAGTCACTTCTAGATATATAAATATTGCTACCCTTTCCTCCACCCTCCAGGATTTCAATCTGCCTGCCAACTATAGTCTCCATATCCACTACTTTTTCTATTTTCTTCTTTCTTTTTCAATTGCAATATAATATTCTGTGCTTAATTAGAAAGCCCAGCTTTCAAAGAGATTTTTACAGTTAGTCCTTGCTTAACGACCATCACTGGCACTAAGCAACATGGCCATAAGCAAGATATCACTGACCATGACTCACTCACATCCTCATTTCTGCTGTGATCACTGGGATCACATGACCGTGACACATGATTTTAATTCTGGTTTCTCCACTGAATCTGCTTATCATGCAAATGGTGATCACATGACCATAGGAGGCTGAGATGGTTGTAAACACCCATTGGTTGAAAGTGCCTGAATCTTGAACAGATGACCATGGTGATGCTGTGATGGTCATAAGTGCAAAGACCAACCATAAAGTTACTTTCCAGTGCCACTATAATTTCAAATAGTCACTAAACAGGGCAATCATTAAGCAAGAGCTACTTACATAGTATTTCAGGAATGTCCACGGAGATAATGCCATTTTGACTTTTTAAATCTCCCTATGGATATTGTTTGCAGGACAATTTTAAACAGGAAATTTTCTATTTCTGTGGCTTTGTTAATATTCATTATGGAATCACCAGCAGAATTAAAAGCAAACTGCAACAATGCCAAATGACAAGATACCTATGCTGATGTGGTCAAGCAAATACTGCCTTTACATATTAGCAATAGCAAAAGCATATACCACTTCACAGTGCTTTACATCCCTCTCTAAGCAGTTTACAGAGCAAGCCTTTTCCCCCCAACTATCTGAGTCCTCATTTTACCAACCTTGGAAGGATAGAAAGCTGAGTCAACCTTGAGCTGGTCCCGATTGAACGCCTGCCTGTGGGCAGAGTAAGCCTGTAATACTGCATTCTAACCACTGCCCCACCAAAGCTCTTTTTGAGCTCTAACAGCTGATGCAAATTTGGAAGTCATGGTATTTTATCTTAATGTCAGATATTAAAATACCCATTATGGAAACCCAAATAAAATATCTGCTATTAAAAAAACTAATTTAAAAGGTCAATGATAAATGTATCCACAATAAAACATCTCCATAACTTACAAGATTAAAACATCCATGGTAAGAAAAAAATACTAAAAAAATCTTAGTGCTAATGCAAGTTAAGGGGAAAAAAAACCAATTAAACCAATACATTGTGTCCATACCTTTAATAAAATAGCAAAAATATAGTTTTGAGTTTTCAGAATTTCTTCCTTAACTATCCCCAAAGTCGTTAGCAGTCCATGGCTAACTGACACACAGCAGGAAAGCAACAGTCAAAAGCAGTTTAGAAACTTGCCCATCTCAGCTAGGCACTAAAGATTATCCTGGCTAAGAAGAAAGGGTGGTTCTATTCCTAGTCAAGAAAGACCAGCCCCAGATACCTACATTAAGGGACATGGTTTGTTGGCTTCCACTGATAGTGAGGAGGTAGAGTGGAGACAGAAGAGGCATCTCACTTGCCCACTTCCTACATTCTTTAACCTTCCTCCTGGTGGCTTCTCTCCAGCTACCACAGCTTGGAAGAGCAAGGGACAGAAGAGCAAGTAATGCAAGACTGTCTTCTCAAAAGTTCTCCCTGGACTTGTTTTGCAAACCTTCCTGCTTTGCAAACAGACAGATAGAAATAGATACCAACTGCAGTGACAATGTACTGCTATAATTCTTGAAAAACCTAACCAGGTAAGGAAAACTTCTGGCAACATTCCTAGTGCACCCCCTGACAGCTGCATCTTATAGCCTGCCAAGCACTCCAGAGCTGCACAGGGGTAGCAATTCAGCACAGGCTGAACAACTCTCTTGCCAACCATGAATCCCAACAAAGCAGCTTTGCTTCTCTCACTTTCCATCCACAGAAGACTTGCCAGACAGGTGAGGCTTAAAAAGAACTACATCTAGTTGTGGTAATTGAACAACGCATAAACCAATTTCTCATGTAATAGTTAATGAATATTATAGCCAGAGTGAAATACCCCCTCAAAAAAGAGTCTTTAAAGCAGTACAGTTCTTTTTATTTAATAAATGTATGTGGCATTTTCTATTTTCCTCATTTTTACTCACTAGAGACATATATCAATGAATGAAAGAGCTCCAGTGCCATAGCCCTTGAACTAATGAATGAGTTCTCATCAAGCCCTCACTACAGTCTGAGCTGGAAACTAATTGAATTATGGTCTGATACTGCTTTTTTGCAAATAACAAAGATTTTTACAAATATTTACAAGCTTTCAGAATCAGTAAAGATTTTAAAAAATAAGATTTGGGGGAGATAGAGTTTTAAGCTGCAGCCTTGAGCACGTTTACTAATGAATTTCTGAGTAATCACATTTTAGGAATCAGTTACTAAGGGCCTTTACACATGTCTGGTTCTTGACTAACCCTAAGCCAGGCATGTTTTAATTACTATTTGTTGACTTTTGGCATTATGAACCAAAAACAAAAAAACACACATTATGGCTTAGCTTAATGTATGAATCCAGCCAATCCTCAATATGGCAAAGTTAATAAAGGTTTAACCATGGAGCTACCGTAAAAGGAACTTGAAGATCTCTTCTGAAGCAATCAAACCTGTTAAGTTAGTTGTTGCTCACAGATGTTCTGTTCTAGCCTACGACCAGCCCTGTTTGAATGTCAGGGACAACCCCTTTTTACAATCAACAGGCTGGAAAAAACCCAACCAAATTTATTTACAAAGAGTTCAAACAAAAGTTAAACGAAAAGTTCAAACAAGACTTAAACCAAAAGGTTAAACAAGAGTTAAACAAGAATAACAGACCAGGACTCTAGCAGATCTTCAAACGGTTGCCTTCAGCAAACAGCACCTCCCACACATTCTCCTTTTAACAGCAGTCCCAAGGCGTGGCTTCTCATTGCCTTCTCCCGAGTTGCCTCATTGCTTTCCTCTGTTCTGTTCTGCCAGATTGCCTCCTGCTCCTAGCATCCCTGAACAGAGCCACCTGTGGATCGTCTTCTTCCAATCCCTCATGCTCACACAGCTGAGTCTGAGGAGGAACAAGACGGGAGGGGCCAGGCTGAGAGTTCTGCAGTGCATCAGAACCTTCCTCTGACATCAAAACCTCTCCAAACCCCTCCTCTTCCTCCTCTTCAGAATCATCCGAATCAGCTGCTGGAACCACAGGCTGATGCTGAATCACAACAACAGATTTCCGGTTTACCGATGCAGCCACCATGGATGTCTGGAAGGCAAGCTCCATCTTCCGTGTCCAATTTCGCTTTGCTGGGGGACCCTGGAAAGGGTCGAAAGTTACCCTGTAGGGGCGACCAGCAAGGAGGGGATCCCCGCTTGATCACAGGAAGGCAAAAGCACTTCCACTCGATCCAGGGCAGCCCTCCAAACTGGTAGACGAAAGACAGGCCATAGCAATATGGCTCGTCCCTAGGCTGCAAACAGCCGAAGTCACATTTACCACCAGGCAATTTATAAAGCAGCGCGGATGAGACTGGGTGAGATCTACCTCTCTTAAATCCTATCTTTTTTACCTGCATAAACTGCTTAAAGTACTTTTCCCCCTGTGGAGAGGGAAGAGAGATTTTATCCCTCCCTCTAGAACCAGTGGCGACTGACTATCCAGGGGAGTTTAAAACGTTGAAAGAATAACTTGATCCAAATTGGAATTTTATTTTTCAAAGTTCGTGGACTAAAAGATTTTCTACTCTTACTGAAGATTTGGGTTTTTATTGATAAAAAAGAAGCAAAACTGAAAAGATTATAAAAAACTTTGGATTTTTAAAAAAAAGTTTAACTGGTAGGAGCGACTTTTTGTGGCTAAACCTGATACTTCACCTTTTTTTTAATCCCATTTATATACCACCCTTCTCCGAAGACTCAGGGCGGCTTACAATCTAAGCACAAATCAATGTGCTTAGCAACTTATTTCTTAAAAGAGACATGGCCAGTAGCCCAGACAATAGATAAGATTCATGTAACCTTGAGATATCAGCTATGAGAAGCTCAGCTGTGTTCCATATTCAGTGACTATTTTTTTTTCATTCTCTGATTGTAAAGCTTTTACCCTAATACACTACAAAGAAAATATGGATGAAGATCAGGAACAGATTTTCTCTATGCTGGAAGCAATTAATCAGACTATTCTTATAGGCATTGATGAAATAAAAGGTTACAGAAAAGAACAAAAAGTCAGCCCAGATACACGAATTCAAGCTTTGATTTTAACTAAAAATTCAACTACAATGAATATAACTGAAAAAGTGGAACAATTAAATATCATGACAGAAGATCCAACTGATCAACAAACACAGTTAATGGAAAACCCAGAAAAGGGACTGATAATATGGAACAAGGAAAAGTCTTTCTACATAAATCAGAAGGAACCTGAGGATCAAGAAGAAGAACAGACTGAAGATAAATAGTTCAGGACAACTATGTCGAGATGGAAAAATAGAGAGACAATTTGTTAATCCTCTCAAAAAAATGGTGACCGGATGGTTTTTTCTACATCAAACAATATATATAACAATATGGGGAGATTTGTTTGATGACTCAAAAGCACGGAAATGGAAGATGATTTGGCAAAGAAAGAAAGCCAGAATAAGACTGAAGAAAATTGGGGTTTTGACTTACTCATGAGAATTAAAATAGAATACACTCAAACAGATAAGATGTGTACTTTGAATATTAGATATTGTTATGAGTTGAGATAAAGAAAACTTTGGTTATTTAAAACTTAGAAGTATAAATATTAACAGTTAAATTTGAACACTGATTTGCTTATAAAGGCCAAATGTAAAGGTAATTAAGATATATATATAAGCTAAAAAACCTATTGATGAATGTAATAAATATGTTTATACTTAGCTGTAATAATAAAAATTATTAGCTTAAATATGAGATAGTAGATATAAAGAGAAAAAGAGAGGAAGTATTAAATGTTGAAATAAGAGAAATTTGGGTTACTAAATTTAAGATATTTGGAAATTATTAGAAAATAATATTATATTGTATTATTAATTAGTTGATGTAGATGGTGAGTATTCAAATAGATAAGACGTGTATCCTGAACATTAGATCTTGTGATGAATTGTGATAAGGGGAATTGGGGTTATTTAAAATTTGGAAATTATAAATATCAAATGTTAAATTTAAATATTAATGAGAAATTTAAAAATGGGAAAAACTAGGATATTGTCTAAAAAGATTGAACGTTAAAACAACTAGATATGTATAAACTAAAAATTATTGATAAATGTAAGATTTTTTATTTATTTGATATAATAAGAATTGCATTAATTTAAATATGAGACAGTAAATACTAAGGGGAAAAGAGAGGAAACATTTAATGTAATAGTTTGAGATCTGTACTAAAGATATTTGTATGTTATTGAATTATTGACCAACCCAGCCGCCACGTTGCTTTTCAAATATTAAAATCAATAAAATTTCCTTTTAAAAAAAGTTGTTGCTCACAGCTCTTCTCATTTAAAAACTTTCCAAGCTTTCTTTCCAAAAAGAGGAAATATGAATATATTTATATCCTCGCACTTAGGGATAGAGAGAGAATTTATTAGATTACCCTGTAATGTGAATTATTCAATTCAAACTTCCCAAACTTGGTACACAATAAAATATTAAGTTATTTCTTAATTTTATAATGCAATTTGTAACTTTAAATGTACAGCAATGCATATCTTAAGGAAAGCACAAGAGATATATATTATCTTTGGAAACATAGTTTGAAAATAGGTGTATATTTAGAAAAAATGAAATACAAAATGCTCATACCATGAGGAAGGCACACAAAGATTTATTTTATTTATTTATTATTGGGACTTATATGCCGCCCTATCTCCCGAAGGACTCAGGGCGGCTAACAACAATAACATACAATAAATACAGAAGTTAAGATAAAATTAAAATTAAAGGCCTCTGTACAATAAATTAAAATTAAAATAAATTAAAAATTAGAGTTAAAAAATTAAAAACATAATTAAAATCCCTGTCAGTCCAGGTCAGCCAGGTGGAAAAGGAGTGTTTTGAGGCCGCGGTGAAAGGACTGGAGATCTGGGGCCATCCGAAGCTCATGGGGGAGCTGGTTCCACAGGGCTGGCGCTCCCACAGAGAAGGCCCTCCCCCTGGGGGTCGTCAGCCGACATTGTCTAGCCGACAGTACCCTGAGGAGGCCTTCTCTGTGTGAGCGTACTGGGCGATGGGAATTCGTTCCCGGCAGCAGATGGTCCTGCAAGTATCCCGGGCCTAAGCCATGTAGGGCTTTAAAGGTAAGTACCAGCACCTTAAATCTCACCCGGAGGGCAACTGGTAACCAATGCAGCTCACGCAGGAGGGGTGTAATATGGGATTATCGGGGTGCTCCCATCACTACCCGTGCAGCCACACTCTGCACCAGCTGAAGCCTCCGGGTGGTCTTTAAGGGCAGCCCCAGTACCGACCCCTGAGGCACCCCACAACTAAGGGGCCTAGGGGTTGACCTCTGCCCCCCTGCCAACACCATCTGCGAATGGCCCGAGAGGTAGGAGAACCACCGCAGAATGGTGCCCCCCACTCCCAACTCCTCAAGACGACGCAGCAAGATACCGTGGTCGATGGTATCAAAAGCCTCTGATAGGACCAGGACAGAGGAATAACCCCTATCTCGGGCCCGCCAGAGATCATTCACCAGCACGACCAATGCCATCTCCATGCTATACCCGGGCCTGAAACCCGATTGGTACGGATCCAGATACTCAGTTTCCTCCAGAACCAAAGGGAGCTGCCATGCCACCACGCTCTCAACGACCTTCGCAAGAAAGCGAAGGTTGGAGACAGGACGGAAGTTATTTATTTAAAATAGCTGGATCCAATGCAGGTTTCTTAAGGAGGGGCCTTACCGCCTCTTTCAAGGCGGCAGGGAAGTACCCTTCACTTAGTGAGGCATTGATAACTGCTAGGATCCAGCCTCGTGTAACCTCCCGAGAGGCATAGACCAGCCAGGAGGGACATGGGTCCAACAAACACGTGGTGGCATTTAATTTCCCCATGATCCTGTCCACTTCATCCGGAGTCACAGGATCAAACTCTTCCCAAATGTTCTCGGCCAAACTCATCGTTTTCCTCTCGTCAGATACTGCCCAGTCAGAGTCCAGACCAGCCCGAATCTGAGCAATTTTGTCCACCAGATATTTACTAAATTTCTCAGCCCGTCCTCGTAAGGGGTCCTCTCCCGTCCCTTGATTTAAAAGGGAGCGGACCACCCTAAATAGGGCAGCCGGGCGGTTATCTGCGGACGCAATGAGGGTGGTGAAGTAAGCGTGCTTTGCCACATCCATTGCCACAAGATAAGATCTAGAAAAGGATCTTAACTGTGTTCAGTCAGACTCGGATCGACTGGTTCTCCAAATGCTCTCTAGGCCCCTTCTCCGACGTTTCATCTCCCGCAGGTCCTTGGAGAACCAAGGAGCGAGCCAGGACCTGTGCTGGGTCAGAGGCCGCAAAGGCACAATGCAGTCGAGAGCCTCTGAGGCAGCCTGTTGCCAGGCTTTAACTAAGGACTCGACCGGGCTGTGGGAGAGGGAGGTAGGAATCAATCCAAGCGCCATCTGGAACTTATCTGGGTCCATCAGGCACCTGGGGCGGAACCATATGGTCGGTTCCACCTCCTGACAGCGGGGGGTGACATGATGGAGGCCCAACCGCAGGAGATAATGGTCTGCCCATGAAAGGGATGCAAATTTTGGGAATTTGCAACCATATTAAAAGAATTTAGGCATAAAAATTTAGTAAAACTAACTTGACAGTTGAAGTTAGCTGTACCTTTCCCTGGAATAAAATCTATGTGTTCCTCTGTGGAGCATTCATTGAAGACCATATTCAAATAAAGACTAAATTCATGCACTCCCACTGTCTGCATTAATTTACAGGGAAGATATAGTTGAGAAAGTTTATGTTGCAATAACTCTGAGCAGATATGCTGGAGTTCTTGAATCCAAAACTGAGCAGTCATTTTTAAGTCTTGGACTTAAAAATCAATTTGGAACAATGAAAAGTAGGATACTATTGTGAGAGTAGCTAATGAGAAAAGGGCACTCCGAAAGGCTGGAAGTACCTAAAGAAGTGAGAGATAGCAAAATAATTGCAAACAATACCATGAGGATAAAATAAAGAGAGAATAACCAAATAAATCCATGTAACTATATGAACAGCTTGGTGAAAATCTAAAACCAAAAGAGAACACGTACAGGAAATGCAAAGAGAATCTAGTCATAAAGCAGCAATACAGTTAGACTAGAGCTGATATTAGGAAAGAAAAACTCAGAATCAGCTAAGTTAACAAATAATGTGTCTTTTAATATGTTGAAAATAAAAAAGAATAATCAATACACCTGTTTCTTAATGATGAAAAGGAAATGCTAACAAGTCTCAAAAAAAACCCACTCAACTCTTTTCCATCAAAAAACCCTCCCTATGTTCCATCAAGAAATTACAAAGGGTCAGAACTGATGCTAAAAATTGCTCAATAATCACATCTTCACTTTGAAAGTATACAAATCTCTAGAACTAAAAATACATCCTAAGATACTAAAGAACTAGTTGATGGTCTGGTCAAATCTCTTTGTAGTATCTTTAAGAAATCTTAGAGAATTCATTAAGTTCCAAGTAAATAGAAGAGAGAAAAGCTCTATTGTTCATATGTAAACAATGAGGGACAAATGTTAAAAAATATTTTGATTAAAAATGGCTCTCTATAATTATGATAGGCTAATTTATAAGCTATAGATCTCATTTTTTTCCAATTAATTGATTGATATACCTGTTTACTTACTATACTTACTATAAAGTAACTCTGGGCAGCTTCAGACATAATTTACATAGAACCAAGCTAAGGTTCTTCCCTCAGCACATCATTATTGTAATGGATGAGAAATTATCATAAGCCTGTAACTCAGGAATAGATAGCTTGTAGCCTTTCAGCTGTACTTTAATTCCAACTCAATAGCGTGTTATATCAATTAAAAAGGGTACTTGGTAAGATCATAACCCTCCACACCTCCATATTCTGGCAAGCAGGAGAGCTCCAAAACAAACAGGTGCGCTAGTAGGAAAGGTTGCATCTAACTAAAGCAAAATTATGTAGCTTTCCCAACCATTGCTATAAATCAGGGGTGTCAAACTGCCAGATGCAACATAGCGAAACCACACTCACCCCATTGCCGGCAATAGAAAAAAAGTCACGATACGTCATGACATGTCACGTGACGTTGAGAGTTTGACACCCCTGCTATAAATCTATACAATGCAATGATACTGTATTCCTCTTTAACAATGCTTGATTTAGTATTAAGCAGTATCTAGGACTAAGTGATATCAAAAAAAATCAGTGACAATTGATTTACTCTGGTAAATACAATCAACTCAGGGCATACATTAATGTCCCTTTTAATCTAGTTACTGAATTTACCTGAAAAGAATACCAAGCACTTTTGATTCTGAATTGAGCAACTGATGGATAATTGAAATATAAGCCTTCTAGCTCCCATCCCAGCAGCATTTTTCTCCATGACTTCTACTAGCACAAGGTGTAACTCTGCAAAATTTCAAATGAAAAGGAAGAAAGAGACCTGCCCATTCCAACTGGTGGCATGAAGCCATCTGAGCACAGAAACTACGGTTTTCCTTGGGAACTAGGCAGGGATAAAATAAGAATGCAGGGCTCAAAAGACTGAGATCTTCATATAAGGTTACTGGAACCATGCACTATTGAAATCAGAAGCAGTGTACAAAGCTCGAGGACCATGAGAACTGAGATTTCATTGTACAGGTAGTCCTCAACTTACAGCAATTCATTTAGTGACCGTTCAAATTTACAATGGTAAAATGGTTAAAAAAAAGTGACATGACCATTTTTCACACTTAGGACCATTATGGTCACATGATCAAAATTCAGACACTTGGCAACTGACTCATATTTTTGACGGTTGTAGTGTTGCAGGATCATGTGATCCCCTTTTGTGACCTTCTGACAAGCAAAGTCAATGGGAAAGCCAGATTCATTTAACAACCGTATTACTAACTTAAGAACTGCAGTAATTCACTTAACAACTGTGGCAAGAAAGGTCATAAAATGGGGCAAAACTCACTTAACAAATGTCTCACTTAGTAACAAAACTTTGGGGCTCTATTGTGGTTGTAAGTCAAGGACTACCTCTATTGTGTATAGTCTGAAGTTCCTGAATTCGTAAGAGGGTCATCAGAGAATCAATTTCAATAGACCAATGTAGAGACTATCAAGTATCCACTGTCACTGTGCAAACAACAGTTGAGAAAAAAAGTTATATCTGATTAAATAGCCTTGTGTGACAGAAGCATCTCCAGACCACAACACCCTCAGGGTGCCACCGGTCAGAGAATGTCGTCTGGTGGCCCCCAGGGGGAGGTCCTTCTCTGTGGGCGCCCCGGATTTATGGAATCGGTTGCCGGTTGAGCTCCGGATGGCGCCCGACCTTCGCTCCTTCCAGCGCGATCTGAAGACTTATTTGTTCGAACAAGCCGGCCTGGCCTGATGGGGGATGGGTTGGGATTTTATTGTTGTTGTAAATATATTTACCTATTGTTTTAGCTTGGGCATTTTGTTTAATTCTTTTTTAACTTTTGTATTTTTGTATTTTTATATGTTTGCCCTGTTCACCGCCCTGAGTCCTTCGGGAGAAGGGCGGTATACAAATAAAATTATTATTATTATTATTATACAACTGAGGTGTCATGGTAACAGAATAATCTGTTGTGATTATTACAATGTTATGATGGATTCCAAGAATGATATGCCAGTGCCTTTCTGTATTAGTCCTCTTAGATGCTTTCCTCTGCTTAACACCTGTACTTTGGTTTTATCGGGATTCAGTTTCAGGAGACTCATAATCTTCCTGATAAAAAATATCAGGTCCACACTGGGAGACACACAGTCCCATTCAAATCTGAACCCACTTAAACAGCACTCAGTATCGCCAATGAACAAACAATACTGCAACTAATGGAATTTAATCCGTTCTCCCAATAATCCCATGTAAATTCTGAACACGAAGGGAGACAGGAAGTATTCCTGTGGAATATCCAGGAAGATGAAACCCAAGAGATAAGGAAAAGTTGCTACGTGTTACTAAGGTTCAATCTTCCAAACAGTACTGAAATCAGGCATCACCAAGCATATGAACTGTTTTCCTACTCTTCAGTCCAAGATCATTTTATTATCTATACATTTACATGTCAGGTCAAGTATAAGATTCCTGATGGTCACTTACATTTTAGTTATCCTTACTGAAATGACGGCTACACATAGGCTGTCCTTGAAGACCATCCAGAAGCTACGCTTGGTCCAAAACATAACACTGCAATGAGATATGGGCATATGTCCATGTAACAACTATACTCTGTGTGTTGTATTGTCTTCCTATTGCTTTCTAGGTGAATTAAATGTGCTGTAAAGCTTACATGGAACATGAACTGGTTATTTGTGAGACCACCTTTTCCCAATGACATCTGCCCATCTCATATGCTCCAACTGATTGGGCATACTTGGTCTCTTCTATGAAACAATGTAATCATGGTGGGAGGCTAAGAAATACACCTTTTCCATGGTGATATCTATTTTTTAAAATATTTTCCACCTCGCTCCTACCCCAAATATACAGTTAACTTTGACAGCAGACAGCAATGACTTTCCTTAGACATATCCTTAGTCAGGATAAATGTCCATCAGACTTTTAATAAATGACCTATTAACGGTTAACATACAAACAATATCTGTTTTTTTGCTACTATATGATTTTGCGGGTTTTCCCTATTGGGTTTTTGTATACCAATCAGATTTGCACTGTACAAATTGGGCAGCCATATAAATGGCATATATATCTATGTATGTATATACGAAATAAATTCCATTTCAGTGACACAATACAGTAGCTTCTAATTATGCTTGTACTTTCTTATATACAGTCAACTCAAACTATTGACCAATCAAGCTCTAGGAGCATACTGTAAATATACCAGTACAAACAATGGTAATTTTATCTGCAATATGCCTTGCAAGGCTATTACAATTGATTTCCAAGGATAATCTGCCTGAAGGCCAAAATAAAAGATTCTTATTTTAGTACAAATTCCACTAAATGCAAACACAACCATTGTTGAGAACTACAATTTTACCATTCTTCCCATTGTCACGTAAGTGTCCCAATTGGGTTCTAGCTAGAATAGAATTGTTAAGTTTTTCTCCAACTGCATTCCAGTTATTTTCCTTACTCACTAATTGGAGCATAGAAAAGTCATACAGCTCTAACCAGTAAGAAAAAATGTCTAACAATGATCATGTTGATTAGCTGGGTTCATTCCAGATTCTAAAGTCTGATGGAATTCATCAGGATACAAATGTACTAACATGTTAGCAAGAAAAACACCCAGGGCTGCTGGATCTATCTTGTGCAAGGCGCAAAATATCATCCAAAACAGCTCTTTGCTATTAGAGAGGATAAGGTCCCCAGTAACCTATTCTGTAACTTAGCAGTCATATGAATACAACAAAAATGGCTAAAATTGTAACGACTACACTGACCAAAAAAGAAACAAACTACCAACAACAACCACAACTCAGACTGCAGAATGGGACAACTCACTGCAGCCAACTCGCCATGGTCAATTTGCCATGGCCAACTTACCACAGCCAACTCACCATGGGACAACTTGCTGAGGGACAATTCAACAGTTCAATGTAATTATTTAAAATAATTTTAAAAATATTTTAATTTTTTCATTCACAGTTTATTTTGTTCCTCCTTAGGCATCCTTTCTTTAATTATTCTATTTGACTGTTTCTTTGATATTAGTATAACTCTTGTCCCGCAGCGAGCTATCTCATGGTGAGTTGGTTACAGGTTGTCATAGACCGTCTTAAGACTGTTCCTTGCCAATTCCTCTTACTTGCTTTCCAAAGCCACTTTTCCAAAGTGGCTGTTCAGGTGGCCAAAAAGTCTGAGCCAGCCAGGCAGATCTTAAAGGACTGGTGAAGAAATTCCTTCATTTTAAATCCCTTACCATTTCTACTAGCCCTGATGGAGGCCCACTCCTACCATAAGCACTGTGTATGAATCCTCGAAATAGCCAGAATAGGTAGCCAGAAATGGAGAGATATTTGGATAGACCACAATGCCTACTTTAGCCTTTTCTAGATAATGAAAGCTGAGGTCCAACTTATTCAAAATGGAAGTTAGAGCTTACTGAAATTAATTCTGGCAAGATAAGAATGAAAGTTTTTGCTCACTGAGAACCCAGACGGGATGGGCATAACATTATCTTTCTCATTTTTTGTTTGTTTTATTATTTTTATATAGGACTCAAGGCAGCAAACAAACCTAATATCCTCCTTTCTTCAAATTTCACCACAACATCATCTCTGTGAGGTAAAAGTGTGTGACTGGCCCAAAGTCATCCACTCAGCTGGTTTTTAATATAGGCCAGACATGTTAAACTTGCGATATCATGTGACGTCGCGCAATGTATTGGGACGGTTTTGCCTTAGCCGGCAATGGGGTGGGCTTCCAGATGACGTATCCGCCCCACAGGCCAGCAGTTTGACACCCCTGATCTAGGCTATTTATTATTCATAGAAATCAAGTGAGTATCTTAATCCAGGCTCAGAACCTGGTGATAATGCATTGATCTGGCATTTCATAGAGTTATTAATTTGCTTCCCTTTTTGAACCTGAATTCATTGTTAGTAGTTAGAACAAATAGTCTGTTTTGTCCCCATCAAAAAGACATATTAAAAAAGTGAAAAACAAAAATTGCCAAGTACCAATAAAAACAAAAGAACAGCAAATAAGAAACCTTAAAAACAATAGTGTACACAAATACCAATTAACAGCAATAAAATATTCACTGGGCCTGTAATTTTCAGCCTATTTAACTGAAAGTAAACATCACTGAACTTCTTGTGACTTCATAAGAGGCACTTACAACACAATTAAGTGCCAGATGGAAAGAATGAATCTTTGTGTTCATAAGATTTACTCTCAGATCACTTTGTTACAAATTAGTTTCCCACATGTGTAAATCAAACAGCTGTACCAACAAGCAATTATTTTATAAAAGAAACCATTGCCTGGTTTTTATCCTACACTTGACATTTTAAACTAAGGTGCTTAAGACTGTGGCTGAACTTGAACAAATTCCTTACCCATGATTAATTTTATTCAATTATTATTCAAAGTATCTATATTTCCACAGACACATTTTAACTATATACTAATCATACAGGCTGGGTCAACACATCTACAAGATTGAAAGTTTTTGTCACAAAAAGCAGTGTTGCACCATAAACTTCATCCCTTCTGTATGTGTAGAATCACAACACATACACAAAAGGAGTGGAGCTTGTGGTGCAACCGCGTGATATTACTATCATCACTTGCTCCTTTCCACAGGCCTATGGATTCACACAACACACTAGGCTAAAGTGTGATTGCCTGACTGCAGTATAAAGGCATTGTGGAATCCTTGTTTTAGGCTATTACATATTCTCAGAATCATGACCACGTCAATATTAGATTACAAGTAAATATGTGTAGGACTGCGTTGTGACTCTCAAGAAATAATCACACTGCATTAAGCCATTGTTTCTTTAAACAATATTTACTAAATAAATCACAAATGGGTATGTTCAAACTTTGATTTACTATATTATGTGACCTGTCCCTGCCCAGTCTTCCTCTAGAAACATACACAAGTGAACTGAAGCCACTCATACTCTCAGTAAGTACAAGATCATTTAAACAAATGCAGCTTTAAATACATTATTTGAAATCAATAAATGATCCTGCCTGCATCACCAACCTTAGTAGGATTGCAGAAAACGGGGTATTAAAATAATACCCCGTTTTTAAAAAATATATTAGAATTATTCCTTAAATTTTACTAAGGCATAACTTGTTGAAACATAAAATAGTCATCTTGATCCTAGTATGTTTTGCTGTGCAATTAATTTAAAGGTACAGTAAACACAATAAACTGTAATCCAAACATACACAAAACTTCTTTCTGGGCAAGGAATCTGCAAGAATAGACTTGGATAATTAGGAACGTGCACTCACTCTGACTAACCACAATTTGCAATCGGCACGATTAATATACTTTACAACTTCTATCGCCTACAAACCTCAGTAATTCACAGCGCGCTATTTCGTTCCCTCCCCCCCCCCGCATGTTATGAATAAATGATTCGGTAAAGAAACTTAACAACTCCTAAGTACTTCGGTAGCAAAGGCTGAGCAAGGGAGGAGGAATTCTACCGCCGACTACGCGGCTTCCCATTTCATTCCTCCTCCGGGTTTGCCCCGCTTGGGTGAGAAGAGGCTGTCACAACTGTCAGCCACCCCAGCAGCATCTCCGCAAAAGAACCAAGTTGTCCAGCAAGAGAGACAAGGAAAAAAGAGATGGCTTTCAAGGAAGACACCTACGAAATCCTCCTTTGCCAGAGAGCTTTTGCACTCGCTTCTTCCCCAAAGGATCGACCGAGTGGCCCCCGCCTCCTCGGCTGCACTGACAAGTTGAATGGCCAGGGGCTCCCCTCTCGGCGAAGCCTCCTCTTGGCAGATGGCCGGCCTAGCAATGTATTATTACTATTACTATTACCATTACTATTAGTATTATTATTATTATTCCCGGGGGACGGGGGCGAAGGTTTCAGGCTGAAACAACCGCCGTCTCGTACAGCGAATCTGACACTGGACTTGCAAGCTTTCTTCAAGGGAAGGCTTACCCAGGCTAAAGCAGGCCAAGAGCTTCGCGCGGGTGCCTCGCTTACCCCCCCCCTCCAACCTTCGCAGCCCCCCCCCCCCTTCTGCCAGCTCCGTTCTACTGGGTCAAAGAGGATCCGAGCCCCGGGGCCGAAAGCAACAACGGCCGCAGCTCCGTCAAAGGGAAAAAGAAAAAGGGAAAAGGGGGGAAATAAAAGGGGGGGGGAAGGGAGGCATTCGGGAGGACCGGCAACTCGTTTGTTGAGCACGGAAGAATCCTTGATTTCAGAGCCGTTCCCAAGACGGCGCGAGCCCCGTTGCGGGGCTCCGGAGCCCGATTCGGCCTGCGTCCCCGCTAGGACTGGGAAGAGCCAGCCTCCCGCACGCCCCCAAATCCTCTTCCAGCTCCTCTTCCTTCGCCGCTTTAGCTATATATTTTTTATTTATTAGTATTTATTTATTTAGCGTTCGTTCTGGGTTTAGCTCTACTACCCTCCTCCCAGTCTAGCAAGGCGAAAGAAGGCCCCGCCAGCGCTAAAGCTGGGCGCCGCTTCTTACCGTGCAAAGGAGGAAGGCGTCGGGAGGCAAGGAGAGCGGCGGAGCCCGCGTCTCTCTTCTTCCTGCAAGCCCGCTCCCCACCCACAGCCTCCCTCCGCAAAACTCTCCGGAGGCGCTGGCAAGCCCGCTTTCGCCTTCTCCGCTCGCAAGCGCTCTGGCTGGAGGACGGAGGGGAGGGGCCGCGGAGCGGAGGGGTGGGGACTCCGGGATGATGAGGCCTCCCCCCCCCTTTGCTCTGAAAGGGGAGGGGGAGCGAGGGGCGTGCGCTTGGCTGCGGATTAAGCCGCTGCTTGCTCCCTGCTCCGGATTTCTCATTCGCCCTGTTGGAGGTGGATGATGGGGCCCTCTTACTAGTGGCCCTTCCTCTTACTGAAAAGGAAGTCAAAATGTTTTTCTCAGTGCTTCTGAAAGGTGATCGCAAATTAACCAGTCACGTTTCGGCTTAGTCTGTGTTGTATTAATTTAAAGTAGGGCCATCAACTCTGGTCTGAAATGTTCTGGTCTCCTTTCACTCATCTATTGTTGTTGTTAGTTGCGAAGTCGTGTCCGACCCATCGCGACCCTATGGACAACGTTCCTCCAGGCCTTCCTGTCCTCTACCATCTTCTGGAGTCCATTTAAGCTCACGCCTACTGCTTCAGTGACTCCATCCAGCCACCTCATTCTCTGTCGTCCCCTTCTTCTATTGCCCTCAATCTTTCCCAGCATTAGGCTCTTCTCCAGTGAGTCCTTCCTTCTCATTAGGTGGCCAAAGTATTTGGGTTTTAGCTTCAGGATCTGGCCTTCTAAAGAGCAGTCAGGGTTGATCTCCTCTAGGACTGACCGGTTTGATTGCTTTGCAGTCCAAGGGACTCGCAGGAGTCTTCTCCAGCACCATAGTTCAAAGGCTTCAATTCTTTGGCGCTCAGCCTTTCTTATGGTCCAATTTTCACTGCCATACATTGCAACTGGGAAGACTTGACTATATGCAATTTTGACTATATGCAATTTTGTTGACAGGGTGATGTCTCTGCTTTTTAGTGTGCTGTCTAGATTTGCCATGGCTTTCCTCCCAAGGAGCAAGCATCTTTTAATTTCTTGGCTACGGTCCCCATCTGCAGTGATCTTGGAGCCCAGGAAAATAAAATCTGTCACTACCTCCATTTCTTCCCCATCTATTTGCCAGGAATTGAGAGGGCCGGATGCCATGATCTTGGTTTTCTTAATGTTTAGTTTCAACCCAAGTTTTGCATTCTCCTTCTTCACTCGCAACAAGAGGCTCTTTAGTTCTTCTTCACTTTCTGCCATTAGAGTGGTATCATCTGCATATCTTAGGTTGTTGATGTTTCTTTGCCATGAAAACCCTATGGACTCATCTATTAGCCGTCCAGAATTTTAAACCCTAGAGCTGGTAGCAGTAAGGCTCCGAGAGTCGTGTGAATCTAGAAAATGGAATCAAGAATAGCTCTGTTAACCACTGTTAAGTGTCTGTGCCTGCTAACAACCAAGACAAATAAGACAAGAATCTGAATAAGATTGGAAAAAAAATAGGAAGATCCAGTTTGGTCGGATGGTTAAGACAGGAGGCTACAAAGCTTGAAGACCCTGAGTTCAAGTCCTGAGTTAGCCATGAAAGCCAGCTGGATGACTTTGAGCCAGTCAGGAGGGGGAAGGCGTGTTGGATATGTTCCCTACCTTGAATTATTTGTAAAAATAATAAATATAATAATAAAGGCAGGATGAAATAGATAAATAAAAAGGTTAACATTGCAATGTCATTTATTGAAGCTATCTGAAGCGTTGATGGGCGGGGTAGGGCAAGTAGATTTCAGCCTTCTGCTATAGACTATGCTGTCCTCAGCAGGTTTTGGTCTGATTGTCATTTAGAATAGAAATTTAGGCACACCTGAGGTAATGTTAAATGTTATGTTGCAAATACACAAAATATAGGTGGTCCTTGACCTGCAACAATTTATCTATTGGCCATTCAAAGTTACAAAGGCACTGAAAAAGGTGACTTATGACCATTCTTCACACAACCGTTGCAGCATTCCCATGGTCATGTGGTCAATATTCAGATTTTTCGGCAATTGACTCATAGTTATGACTGTCCCAGGGTTATGTGATCACTTTTTGCAACTTTCTTACAAGCAAAGTCAATGGGGAAGCAAGATTTACTTAACAACCATGACACTAACTTAACAACTGTAGTGATTCACTTAGCAACTGTGGCAAGAAAGGTCATAAAATGGGGCAAAATTCACTTAACGAATGTTTCACTTAGCCAAGAAATGTTGGGCTTAATTGTGGTCCTAAGATATAAAATAGAATTTGTTTTATTTTATCCCCAGGATAGGGCAGAATTAATCATGGCCTGATATAAATTGCAATGTGATCTTATTGGCTGTGTTCATCCAACATAGGAAGTTGTAAACTAACAGCTAATCATGGTTTGCTGAAAATCCAGAACATCCTATACCACTCTTTTCAGAGGTCATGCAGCACATTCTCCAAAGTTTCCAGAGCAAAGACCTCCTGCCACCCAGAGCTGCCATCGGATGGGAATTTTTGTTCTGAGGGCTAAGGCAGAATGTTCATTTGACAAATACTGTATTGTACCATTTTAAACAATAATGCTTTGGAAGTGTGAGCAAGGAAAACAGTTCCCTTTGCTCCCAGTTCTTAACAAACCATTGTCCTTTTAAATGTTTAATTGAAAGTGAGATCTACCATAGCTAAATGACCAGCACTACTATAAATGTTTTTAATAATGAAATTGGTTTAATAATAAATCTGTTTTTTTTCAGAGGTCATTATTTCATTATTATTATTATTATTTTACATGTGCTTAAGTTTGTTTTACTCACATTTCATTTTTGTAATTACTTCATGTTTCTTTGTACATAGTACCACAAATAATTGGACTATTTTTTTAATTAAATAAATATTAAAGAATGGTTTCTCTTTTAACCAAAATGTGTGTGAGTGAGTGTGTGTGTGTTTGTTTGTAACATGGCAGTAGAGTCAAGTTGGGAATTTTCTGAATTTTTGACACATCAAGCACAAAAGGTTTGCCATAACTGCCCAAAGAAATTGAGTTAATTGAAAACACCATTGTTAAATTAACCACTGATTAGCATTTTATGGTAATACAGTCAGTACAATAATCCTGCAGTAGATTGCACTATTGTACACAATAATTGCAATAGTGACCTCTGATTTTTTTTTTAATTCCATTTATATCCCGCCCTTCTCCGAAGACTCAGGGCAGCTTACAAACTTAGCAGTAGCCTTCATTCTATGTATATGCCTGCTTATTAGGGCTTTCACACACACCCCAAGCGGCATTATTACAAAGTCAGCTTAATTGCCCCCAACAATCTGGGTCCTCATTTTACCTACCTCGGAAGGATGGAAGGCTGAGTCAACCTTGAGCCTGGTGGGATGCGAACCTGCACTAATTGCAGGCAGCTGGTGTTACTTAAAGAGGCATTAGCCCACTGCTCCACCAAGGCTCTTTTTCCTATGTGTGGAACAAATCATGCAGTCCAGTTTGTAAATTAAGCATGACTATGGTTCAGTTTGGTATACAAAGTTAATTTGGTTCTGAGGTGCTTAAGGCACCAGCCTAGAAACCAGAAGATTATGAATTCTAGTCTGGCTTTGGACATGAAGTCAGCTGGGTGATGTCACTTTTTCTCAGCTCTAGGAAAAAGGCAATGTCAAACCACTTCTGAAGAATCTTGCAAAGAAAACTGCAGGCACTTGTCCAGGCAGTATCTGAAAATAATACACAACTGAATGGGAAAAATGTCTTATGCATACACAGCCACATACGTGTAACATTACTGAGTTGAGGATTATCATTAGATCACCAAATTATTAGATGCTTATATGTACAAAACAGGGGACGCGGTGGCTCAGTGGGTTAGGACGCTGAGCTTGTCGATCAGAAGGTCGGCAGTTTGGCGGGTCAAATCCCAAGTGCCGCGTAACAGAGTGAGCGCCTGTTACTCGTCCCAGCTTCTGCCAACCTAGCAGTTCGAAAGCATGTAAAAATGCAAGTAGAAAAATAGGGACCACTACGGTGGGAAGGTAACAGCACTCCGTGCGCCTTTGGCGTCTAGTCATGCCGGCCACATGACCACGGGAGACATCCTCGGACAAGCGCTGGCTCTTCGGCTTTGAAACGGAGATGAGCACCGGCCTCTAGAGTCGGAAACGACTAGCACGCATGTGCGGGGGAACCTTTACCTTTACCTATGTACAAAACAGTACATATGAGCAGGAAGATATCACCTAGCTTATTTGAACATTAAAACTTGAAAAAGCCTCCCCAAAATCTCAATAAAAAAATCTGTACAGTTGGGAAAATCTCACCACTTTCCAAAGAAATAAGAAATAAGAATCCAGTGAAATAGCTTGTCCTAAAAAAGCCCGAATAAGCAAGAACACACAATACTGCTACATATTGTTGCACTAGTATCCAAAGTATTAAGGTGCATAAATGCTACTCAGAGCTGACTGAATTATTTGGATATTTGAGGTATAAGCAGTAGTAGTATAAGTAAGAGTAAAAAAGCAATTCAAATCATGTGCCTGGCATGGCAGGCATATTTTGTTAGAATCAACCTTGTCTTGCCATGAACAGTGGGGCTTGTCCCTAGCAGATGTGGTTAAGATCCAACTTATATCAAGCATAAGTATTATAAAGGTGGGACAGACATTTTGAATTTAAATAAAACATTGGCTTGACAGAAATGTGAGAGGCTTTGACTTGCTGGGCTCTTAATTAGTTTTCTGCAGAAAAGATTTCAAGAGAAAAAAACCAAGTACTGCATTTGGATCAATGTTGGGAGGAGCTGTCCATCTGAAACCCCCCTGGTGATGGGAAGCAAAGCTTTACCAGAAGACAAAGAAAACAAAACAATGGGAATCAGCCAGAGGGACCCAAAATATGGATGTTTCTTTAAAGATGAAAAAGACAGAAAGAAAGAAATCAGAGTCGGTGGACATTTGGTTAGTTGGACCACCCACCTCAACCCCCGCTTCACCTTTCCAACTTGTTTTTCAGGTAGACTAGCCTCTAGCCTTGGGGATTGAGATATCAAAAGCTAAACCAGCACTGATCCAGGCTTCCTTATGGGATTCCTTTGAACTGACAACCATACAAATAACTCTTGCTCATAACTGAGTAATACCTTTCCGGTAACTTGCCAGGACAAGGAAGATTCAAAGAGGAACAAATTAAAACATAAAGCAATCTGTAGACCTATTCTTGACAGTTCAGGTGACAATTGTTGCAATTATCATTCAGAGCTGGCAAAATTTTGAAAAAGCGTGATGATTATGGTAGACATTTTCTTAAAAAAATATAGAATGAAAACAATCATATTGCCAATTGTATAATTACCTTTATTATTAATCTCAAAAGATGACCCAATTACTACAAAACTAGTACATATGAAATTTTCTTTGTATTATAAACAAGTCCATTAGCTGCTGGAAATTTCTATGAACCTTTAAATAAGATAACAGAGTGGGGAAACATTAACATATAATAAATTCCCGTTCATCTCCAAATCTATTGAGTTAATCTTACTTAGTCAGAAAAGCAACTCAAGCTCAAATAGATTGCTTGATTTCTCACTATCTGATTACTGAGTGCCAAACATATGGACTGCCTTAAAATCTTTAATATACTGTGAAGTTATAATTAAAACTGCTATTTGGGGTAGTTCTCTCTCGAATTGTCGGCATTTGAAACAGGAGAAATATTGTGTATTGACTTCAGCTTTTTAAAGGACAAACAGTCTGGTTTTGTCACGTTAAACTTTAAATTTTGTTTGTTTACATTAAAATATTGGCACCTTTATATACTTTTTAAATAGGGTTTTGCTGACAGCTAAGAGATGAGATGTAGAAAGTTGAGTTTCATGTATGTTAATTAATGTTTATATTTTAGAGCTCCACTTGGACCTTTTTCTGATAAATGGATATAGATTTACTTATTTATTTTGCTTATTAATAAGAGATGGGTTATGGGATAAACATTGCCATGTTCACATATGCAAATTATCATAGCATGTTGGAGGCGCCTGCTTGTACAAAATAGGCTATTTCTGCCATATTCAAAATTTGGTTTTCTTGAAATTGGTAAATGTTGGCAATTTGATTGAGATTGTATTCAGACAACATACCGTATTAGCCAACCACAGTTTGAACTAGAATGTGCAAATCTAGAAAATGATGTTAAGTCATAATCTGTAATTGTTAATCATAGGTATATATGTTTTACAAATAGCCAATGTGTTTGTACTGAAGCCAGGAGGTTTATTTTATTTATTTATTTATTTTATTACATTTATATACCACCCTTTCCCGAAGGACTCAGGGCGGTTTACAGGGTGATTAAAAAACCAAGATACAAAAATTAAAAACAAATTTAAAAAAAATTATATTTGCCCCTGCATGAATAAAACCCCAGTTAAAATAAGATTAATCCTCAGCCTGGGCCAGAGAGCTTGAAGAGCCAGGTCTTCAGGCCCCGGCGGAATGAACGGAGGTCGGGGGCAGTCCTCAGCTCCACTGGCAGCTGGTTCCAAAGGGCAGGCACCCCCACTGAGAAGGCCCTATCCCTGGGTGTTACCCACCAGCAATCTCTTACCGGTGGCACCCTGAGAAGACCCTCCCTGTGGGAGCGCACTGGACGAAGGGAACTTGATGCCGGCAGCAGGTGTTCCCTCAGATATCCCGGACCCAAGCCATTTAGGGCTTTATAGGTCATCACCAGCACCTTGAATCTCACCCGGTTGATGAGGAAGTGAATATTTCCCCCCTAACAAGTAGAATTTTATACTACTTGTTATGCTATTATCTTATACTATTTTTTATTGGTGTATGTCCAATATAAAGTGTTAATAAATAATAAACTCTTCTTGGTCTTTTGGCTAAGATCAAAGATAGTATCTGTTCTCATCAGTTTAATATCTAATATGTCATTGTACACCACCCAGAGTCACTTTCGATGAGATGGGTAGACATATAAATTTGATAAATAAATATAAACTATGCTCTCCTTGGTATTTTGTAAGATATCCAAACCATTCTTTCAAAGATATGGGTAAAAGGCTTCAATTCCCAGGCATGATCACACTATGTTCTGAAGGAGGTCTTAAACCAGCAGCATTCTACTGTAGTTATTCTGCTCTAATAATCTTAAAAAATCTGGACATTTCTTAGGTGCACATTAACATACACACTAGAAGACACATGTTTATGTAAGCATTCGTAACTGTGACTCATTAGGTTCTATTTGTCCTTCATAATAGTTGGCTTGTTCTGATATGCATTTTAGATTCTGCTATTCCATTGCATTCTAGCCTACACATTTCTTTTATGTGCCTTCCTCCTTCCCAAGAAGATTAACACAGAAGCCATTCATCCATTCTTGTTTATCTCTGATTTGGAGACTAGGCCAGTTCCCCAAAGTTGATCAAGCTGGAAAGAGCTAAAAAGGACTTTGAAGCACCCTTGATTAAAAAGCTTATTTCCTCATGCATCCAATGAAGAAAATTATGGCTTCTGTATTTTTTACCCAATATAATTTAAAAATAAGATACACTAAAGCAGGCATGTCAAACTGCCAGCCCGCAGGCCGGATGCATCACGCCGAAACTGCACCCTTTCCATTGCCAGCAGTGGGGAAAAGTCGCAATAAGTTGTAAAGCAAGAAAACTGCTGTATTTTCACAAATACTGGCTTAAACAGTGCCTTTCAGGTTACTGTTAGTAGTATAGTGATCATTCCCACAGAGCGTGCTCTGCTAGCGAATTTTGAGGAAAGGGTTGATAATAAAAACCATGCCCCTTTTCACTTGATGCAAGACTGAGACACAGATATTAACAGACTCACTGAAGGTCATATAACCTGAAACAAGAGTAACAAAAGTGCACACATCTGAATCCTTAAATATTTTTTTTAAAAAAAACCTGATGGTATTTGAGATTATTGAAGAAAGAAATTCCAACAAAGATATGCTTCAGAAAAGTGTTAAAAGTATGCATCAAGTTCTTTGGTTTCATAATTCAAGACCACTGCCACAAAAGAATGAAAAAAAGTGAGAAGATAAGGCTTTCAAGGAGATGAAAGTTGAGAGAAGGTTCCTTACAACCAGTGTTGACATACTTTCTTTATCTGTCCTCTGTGACTCACTCTCGCAACAGACCCAAGTTGAGCAACTGGCATGCAACAGCTTCTGCTGATAACTCAGCTCATTTGGACGCCTTTCCTGTGAAGCATGTACTGAAGGACAGAGACTACGGTAGATAGCTTATTCAAGACTGCTTTACATACTTATGCAGAAAGCACTATTGCTGTATCTACAGTGTATCCACACTTGTGTTTTTATATAAGTTCGGGTACCATTATGTCTATGTATAAAATATGCCTTGACATTTCTAGAAGATGACTGTGTTTATTATTCTGAACTGTTTGAGAATGTTTTTCAGATTTCTTTAGGTGTGTTTCCCCCCCTGAATTTCTTATTGGAAGATAAGGTAAAGGTAAAGGTTCCCCCGCACATGCGTGCTAGTCGTTTCCAACTCTAGGGGCTGGTGCTCATCTCCGTTTCAAAGCCGAAGAGCCAGCGCTTGTCCGAGGACATCTCCGTGGTCATGTGGCCGGCATGACTAGACACCAAAGGCTCACGGAACGCTGTTACCTTCCCACCGGAGCGGTCCCTATTTTTCTACTTGCATTTTTACGTGCTTTCGAACTGCTAGGTTGGCAGAAGCTGGGACGAGTAACAGGCGCTCACTCTGTTACGCGGCACTCGGGATTTGACCCGCAAAACTGCCGACCTTCTGATCGACAAGCTCAGCGTCCTAACCCACTGAGTCACTGCATCCCTTGGAAGGTAGGAGTGGGTAATATTGATGGTGCTGCTCTTTTCTCTTGAGTATCTGTCTATCACTGTGACACATGATTGTCTACCTTTCCCAGATTGAAGAAGCTCAGTGGAAGGAGTTCAATCACCACCTTTTCTTTAGGATATGATTGAAATTTGGGGTGCCTGAAGACTACTGAAGAGACCATAATTAAAGGTGGAACATCCAGAAATAAACCTTTGCCGCAGCAGAATAATTTCAAGGATATCAGTTTCTGCTTATTCATTCCACTTAAATTCTTTTCTTCTCTGAGAGAAATGTGCAGTGAAAATTTGAATGAAAATTCTCTTTAATCAGTTTGGTTGAACAGAAAAAAATAGTAGGGTGGTTTTTTTTGCATAGTACTAATGTCTACACTTATTTAGAACACTGATTAATTACATATATATATATATACATATATATGTATATATATATATATATATATATATATATATATATATATATACATATATATATATATATATATATATATATATATGTATATATATGTATATACACACATATATATATATATATATATATATATATATATATATATATATATATATATATATATATATATATGCATATACATATATAGTACTTTCTTTAACCGATTAGCAAATATCAAAATAGGAAATATTAAAAGCTGCCTTATCTCCAAATGATTAGCCCATCCAGACCAACATGACAGTCTTTCTCTTGGCTCTCAGGAAGAGAAGGGTTTCAACATTTTCTATTTCCTAGTCCTGTAGGAATTGAACATAAGCTCCTCTGCAGGAAACCATGGCAAGATGAGAGAGATATGGTAGAGGTCATACTATCAGTTAAAAAGAGATAAGAGAAATTGAAGAAGGGACAGAACCAATCCAATACTTTTGCAGCTTTTCCTGCAAAAGGAGGTACAAGTTTCTAGAATTCTGGACCATTTTGAAAAGACTTGCCAAACTTATTGGGTCAGTTTCTGATATCACATTTAATTGTTACCCTATTATTAGTGGACTACAAAGTGTCCTTGAGCAATGTGGTATTAAAACTGTTCAAAATCATGGTGAAGTTACAGCTAGGACTGATATGTGAAAGTACCAGAAGAAACTTCAAAGGCCAAGAGGAAACTGCCCTTTTATGAATCCATGTAGGACCTGTAAATAATAATTTTATAAAAATCCATTCTTTATTGTTTAGAGAATTGTATGAACTCAGCCAATTGCTGTTTATTTCATAAACTGCAATAAACCATAGCTGAGCATTGTTTAAACATTTATTTATTTATTATTATTTATTTATTAGATTTATATACAGCCCTTCTCCCGTAGGACTCAGGGAGGTTCACAAGGTTTTTAAAAACAATACAACAAATTACAAAACTTAAAATCAATTAAAAAGATTATATTGACCTTGAAATAAAACCCCAATTAAAATACAATTAAAATCCCAATTAATATTCTGTCCAGGCCAGAAAGCTCAAAGAGCCAGGTCCCTGCGGAATGAGCGAAGGGGCAGTCCTAGTCTTATTGTTAAGAGAAAGAAAAAGAATGATGCATTTTCTTATAGAAGCTGTAGCTTTATTCATCTCACAATTATTGTAAACTGATGCATAATATCCTTAATGCATTCCTTTCTATAAATTGTGGGATAATAGGCATGATCCTCTTTAGGCTTTAGGCTTACTTTGCCCTTGAGGACCACTCGGAGGCTCCAACTGGTACAGAATGCAGCCGTGAGAGTTGTGTTGGGAGTCTCCCGATACTCCTATGTTACACCTCTGCTCCGTGAGCTGCATTGGCTCCCAGTTGTCTTCCGGGTGAGATTCAAGGTTCTGGTAATGGTTTTCAAGGCCCTACATGGCATGGGTCCGGAGTACCTTAGGGATCACCTGCTGTCGGCGTCAACTTTCCTCCGCCCTGTGCGTTCCCACAGAGAGGGCCTCCTCAGGGTGCCACCAGTCAGAGAATGTTGTCTGGTAGCCCCCAGGGGGAGGTCCTTCTCTGTGGGCGCCCCGGATTTATGGAATCGTTTGCCGGTTGGGCTCCGCATGGCGCCCGACCTTCGCTCCTTCCGACGCGATCTGAAGATTTATTTGTTCAAACAAGCCGGCCTGGCCTGATGGGGGATGGGTTTGGATTTTATTGTTGTTTTAAATGTATTTTAACCTATTGTTATAACTTGGGCATCTCGTTTAATTCTTTCTTAACTTTTGTATTTTTGTACTTTTATATGTTTGCCCTGAGTCCTTTGGGAGAAGGGCGGTATACAAATAAAATTATTATTATTATTATTATTATTACTTTGAAATTAATCCACCACCCTTAGCATAATTTGTAAAAACATATGAATTCAATCTTATTTTGTTTCATAAAATTTATAGCAAATTACTTTATAAACTGTTAAGATGTTCAATTCAATAGCTGGAACAGTAAAATGCATAATGGGCCAGAATGCACAGTTGTAGTTGTTTGGTTGGAGGCAATGTACATTATGATTGGTTGCTGGGTGAGAAAAGGGAATTTTCCCCTTTTCCTGTCTTTTTCTTCTTTGTGCTCTGTATGCTTTTTCTGTGATTTACTTGATGATTTACCTCATGGTGTAGTGATGTGCCTGACTATCTTGTTTGCTAAATATGTTGATATAAAATGTATTTATTTATATAAAACTACAAGTTTGTGTCAGCGTCTCTGGCTCCATTTGGACACCTTGCTGTACATTTCGCGGACATAAAGAGAGAAAATGAAATTTGGTGAATAGACAGTTATAATGCTGTCTATTGATAGTTAATGTTTTATTGAAACAAGAAAGAGAACCAGAAGTAAGTTGGAGCATTATTTCTTGGTCTCGCTATGATTACCTGGAAAAAAGTGACATAGATAGCCTTCATGCGGCTTGGAAACAATCACATAGTTTGCAGCCTTAAAGTCAATTAACACATTGCATTAAATAAGACATTATATTTTCATGAACAGGAGTGAAAGAGCTCAGCCTAAATGAATGGGACATCTATAATTCTTTCTCCTCAAACTATATAAAATTAAATATTAAAAACAAGATAGAAAAATCTTGGCTATTACTACCAATTATATGACCAAAATAATTATACATCCAATATGCCTGCAGGGGAATAATTGTAGCCATATTAAACGGGGTGGTGTCAAGACAAAAGTGAAGTTGATTTAATCTATGTTTAAATAATAGGTATTACATAGAGTATAAATGCAGTTATAAAATTGTTGTCTATATTTCATATTCCCGCTTTCTCCCATATTACAAACTACAATTCTGTACAACTTTTGGTGCATCACTGGGTCTGGCAACCAAAGTAAGAAAGGCATTTGCTCAAAAAAATTTGCACTATGTTATATAGTAGTACCTGATAACTTTTTCCCCTCCAGGAACTTGTTTAATTAGTAAAGGATCCTGTTCATGGTATATCTCCTGTATTTGCATGACAAAAATATCTTCCATATATTTGTTTAAATTAATTCTAAGTCAGGTCCCCTGTTAGAAAAAGGACGTACAGTGGGGAAAAATAGCCTTATGTTAAGTCTCTATCATGCATGGAAACTTAAGGGTCATGTAACCCAGTGGGAATGATAATTTAGGCATTCCAGGTTGAGCAACTGCAGCTCTTTGAAACTGTGCCATCCCAAGAACTGTCTTTATCATTCCCATGTGGAAGAATCAGTAACTGGGTCATTGCCTCTACAAAATCCTCTCAAGACAACAACTCTGCCCACAGTCCAATGTACTTAACACAGATGATCAAACTCAGATGAACCACCAACCTCAAACCTATAACTAGCCAGTGGGCAAATAGTTTCAGGTGGATTAAGCTGGACTGTAGAGAGACAGGATTTTTTAAAAAACATATTTATTTTCATTTATCAACAAAGATAAAATACATAAAAAAACAGAATTCTTATTACTGTGTTATGCATAAAAACAGCACCAAACCACAGTCTGATTGAAATTCAGATGGAGCTATATCTGTATTTCAGAATAATCCACAAAATGGTCTTAATAGGACCTTGACATGATCACAGAAAAGACATATTAAATCCAGTGTTATGGGAGCAGTCTGCCTTTTTTTTGTCTCTCTTCTCCCCCACCCATTCTATAGAAATCTCTAAGGTACACCATAATGGAGTGTAGCATTAAACTAATTTTAAAACTGTATTCTTGCTTGAGAATTTAAGGGTCTTTTTGAAATGAATCAAGGCCAACCTAGTCTTGTATGAATCAGCCAAATATCTTGTGGTTCTGGAAGTTAGCCAAATGATTCATGGTCAATTGTCCAGTTTGTTTATTTGTATCAGAAGCACTACAATTAAAATGAGGCATATTATATAACATAAAATATAAAATATAAAATACAAGATTAAAATATGTACAAGTTAAACAGATCTTGCCCAGAAACTAGCAACATTAATTGCATGCTATTGCGCTGCTATGAGGTCTCAAGTGTAGACTGATAAGGACACAGGGGGCAGGTATACATATGTGTTGTTGTCTGCATGTCACCACAAAACTATCCAGTATAAAATATAATATACAATACAAATATACAATACTCATTGTTATATTATAAGCATTAATACAGGTAGTCCTCAACCTACAACCAGTTATGATGATGCTCAACAAACGGTGATTATGACTGGTCTTTAAGAGTTCCAGCCATTTCAGTACTCCCATAGCCATGTAATCACGATCTGGACAATTGGCAACTGGTCCTTATGACTGATTTCAGCATCCCATGATTACATGACTGTCATTTGTAATTTTCCCTACTGGCTTCCCCAGAAAGTCAGTGGCAAAGCTGGCAGGGATGGTCACAAGTTAATGGGATAAGCCTTCCTTACCTGTGCACCCTTCTTCATACCCTCTGTGCTTGTGCTGGCCTCTTATGCAGTCCCTCACACCCTTCCTGAACCATAGCATGCCTCGTGCATACCCTCTTACACCCTTGTACAACCTTACTGATCCTCCTTTGCATTCTCACATAGTGCCTCAACCTGGCACCAGCTACTTACTTTCCTGCTAGACTGGGACTTGCAACTTCCTACTGGCTTCCCCACTAACTTTTGTTATAGAAGGCTGACAAGAAATTGCCGCTCCTAACAACTGTGAGATTCAGTCAAGCATGGCAACTAGGGCAACTACATCATTTAAAAATGGAAATTCTGGTCCCAAGTCAAGGACTACTTGTATCCCTAAATGAACAGAATCCACAGAATAGCAATGAATAAAGTTTTACTAAATATTTCTCCAAACTATTTTGGCTCGGAATACCAAGATTTTCAATATTCATTTATTTAAACTTCAATGCCATCTGACTCCTCAATGGAATGGGATGACTTACAAATAAAAGAGGTATAATGCATATAATAAAAACAGGGCTGACTAGAAGATGAAACACCCAATCTTAAGTTAAACAAAACAAAACTAGCCATGGCTGGCTGAGGATTTCTGGGAGTTGAAGTCCACAAGTCTTAAAGTTGCCAAATTTGGAGACCCCTGTCCTAGATAAAAGAGCTTTCCAAGAGGATGAGAGAGGCAGACCTTGGAGAGCTCCCAACAATCAAAACAGACAACATGAGTTAGTTGGTTCAATGATCTTGTTCATTATGTGGCAGTTTTTTCTTACAAATATAGCTGTGGTGCCATCAACGCAAGAACAGAGAAAGAAATGGAAGTGGTCAATTAAATACATTTTGTATATGCTTGTAAGGGAAAAATATACAAATTACATTCAATAAAATATTAAAGTCAGGTCACATAGATCAATTGAAGAAGGAACATATAGAACTTTTCCAGTATAGCTCCAGAATACATTTACCTCTATTCTGAGTTCAACACACACCTCTCAAAGTACCTCTTTCCTCAGCTGATTTGTTAAAACCTTCCTGCTCTTATATTTTATTAGAGTGAGGGATGGAGAACCTGTAGCCCCCCCCTTTTCAGTTCATCACCGCTTGGTTGATTTTGTGCTATCAGGTTGTTGTTGTTGTTGTTAGTTGCGAAGTCGTGTCCGACCCATCGCGACCCTATGGACAACGTTCCTCCAGGCCTTCCTGTCCTCTACCATCTTCTGGAGTCCATTTAAGCTCACGCCTACTGCTTCAGTGACTCCATCCAGCCACCTCATTCTCTGTCGTCCCCTTCTTCTATTGCCCTCAATCTTTCCCAGCATTAGGCTCTTCTCCAGTGAGTCCTTCCTTCTCATTAGGCCAAAGTATTTGGGTTTTAGCTTCAGGATCTGGCCTTCTAAAGAGCAGTCAGGGTTGATCTCCTCTAGGACTGACCGGTTTGATTGCTTTGCAGTCCAAGGGACTCGCAGGAGTCTTCTCCAGCACCATAGTTCAAAGGCTTCAATTCTTTGGCGCTCAGCCTTTCTTATGGTCCAACTTTCACTGCCATACATTGCAACTGGGAAGACCATAGCCTTGACTATACGCACTTTTGTTGACAGGGTGATGTCTCTACTTTTTAGTGTGCTGTCTAGATTTGCCATTGCTTTCCTCCCGAGGAGCAAGCGTCTTTTAATTTCTTGGCTACAGTCCCCATCTGCAGTGATCTTGGAGCCCAGGAAAATAAAATCCGTCACTACCTCCATTTCTTCCCCATCTATTTGCCAGGAATTGAGAGGGCCGGATGCCATGATCTTGGTTTTCTTAATGTTAAGTTTCAACCCAACTTTTGCACTCTCCTTCTTCACTCGCAACAAGAGGCTCTTTAGTTCTTCTTCACTTTCTGCCATTAGAGTGGTATCATCTGCTATCAGGTTACTGCATTTTTACTAATTATATTTTTCAGAATATCTATCCCCAACCTGGTCTTTCAGGTCTTAAAATGGTGGATTGATCACCAATTAATTCCATCCAATTTGCTGCTGATCATGGTCTTTGCGTAATGAATACAAAACATAATAATTTGATCCAGGTCATCTTTTCTCAAATGAGAGTTCTTAATTTGTTTTATGTACTTTTGTTTGTTTTCTTTATTATCCTTGGATTTCAGGAATCTTCTCCAACACCAAAGTACAAAAGCATCAATATTATTTTTATCCTGCTTCTTTGACATCCAGCTTCAACTTCCATAATGTCATAGGAATAGCCAAAAAACCACTGCCTGCATAATTCAGATCTTTCTAGGTGTAGGCACATCGTAGCATCTGTATTATCTTTTCTAAGGTTTTCTTTGCTCTTCTGCCAAATTTTAGTTTGCAGTATATTTCTTCGTTGCTGGGTCCTACAAATTATAAACAGTATTTACTCTTCATCAATATCTAGAAGTCAGAGATTTCTTGGTAATATTTTACAAAATTGCTGCAAATATATTGATGAGCAGAAATGTCAGTACAGGTACGTTTTATGTTTTCGAAGTATTTTTTATAAACTTTAGATTTTATCAAATAAGTTTGCTGTAGGTCGTTGTAACACTGTGGCTTTTGATTTCTGAAACAATGATCAGGTGAAAAATGTGGTTAAAATGTTTAAAATACTTCTGAATTATTATTTAAGAATATAACACAACAAACACTTTGATTAGCAGCTAGAGTGTGTAAATGATAAAGTATATTGACCATACTGCCAAAAGAAATGCAACATTAGTGACACCTTGTGGTAATTAAACACATTGCATAAAGGACACATGTCAGTTTTAAACAAAAGTGCAAACAAAATGATGCACCAGGAGAAAATATAATTAATGAAAGACAGTAAGGAGAAATTGGGCTTTTATTGCTATCCCCAAATAAAAATGAGTAGTATCCATGAGATGGTGGCATTTAGGATAGGGACACACTATAATAAAGTATTTTGTAGCTCTTTAAAAACAAATTTATCATTGCAATCTTTGTATTTTACCAAACATTGCTTTGTGATGCCATAACTGATGCCATTGCACTGCTCTTACTCTGGTTGCCCCCCACAAAAGCATCTGTGCAGAAACATTCACAACTCTGTAGTCTCCTAGATTTTGGTTTGGTTGTTAAAAATATATATCTAGCATCTACTTCAATCAAATTGAGTTACACTCAAAATACTTCACACTTCTGAATTTTTTTTAAAATGACTTAGGTTTATTGAATGATATTCGTTACATTCTTACACATTGCATGTTTTTATTAGAGAAACAGTAGACATTATCCAATTATCTGAAATAATCTGTGTCATGGATTGCAATAAACAATTTTGTTAACACAGCTATGCCAGTTTTGTCCATTAGCTTTAATATTTTCATAGAGACATTATAAAGCCTCACAGCCTTGCATTATTCCTTATTTTAACTGCTCATATCATTTCTTTTCTTAATATGTAAGAGCTTGTATATGTATCATGATATGGTGTTTTTTGACATTAAAAATTTGTTCCATAAATGCTCCACATGTATTTTTCCCCCTCCATCTTTAGTGTATTAGTATTTTCAGTTCTATGAGCAGCTTTTCTTTATTTTGTTATACATATAAAAAAAACCTCTTCTTTTCCCTATGGGTGATATGTCTCTTCCTCAATCTCAGGTCCACTACTAGAGGCCTGGGAGTTTGAGAGTTCTGCGTTGTATGTTAGATACCGTATTTTCTGGCGTATAAGATGACTTTTTAACCCATGAAAATCTTCTCAAAAGTCAGGGGTCGTCTTATACGCCGGGTGCTGAAACTTTAGGGACAGGGCTGGCTGGAAAACCTGGAGCAGATCTCCCATTTGGTCTGCGCAGGGAAAGCGGGACCAATTGGAGAAGAAGCTGCAGTCTGTGGTTTTTTACAGGCTGGGGTCTGGCCGTCTTTCCTTCTAAAGTTGAAGAGCAGCTGCAGTCTATCCCAACTTGAAAGGCAGGTAGGGAATGCAGCAGCCAGGGCAGGTGGGGAATGCAGCAGCCAGAGCAGCTGCTTAGCTCTAAGGACACATTTGACTCAGGAACTGGGCAGGCTGGCTGGAAAACCTGGAGTGGATCTCCCATTTGGTCTGCGCAGGGAAAGCTTTAGAGTGAATTAGGAAAAGTTTAATCCACTTGCACTGTTTTATGTTTACATGTCTGATGACAAACAGCCTTATGTTTATAAGTGACAGTTTTCCTACTAAGTACCTGCATGACATAAGCATTTGAATTAAAATTACTATATTAAAATCAAATCTGATGTTTTTTATTTTTATTTGGTGTGCGTTGGAAGAGGGGTAGTCTTATACGGCGAGTATAGCCCAAACCCTATAATTTAACAGGAAATGTAGGAGGTCGTCTTATACACCCAGTTGTCTTATACGCCGGAAAATATGGTACTTCTAACACTGCACTCTTCTAGACAGAGAGCTCTGTTGTTCCTGAGTTTTGTTGAAGCCACTCTCCCAACAGGAGTCACAGATCCAAGTTCTCCTACACCACTAGGACCACTTTGGTCTTTACTTATCATATCCTCTCTAGTTCTTCCTTCAAGCCCTAGTACTTTCCCAGCTTCTCATACTCCTTCCTGAAGTTGCTCTCACTTGGCACTGCTACATCTATCACCGCTGCTGTCCTCTGCTCCTTGTCTACTGTCACATTGTATGGTCATTGGCTAGTACCTGTCTGTCTATATCTGGAATCCCATAGGATCTTAGCCCTTTTATTCCACCACCTTCTGTGAAACCTTCCACTTGGACATGAGAGGTTATAATCCATACACTGCCCACATACAAAATGCCATCTATTTAGTTATGCCGTTTAGTGCATGCTGTTCCTGCCTGTATTTTATACCCTGACACTATATGTTGGACTGACTCTGAGGCTTCTGGGCATTATCTGCACTCAGGTCTTGTTTAGTATGGTAGACCCCTGCTCCTATTGATCTGGTACTTAGTTCCTGTTCTTATGCTGGCATGATTAGTCTTGTCTTTTAGTCCAGCCATTTCCAGCCACTTGTAAGATTTTCCAATATCTGCCACCTCAGCTATGTGTCAATGGTACTTCCCATGCAAGGTCTTATCTTCCTATGATCTTCCTCCCATTACTGCTGCTGCCTGCATTGTCTCTACACCTTCTTTTTGGGTACCATTTTATTCATGTACTACTGGATGCTCTAGATTTTGTCTGTGACAGTGGCTTTGACATTCATCAGACCCAGCCTGTCCTCTTATTGACTAATGTAGTCTCTGGGTGTTGGGTGTTGGATTTAGGGTGAAAACCTCCATATTTTTCAGGTTACATGACCTGCTTTGGCCAGTTTATTACACTGGCAGGGTATCTGATTACTGGCAGGTCATACAAATTGATGGTATGGATTTTGTTTTTCCCATTGAACTAGGTCTTTAAGACCTGACTTATCTTTGGGTGGTATGTGAATGGTACTGTGTTTTTTTTTCATCCTCAATCCTTGCCTCAACCATTCCTTGATTCCCATGTGATTGTGGGATACTAAGGTACTTGTATCTGGTATGCATACTGCTATGTGATCTGCTGGTAGTTTCATCCCATTAATCTTAACTACTTTCTCTCTCATGACTATCATCCAGCCACAGTTCTCCAGTCCAAATAACACTCCAAAGTCCTCACTGTAGAACCATGTCAGGTGGATCAGCAAGTCGATATTTTGTACATTCTTAGCATACAACTTGATGTCATCTAAGTAGAGAAGGTGACTGATGGTAGTTCCACTCCTGAACATGTATCCATATCTAGTCCTTGTGATTATTTGGCTGAGGGGGTTCAAAAGTATGCAGAACAGCAATGGGAACAGCATCAATTTGGTATATGCTGCACTCGATGGTCACTTATATGAACCCTTCTTGAGTTGACTTCCAACTCAGGATACGAAATTACAGTAATGATATCTAAGGAAGCTGGACTAACTGATTGTGGCAGGTCTTAATTTATTTTGTCTTAGTGTTAGTAACAAGGATAACATAAAAGGGCAGTTGCTTCCTTGCTTTCATTTAAATAATTTATATGCTGCTCAGTCTCTTTATGGTTCTAATCAACTAAAATATCCATAAAAATGATTAAAGGTAGAAATCAATATTCCAAAGTAACAACCATAACATTAATTGATTGAATAGATACGTCCACTGTAAAAGATTGATTTTATTATTATTTTGGAGATATATTTCCCACCTCCTTTTCCAATTGTCTGTGTGGTGCAGTGGCAGTTTTTGCTTCTGCTTTGTTTTAAGCAGATGCTGTTGAAAACCTGCATGAGGAGCTGTTGTTTGTGCTGGACATACAGTAATGGTCATAGTCTTAAATACTGAAGGCAGACAATCTAAACTACATGAACCAAAAGCCTCTCTCAGCCTAATTTTTGTAGGTTCTTCACTTCATTAAGTCAGAGTGTGTGTGCATGCTTTGAATATGTATTTGTAGAATTTGTAGAAGAGAGAAAACAGCAAAACCTCTCGTTTAAAAAAAAGATTTTTCACTTCCTCAAAATAGCTTCTAGAAAATCTTCAAGCTTGTTGCAGTGAACCTTTATAATATTCTCTTACCAGATATATGAACAGAACTGGTTTCTTTTCATGGAGATTCAACCCAAAACTTGATTTCATCAACGGCACTTAACTGTACATCCAACATCTATGCTTTTCAAGCTTTGTATAACACAATCCAGTGCACTTTTCAGACTGCATCTTGTGCTTTCTATGGAAGTAAACTGCTAAATGCAATAGGATTTGCTTTTTAGCAAATTTGTTGGATTATGTTGTTAAAGTTGCATCAAACAACATGCCTTCCTTCTTTTGAGACTCCCAAATGTTTGGTCACTGTGGATTGTCTAGGACCAATAAATGTTTTAAAATCCACAATTCTGTTTTTCTTACATGGCTCCTTTTCTCTCCTCTCTCCCTTCTCTTCCATCTTCCTGAATTAAGATTCTTTTTCTAAAGTTTGGGTTCCCTTTTGTTCACCATAGTTGGACAGGATCTCTAAATTTTGTTATTTGATTTCCGTTCTATGAGTTTTTAGCATCAGCCTTTCCATTATTCTTCAACTTACTACTTACCCAGTGGTTATGCTAACTCACATTTAAATGAACCACATTGTACTTATAATTCAGTCGTCAAAGTTCTTGTAACATGGTGAACCATAAACTAATAGCAGAGCTATCCAATCACATTTGAGGTGCTTTATTGCATAAACCCAGACATTACATAGGAGAGGTCATTAGGCAGCATTACAAAATAATAAACTCCCTTCCTGCTTTGCTGTGATTTTGCAGATTTTGCACAAATATACAAGCTACTTCTCTGACCTGAATTTTGCTATCTGTAGATAAATACCTTACAAACCTGATAAGCAAAATAGCTATTTATACAATAAACTTTTCCAATTTTCAAACTTACAGAATTAAAAAAAATCTAAGCAGTACTAAGACTATTTTGGTTTTATTTATCAAATTTCTACATCCCTACAGCTTACTTAAGTGTCTAAGTTACTTAGTATGATTCTCAAAACTATGATTCAAAGGAGAAAATGTGAAAGTAATTAATATAATTTCTGGATTTGTGAATTAAGGATCAAGGACTGGAAAGCTGCCTAGAAGCCTAAAGTGCCATTTTCTGAGTTTTCAAATAAGAGCAGCATAATTCTAAAAAAAATTTATCCAGGGAAAAGGAAACAATCTTATGATCTCTGAGAGAACTTCCTAGAAGGTTTAGGACTGATTGGACTTTCCTCCTTGAAGTCAGAAACTGAACTCTAACCTTGGAGAATGAAATCTGATACTCAGTCCTCTTCCAAGCAATTCCTTGAAGAGCTGACTTTGAAAAATTTCCCCAAAGGGATATCATGGGAAATGTGAGAAATATCCTAGATTTAAGCATATTATAGGGTTTGTTAGATACTGGGTTCGTTGCTTGATTGACAAGACGAGGCGAGTGAGTTCAGCAAGAATCATTCCTTATTTGGGTGCAGAAACTGAACTGAGAAACAGGGCTGTGAATGCAGCAATTTATACCCTGGCCTCTAGGCGGTGGCCAATAGGTTTAAAGCAACCTATTGCCGCCCTAGAAGCAGCCAATGGCAGTGTTGGAGACGGGTTGTCTGAGGAGCTGGGAGCCATTAGCCAGCTTCCCTGCTTAAGCAACCTTCCAGCAATTAATCCCACATGATATATTTAAGTAAGACTAAGCCCAATACATTACACCCCTCCCCCCTAGAATGTACACACATTATAACAACAAAGGAATGCTTACAGCAATTACAAGTTTTACAGAGATACAAAGGTAGTATGCAAGCATACACATTTTCCTGTACTTGCTAATATAGATGCTCTCCTGGCTAGTAGCAATCAATGACACATACAACATTATAGTTCAGTTATTTTGGAACAAAATCTTGTAAATATGCAGGAGGCTTGCGAACCCTCGTGGAACGCCTGGGAGAGCCAGGCACTCCCTGGCCTACCAGCTTGCCCGCCGGGCTGGGTAGACCAGGGTCCATAAGTTCAAGCGAGTCTAGCTGATTCGGAATTCTCTGGCTGGCCATTTCAGGTCGGCCCACCCCAGAATCCAATCATGCCGCAGAGTTAGCACAGCGGCTGTAGTGTTCTGGTTGGCTTCCTCCGTCAGGGGTCCCATGTTGTACTCCTGGGCTTTGCCCCCCTACGACCACCTCCCTATTGCTCTGACTGCTTGGGACCTCAGAGCATATGGATTGATCAGCCTGGCTGCCGGTTTGTGGTCCGTGGATGGGACCTGGGATGTAGTCCTCACTTTGTGGCTGTTCTGGAAAATACTTTCTAAGCTGATGTATGTAGCGACAAACAACTAGCCCGACCTCTAGGCCCACTTCGTATGAGAGGGGGCCCGATGTTTTGGTGATTTTCCCTGGCACCCACAAGTTCCCATGCCCATAGTTCCGGGCCCACATCCCGTCACCCACTTGCATCCCCCTCGGGGGTCTTGGGCGAGAGGCCTCTGCTGCCACCCGATCTGGGTGCAACCTGTCCAGCTTCATGATTAGTCGCCTCCCCCAGCGCAACTCTGCCGGGCTTTTACCTGTTGCCATGCATGGCGTGGAATGTTGGAAGAGCAAAAAGTTGGCCAGTCTGTAGTGCCTGTCTCCGGTAACTATATGCTTCAATGATTCTTTTGTGGTGCACACCATTCGTTCGGCTTGACCATTACTGGATGGGTGAAATGGAGCCGATGTCGCATGCCTAAAGAGGTTTGCCCTCAGGAAAGCCTGAAATTCTGCCACAGTAAATTGGGCCCCATTATCGGACACTACGACGTCCGGTAGCCAGTGCATTGCAAACAGTTTCCTAAGCACCTGGATGGTCCTAGCAGTAGTCATATTTGCGATTGGTATAACTTTCAGCCATTTAGAGTGGCTGTCGACCACTATAAGGAAGAGCTGTCCCTGAAAGGGCCCAGCGAAGTCTATATGAATCCTCGACCGGGGGTGTGTGTCTCCTCCCACCTGTGGACGGGTGTGCGGCATTTCATGCCTCAACTGTTGACACGTGTAACACCCATGTACCTGAGCTTCAATGGCTTTATATGATCCCGGCCCCCATAAATAGCTTTGTGCCAAAGCTTTCATGCGAACAATACCCGGATGACCTTCATGAAGTGATTGCAATACCCTGTCCCTTAATGAGGTGAGAACAATGACCCTGTTCTCCCATAGAATACAACCCTTATGAGCTGAGAGCTTGTGTCTCTTAGTGAAGTAGGTCTGGAACTCCAGGCCAGGGCTTTTTTCTAGCCATCCCGTGTTGACCCAAGATAGCACTCTGCTTAGAGTTTTGTCTGCCACTGTTTCTGCAACTATGTCCCCCGCGTGGGGGGGAAACTCTGGTAGGTCCTAAATGGACAAAACATGGGCTGCTGGGGCCGGATCTGGCTTGATTTGAGGCAATGGAAGCCTGCTCAGGCCATCTGCATGGCCCATGTCCTTGCCGGGTTTGTGAATTAGCTTAAAGCTGTAAGCTGATAAAAAAAATGGACCATCTCAACATTCTAGGGGATAAGATGTGGGGTGTCTGTCTGTCTGTCTGTAGTGAATAACCCCAGTAGCGATTTATGGTCTGTGAAGACCGTGAAGTCCCTGTCGTATAAGTAGTTGTGGAATTTTTTTACTCCAGCTACTATGGCCAATGCCTCCTTATCAATTTGTGTGTAATGACGCTCTGTGGAGGACAGTGTCCTGGAGTAATCTGCCATGTGCAGTTCCAAAAAAAAAGTGGGACTAAAAAAGTTCAATCAAGAAGGGGGTGGTGGAGGCTTGCGGAGCTGCTGCCTTTGGCTGTTCTTGGTTCGGGCCAGGCAGCAGAGAGAAGGGTGTGGAGGAGGCTTGCGGAGCTGCTGCCTTTAGCTGTTCTTGGTTCAGGCTAGGCAGCAGAGAGAAGGGGCTGGCGGAGGCTTGCAAAGCTGTTGCCTTCGGCTGTTCTTCGTTCGGGCCAGGCAGCAGAGAGAAGGGGGTGGCAGAGGCAGGAGGAGCTGCTGCCTTCGGCTGTTCTTCATTTGGGCCAGGCGCTGGGCAGAGAAGACGCTCTTCCCTGCCCAGCGGGTCTCCCATTGCCCTGCTCCGCTGCTGCCTCTGCTATCCTGGGGGGGTCATTGGGGGTCTTGGAAGCTTCTCCTCTAGGCCACCGCCTTTCGGCCGTCCCGCACTAGCTGCAACCATGCACAGGGGAGAAGGGTAGTAGTGGGGGGGGGGAAGGAAATAGTTGCTTTCACCCGGCAGGCAGGCAGTGTTGCTCCTGCCGCCAAAGTCGCCAAAGACGGCAAGTGTGGTGGTACCACACCAGGCCTGGAGCATCTCCAGCATCTCGGTGAGTGCACTAGGCTGCTGCAACAGCTACCACTGCCGCCGCTTTCCTGTTGCTTCCACCCAGCAGACAGGCGGTGCTGCTCCTGCCGCCAAAGTCGCCAAAGACGGCGAGCATGGCGACTACCATGCCTGGCTTGGAGCACCTCCATCATCTCTCAGTGAGCGCACTAGGCCTCCCCAACAGCATCCACCGCCGCCAGAGCGATTGCCTGGTCCGCTGCTGTCATAGGGGCCAGCACGGGAATTTGTTTCTGTGGGGGAGGCAGAGGCTGGCAGAGATGCAGCAGACCTCCAGCGTCTCTCTCACCGCCGCCTCCACCGCTACTGTCATTGGCTTCCACTACGGCTGAACCCGGGCAGCCTCCTCCTGTTCTGTTCCAGCCTACTACCAGCCCTGCAGAAATGTCAGGGACAACCCCTTTTCAAAAGTCAATAGGCTGAAAGTAAGCCAACCAAATTTATTTACACAAATGAAACGAAACAGATCCAAAACAGAGCAAAACAAATACTAACCATGACTAAATCAGGAGCTGTTCAAACGGTTGCCTTCAGCAACCAGCACCTCCCACACATTCCCCTTTTAAACACAGTTTCAAGGTGTGGCTTCTCTTTGCCTCCTCCCGAGGTGCCTCACTGCCCTCCTTTGTTCACTCCTGCTTGTCTGCCTCCTGCTTCGAGCGTCCTTGAACAAAGCCAGCTGTGAATCATCTTCGTCCAAGCTTTCAGGCTCACACAGCTGGGTCTGAGGAGGAACAAGATGGGAGGGGCCTGGCTGAGAGCTCTGCCATGCCTCAGAACTTTCCTCTGCAGGCTCTCCAATCCCCTCCTCCTCCTCCTCAGAATTGTCTGATTCAGCTGCTGAACCCACAGGCTGACACTGAATCACAACACCTCCACCCCCAGCAGTGGCATCCAGGGATTCTTCGGTTTCATCGGAACCAAGCAGCAAGTGGAAAAGTTAGCAGTAGCAGCACTACATGGAGCAGTTTCAATCGTCCCCTTCATTGCCAAGCGTCCCCATGGAAGTCAATGGAGGCAGCGCGGCTGGCCTTTTGAGTGAATGAGAGCGAGAGAGAAGCCTTTTCAAGCAAAGTGTGAGTGAACAGAGAGGGAAGCTTTTTTGAGCAAAGTGTGAGAGAGCAAGAGAAAAGCTTTTGCAAACAAAACGTGAGTGAATGAGAGTGAGAGAAGCTTTTCCAAGCAGAGACGAGTGAATGAGAGTGGAGGGGGCAGGGCGTTTGCATGTCTCACCTTAAGCTCCACTCTTCAGTTAAGCTCCGTTCTGTGCGTGCACACGGGCACGCACACATATGTGCTCATTTTTTCCGGCTCCCAGTTTTTCCTTTTCTGAGGGAACCGGTCCCGAGTGGCTCTTTCTCCATTTCAGGTTGCTGACCCCTGATCTAGATATTAACTGAAATCAGTACATTTAAATCAGTTTTCAGGTGACTCATGCCTTTCTTTCTTACATAGTCAAAATTGATCATTTCCTATTTTTAGAGAATGTTAAATAAGTATATAAAAGAACTTAACCTGATTTACAATGTAAATGGTCTTTGTTTAAATATATTCCCCATGAAATGTTATGTTTCTTCTCATGCATGAGTGTGCAAGCTGAAGTTTAAAACAATCTCTTTGATCCAGGCTGACTTTTTTTCCTTCTATTTTTAAAATGGCTCTTTGCAACACAAACTAAAAAAAACAGTCATAGAAAATCTTGAGCTTCAAGGTTATTTTTAAAGCTAAATATTCTATTTTAAAACATGTATTCATGTCTTTATAAGAATGACATCAATTTAAATATATTTCCAATGCAATAATAAATTCCTTGAGTTATATTTTAGTTAGGTCAGCCAAATGTACAATCAAGCAGTTTAAAAAATGAAAAATTATTTTACTTTCTGGGATTAAGGATAATTTTCCTTATTTTGTGAATTTGTACTAATATTGCTTTGGCCAATATTCTGCCTTTCCTATGGATTTATGAAGTTGCTTTTAAGGATCTTTGCCAAATATAATCTTTATTGGATATTTCTAGGCTTGCTACCTCAATTCATTTTGCTTAGGGTTATTTACCAAATAATAATTCATAAAAACCTGGACATAGGCTCAGGAGCAAACACTGTGAACAGCAGTTATGCTTCCTAAAGATTTGTCCTCTAAAGAAGGGACTACCAGTTTAGTCTGCCCCAGGCAACTTATGGACTTTGGGGATTCCAGGAGGAACCTGCGGCTTCCCTAAGGATCTGATGGGCAGTTTGGGCAAGGTCTAAACGATATGTTTATTGAATTGATGGAAAAGGACAAAGAGCAAAGCTGACTGAACATGAGAAAGAGCCAATATTTGGGGTTAAATTGTGCCTATAAGAGCAGCAAAGCATCATGACTGCTCTGCTGGGTCTGCTAATAGCCATCTAGCAGCCTATTCAGGATGACTCATTCTTGCTTGAAAGGGACAAGACCCAGGAATACTGAGGGCTGCTGCAAATCATATTCTAGTTATCTGATGGATAAAGTCATTCAGATCTGCTTGGAGTTGCAGGTTGACTAAGCAAGTTCAATTGAGGTGCTTGGGGCAGTGTCTTATTGTTTATCGGGAATGAGTTTGATCTTGTGACTCCTGATTAAGTGGACAGAGTTCTTCAGATGATGAGCTTAGCCAGCAGTCTGTTAGATCTATGACTCTACTGGGTTGTTGATGCTGCCCTGGAAGTGACATGTGATTGACTCCATGCAGTCGTGTCAGTCTCCTTGAAGAAGTGTTTCTCCAGTCTTAAGAGGTGGAGGAATGCTCCCAACACAAAAGGGCTATCAAATCCAAAGTTTTTCATGCAGTCTTAAAGGGAAGGTCACTGAAAAGATGGATGGGGAACAACTTCAGAAGAACCTTGAAGGGACTGATTAGTTGAACCCATTTCAGTCATCTTTCAGAACAGGACAAAGCACAGAAAATGCAATTATTGCTCTTGTTGATGACCTTTGGAAGGGCCAGGATGGAAACAGTGCAGTGTATATCCAGATGCTTCTTGATCTCTCAGCCATGGTCAGTGCTATAAATCATACAATCCTTCTGGAATGACTGTGGAGTCTGTAATAGTTGAAACATTGTTATTGTGGCCTCCTCCTTTTTCAGTAATCAGTTCAATCAGTGATGAAAGGGAGAGAAGTCAAGCCCACACACATTCACTTGTAGTGTACTGCAGGGCTCCGCATTTTCACCTCTCCCGTTTAACAGCTACCTGATGTGATTGGGTGAGATCATCCATTGGTTTGGAGTTTGGTATCATCCTTGTACAATAGATCATACCCACTTGTACATTTCAACCTCAGGTTGTCCAAGTGATGGTGTCAAAATTCTGACTCAGTACTTGGAAGCTGTGCAGATCTGTATGGGGAAATACTGACTCACATTCAATCCTGAGTAACTATGAGTATTTGGATTTTTTGGTCCTGGGGATTTTTCATCTCTAGTGTTTAATGGACCAGTCTTTTCCAACTCAAACTGGTGTACAATCTGGAAATCTTGAACTCACAGCTGCTGTTGAAAGAACATGTGGCAAATGTAACAAAGAGTTATAAATTTGTCTAGCTCATGGGTGTCAAACTCATCACATCAAATGACATGTCGCAATGTATCGCAACTATTTTTGTCTTGCTGGAGCTGGGGTGGGCGCGGCCTCTGCATGATGTAACCGGCCTGTGGGCCGGCAGATTGACACCCCTGGTCTAGAGGGCCTGTTGTACCCATCCTTGGATTGGGAAGCCCTTTCAGAAAAATCATGTGATTTTTTTTAATGTAGAAATAATATACATTTCTACCTTTTGTTTTTGAGTAGACAAACTATACCAAAAACAGCTATACCAAAAATCTTTTTTTTTAAAAAAGCAGGAAATATTTCTTAACAGATTTTTTTTCTGAATAATTTTAAAGCAAAGGAAAGCAGAGTAGGACTCATTTAGCTCATTGAGCAAATATGCTTTGGCTAAGGTTTTTCAAATGGAGACCCTGAAATAAATATGTATCATGAATCTTTGAATGTTGTTATGATGCAAAATGTATGCTTTCAATTCTGAAAATCTTGTTTTCAAAAATATTTCAAGTTTATCCTTAGGGCTGTACATGTAAAATTAAATTTACTCCACAATTGTTTCCAGGCTTCAACAAAGTTTATGAGATTCTCATATTGCCAGTTTAGAAGATCTAGGAAGTGTACAAGCAAGTGAAAAATGTGTTTATATGTGTGAACATGTATACACATGTTCAGAGATATTCTTCTTTAGGCAGATTAGTTTGGACATCACATCCTCAGCTTACTTGGGTTTTTGTTTTGTTTTTTTAAATACAGTTATTTAGAAAGAACTTCCTTCAGCTTTCAAATTTTCTGTGGTCACTTTATGGGCTGGGCCAGGAAACAATTTTGCAAGCATTTATATGGCTAGGAGACATGTATGAGTCGACCCTTTTTTGTACATTAAGAAAGCTCCTTTCAGCAATCTCCATAATCTATAGGCATTAAACTTTTTTATAATTGTGTATTTGTTAACATATATAATATAAACATATATTTTCCTATACTCACTATATAAAACCAGAAGAGAAACTGTTTTTCAAATTCTTTTTCTTGGTGATTTGTTTTTATTTCTATATAAAAGCGTATATAAAGAGAGTATAGATTGATACTTTAATTAATACTATGTCTTCTGCTAATAAACATTTGAGCAGAGAATGTAAAAAAGCTTCTAATATTTTTATTGTCAAACACTGGGAATCAGGATAAGATATAGATTACGGTATATTCTTTTTCCTGCTACTGTAAATATTTAAGGCTTCATTTTATCTGATCTTATGTATTTCCCAATGTATGGTTTTTGTTATACTTTTAACTGTATTTTCATAGTATTTATATCAAGCTACTGCAAACAGTCTTGAGAACAGGATGTGCACTAGAAACAATGGGTATTTTTTTTGTTATATCAATAAAATATTTGTGTTAGATATATTTGATAAAACACAGTACAGTATCTCCACTGAACATATAAGATTTAGGTTTTAAAATTTATATCATTTTAAAAGACACATAATATGAAGTCTTAAACAGAGGAACATATAGCTCTTATGTTATTGGACTAATATTGCCATCATATGTCACCATTGGCCATGCTGATTTGGACTGGTGGACAAATACAGTAACATGATATTTATTGCTCATATATTATATAACATCATATAATATCATATATTGCTCATTTCAACCCCCAGAAGAATGACAAATTTAAATGTTATAAAAAGGATACACATGAAATCCAATTGCTTTGTTTGTATAAACCATTTTATCCTCCTTGTTTATCTGTTTGTATAAACAATCATTTAAACCAAATCATATTCTGGAACACAGTTCATATAATGTTACTTTCAATCAGTCACACGTTTATATTGATCATAGACCAACATAAAATAATGCTATTTTTATTTTTTCTCTTTTCTTTGAAGTAAGTCCCACAATTTGCAATAGGTCCCACTTCACAATAAATATATTAGGAAATATGGTCAAAACAATTTATTTTTTTAAACTGATATTGCCATTTTTTTTGCAATTCAACCCACAAAGACCCTTGAACACAAACACATTTATCCAATTTAAATGCATCACAGCCACTTTATCACATAAACATAATATAGACATGAATAAGGAGTATTATATTAGATATTCATTCCTGGGAGGGGGAATAGGAAAAAAGGGAAAATATTAAAACAAGTTATTTAATAATACATTTCTTAGGCATTAAGGCAAAACTCTGTTTTTGCTGTAACAGAGTAACTTCGAAACTCAGGCAATAAAACAGAACTTTACAGATGGTCAAACATCTTGCCTGCTCTTATCACATGAGTAGCATTAAATTGGGAAAAGTCAATTATATATCAGAGATCAGCAGAGCATGCTGTTACAAATTAAAGAGATTAGCTCACTGGATCATGAGCCATTAGGATGGTAACTGAAATTAGTATTTATGATTTAATGCATCAGTTATGTCTAAGAAAAGTATCTAAAGTATGTTCTAAAATGGGGTTCTTAAATAGCGAGGAAAGAGAATTCCAAAGGGGAGGATAGCTATAGCTATCTTACATACTTTGAAGTGCTTTACAGCCTTCTCTCCAAAGTTTACAGAGTCAACATATTGCCCCCAACAATTTGGCTCCTCATTTTACTGACCTCAAAAGAATGGAAGGCTGAGACAAAATTCAGCTTGTCAGGAACAAACTCCTGTGTGACACATGCTAACCACTGTGTCACACAGATACATTCAAAGACCAATGGTAGCCATTCAGTGCCATCATAACTTCAATTGGACTATCTAGTAAATTACAGTTTCATTCTTCATGATTAATAACTCAAAAGATTTAAGTGTTATCATCCCCAAAGTAATGTTCCTTGGTTCAGGAAGAGTCCATGATATGGAAGAAATGTGGTCATAATACATGATCAGCATGAGCAACAAAGAGACTATATTATTATATCTATTTCCTAAACAGTTTTGCTAAGGATTAGTGACACTTTTGTCATATTTTCTTTTTATAAAAAATATATCAATTTTCAATTGCTCAAGTACATTGGTTGTTTTTTTTAAATGTTATAGCAACAAAATTTGTATTCACAAGTTTAGTGTTTGTCCAAGCCATTCAAAATTGAAACATCTGTCCACTTCAACTGTTGGATAAGTAAATTAATAGTAGCTTTAAGTTTAAAAATGATTCAAAAAATTGCTTTAGACATTGCCAAGTGCAGCCTTTCTGCTATTTAATATAGTATCCTGACTTTTTTCAAGTACTTCATCAGCCTGGAAAAAGATACTATTGGTTGAAAGAATCAACATATTAATGGTTAAGCAACTATAATCTTTTTTTTTTCAGGGCAAAGGAGTTAAAATGATACCCTACAAAAAGACAAAGAGAAAAGTCATGTTAATTTATTGTAATACCACAAGCTGCCAAACAAACATATGCTTACTAAGATCTATTGGCTGTGATAGACAAATTTCCAATACTTAACAAGTATTCTACTAATTAACTCTTGTGCTAATCTATGCATATCTAAATAATATTGCATAGTAGGAAGCTCAAGAACCTGGGGACTCCAGTACCCCTATCATAGGAAAAGACAAGAATAAAATGGAGCTGGAAGGGACCTTGGAGGTCTTCTAATCCAGCCCCCCACTCAAGCAGAGGAACCTATACCATCTCAGACCGGTGACTGTCTAGTCTAGCCTCTTCTTACAGTAAAATTCTGCAGTGATGGAGCGCCCATGATTTCTGGAGGCAAGCTGTTTCACTGGTTAATTGTCCTCACTGTCAGGAAGTTTCTCCTTAATTCTAGGTTGCTTCTCTCTTTGTTCAGTTTCCAACCATTGTTTCTTGTCCTGCCCTCTGGTGCTTTGGTGAATAACCTTACCCCTTCTTCTTTGTGGCAGCCCCTCAAGTACTGGAATACTGCTATCATGTCTCCCCTATTTCTTCTTTTCTTTAGACTAGCCAGACCCGAGTCCTGCAGCCGTTCTTCGTATGTTTTAGTCTCTAGGCCTTTGATCATCTTGGTTGCTCTTCTCTGAATTTTTTCCAAACTCTCAACATCTTTTTTGTGATATAGTGTCCAAAATTGGCTGCAGTATTCCAGGTGTGGTCTTACTAGGGTTTTATAAAGCGGTACTAATACTAGTTACACAAATAAGGATGATTTGGGTTTAGGACCATGTTCTGAAATCTGAATTATCTGGCTACTGCTGGCTGACGATAATTTGTACATTAATAAAGTGTTTTGCCTTAGTCTTAGATAACAAGGACTTTGCAATGTGGGGTGTGGGGATAAAAACACTGAGCTAAGATCTACAATAAAGACTTCTGTTACGTAAAAGGAAGAGGAAGTATTTATATAATAGTCTATTAAATCACTCTGAATAATCAGAAAGAATTTGGCTCATAAAATTTGAATGCCTTGGTAATTTATTCTTTAACGCTCACAGTGTGGGAATAAATAAGATAAAGCTGAAGTCTAAGTACAAGAAAGCAAGTATGATTTCATAGGTATAATGGAAAAATGTTACCAGCTATTAATATCCTATCATTAAATAATAAAATTGCAGATACAATATTAGATGAAGCAGTTAATACCATAAAATAAATAAAATTCAAAACAATCTTGGTAGGTTAGCAATATGAGGTGAAAATAATGTAACAGAATTTAACAGGTATAAATGCAAAATTCTTCACTCGGGAAACAAAAGGAAATTCATTGCACAGGACAGGGGATAGCTAATTTCAAAGTAGTTGTGGAATTGAGTTTTACAATCTAAACGTGAGTTGTCACAATGATATGACTATAAAATCCAAATGCATTTTAATAGCTTATAAAAATATTGTTCAATTGCAAATTAAACTGTACCTCGTGTATTATTTTGGCCTCAGAGTTTGAATGAATTAAGCTAACTGGAACAAATGGAGAAAAGGGCAACAAGGATGATCACAAGTCCTATGCTTAAAGAAACTGGAATGTTTAGCCTTAAGAAACTCTTAAGAAAAAGTTGCAGTGGCAATTTGATGGTACTCTTCAATTACTTGAAAGTTGTCATATAAAGTACACTAGTGTAGAGGTAATCCTTGACTTACAACAGTTCATTTAGTGACTATTCAAAATTATAACACTGAAAAAAGCAGATGACCATTTTCATCAAAATCCAGATGCTTGGCAACTGATTCATTTATGAGGTTGCAATGTCCAAGGGCCCTGTGATCACCTTTTGTGACCTTCTGACAAAGAAAATCAATGGGGTAGCCAGATTCACTTAACAACCAGGTTACTAACTTAACAGCTGCAGTGATTCCCTTAGCGACTGTAGTGAGAAAGGTTGTAAAATGAGGCAAAACCCACGATAACCATCTCGCTTAGCAACATAAATTTTGTGTTCAATTGTAGTCGTAAGTTGAGGACTACCTGTATTGTGTATAATGGATAAAAGCAGAGTCCCACTGAATGGAATCAAATTATTATTAAAAGACTTTGCTGCCCTGGATGTATTCAAGAGAAAGCTAGACAAACCTGCACAGGGAATATTTTGTTTTCCTGCACTGAGTAAGGAGATTGGGCTTGGCAGTCTAAATAGCTCCTTGCAACTCTATGATTCCAAATCTTTGGAAATATAGGTTGAGGAAGGTAAACCTGTATTTATTTAATAATCATAACAGGTCATTTGCATTGGACTAGGCTAGGTTCTGCAACAGAGATGAGAAAATCTCTGAGGCTGACCTGGAGTGATGATAGGGATTTTTAAATAGAATATTTTTGATATTTTATCATTTTATCATTGGGGCTTGTTAGTTTAATCTTTTTTAACATTTGTATTATTGTGTTTTATTGTTGTTAGCCGCCCTGAGTCCTTCGGGAGATAGGGCGGCATATAAGTCCCAAAAATAAATAAATAAATAAATAAAATGTAATGTTGAATCTGGTTATACGGGAGACCTTATATCCGCGGGAGACCACTGTCGTACAGATTGGTGGGAGTGAGTCACTCCTCCTGAGGTGTGGCTCTGGGGCTCAGTTGGGCTTGTTGCTGACATACCTCACGCCCAGCTGTGTTGCAACGGCCCTGCCTGGGCTTCTCAACACCCTTTCAGGGCTGGTGGTTGAATTTCCCCGACTTATGGTTCTGGGTGATTTCAACCTTCCATCCCTGGGCGGGTCATCAGAGTTAGCTCAGGAGTTCATGGCCTCCATGACGGCCATGGACCTGACCCAGATAATTCAGGGTCCGACCCATGGAGGGGGTCACACTCTCGACCTGGTTTTCCTATCTGGGCAGTGGTTTGATGATCTGGGAAGGGGCTCGCCAAATATTGTCCCCCTGTCATGGTCCAATCATCACCTCCTACGGCTGGTCTTCCGATACGCTACCCCTCGCTGCTGGGCTGCAGAGCCAACCAGGTGGTTCCGCCCCAGGCGCCTAACGGATCCAGAACGGTTCCAGACGGCGCTTGGGTCTATACCTGTCTCCCTCACTCACAGCCCGGCCGATGCCTTGGTGGAGGCATGGGAGAGGGCCGCCACCGAGGCGCTTGACCGTGTTGTACCCTTGCAACCCCTGACCCGGCACAGATCCCGATGGGCTCCATGGTTTTCTATGGAACTACGGGAGATGAAGCGTCGGAGACAGAGTCTGGAGAGCTGTTGGAGATCCAGCCGGTCTGAATCTGACCAATTGCAACTAAGATCTTTTACTAGGTCTTATCTCGCGGCGATGAGGATGGCAAAGTCTAATTACTTCGCTGCCCTCATCGCGTCCGCAGATAATCGCCTGGTCGCCCTGTTTAGGGTAACTCGTTCCCTTCTTAATCAGGAGGTGAGGAAGGAGCCCTTACAGGGGCGGGCCGAGGAGTTCAGCCAGCATCTGGTGGACAAAATCGCTCAGATTTGGACCGGTTTGGACTCTGACTGGGCAGAGTCTGATAGGGAGGAATCGAGCGGTCTTGAGAGTAGTATTATCTGGATTGAGTTTGATCCTGTGACTCCTGAGGAGGTGGACAGGATTATGAGGAGGCTGAGCTCTACCACCTGTTTATTGGACCCTTGCCCCTCCTGGCTGGTTTATTCAGCTTGGGAGGAGACACGAGGCTGGTTCCAGGCAGTGATATCTGCTTCTTTGAGTGAGGGTGTCTTCCCTGCCGCCTTGAAGGAGGCGGTGGTAAGACCCCTTCTGAAGAAACCTGCCCTGGACCCAGCTATTCTGAATAACTATCGTCCGGTCTCCAACCTTCGCTTTTTGGCGAAGGTTGTTGAGAGTGTGGTAGCGCATCAGCTTCCTCTGTTCCTGGAGGAAACTGATTATCTTGACCCGTACCAATCGGGCTTCAGGCCCGGGTACAGCACGGAGATGGCATTGGTTGCACTGATGAATGATTTCTGGCGGGCTCAGGACAGGGGTTGCTCCTCTGTCCTAGTCCTATTAGATCTCTCAGCGGCTTTTGATACCATCGACCATGGTATCCTGCTGCGACGTCTCAGGGGGTTGGGAGTGGGGGGCACTGTTTTATGGTGGTTCTCCTCCTACCTCCTGGGCTGTTCGCAGTCGGTGTTGATGGGAGGGCAGAGGTCCGCCCTGAGGCCTCTCGTTTGTGGAGTTCCTCAGGGGTCGGTCCTCTCTCCCCTCCTGTTCAACATCTATATGAAGCCGCTGGGTGAGATCATTCGTGGTTTCGGGGTGGGGTATCATCAGTATGCTTTTTCTTTCTACCCCGAACCAACTCAGTGATGCCCTCAACGGGATGTCCCCCTGCCTGGAGGCGGTTCGGGTTTGGATGGGGAGAAACAGGCTTCGACTCAATCCTGCCAAGACTGAGTGGCTGTGCGTACTGGCATCTCGAGTGAACCATTGTTCTCCATCTTTAATGATGGGGGGTGAGGTGTTACCCCCCGTCGATAGGGCTCGTAACTTGGGCGTCCTCCTAGATTCACGGCTCAGTTTGGAAGATCATATAGGAGCTGTGACCAGGGGGGCTTTTGCCCAGGTTCGCCTGGTGCGCCAGTTGCAGCCCTATCTGGACCGGGATGCCCTGCGTACAGCCACTCATGCGCTCGTGACCTCCCGGTTAGACTACTGCAATGCTCTCTACATGAGGCTGCCCTTGAGGACCACTCAGAGGCTTCAGCTGCTGCGAGTAGTAATGGGAGTTTCCCGATACTCTCATGTAACACCTCTTCTCCGTGAGCTGCATTGGCTTCCAGTTGCTCTCCAGGTGCGATTCTGGTGCTGGTGATGACCTATAAAGCCCTAAATGGCATGGGTCCGGATTACCTTAGGGAGCACCTTCTGCCAGCATCAGCTTCCCATCGTCCTGTGCGTGCCCACAGGGAGGGCCTCCTTAGGGTTAGAGATTGCCGGCGGGTGATTCCCAGGGGGAGGGCGTTCTCTGTGAACTGCCGATGGAGCTTCGGACTGCCCCTGACCTTCGCTCGTTTTGCCGGGATGTAAAAACCTGTTTGTTTGAATTGTCTGGCCTGGACTGAGGGATTTTAAATTATTTTATTTATTTATTTTATTTTAATTCCATTTATATCCCGCCCTTCTCCGAAGACTCAGGGCGGCTTACAAGCTTAGCAGTAGCCTTCATTCTATGTATATGCCTGCTTATTAGGGCTTATATTAATTAAATTAAATTAAATTAAATTAAATTAAATTAATTTTAAATTTTAATGTTATCTTAATTGTGGGCTGTATTAATTTTATTTTATTCTATTCTCTCTTTTGTATTGTTTTTAACTTGCCCTGTGAATTGCCCTGAATCCTTCGGGAATAGGGTGGTATATAAATTCAACTAATAAATAAATAATAAATTTCCCTATAATAATCCATCTCCTGTTAAAGATAATATAGAGTCAGTATTGTAGGGGGATTAGGTCAGCACCTCATAGGTAGAACTGTCCATAGATTGCTTTGACCAGAAATCTAAAATGATCACTTGTAGAAAGCTTTTGTTTCAAAATCAGTTCCACTGCCTTACAAATCAATAGAGTTACAAGTTGAAAAAAATGCTAGAACAGCCTGTGGAAATAGTTCTAAACTGCCAGTTTCTCTCAGACATGATTGTCTATTTGCTAAAGATAAAATACAGCAATCTCATTATTCATTATTGCTCATTACTTTCATTAGCTTCAACTTTTAGAATTGGGGTTATGGGACAGATTACTGAACCTATTGACACAATGAATGCTTCGTTTCTGAGAAATCAACAGCTGACATTGCTTCACTTATTTTTAGCAATAAAAAAGTGGTCACTAGTTGCTTGATGTTACTTGCCCCTGTTCTCAAAGTGGGCCTATTACAAAGACAGTATTTACTAGGTAGCATTATTCATTATTCCCCCATTGCCTTGGGGGAAAAATGAACAGCAACTGCCACCTACACAACTGGCAAATGCAGTGAGAAAGAAAAAAACAAAGTGCTGAAGGAGGCTATATGCCAGTGTAAAATAGAAAAACATCTATCTTTGCCGATTTCGTACATCATGCTAATTTTGTATAATCATGAATTATTGAATAAACTATAATTGCCTGGGGTTTTACAATATGCTATATCAAAACCATGATTGCTTGGGGTTTTATACCACTGCATTGTTGTTGTTGTTGTTAGCTGCGAAGTTGTGTCCGACCCATCGCGACCCCATGGAAAATGTTCCTCCAGGCCTTCCTGTCCTCTACCATATCATTGTATACCTAAATTAATTAAAAATCATGATATAACATGAAATGTAAACTCAAAGGTTCAGTTCTCATATCACTAAGCCATTGGTTTAGCTTGTGTGAACCCAACAGTTATATCATACAACTATGGTTTATCCATGGCCTTCAGTCATAGGCCATGGAAAGAGAAAGGACACTAGTCTATATGAGGAGGAAAGGCATATCCAGTATTTGTAAGGTTACTACTAAGACAATTCTTTAAACACTAATTTAGCACTGTTCTCAAAAAGCTGTTCATTACTTTTCAACCTTGTATTTAGAAACTAACTCTACAGTAATTTATTTTATTACTAAATATTATCTTATCATAAAGTAATAAATACTTCATTGTTTTACTTTTTAAAAATTCTTACTAAAAGTACCCCTTAAATCAGAAATAATAATATACAAAAATATAATGTAAGTAAAAGCGAAATTAAAATTAAACTGAACACTTCTTTATGTAGACAAACAAGGTAACATAAAAGCCAAAAACTATGTATATAAATAACAATTATTCTGCTTATTGGTAAAAAAGGAACAGAGCTAGAGTACCCACCAGAAAGATCTCTCACATCCTGTCAAATGTATGTCCAATGAATATAGAAGAGGGCTTATCACAAGAATCTTAGAGCTAGTGGACTATTATAAAGATTAAATGAATAAATGAACCTTTATTGTCAAAGTACAACCATGTATACATTGAGATTAGCTGAGCCTCCCTTCGTGCTCCCACCCCACAACTCACAGTGACAACAAACCCTCCATCTTATTACATCATGTGAACTAATTGCACCACACACCGGCCTCGCAAGTCAATTCTGCATAAAGTTTATAAAAATTATTTCCCGTTCAAAAGCCTAACAGCCCATGGATAAAAGCTGTTTTTCAGCCTGTTGGTGCAGCTGGCTATACTCCTATATCTCCTACACGATGGTAGGAGAGTAAAGAGATACCGACAAGGGTGTGAGTCATCCCTGAGAATTTTTCTCACTCTTCCAAGGCAACGAGCCCTGGCGATGTCATCCAGTGGTGTCAGGGGACAGCCCATAATGTCTTGTGCTGTGCTCACCACCCTCTGTAATGCTTTCCTATCCGCGGCTGTCAGACCAGCATACCAAACCACAATACAAGAGGACGCTCTCTATAGTAGAGCGGTAAAAGAGGGTCATTAGCCGTTGTTCTACCCTGTTCTTCCGCAAGACCCTGAGAAAGTGAAGCCTCTGTTGGGCCTTTCTGGCCACCTGGGTTGTATTAACTTTCCAGGTCAGATCTTCGCAGAGGTAGACTCCCAGAAATTTAAAGGAGGAAACTCTCTCCACACAGTTAGTTAAGGAACTTGACACTATTATATTGATACTTTGTGTCTGGAAATAAGTTGTAGCAAGCATTTTTAAAAATCTCCAGTTGGTTTAATAAATATATTCCTATAACATGGAAGTTGTAATATAGAAGTTGTCTATAATTCGCCCTTTCAACAGACTAATTCTTCTAGGTGAGGTAAACTTTGTGAACAGTTTTCAAAGCAGTTGTGCACAATGTTACAGGTGTCCAAAGAAGATGTAAATAAAACCCTTTCAGTTGATGCCATATTTCCAGAGTTACTACCATATGCCCTTTTCTGTTTTTTAAAATTACTAAAAATAATGAAGTATCTTAATTTCTTTTTCATGATTATTTGGCAGTTTCCCTGAATTTATCAATTCCCATCTTCTCCTTCTAAGTAAAATATACAATTGCCCAAAAGCTGATCAGTTTTAATTATTCAAACTCTACAGTATCGCAGAGCTTGAAGTACCCTAATTCTAGATTTATAACTATCCATTCAGAATAAATGTATGGTGGTTATAACCGGTCCTCAGAGTTTTGTTTGTGGTCACATGATCACAACCTGGGCACTTGGCAACTGTCTCACACTTACAATCAGTTGCAGTGCCCAACAATTACCTGATTACCATTTGAAATCTCCCCTGCAGACTTCACCAGAAAGTCAATGAGGAAGCAGAAAAGGTCACAAGTCTCTAGGTTAATTCTCTCTCACTCGTGCACCCTTTCTTAGTGCTTAGTGCTCTCACTATGCTGGCCACTAGCACACACAACCACCTACCTCAAGATTTACCATGCTTTCCTTGTTCCCTTCCTGAGCCCCTCTCACATACTTTACCCCTTCACACCCTTCCTGCACTTTGCTTGCATCTTTATGCATACCTTTGCACTCCTGTGCACCCTCCCAAAACCTCTCCACACATCTTTCTCCAATTCTTGCCATACCTCACACCCTTGTGCAACCCATTCTGCCCTCTCCCACCTGGCAGCAACCACTTACCTGCCTGTTGGCCTGCTTGTCAGCTGCCTGGAACTTGCAAATTCTTGCTGGCTTCCCCATTGACTTTGTTGTGGGAAGCTGGTAAGAGGTTGCCTTGCCTAGTGACCATGGGATATGGTTAATAATGGCAACCAAGACTGCAGGGATTGCCATTGATAAGCAAAGCTGTTGTGCTTTGGTGGTGCCCAGTCTTGTCCCAACTGCTGTTATAAGTTGAGAACTATCTATGCAGTATTGCTACTCTGATGTCTCCGTGTTTACTAATCTTCTGATGCAGCCTATTTGAGAAAAAGTAATATATTTTTTTCAACTTATCAGTAACAGTGATCAAGTGAGGGGAAGAGATCAGATGCCTAGTTTGTTTAGTTGCAAATAATATGCAAATTAATATGCTGAAAGTGGAGTTATATGCAATGTTGTCTGTTTTTTAAATAAAGGTGAAAAAAATCTAGTGGCATTTTGCACTGAGTTTTTAAATGAAATCCTGAAAACACACAGAAAGCCCCAGTAATTGAAAACCAAAAGTCAACATCTGTTAACATCAGGACAATTATATAACAATCCAGACACCCTAAATCATGGGTGTCAAACTCGATCGCGTCACATGACACATCGCAACATTTTTTGCCTTTGCGGAGCTAGGGTGGGGATGGCCTGCACGTGATGTATCCAGCCCATGGGCCACCAGTTTGACACCCCTGCCATAAATGTTTTAAGTAAAAGGGTAGTAAATACTTAATGCCCCATGTAGTAGATGCTGTAAAATAATGTATGATTTAGTGATTCCATAGAGGCAGTTATTCTATGGTCTGCCCTTGAAATGATAAATTAATAAGGCAAAGGGAAGGCAACAAAATTTGACTCGAACAAAACAACAAAATTCAGATATTGATGCATATTATATTAAGTATATTAATATAAGAGCCTTGGTGGAGCAGTGGGCTAATGCCACCTTAAGTAACACCAGCTGCCTGCAATTAGTGCAGGTTCGCATCCCACCAGGCTCAAGGTTGACTCAGCCTTCCATCCTTCCCAGATAGGTAAAATGAGGACCCAGATTGTTGGGGGCAATTAAGCTGACTTTGTAATAATGCCGCTTGGGGTGTGTGTGAAAGCCCTAATAAGTAGGCATATACATAGAATGAAGGCTACTGCTAAGCTTGTAAGCCACCCTGAGTCTTCGGAGAAGGGCGGGATATAAATGGAATTAAAATTAAAAAAAAATTAATTACTTACTATAATTATAATTATTATATAAAATATAAATAATATAATACTTAGTATAATTTGTATACTTAATATACATATATATACTGCACATGAACAATACAAATTAAACAAATTTGGGACAAGGAGATAGCCATCTTTTATGGGAAAAGTAATGAGATTAGAAAAAAGACAGAAGTCTCTTATTAATGGAAGTACAGTAGTACTAAAGTAACCTAAAGCGTTCCACTTAAGATGAAATCAAATCTCCCAGTCCATGAAAATCACATTAGTTTCTATCAGAAGAGGTTAAGATGTTTTCTGGATATTGTCTTTCTGCTGCCATGTATTAACCATCCATATTTTTGCAGCCCAGATAATCTACTCTATAACTTTAGAACTTTTGCAGGGAAGACCTCCTGTCGACGGCAGGATCTCTCTGGATGGACCTCGCCTAAGAAGCAGAATCATTTTGATTGGTTAAGCCACAAACCATTGATCACAAACAGCCAACAGAAGGCCAATAAGAACACCGTATGATTTACTTTGTTGTCTACAGTATACCAGATTAATGAGTGGTTATTTTCTCAAAGTATACTCACTTGACAACCTCTCTCTCTCTCTCATCTCTCTCTCTCTCATCTCTCTCTCTCATCTCTCTCACTCTCATCTATCTATCTCTCTATCTATCATCTATCTTGCTCACTTGTTCATCTCGTTAAGTGGGAATTCCTCTCAGGGTACGGCATAATGAGAAACAGCCAGTGTGCTCAAGACGCACTTATCTTTCGTCTTTCACTACGAGTCCGCAAAGCAAACCTAAACACAACACCGCCAATTTTCCAAACAGCGGCACGGAATAACACGAGCTCCACGAAGAACCTTCTCCAGAGGAGTAAGCTCCTCTTCGAATCTTCTGCATATGAGAACTGTCCTTGGACGATTCTGAATTTGCTGCCATGTCGACGCTCGTCTTTCTCGGAATTTGAAATGCCGGCAATCCAGCTTTTAACAGATTATTCATTCCTCCGCAAATCCGCGCCTACACGCGGGCCGCCGCCTAGTATCACCTCAAGATTTGACGTAGGCAGACCGGCCGTTATTCTCGCGCTCTCCTCGGTGAGGAGTGCGAAAGAGGCGTAAGCGACGGGCCGACTCTAGACAGGGAGGAGAGGCACTCGCGCTCATGCGCGCGCGCTTGCAGCCGCGGCCAAAAAGCAGCGGTCGTTCTCTTCCGGCGCATGCGCCCTTTTCTCCGGTTTTGCTTCGGCTATTTGAACAGGAAGGCGGACATATTTGCGAGAGTGCTCCCTCCAGGATCAGCTACTTGTCCTGAGGCGATAGCGACTACCCTGCGGCTTTGTACTTTTGCCTTCCTTCATCTCTGTAATTGGAAGGAGCCTGCAATTTTTTTTCCTTCTTCTCTTTTCCCTTCCCCTCCCCCTCCCACGCCACGCCAGACCAAGGTGGGGCAGCAGAGCAGCGGAACTCTTGGCAAGCTGCACCTACTTCTCTTGAGACTTTTGAATCCCGCTCCGCATCTGGGAAAGAAAGGAGGAGAAACGCAGCGGCCGGAGAAGCCCGCAGACGAGAGAAGGGAGCGAGGAGAGGAAGAAAAAGCATCGCAACCGTTAGGCAGCGGTTGAAGAAAACCGCGCATCTGGAAAGCAAGGCGGAGGCGTCTGCTCGCTCGCTGGCTGGCTGGCTTTTCCTGACCCAGAACTGAGGAGCTAAGCTTGGCCTCCGAGGCGGCTCGCCCTCGCCACCTCCGCCGTGGCTTGAGTACGAATGAAGCCGTGCGCCGCCGCCGCCTCGGGCCCGAGTCTCTACGGAGGGAGCAGCTCGATGACGCTCCGCTGAGAAAGTTTCCTGTTTTTTTTTTTTTCATGGTAGGCCTCACGCTTTTCTCCACCCCCTCCTTCCCTTCTTTCAAAGCGGCTGCCGGGGAGCTAACGCCAAAAGAGAAGCCGGAGGAACCGCTGCACTTGATTGGGCAAAAATGAGGTGCCTTCGACCCAGGGCCTCAGGCCGGAGACCAGAGCGCGCCGGAGGGCTAGTGAGTACCGCGTAGAGACTCGCGCGGCAACCCAGAAGGCGGCTCCCCCGGGACGGAGCAGCGCCTCCCTTCCCGTTTTCGACGTTCTCGCTTTTGTCGCGCGACGATGTGTGACGGGGGAAGGACAAGGGACAACCCCGGGCAGTCTCCGGCTCTTCTCTGAGATCGGAGCTCAGGGAGCACACACACACACACACAAACACACACACACACACCCCTCCCTCCCTCCCTCCAGATTTGATTTCCTGTGGATTAAGGAGACCGCCTCTTCAACATTATGTCGACGGGAGAGAGCTTTGAGTCCCGGTTTGAAAAAATCGGGATGATGATAAAGGACCCCAAATCTGAAGTGAATTCGGATTGCTTACTGGTGAGTGGCGTTAACTTCCTTTTTTGGGTTTCTGTTAAATGGGAGGGGAGACTTTCTTGAGAGGGGTGGTTTTTTCTTTCTTTCTTTCGTTCTTAAAATACAAGATCTTGGTTGCCTTTTTTTATTTTTGGAAGTTCTAAGTCTTGCATGTACGGATGATGGTGATTTGAAGAAGGCCACCGTGAATGTTTTGACAAAGCCCTTTTATGTCAATACGCAGTCTAGAAAGAGGCAGTTCTGTTTTCTCAATTTAAAAGAATTCTTTCTTGTAGGCTTACGTTTGGGTCAAGGCCCACTATAGGGGGATCTTCGATTTATGACAACTATTAGGACTGGAAGTTCTAATAACTAAATGATGCAGTTGTTATGCAAGTTGCATCCAATTTTATGAGCTTTTTTGCTATTGTTGTTAAGCGAATCATTACGGTTAAGTGAATTCAGCTTCCCTCATTAACACTGCTTGTCCAAAGCTCCCTGAGAAGGTTGCAAATGGTGATCCTGTTACTCTAAAATGCTGCCAGTGGTTTTCAAGTGACCAAATTTTGATCACATGACTGCAGGGAGGCTGCAATATTGGTAAGCACAAGGGCTGATCATAAGTCACTTCAAATGATTGTAAGTTGAGGAGTACCTGTAACATGTTGTGGAACCCTTTTGAGAATTGGAACTCAATTCAAATAAGTCAAATTGAATTACCTTAAACAGGTTAAGATGATTGTATGATTAATGTATTTTCCAACCAATAGAATCCATGTACTGTCTGATGTTAAAAGGGTTGTCCTATGTTGAAGGTGGCTTAACCTGATATTAACACAAAAAAGTTCACTGTTACAAAAATAAGAATTAGCTTGCTTATTAAGATTTATTTACATGACCACATGTACTGATTTAGGGAGTGATACTGTTATGCTAGTATTAGGGATGTGTTCAAACATCATACTAAACTGAATATTTGGCTAGTTTGTGGCTCAAGTGAACCTATATAGTTTGTTTATTTTTTGTAGTTATTGATTCAGTCACTTAGTTAAGTAAATAAACTATACTCCAGTTAATCATGGAATAACTTGTGTAAATACAGCTGGGGTGAATCTCCTAGAACTAGATTCCTAACCTAATAAGATTAATCCAGGTAGCCAATGGTTTTCTATCCTGCAAAAGAGACAGATTAAATGGTGTGTGATGCATTGAATTTTAAGTAGCTGATTTAGATTTACACACTTGTGTACAATTTCATTTTTCATATTAACTCACATGAATCTAAATCTCCTCCAGACATCCCTCCAGTTTTGAAAAACAGCCATTAAGATGCTGCACAAAGCCTGGAAATGTCCTTGAAATGCTAGACGTTTCTTACTCTCAGGCATAATATTGATATGAGAGCACTGCTTGTATCAATTGTTCATAGTAAATGCTTTGTGTGTTAGGCTGATGATTGGGACAGATTCATTTAACTGTTACTGTGTACCTTTTGAATTTACTTCATAGGACAGATATTTTTTAGCATAGTCATAGATGGTTATAGTAAGTCCAGAATCAAGAGTAACTACTAAATGATGTATCAGTAATAGAAATGTGCATGGCTTGTATGGAAGTAGGAAGATGCCTGATATGAATTAGAGTTTTTGCCCAACTACAGATAGTCCTTGACTTACTACAACAATTGAACCCAAAATTTCTGTTGCTAAATGAGACATTTGCTGTGAGTTTTGCCCCATTTTACCACCTTTCTTGCCGCAGTTGTTAAGAAAATCACTGCACTTGTTAAATTAGTAACACGGTTAAGTGAATCTGGATTCCCCATTGACTTTGCTTGTCAGAAGGTCACAAAAGGTGATCACATGACCCTGGGACATTCAACTTGTCATAAGTATGAGTCAGTTGCCAAGCGTCTGAATTTTGATCACATGACCATGGGGCTGCCATAATGGTTGTAAGCGTGAAAAACTGTCACAAATCACTTTTTTCAGTGCCATTGTGACTTCAGTCACTAAACAAACTGTTATAAGTAGAGGACTACCTGTAGCTTAGAAATGTCTATATTTATAATTGGGTTAGGTTCAAGATAGTTATGTGTCCTATCTAGAGAAAATAGTAATTTTAATTTTGGAATAATGCTGTGCAGCACTTTGGTTTAAAAGTTCCACATTTGATCCAGATTGAATGAAAGCACAAAAAAGCTTCTTCATTTACACTAATGTGTTCTTTCCCTGGATTTCATAGCTACTTTGGAGGGCAATAATGTGACTTGTGAAGGACATAGATGTTTTAGGTTATTACAAATAGGTGTAGCATTCTCCAAATAACTTCCTTGAGGTTGAATTAGCCTTGATGCAAAGAGTATACTCTGATATTAAGCTATTTTCTAAATTGGTGAAAAAGTGATAGCAGATCACTTTTCACCGGATGCTGCTCTATTCTTGTTCTCCTGGCTCTCTTTGCCTTTCTCCTGATCTTATTGGCTCTTTCATCTTGTATTTTGGAAACAAACTTCTATGTACTTGTAGAGTCTGTAATATATCTATTCTATATAATTGGGTTAATATTTTCATTTTATGCACACTGCATAGTTTTTTTATTAATAACCAATATTTTGCCTGCATCATGTACATGTCTAGATAATGGAGTGAATTTATGGTGGTAATGTGAATAACACGCAGAGTGGAAATCTCAGCAGAAATTACATCTATATTTGTTTAAGGAAGTTGTCAATTTATCCCTTAGCATATATGTTACATTTCCTGGCAAGATCAGATATAGCACTAGTGCTCAGGTAAAAACCTGACATTTGCTTACAGGTCTCACCCTCATCTTCTCCTTTTTTCCTCCATGGAAAAAATATTGTTAATTGCTTTCTCATTTGAGTCTATTCTGAAGTTTATGTAAACAAAGTGTAGATTTTGGATCTTAAATAGACTAACATGCATTTCTTTTCTATTTTTTTTGAGTTAGTAATAAAATTCTGACATACTGTTTTTGGAGCCTGTTAATGTTATGATTTTAGGGAAATATTTGAAAATATTAGAAAAAAATCACATTTATGAGCACTAAAAACTCTGACTTCATTAAAATAATTGTAAATTTATTTCACATTAGAGCTGCAAGTTGCTTTATCCAGTGAATATAAATATATTTAGTTAAGGAAGATGATAATATAAATAATTTACAGCATAGTAAGCAAAAGTAAGGATTTTTCCACGGCCCGGAGGCTGCGTGGTTTTGTGTGCTGCTGTGGATGAGGCTTAGCTTGTTTGCACGGACTGGTTGCTAGCATACCACAGCCCAGTACTGGTCCAGGGAGTTGGCACCCCCTGCCCTAGAAGGCTAAGTTGTTTTTTTCCCTTATAGTATTTCATTTTACAAGGGATGCGGTGGTCGGCAGTTTGGCGGGTTGAATCCCAAGTGCCGCTTAACAGAGTGAGCGCCTGTTACTCGTCCCAGCTTCTGCCAACCTAGCAGTTCGAAAGCACGTAAAAATGCAAGTAGAAAAATAGGGACCACTACGGTGGGAAGGTAACAGCGTTCCATGCGCCTTTGGTGTCTAGTCATGCCGGCCACATGACCACAGAGACGTCCTCAGACAAGCGCTGGCTCTTCGGCTTTAGAACGGAGATGAGCACCAGCCCCTAGAGTTGGAAACAACTAGCACACATGTGCTGGGGAACTTTTACCTTTTACCTATTTCATTTTACAACCTCATTGCCATATATATCTTGTGTGTGTGTGTGTGTGTGTGTGTGTATTAGATAAGATTTAATTCACTTCCTCAGTTTTATCAGCAACACTATAATTACTTGTTAAAAATGTTGGGAAAAGCAACATTTACATTGTATACTGTTTAGATATAACAAGAATTTATATTACCTCTTTAGCTTCAAATTTAATAGTTTTTAATGGCTAAAGTTTTATGTGGAGCAGCTATTAGGGAGTCCTTTTATGTGAGTATGTGTTGCATGGAAAATAAAACACATGGGGTGGTAGAAAATGTTAATATGTTTTGGTGCTTTTTTCCTAAAGTTTCTATCAAATGTTATTGTACAAATACTGTGAGATTTTTTAAATGCACCTAAGTTGATGGAAAGAGTCCTTTAACTATAAGGAAGCTCCATGTAATTATACCTGTAAAAATAGTACTTGAAAATGTTACTTGCAACTCAGAATGTATTTTCTGTTACCATTTTGTGAATAACTTAAGCCCAAGTTTTCATAAACTTTTACTTCAAACAAAGTAAAATCTTTGCCGGCTATAACACACATATCATACAGGATGGGTACAATGGAGAATTTTTTTTTTGTTTGACATAGTAATAATAGTAACAGTAAATAATAGTAACATAGTAACCCTGACATTGTAATTTTTATGTTTGTTTTCTTTCCCAGATAAAGAAAAGATTTTCAAGCATGATCACAAGCACCTGAATTTATTTTTTCTCCAAAATTATTTGCAATTTATTCAATGAATATTTGTGGTATAAACTAACTAATGAGTTTTTTTTCCTAAGTTATAAAGTAGATAAATCATAAAACCAACTTAAATACCTGAGCAAATATCTGAATCTAATACCATAAACTTTGTGGCAAAACTGCAAATCTGCCTTCAGAGAATAATACATTATAAGTTTTACACAGTCTCTTCTCTTGTATGTACACCTTCACCAAATGAACTTGAAAAAAGGCTTCATCTTCACAGATGATAAGGAAAAGTTTGTATTCCTTTGGATACAGGTAATCCTTGATTTATGACCACAATTAAGCCCAACATTTCTGTTTAGTGAGAATTTATTAAGTGAGTTTTGCCCCTTTTTACGAGATTTCTTGTCACAGTTAAATGAATCTGGCTTCCCCATTGGTATGAACCAGTTGCCAAGCATCTGATCATAGGGATGCTGCAAAGGTTGTAACTATGAAGAACGGTCATAAGTCCATCACTGGAGATTTTAAGAAGAGCCGCTAGACAGTCAGTTGTCTGAGATAGTATAGGTTCTCCTGCTTTAGCAGGGGGCTGGACTAGAAGACCTCCAAGGTCCCTTCCAGCTCTATTCTATTCATGTAATTCAAGTCACTTTTTTCAGTGCTGTTGTAACTTTGAACAGTCACTAAATGAACTGTTAAAAGTCAAGGACTACCTGTATTTAGATTAGTCACTTTAAGGGCTTTGAAAATAAGTACGTCTTGAATTCATTTTCTTCCTCTTCACCTATAAATAACATCTGTGTAGAAATACTGGTTTAAAGTTATGTTTAAAAATAGGCTTATTCTACAATCCTATAGACTCCATGATGATTTATTGGCCTCATATAAGCTGAATCAAATAATGCTGCTACTACTGAAAGATGTGGATATATCTAAAATCAGCAGTACATTTTGTTTTGAATGAAACATACAACAAGCTCATTGTATATAGCACTATCATAACTTAAAAATGCTATACAGTGTTACCTGTGGTTGTGTCCACTTTTGGATCTTCTAGCTTTTCATAACTATAGTTTTGATATTTTCCTGGTACTAATAATCAGATTCATGGCTTTTAGCACATAATTTCTTCTTCCTTTTAGCACAATTTCTTCTGGTAAGTCTGGAAGATTTTAGAATTCTAGATAAATTTTCTCTCTACAGTAGAAAAATATATTCACTTTTATCATAAAAAATTTAGAGGTTTCATTTTATTTGTCAACAGTAAATTTAATTTGGACTAAAGATCTATTTCCTGACATGTTTATGATCAGTCATCGCTGAATTGTTTGTTTTACTCTCCAAGATTAACATGATCCTTCCCCAATTTTTCATAAAATTAGGACCAGACTGTTCCATAACATGTCTACTAGATCTGAGCTTTTCAAAATATGGTTTGCAGTATCTTAGGTTCCATGATAATTTGATGAGATTCTGTGAGAGAATAAGGAGGAAAATGTTCACCCAAACACAAATATTTGTCATAAGAGATTTGCTTCTTGATCAAGAGTTCTGGATTTGTTTGTTTGTTTTTAACTAGTGGGTTCTGTGGCCTGAAAAGTCCTATACTAAGTTGTTTCCAGAAAATTACTCCAGCACTCTTTCTTACTACTCTGTCTTTATCTCTATAAGATGAAACTGAGGAACTGATAACAGTCTGTAATTCTGCCATCATCATTTCTCTAGTGTACTATCAGTAATTGGAAAATAGTGTTATTGTACCAAATTGCTAATGTATTTTCTACAAATAAATACAAAAATAAAACAATTACTACTTTTACTACAACTACATTTCTTTATTATAAATTTTTAGGCATTTGGAAAATATCAAGTCTGTAATGGTTTTATTCTTAGTATTTGTTTATTTTGGGAAAATGTAAAGGTTGTTTTATTCATAGCATCTATCTGTATTTTTATTTCATTTCTCACTAAATGATTAAGTTCACATATTATGTAGGCCATAATGAGATTTGGTTTGGGTTTAGCATGTTTAATAATCCAGCCGTTTGTAAAAGTGGTAATTGCTTAGTGGTGTACTCAGCCCAGCCAACTGTTATTTATTAAACAAACTGTGGTTAAATAAACCACAATTATGATTTATATGCTGTCTAAACCAGCCAGCATGTGGTTTTTGTGACTTTAAATATATAAACTACTTGCTCTGAATGAATGCAAAACAATTAACTTATAAGTCTTCATAAATGTATTTTACAGACATAAATTATAGAACAGATGAATAAGGTTAATTGTTAGTGCTTGAGATTGGAAGAGTTGCCTTTTAGAAGCAGTTAATTTAATTGCAAGTGTCTCCAAAATTTTGTCTTTTTAAATTATAGTTAATTGTAAACCAACAATTAATCAAGTTATCATAAATTTTCACACTCTTAATTATGAGAAACATAGGTTTCAGCACATTGCATAGGACCAACATATTCTTAAGGATGTGAACTGGATGGGTCAGGCCATTTCATAGCTGGCTGGGTGAATTTGGGTCAGTCACTCTCTCTTAGCCCAATGTATGTAACAGGGTTGTTGTAGGAAAAATAGGAGGCAGGATTATTAGTGTGTTCACTGCTTTGAGTTGATATACATGCATGTTTGCCACCTTGAGTTATTTATGGCTACATAGCAAGGATTTCTGTTCAAGCCACTGTCTCATAAAACAATTCAATGACATTGGTTATTAATATTAGTACATTTGTAGAGCTTGATCAATTTTTCTGAGGCTTTACCTCCGTGAATCAAACAAAGTATGATTTGAATAAGGTAATCCTCATCCTATGACTATCTGTTCAGTGACTGTTTGAAGATACAACACACTAAACAAATGGTGGTTATGACTAGTCCTTGATGTTCCACTTGTCTCAGCATCCCATGTCAGGTTATTGAAATCTCAGCACTTGGCAACTAGTTTGCACTCATGAGTGGTTGCAGTACCCTGAATAATTCCCTGCTGGTTTCCCCAGAAAGTCAGTGGGGAATCTTGCAAGAAAAATAATAAATCTCAACAAGTCTTCCTGCATCCACACACATTTCCCCAGTCCCTCTGCACTTGCATCATGTGGGCACTTGTGCATCTGCCCCAACCTGTGCTGATTCCCTTGCACTCTGTGTGCTGCACACTGTCCCTGACCCACGCTGCATCCTTGTGTATCTTCTTTGTCCCATGCTACTTCTCTCATGCATTTTTCTTGACTCTCACTGTATTTCCAACCTGCCTCACATCGCTTGTACACCATTGTTGTATCACATCCTCTTGCACCCTCCCTGACCCTTGTCATGCTTATCCTATCTAATTCATGCTGTGCTTTTGTGCACCTCTTGCACCTTCCCCTTGTCATGCTTGTTAACAAAATCCCTTGTACCTTGTGCACCTGAGCTATGCTGCACCGCTCACAGATTTCATCTCAAACCTTTGCAGTGCCTCACCCATGCATCCCCTTGCTTTCTCCCCTACCTGGGAGCAGCCACTTACATGCCTGCTAGCCTGGAGTTTTCAACTTCTTGCTGACTTCCCCACTGACTTTGGTTGTGGAAAGCCTTCAGGAAGTTGCCTCACCTAATGACTCTGGGATTCAGTTAATGATGGTAGAGATTGCTGTAGGGATTGCTTTTGCCAAGACTTCATGACTGCATTATGTAGTGATGGTCTCAATCTGTGTCATACATTGAAGCCTACCTATATTCGGTAGTGACAATATAGTCAAACTCTGGTAACAGTATGCCATTTTGTTTGCCATATGGCATTGAAGACTGCACAAAAAATTGCTATCTGTGATTATGACCTTGGAAAGCTATGCAGCACAGAAATGGTGACGCAAAACACTATTCCAAGTCTATTGTGAGACTGGACAGTTTACTAGTGTGTACTTAAACTTGTTGTATCCAGGTATATCATGTCATTTATGTGTGTGTGTGTGTGTGTGTGTGTGTGTCTGTGTGTGTGTCTGTGTATAATATGTTAAATGTTTGTTAAGCATTCAGAATACGCTTGCTTAGTCCCAGACACGGGACAAATCTTATTTCCTGTTTCAGCCTAGCCCAAGGCCATCTACAGGCAGTAGCCACAGCAGTGGCAGCTCATATTTTGTGTAAATTTTTTTGGCTTGCTAACAAAGAATAAAGGGAGACTGATATGATCATTTCAAACTTATTTGTTCTCATCAGTCAGCTATACCCTTTGTCACGTTTCCCTGCTGGAGCCTAACACAGTACAGGTAGTCCTCGAGTTACGAGTGTAATGGAGCCTGCACATTTCACTCATAACTCGAAAACTCGCAGAGTGAATCTTGTACCTTGAACAAGATCACTTGCTCGTTAAAGCCACATGCGACTTGTTAAGTGCATATGAGATAGCTGAGGGTGGGGAAGGCCATGAGGGGGCCTAGTGAAGGAACAGGCCCCCAAGGTCTCCCCGACCCTAAGATACCTCATGCTCCCCCTTCCATTCTTGCTACACTGGACGCAGTCACTTTGAAAAGATCCGTCTCCTCTCTACTGCGGTTCCTGCTTTTAAGGGACAGGAAAGTCGATGGAAGCCCCTGGGTGCCGTAATATCACGCGAGTTCAGGCACCAATCCTCTTTCACAGAATGGGTGCCTGAATTCTCATGCTGTTTGTGGTGCCTGCCTCCTTCTTTCTCCCAACTCCAGAGCCATGTGGCTGCTACCCTGGAATGGACGTGGGCTTCTGCATGCCTCTGGAGGTTGGATCCAGGCCTTGGAGGGGTCTTCTTAGCCATTTGTGCCAGGAACGGAGGTTGGGAAGGCTTCTGCATGTCTCAGGTGGTTGGATCCAGCCCTCGGAGGATTGCTCCCAACTGCTGCTGCCAGCTGAATAAGAATGTCCATGGTGTGTCAGCCATGGTGGGGTGCCTGAGTTGCAGCCTGTTCATTTGTCCCATTCCATTTGGACCGGTTCCTCCTCTTGATCCCCATGAGAGCAAGAAAAACTTGTGTGAGGGCACGTGTGGGCGCTCGGACTGGATTAATGAATGGGCAGAAAGAGGGAGGGAAAGGGAGAGAGGGAGGGAGAGAGAGAGAGAGGAAGGGAGAGGGAATATGAATATATGTGGTTGCCCTTACTGGACTTTTAGTAAAGAACGTTTAATGAAATATTTTGATTTTTTTTTAATTAAGAGATGAGGTATGGGGATAATTATGCTGTATTTAAAGATGATAGATAAGCTACCAAAATTATTTTTACCTGTTGGGATGAAGGAGAAAGGTTTTTTCCCCTCTTTCTCCTGTCCTTTTCTTCTCCCACCCCCCGCATTTTTTTCTTTTCTATTTTTCTATTAGTAGTTTTTATAGTTTGCACCGGCTTTTTCTTTCATAAATACGAAGAGGACTCAAATAGACATTGAGTATTTTATATGAAAGTAATCTTCGACCCAGCGTCTTTTTTTTGGGAGTTCAAAATGTTTTTGTTGCAGACAGAAATAAAAATTTGTTTTCTTTGTAGTGGTTCATTGATTTCATAAGTGCAACACACTATAGCTTTTTTACACATAGCATAAAGGTAAAAAAAATGATATATGCAGTGTTATCTTCATTTTAGATGTCAAAAGGGTTTTGTGGCTCCCAGTGTTTTCTGTGGGAAACGGGTCCAAATGGCTCTTTGAGTGTTTAAGGTTTCCGACCCCTGTCCTAGTCGCTGCTGCCTAACACTGGCAAGACTCTTAACACTAAAGACTTTGGTTTGCTTCTTAAGCAGCTTGCAACCATGCAGATTCCTTTTAAAGTGTATACCCTGTTGTGTGCCTGCTTATTCTCTTGTCACCCCTTCTTTCCAATGAGTGTAAATACAAACATTGATTCTCTTCTTGATAATTACAGGTGGTCCTTGACTTACAACCACAGTTGAGTCAAAAAATTATGTTGCTAAGTGAGACAGTTGTTAAGTGAATCTGGCTCTCCCATTGACTTTGCTTGTCAGAAGATTGCAAAAGGTGATCACGGCACTGGGACACTGCAACCATTATAAATATGAATCAGTTTCCAAGTATCTGGATTTTGATCAAGTGACCATGACAATGCTGCAGTGGTCATAAGAGTGAAAAACAATCATAGGTCACTTTTTTCAGTACTGTTGTAACTTCGAACGGTCATGAAATGAATTGTTGTAAGTTGAGGACTACCTGTATCCCAGCACTGGGATGAGCATTCCAAAGAGTATGGGAGTGGGATAAAGTGCTCTAAGATTTGCCTTAGATTTTTTTCCTTGTGATTTGAGTTCTGGAAATCTTCTCTATCATTGGGATTTAATCAGTTACTTAGGATCATATTCTTCTGATGCTATAAAGCAAAGCTCCCCAACCTTTCCGGCTTGGCGGCCTAGAAGTAAAGGGAAGAGCAGGGAAATGTTGCTAGTGTGCACACATGGACAAGTGGGGCACCGGCCCGCACGCATGTGCAAATGGGCCACTAGCACCCATGTGATGCTGGTGGCAGTGTTAGCGCACCCACACATGTGCAAATGAGGCTGCTAGCCCCTGCATAGTAGCACTACTGCGAGGGGGGCTCACCAATTATTCTGTTGGCTACGGACCATAGGTTGGGGATCCTTGCTGTAAAGTGAAGGAAAGCTAAAGTAAAATCATAAACACAAGTCAACAAGAACTACCTGCATTTTTTTTCCTTTTCAGGTACATTTCTAATTCTTATCATGTTTCCATTTAGTATCTGGCCTCTTCCAGTAACAAAGTTAAATGTTTGCATATGTTAGTCATATCTTGAATTGTTACAAAAAATAGCTGGGGTAAAGAGATATTAAAACTTGTAAAAGCATTTGTTTTTAATCTGAGAAATCAAATAATGAACAAAATTAGGGTTATGAACCCAATCTATATAAATTTTAACGGGAGCTCTACAACCTGGATTTGTGTGTGCATATGTGTTTTATGATTGTTGATATTTCTTCATTTTGTTTGCTGCTTAAAGTTTCTTTGGATAGATAGAGTTATAATTTGATAATAAATAAAGCTCAGCAAGAATAGTGATAGTTAGTTGCTTTTTACGAGCCGCTAGGAACTCTTATGAGCTGTGTGTTAAACTGAATAGTTGAAAAAATGTTCCAGAAGGATGCGTGCCACTTCCATCATAATAACAAAAGAACTATATGAACATGTTTATGAAATTACTAGAAATCAAGCTTAAAGACTTTATCTTTATAGTTAGTTCATTTAGTGGAACCTGCAAGTTACTCTGTGTGTAGCTAACAATACTCTACTGCTGTTGTTGTTAGTTGTGAAGTCATGTCCAACCCATCGTGACACCATGGACAAAGTTCCTCCAGGCCTTCTTGTCCTCTACAAGTCTATCACCTTCTAGAATCCATTTAGACTCATGCCTAATTGCTTCAGTGACTCCATCCAGCCACCTCAATACTCTACTAGAAGGCAGATATAACTCGTAATTGTTCTTGAAAACTTCTAAAGAAATGCAAAAACTATAGGTAGCCCTTGCTGAATAATCATTTGTTCAGCGATTGTTCAAAGTTACAATGGGACTGAATCAATGGTAGTCATAACCAAACCTTGAAGTTATGGCCATTGTAGTGCCCCGTGGGAATGTGATTAAAAATTGAGCACTTGGTAGCTTGCCTGCATTTATGACCACTATGTGCACTTCATCTCCCCTTGCATCTTTGCTATTTTGGTTGCTCTGCACCTAGCAGCCCCCAACTGACCTTTGCTGTTTTCTTCCTCCTGCTGCAAAAGGTAAGTTAGTCAATGACAGTTTGCAGGGAAGCCAAAAGAACAGGCATGGGAGAGATAGGTGGGCAGGGAAATTTAAGCAGAGATCTTTGCCTAACAACCTCATCCAGGACTACTAGAACTGTGGTCACATGATATTTGTACCTAATGACTGCTTTGCGTAACCATGTACATTCCGGTTCCATTTAGGTTCATTAAAGGAGGACTATCTATAGTGAATTGTATTATCAGTCATATATATGGAGATCTATGCTGTCGCTCTTACTATATTTTTTTTATCTTACCTTTTGAAAAATGCTTGTACCATGTATAGTGCTGAGATACAGGTGGTCCTCGACTTATAACAGTTTGTTTAGTAATTGTTTGAAGTTACAGTGACACTGAAAAAGTGACTTATGACCATTTTTCACACTTACAACTATTGCAGCAGTCCCATGGTCATGTGATCAAAATTCAGATGCTTGATGACCGACCCATATATATGACAGCTACAGTGTCCTGTGGTCATGTGATCGTCTTTTGTAACCTTCTCACAAGCAAAGTCAATGGGAAAGCCAGTTTAACTTAACCATTTTACTAATTTAACAACAGCAGTGATTCCCTTAACAACAGTTGCAAGATGTAAGTTGCAAAATTCACTTAACAAATGTCTTGTTTACCAACAGAAATTTTGGGCTCAATTGTCATAAATCAAGGACTACTTGTAACATGTGAGATACTGGCAAGTATTTGAGATGATATTTGAAAACTGGCTTGCAATTTTCCCTTTTAAAGGATCAAATAGCCATTTCTACTTTAAATTTTAATGGTTAAAGTAATTCATCTAAACTAAAAAGGATGTGCTTAAGCTATATTGACTCCTTAGGTTAGAAAGTCAGTAGTATGTATAACAATATTCTTCATGTTCATATGCAAAATAATGTTAACGTTTAAAAATGTAAATTAGTTTGAATTAATTTAAAATACTTTAAAACTGACCTTATGTAGAAACAGTTATTCATACTTGCTCCTGGAATGTTGAAAGTATGTTTATATATAATACCTTGTGATTAAAAGTCTCATTAACTGCAATTTCTTTTGTAGTTTTATATTTCATAGTTCTTCATTCTATTATTATCACTCTGACATTTTGATATGAAATAATGTTGCTTGGTAACAAGTAAAAACATTGCATGTCTCTGTGTTTAAAATTATAACAAACTTTTTCTTTGGAGAAATGAATTTCAAATGAATGTTAAAATTAAGAACACACAAATGGCAACAGTGTTATGTATTTATGAATATTGTGTCAAATATATGCACATAAAGTGATGGATAGGCTTGGAGATCTACATGTACAATAAATATAGCATTTAAATTTTAGTATTCAGTTTTATTCGTACATAATTGAATAATCATTGATGTCATTTATAGCTTAAATATGGCATAATACTTCTAAGATTATACTAAGGTAAATCAGAATAAAAATATAGCTACTAGATGAGAAAAATACTCTTAAATATATGCCACGTGATATGTGTAACTTGTTGCATTGAAAATATGCAGGAATGATCTTGGAGAAATATGGCATATATTTGTCCTTTTTATCAAAGACTCTTTGACAGAATTGTACTGCTTTACTTGAAGACAGTAGATATATTGTTTTAGAGGGGTATAATTGACATATTTGGAATTTGGATAAGATATCATAGGCATAGTCACAAAATGGTTGCTTTGATGGTTGTGACCAGTCATAAATAACCGTCTCATAGAAAGTGATAATACTAGAATGCAAGTATTCTGCCCCTGAATTTAAATGTGAGAGAAAGGCAAATCCCCTAAATAAGAAATTATACCTTTGAACTAAAGTGTCAGACTCATTCAGGATTCCTCCGAAAGTTTGTTCTTTTACCCATACAGCCAGCACACAACTCAGCTCAGTCACTAATTTTTATTTTAAGATTCCCCCTGCATTACTCCAAACAAGATAACCATTGGTAGGAAAATTGGTAGTCTTCAAATTCCTAATTTATAGTTATTTGAGCCCCCAACTATAATTATAAAATAAAACAAAACTTTATTTTATATATAAAAATAAATGGTAGCTTCTTTCTATGGTGATATGGGGAAAGTCATCACATAAGCCCTGGTGTAGCATGTCTCAAAAACAGCAGTACAGGTAATTCTCAGCCATTTATTTAATAACCATTTGAAGTTACACTGGTGCTGAGGAAAGTGATTATAACAGGCTCTCACACTTACAACTGTCACCAAAGCATTCCCATGGTCACATGATCAGAATTTGGGTTCTTGACATGTATGACATTTGCAACCTCCTGGGATCACGTGATCTCTATTAATGACCTTCCTATGAGCTTCCAATGAGCAAAGTCAATGGGGAAAAATTCAAATTGCTCCACTCTTAATTCTCTCTGCTAACTATAATCTGTTTGGTGAAACTTCTGCATCTTAACTTACTTTCTTGATTCTACTTCAATAGATTTCTCTGCTTTCTCTCATTTTATCATATACTCTTCATTCTCCCCCCCCCCCCCGACCCTGCCCTTACTCTCTTCTTCCTCTTCACTGTTTATTTCAAGCCTTCCTCATTTAACAGGTGGTAGCAATATAATTTATCACTTCCTTCTTAGGGGGTGAATACAGCTGAATCCGCATCAGAACAAACAATCCGTGCCCAATTGCTTACCTCATGTTTATTTCTTAAAATATGATAGTTTAGAGTCCAGAGTGATTGCAGTTAATTAAGCAGAATTGTGTTAAAATAGATTAAAAAGTAGGTAAGTTTTCTTCTGTATTTTTTTGTTGGAGGTTTCAAAATGAATGGATTGTTTTTTAAACAGAATTGTGTTAAAAGTGTGTTAATTTCTACATCAAATTAAGACATTGAAATCACATTCTCTGAATATTTAATCTAGTTTTAGAAAATAATAAGAAAAGTTCCAAGGAAGACAGTGGTGGAGCTCCATATGGTATTCTTTATCTCTGTTCTAGGCCATTTCATTCATATTTATTTCTGTAAGAGAAATTAGAGCTAAAACTGGATTTACTCTTCACAAATTCTGAAGGAATTTGTTCATTTTCAACCTTGGTAGAAAGTTCTGGTCATATTAGTATTAATAAATTATTTATTTAGTTTTATTGTGGTAGATACAGAATGATCAGAGATGTGAAAATGTAGTTTGTCAGATGAAGACAATAAAGCATTGGGAAGAATATCAGAAAGATACAATGAGTAATAAGATTGATAAACTACTCAGTAACTAGAAATACTACTTTCAATTATAAACTAGAAAGAGTGTTCTTTGCATGGTGGTATGATGATCTCTTTTACAGGCTTTTGGCACCAGTACTTCTGAGGCTTAAGTTCTACTTCTGTCTCAAACCTGTTTGTATCAGAGAGTGGTTATGATCTAATGCTTAATCAAACGAAGAATGCTGTTTCAATAGATAGATAATTCTTATTAGAGCAAACACTAAGGTGAAAATGTGCTTTCTGATGCATGTTTTTTAAACATTAAACAAATACACAGTTTGGAAGAAAACAACTGGTTATATTTAAGTGAAATAATGGATCAGGAGCTATCTCTGCATGTTTTACAAAATCTAGTCTGCCCAAAAAAGGAAAAGATGAAAGGACATTTTTGCTTGGAATAGAGCCAGTCTTCCAAAAGAGTATAACTGTTTTTTTGCATGCTTCCAACTTTTACCAGCTTGTGTGTCTGTGTGTGTGTGTGTGTGTGTGTGTGTGTGTGTGTGTGTGAGAGAGAGAGAGAGAGAGAACACAAAACATCAAAAAGCTGAATTGAAATCATTACATTCAGTTTTACTAAATTTGCACTTTTGTTATTAAGAATGAAACATTAAGTTATGTTTATTTTAATTGTGATGGTTATATTTATTTTATTGCATAAAGCTATCTTAGAAAACATTCTAGTATTTGATTTTTTTGCTGCATTTTAAATTAGTTTTGTTAAATTAGCTAGTTTTTGAATTGATGGCAGTAAGAAAAACATTGCTTCTTGTGCCACATGTGTTGATTCCCGAACCAGTAGAATCTGGCCATATTAGCATGCGGGAAATAGCCTCTTACTACTCATGCCATAGTTAATACCTGATTTATCTGTTGCAGTGTTTTATGTGAGGCTTCACTTGGAGCCTCTAAAAGCATCAATTGATATAAAATGTAGAGACCATGCAGGAAACCATTGTAAGACAAGCATATTATACTTTGATGAAGGATTTGTACTGGTTTCTAAGCACATGCTGTTCGTTTTTTTTAAATGTATGCAGTGTCTTGTTTCATTTTGTTTGAGTGATTGCTTTATTTGAGGTTGTTAAAGAGGAATTATCAAAAGTATCCTCACATTCTTTGTTCATTTTTCAAGCATATAGTAGAAGATCAAATAAATACCTATGGAGTTTCACTTAGTCCTCATTTTGTACTTTAAAGAAACAAGTCAAGAGATTTCTCTGTAGCCCATCTCTTTTTGCTTTAAATAAATTAATAGTTAATTTCAAACAGTTTAATATGAATTTAACTATTTTATATTTTTTATGGTTCAGTACTATCTAGAGAAAAATGCAGAAATCAATCAAAATAGTAAATAATACACACACACACACACACACACACACACACAAAATCTGGCTGCCATTTATATCAGTCCATAGGTTGCCAAGGTCGATTCAGCTATTTCGCTGGCTATTTTACTCCTCTCTCCTTCAGTGTTCCTTGTGTTCCTCTTGAAGCAATGACTTCTTTGTTGATGCTCATGTCCAAATTAATGTTAGAATATGTTTCATTGTGCTGCACGATCCTCCTATAAATTTGTCTAAGCATTATGTTTTGTGGAAGAAGTGATTCTGAAGATGTTCCTATTTTTAGAATTAATACCATAGGTACTCACAGAGAGGGTTGCACTTGCTAAGCTGTAAAATATACTTCCTTTGAAATTGTTTTGGTCCTATCTTTCTTTAGAAGAATTACTGATAATTAATTTTTTTAATTTTTATTTTAATCCCATTTATATCCCGCCCTTCTCCGAAGACTCAGGGCAGCTTACAATCTAAGCACAAATCAAATGTGCTTAGCAATATTAGCAAATTTCTAATTCATGAGGCATTTAACGGCTAGTTGTTATAATTTTTAATTTGTTTCACTATTAAAATGAGCTAGTGTTATGGATTTAAGCATTTTTGTGTGCACACACATAGATTTTAATATGAATTTTTATACAATATTTTAAACATTTAAATATCTAAAATATGCAAGAATTAGACTAGCAAATTTGTGAGCATGATTAAATGGGCAGCTTTCTTTTCTTGTGATTCTAATATGTACCTTTCCCACTAAACCAGTATAACGGGACTATATGCACACATGTACGCTTAAGATGTATTTTTTGTAATACTCATTAGTTGTGTTCTTCAAAAAATATCTATTTTGTTCCTCAGGATGGATTAGATGCCTTGGTATACGATTTGGATTTTCCTGCTTTGAGGAAAAATAAAAACATAGACACCTTTTTAACCAAATGTAAGTATATATATATATATCTGTGTCTGTGTGTGTGTGTGTGTGTGTGTGTGTGTGTGTGTGTGTGTGTGTGTACATACACTACACTGGGTTTCTGATCTAATCTGTGTACAGGTTATTTAATTTTTTATATATATTAATAATATCTACTGTATTTTTTCAGGGGAAGGGAAATTAAAAGTTTTTGGAGTTGTATTCATAACCATTTAAGATTTATGCTTAAGATTTATATTAAGATTGATTAAATAGAAGGGCGTAGAGATTGTAGCTGTGGACTGAAAACTGTGGAGTACACTTGCAGCCCAATGTCCTTAGCACAGGACGTGATGATGATTCATAACCATTATTTCTCAATTTATTTCATAAAGCTATAATAAAAAAGTTGACCAAGGATGCTCTCTAAGCTTCTTGGGGGAAAAAGCAAAATAAAAATAATAAAGTTGTGAAAAGGAAGATACCTTTTATGTGATAATGCTGTGCCTATCTTTAGAAGCAGCATTGTTACTATGTGGTATTTATTGTTCTGATAATAAATGACAAGAAAATTTATGCCCCCTCTCTTAGCCCCTTCATTGCAAGGGGGATAGGACTTTGAGGATGAAATAGGTGAATCTATCATCTTTCTCATTAAACCAATTGGATGGGGAAGATAATGCAGATTGCTATTCAACATTGCTCTGAATCTGCTACTGAGCTCCTATCTCAGTTTTGTTCATTATAGAGCCAGCTTTGATTGTACTGCTTTTTTCAGACAGTGGTTTGTACTTGATGGTATCTGAGTATTTGCTGAGTTCCTACTTTTACTGTGATCGCCTTGCTTCAAGTAATATTACACTGATAATTTGCAGTAGTTAGAGGACAACATTCTGTAATACAGTAATCTTTAATACAAGAATCTCCCTGTTTGAATTTTCAACATGTTGATACTATTCCTTTGAATTTTTCATTAGAAAAGGTTACATTGGCAGTTTCAGTCTATATCCCCTGAACTGAAATGTTAATATTTTGGGTATAATCTCATGCCAGTGTTGACCCATGTAGATTTAAATAGCATGTTACCAAATTTGGAGTTAGAGAAACTGTCAGCTGGGAATTTAAATTATTATAGTTTGTTTCCTCCTAGTAGTGCTTTAAAAATGCAGTCTCTAGCTTATATTTTCATGATAATTAAAAAAATAACATGAAAAATAGTGAAATCTAAACACTAGAAACGCATTTTATGTTTTAACCAAATCTTTTGTAGAGCATTATGGATGATTACTTGATGAGGATAGCAAAATGTTCTAATAGTTTTTTTCTTTAAACTTTTTTTAACTTTAACTTCTTTTAAGCATTGTTAAAGTTCAGTCTTATTTCTACAGTGAAGTTGTATTTGGCATTTGAATGTTGCTATGGGAATGGAAAGTAATGAGATTCAAAGAAGATATTTGTAGCCTGCTTAAGGCTGGGAAATTGTCTTTAAATTGTCATTTCACAAGAATTGACCAACAAATGGAATTTAATTGAAATCATAATGTATATTTTTATATGTAAATTTATTTCAAAGACTGAGCATTCTTTTTACAATGAGCCTATTTTACATTGAGCCTATTACTAGTATTTTTAATTTATATTTTCTTCACAGACAAAGACACAATAAATAAAGTAAGAGATCTCCGTATGAAAGCTGAAGATTATGAAGTAGTAAAAGTGATTGGTAGAGGAGCATTTGGAGAAGTTCAGTTGGTAGGTTACTCTGTATGGAGATTTTACAGCTAAGACTTCAGTTTTATTTTAAAATAGAATTTTTCAATGAATGGACTATTCTTATGAGTGGTAGTTTCTCTGCTGCCAAAATTTGGGAACTTAAAAATAAATATATGCCTTGTATGGTTGGACCTTGCTGCTGTCTTATTAATACTTTCTTAATACATTCTTGAGTACATATTTTTCTGATTGAGTGTTATAAAAGTGTGGTTTCTTCTAAGATAGGGGTGTCAAACTGCCCGCCCTTGGGCCGGTTGCATCATACAGAGGCCAGGCTCCAGCTCCAGCAGTGCAAAAAAAGTCATGACACGTCACAACACATCATGTGACGCGGCGAGTTTGACACCCATGTTCTAGGAGCAACTGGTAATACAACAATTCTACCACTAGTTTTCAGTGCATTATTTCTGAAAGCTGTCAATGAATAAACTACGATTAGGTTTATGGCAGTAAATCATAGTCTGAACTGAGGTTTTCTTACTGATTAATTATTGTAGGATGACATGATTTGTGCATAGAAATATAATTTGATTATTGGCTTATTCTTGCCTAATTTTTGTGCCCTGTATAAATTTGTAAGCAAGCCAAATATACATGATTGGTTTAATTGAAAAAAGCAACAAAATTACCAAATAAACCACAGCTACTTTGTCACAAAATAATATCTGTCTTCTCCTTAACTATAAATCAACCAAATTATAGTCAAAGTAGACTATTGTTTAGCATGCTCTGTAAATTATATATAACAAGAAAGATTTATCCCATTTTAAAATACATATTGTGGAAGAATAATTTTTGTTTATTATGTTTGTTTCCATTCCTATTTTAATTAAGCTATTGTTACAGTATAATATAGAGAAGAAACTACTGTGTTCTAATGTTGCTAGTTGTAGAGATATATTTTAGCAAGTCATATTGTAATTTTTAATATAAATATATGAAGTTCTTATCTGAGATGATAGATTACATTTCCAGTCTGCACTGCAAGTAGAAGTTTATTGTTTTTATTTTAAAATCTTAACGGGTGTGAGAGGTATACATTTCTGGAGACGTTTTCCTCTTGGAGAGAAGTTATATCTTTCTCTCCTTAATGTATAGTCTATATAAATAATGGCTTCATGCTCCTCCATCAGTGTTTTTAAAATCCACTGACAGTTGCAACTATTTTAAAATCTAACTATAGTGTTGGGAAATAAGGCATTTTGTGAATAGAAAATGTATATAAATAGTACACATACCTTTAGGGGGAAAACACTGGAAAGTTGCATACCCATAATTGGTTGCCCTACCTACTTTTGGTGTCTTTCTTCATTATTTACTATGATTGGATTGAAATAGGTACTTCTATTTCTTTACCTTAATAGGTCTTTAATATATGCAGTAATAAGCAGTATATCATAAATTAAGTTTGAAGGTACTTATTTTGCATGGCATGTATCTTTTTATAATTTATGTTATGGTTGCTATAAACAACTGACTTACAATATATTATTGTACAATATAGGATTTGGATTTTGTTGCAGTAGTGCTGAAAGAATGCAATGCAGTTAATTCTCAGATATATTTATTAATACAATGTATTTCATTTACTCTTGCTAAAATAAATGGGCAATTGTTTAAACCTTAGCCATTTTTGATATTCCGAATGCATTAAATAGAGAGGAAAACTATATAGGAACAGTAAAATAATTCAGTTATGAATGGATTTAAACATAAATACTAAATTTATAAAATTAATGCCAAACTCATATGTAGGAAATATTATACTGGTTGGTTATAAAAATTTCACAGCTACCTTCACAGGTAGAAACAGCTTTGGCCAACAACATTTCAAAGTATTGAGTTGTAGACTATCTACCCTTGATATGACAACATTCAATAGTATTGATCTTTTCTAGACCTGTGGAGTGTGGGACAGTTTCGCAGAAATAAGTAAATCAATAATGCTAGAGAAGAAGAGCTAGAGAACAACAGTGCTCCATGAAATGCGAAAGAGCTTTCCTTTTAAGATGATGACTAGGTACATAATCCTAACCTTTTAACATAGTTAATGGAAATGGAATGTACTCATGCTGTTTCATACTTATATTATTTTTTTCATCTTCTTATTTGTTTTAAAGGTAAGACACAAGTCATCACGAAAGGTCTATGCCATGAAACTTCTTAGCAAATTTGAGATGATAAAAAGATCAGATTCTGCATTCTTTTGGGAAGAAAGAGATATCATGGCATTTGCAAATAGCCCTTGGGTTGTTCAGGTGACTTTTATTTGAATTCACATTGGCCAATGATGATAACATTTGTCTTGAATAGGTGTCCAACATTTTGTTTTGTCATTAATATAGAGCATATATAATTTAAAACCATGTTAATTTGTTGACTTATAATTTTTAATTCTCCTTAAACATATATTTGAAAATGTATATTTTACATATAATTACTCATTCCAATAATTAAAATAACTTCAGTACAAATATTTTGCTGTTGTAGTTTGAAAATAAAGAAATAAACTGATAATCATGCATAATGCTAATTGATAATTATAAAAATAGTCTGCTTAGTATGTTCCTATGAGTCATTCCTCTTATGCTTCTGCTGAATTATGTTACAGAAGGTACAGTATTTGCCCTGATTTATAGTCATATCCCAGTTTGTTCAAATAAAATACACATGAACATGCAGCCTTTTTCTTCTCTTTGCAGTTAAAATAGAAATTTTATAACAATAGTTTCTTATTTTATCCATATTAGAAAGCTATGCTTATCATGTCTGGATCCAGACAGTATTTTAATTTAGGTTATCTATTAATATTTTGGTGTATTAAGTTAGTATCTATGACTTTCATTGTTGATGTATAAAACTGTGGTTAATTATGGACTTCCCTGGTTAAAATTGCAATCTGTGCAAGGGAAAGAGTTAATAAGTTGCATGTGAGAGATATAATTAGCTGAATGATAATGAAACCCAGTTCTCTTCCTGCAAAGGCACCCACACACAAATATGCATAATCCTCGACTTATAATCATTTGTTTAGTGGCCATTTGATGTTACAATGGCACTGAAAAAAGTAACATTACTGTTTTTCACACTACAATTATTGCAGCATCCCCATGGTCATGTGACCAAATTTGGACCCTTGCAATTGGCATGCATTTATGATTATTGCAGTGTCCCAGTGTCATGTGATCACACTTTTCAACCTTCTGACAAGTCAAGTCAAGTCAATGGTGAAGCCAGATAGACTTCACAATCATACTACTAACTTAACTCTAGTGATTCACTTAACTACTATGGCAAGAAATGTTGTAAAATGGGGGAAAAATCACTTAACTATTTTACTTATCAATGGAAATTTTGGGTTCAGTTATGGTTGTATGTTGAGGACTACCTATATTAGTTTTTTTATCATTACGCTTACCTGTAACTTCCTCTTTCAAAAAGAAAATAGCAGTTGATAGGAATGCAGCATACAGTGATTCTAGTCTATTGTACTTCACAGTTGTTTTATGCATTCCAAGATGATCGTTACCTTTATATGGTGATGGAATATATGCCTGGTGGGGATCTGGTAAATTTAATGAGCAACTACGATGTCCCTGAAAAATGGGCAAGATTTTATACAGCAGAAGTTGTTCTTGCATTAGATGCTATTCACTCCATGGGTTTTATTCACAGGTAAGTATTTTTATATAGCTGATATTCTCAACATTTAAATTGTATTAAAAATAATAGTGTATTTGAAATTTTAATTTATAATACTACTGGACTATTTACAGTGTCAAACTTGAGCAAATTAGAGGTAATCACCACAAAATTAAATTATTACATCCTTTCTGCAATAAATTTGAAATAAGAATGAGACTTATAATTTAAAAATTATAAACCTTATTTTGAGGGCCACATATCTCTTGGTTTGGTTTGCTTATGATGAAATAGCTATCTCACACTGAGTTTAAACCTAATTGCATGAAGAGAAGAAAGTACATGTAAAGAATTTTTGCTGTTTCAGTTCAGTCCTCTACATCTCTCATGGACAGCAAGGATGAATTGCAAAATCTTTCTGTTGGAATTAGGAGGGCAAAAGGTTTTGTGTCCTATTACACTTTTGTCCCATGTGACAATAGGAATTGGCAGTTGGGATGCCCCTTTACAATAGCTTCTACTTGTATAAATACATAAAATCTAAACCATTACTGTTTAGGTATATCTTTGTTACACCTACTTGCACAAGCATTGTAAAATGTGTCCTTGTGGCAAACCATTTAAAGGACAATGACCAAGAATTTATGGAATGTCAAAATCATTATGACAAAATCATGACTTTCTATCTCCATTTATTATAATGGCAATGATAGATATACTTTATTATAGTCAGTGAGTAGTAAAATGACACTGTTATGAATAAAAGTTAATAGTATATGGATAATCTTCAACTTTTAATTGATTATTATTCCTCATATAATGGTTAAGAACTACTATAAAGTTAAATTATATTCCACAAAACATGAAAATATGTGCAGAAAAGGCAAAATAAGACTATTTTAGCATTACAGAGAGTACAGGTAAACAGATTCTCTTTATTTAATTTATACTTTTTATCTGCCTAATAACTACTGTAGATTCATACTGTATTGATGGATTACAAATTTGCTTAAACAAAATAAAACAATCGGTTTAAATACTTTAATTTCAAAAAATAATGGTGAAAATAAAAATGTATAGAAGTTATTATCTTAGTATAGCGTACACATTTAAAATTAACTATAAATATGCTTAATAAAGTAATGTATTAGTCACTTGTTAAAAACATATTAATATAGATTATATAATATATTAACGTAATATAGATTCCAGATTGTTCCCTGAGGAAGGATTTCCACAGCTGATGGCCTGCAACTGAGAAGTCATCCCCCATTCTAGTCGTATAGATGAGGGCCTTTGTGCATGATTACAGTCATTTGGGCACATATATTAGAAAGGAGATGTTCCTTTTAGAGCAGTGTTTCCCAACCTTGGCAATTTTCAGATGTAGGAACTTCAGCTCAAAATTCTCATCAAGGATTACGATGGCTGGGGAATTATGGCAGATGAAGTTCATACATCTGAAAGTTGCTGGAGCAGAGAAATACTTGTTTTAGAGGTACAGAACTCTAAACCATTCACAGCTTTGTATTTCAACATGAAGACTGAATTGGGATTGAAAGTAGATGGCAATCAATACGGTTGACAAAATACTAATGTATAATTGTATCAGCCAAGAAAGGGGCTTCAATTATGGATACACACAGATCACCCAAAATAACTAAAACATGTACAGATAGTCTTGATTTACAACTAGATGCTTAGTGACTATTCAAGTTACAATTGGCTCCAAAAATGTGACATGACCCAGTTTTGAAGTTCTGATGTCCAATTCTCCCCTCCTGGTCACATGACTGCATTTTTGACAATTGGCAATCATCCTGCATTTACAGACATTTCAGTGTCATTGCTGATTTGGGTTAGTTGAAAAGGTAATGTAAAGTTACATATTTAATCAATTGAGTTCATATCCAATGTGCTATCTTTCAAAATCAAAATCTTAGTGCCTCACTATGGAATAGTTTTCATTTGTTTACACAAAATAATTACATGTTCAACAATTACAAGAAGGGAAATGTACTCTGATCTATTTCAATACATGCCACCTCTTTTTCCCCTTCAACTGTATTGCTCTTTATGCATTTTATTGTACTGCTGGCCAGTTATTGTGGCAGTGAACTTTTTAAAGGATCAAGAAACAGATAGTGTGAAAGATTTTGGTATTAATCTTGTAGAGCCTCTGGCATAAATAATACTGTACTAAATGGAAAAACAAACCGAGTTGATATAAGTATAAAATGTACATCACAATTAAAGAAGAATTTGTTTCAGAAAGGAGCAGAAATGTAAAGGCACTTATAATTCAAAGTTTGAGTCTAATTTTGCTAGCCATTGTTTTATTTGTGTTCTTCATTTGGGATGAGGCTCAGTGATGTTCTTGCTTAATAAATAAAAGTTGATGTGATAATTCTTTTATTGTTTTCAGAGATGTAAAGCCTGATAATATGCTGCTAGACAAATCTGGTCATTTAAAACTAGCAGATTTTGGTACCTGTATGAAAATGAATAAGGTTAGTAGATAAAAATTACTACTAATTAGCTTTTGGCTTGTGAAAAATCATGATACTCTGAAAAATAGATATCAATGTGTGTTTAAATTAAGAATTTTAACTAGGGTTCATACTTAATTTTAAATTTTATTTTTCAAACAGATGTAAGAATCTATCTTGCTTCATATACCTTTCAATGTAATATTAAGATCCTAGAGAGTGACTCCTTTAAAGTTTAAACAATCTTTGCTTTTTTATAGGAAGGTATGGTACGATGTGATACAGCTGTTGGAACTCCAGATTATATATCCCCAGAAGTATTAAAATCACAAGGTGGTGATGGTTATTATGGAAGAGAGTGTGACTGGTGGTCAGTTGGTGTTTTTTTGTATGAAATGCTTGTGGGTGAGTATCAGAAACAAACTGTAAATTAATTACAATTGTATCTTTTTAAAAAAAACTTGTTTGAATCATCTATCCTTTTACCTCACTTGTGTCATCCTCCCCTTCCCTTTTTCTGCTACATCTACTACCCCAGTCTCTTTTTGTGGCTCTTAGAATGAAAACACATAAATGATTTCTACAGAAGGGGGCATGAGGTAGTCTTGGAAAATACATATGATTGTAGAAGATCTATTCTTTTTAGAATAGAATAGAATAGAATAGAATAGAATAGAATAGAATAGAGCTGGATGGGTCCTTGGAGGTCTTCTAGTCCAGCCCCCTGCTCAAGCAAGAGGGCCCACACCATCTCAGACAAGTGACTGTCTAGCCTTTTCTTAACAATCTCCATTGATGGAGCACCTATGATTTCTGGAGGCAAGCTGGTTAATTGTTCTCACTGTGTACTTTGATATGACAATATTGTTTTGAGCCCTTAAAACAAGCATAAAAAGCCACTTTTTACGGCTGAATAGTATTGAAATGTTGCCAGGTTGTGCAGTCTAGCCATGATCAGTTGTGTGACTTACATTTTTTTTCCTTTTTTTAAGGGGACACACCTTTTTATGCAGATTCTTTGGTTGGAACATATAGCAAAATTATGAACCATAAGAATTCTCTTAGCTTCCCTGATGATAATGAGATTTCTAAAGATGCAAAAAATCTTATTTGTGGCTTTCTAACAGACAGGTAATATGTTTAAAATCATATTGTAGAAAAAGTATTTTTAAATACTTGTAATTTTTTTTAAAGCTTAGAAATTAAATTATTAAATGAATTCTTTTAAGAATTATTCATCTTATGTTCATGTAACATATCAAAAAAATTTTAACTATGACTTTTTAAAGTCATTAAAGTTAGTGCTATTGCTTATTTTGTTTTCCTTTTTTGAGGTAGTACTTATCTGGTATTTCTATGGATTAGATAGAATTTTGAGTATAATAGAATACTTTAATAGCAAACTATGAATTGTTCTTTGTGTATTACATTAAACACAACCACATTACTCTATTAGCAGCAAATGAACTTCAATCACGGTGTATTGTTTTAAAACAAGTAATTACTACAGAAACTTTATTATTGTTATTTTACGGGTTGTTCAGCAGCTGTGGAAGAAATGAAATGATTTTTTCCTCTGGATTTCCTGTCTTGAATAATTGTACTTTAGATCTGTAACATTGTTAGCTACTTTTCCTGCCCCTCCCCCAAACTTCTTTCCCTGTCCTTATTCTTAAAGTACAGCAAAGATTTTTCTAATAATTTGAAAGATTTGGAAAGAAATGTTTTTACAGCTATGACATGCTTATCCAAATGCAGATACAAGTAATGATGTAATAATTACTGATTACTTGGAAAAATAGGTTAAAGTGAAATCAGATAAAAAGTTTGTGGAGGAGTTGGAGTGGCTAATTCTATATAAGCATTTGCAATCCCTGTAATATCTGATAAATGTTTCTGACAGCAAACATGCTTTTTATTACTGAGATATTAAAGCAACTGCTAATATTGAAATAAATGATAAAGAAACGATCTTATTTTGAGTTAACATTTCTTTTGTTTACAAATTATTTTCAAGGCAGTATGTATAGCATAATTTAATTTTTTTAAACTTGTACAGGGAAGTTAGACTAGGGAGAAATGGCGTGGAAGAAATCAAGCGACATCCATTTTTCAAAAATGATCAGTGGTCTTGGGAAAATCTTAGGGACAGTAAGTAATTTTCTGCACAAAATTGACTTTTCTTATAATCTTCATGTGTTATATTTTCCTTGTAAATGTTGAAGGAGTATAATTTTCTACATAACGAACAGATAAAAAAAGTAGCTTACCTGCTTATTCAAAAGGCTAAGATTCACACAACGTTCACAGGATTCACATTGTTTCGCTCTAGAAAGTTTATGTACATCCAGTGAGATCTTACATACCTTTTTTCTATTGACAGTCTTTGTCTTCCTCTCTCTTCAGTTTCTAAATATGATTTCCAAATATAATTAATTAATTATCTCCCTTTTGAACCGCAATTTCCCTCAAAGACCTTGGGGGTACTGTGATAAGGGGGATTTTGGGTTGCTATTGAGGAAACAAACCTAGCTGAGCTGGGCATGTAAAATTGGTTGTGCAGTTCTTCAAAATGTACAGAAAAGTACACTTGTCATAACAAACCCTATAAAACACAAAAGTATTTAAAAACCACAACCTAAATATCTTCTATTTATTAAACATAGAATAAATCTTTAATACTTGATTCAGGATAACTGTTTCTAACCTAACCTAGTGGTTAATATTAAATCAATGTCATTAAATTGTTTTGATTTCTATTTAATAATAAATGCAAAATAATTTTTAATCATTCTGGGTTTCCCTTTGTTTTGCTATTATCCCAAAGTTATGAAGTACATTGTAGTATTATAATTGAAACATTTAGTATTTTGAGATAACAGGACAAAATAAGAGTAATTGTGACTATTTTATACAATAATATATGTGACAACTATAATATATTTTTGCTCTTTTATATAATTAAAAAACAGTAGTAAAAATCTTTTATGCTTTATAGAGATTACCACTACTATATATGGAAGTAACTGTTTTCATAAGTCAGTTTATAATAGTTTTCCTGTCCCAGCTAATATCTATAATATTAGAAATATTTTGCAGAATTAAGGCACTCAGATCAGCAGTTTGCTGAGAGCTACTGAAAAATAGTTTGCTTCTTCCTATTACGTAATTTTTGAAACTTTTAAGTTTCTGGGGGATTTATGCACATGCTGCTCAAAATATAAAAAGAATTTCAGCATTGTATGATCTTGTAAAACAACTTCATTTTTTGATATCAGCTTCATTACATTTATACCTGATAATATACACATTTTTATACAATTAATAATCTTTGTTCTTTTGGGGGGTTTTGGGGTAGCCGTAGCACCTGTTGTGCCTGATTTAAGTAGTGATATTGACACTAGTAACTTTGATGATCTGGAGGAAGACAAAGGTGAAGAAGAAACATTTCCTATACCAAAAGCCTTTGTTGGCAACCAGCTACCTTTTGTAGGATTTACTTATTATAGTAATCATCAGTAAGTATATGTAGATTTAATATATTGGTTTGTCGGTAAAACTCATGAGTAAACTTATAAAAGGAATATAACAAATATAAATTATTATTGCAGTAATTAAAAACTGCCTTGTGTTAGCATATTGATATTGGAAACATAGCCATATTGCAGCTGTATTTAGTTTAGAGGATTGTCATCCATTTTGTAGAGATTATTTTGGTTTCTGGTAACGACTACATTTTGCTTTATGTGTGTATTTTCAATTAAATAAGCCAAAATATTCAGGTAATATATTGCAGTTACCTACAGGGATCAAAACTATGTTTGGTATATGCAACAAAGTCTAATAAGGAAAGAAAAAAAATAAGGTGTCTGCTTATTTGAAATATCAAGTTGCATGTGTTTAATAGTGCTAGAATGATCTCTGATTCACTTCAGAAGGATACTTTGGAGCACAGATGCATCAATGTCTGCACTCTAAAGCACCTGGATTTTTCCTGAAATTATGCAGCAACTATATTATGACTAATATAAAATGCTTAAATTTTAAAGTGCACAGTACAGAGAAATTATAAATAAATAAATTGAAAAACAACAATGGAAGAGAGCTTTTTTCTTTTGAATGTTGCATAGTGTATGTTGCCTAGTTGTAGTATAAATAATGTATGAGAAACAACACATATGTTTCCCCGAAAGTAATACCTACCCTGAAAATAAGCCTTAGCTTGATTGTTGGGAGTGGGCCTAATATAAGCCCTACCCCCAAAATAAACCCTAGTTTTGGGGCGAGGCACACATCTAAAAATCAAGCTGGGGTGGGGGAGTGGAGCTGCCCCACACACCCCGCACCCACTTACCTTGCAGCCAGGCCTCTCCTCACCAGTATAACAAGAATTGAATCCATAGCTTGGTTCTTGGCTGCAGAGGCCTTCCAGAAAGGCCTGACTGTGAAATGCAGGCCGCAGAAGAAGTGGGCCGGCTGGGTAGGAATGTCTGTGCTGGTGGTGAGTGGAAAAGACATCCCCCCCTCGGAAAATAAGACCTGGTGTGTCTTTTGGAGGCAAAAAATAATAAAAATAAAAAATAAGATCAGGACTTATACACACAGCCACAAAGAAGACTTTATGATTTATATAATTAAACTATAGGGTAGTAAGACATTTTTCATTGATTGCTGACAATCTCTGTATAGTTAATTGTCTAGTATAGAATCTTCTTGGGCTCATAGTAAATAGAATTATATGGTTTTTAACTTTGGAAAAAAATTATTAAAATTTTATTCTGAGAATATTTATATTTCTTTTTGTGTCTTTCTAAAACTACTAAAATTGTGTTTATAGGTATTTATCTACCTGCACAGCTAATTCGAATGACAACAGAACAACCACCAACGTAGATAAAAACTTGGTATATTTATTTATTTATTTATTTTAAAAAATTGTCATTGGTTAAATTTATTCTATAATTTGTTTACGTCCTGAAAAATGACATATTTTATATTAGATATAATTATATAATGTAACTTAAACTATAAAAACAAAAATCATTTAAATGTTAAAATTGTGTACTTAAATTGTATATATTTTTAGTTTTACGTAAGTATTATAATTTAGCTAAACTAAAATACATTTTCTTTAACAAGTACCATAAATTGAAATAGATGCCTCTGTTGGTTAAAGACTTAAAGTAATATTTTCCATAATGGATATACAATAGTTAAGTGCAACATTTTAATACCATTTTTGCAGTTCCAAAATATAATTGAATATTTTAAAAATAAGAAAAACACATACTTTGTTTTATGTTTTATATATTTTAAATAAATAATAGAAAAAAATTTGAAATGTGATGTTTTGCATCCCTAGCATCTTTATTTCAGGGACAAAAGAAGACAATTTTATTCTCAATGAAGGGCATTAAAATGACTTCTTAAAAAGTTAATATGGAGTTGATTCTTCTGTCATCTTTTTAATGAAGAATTATTAATTAATAAAGAATTTAAGTTAATGAATTTGCTTTTGATGCTACATTTTATTTCATTTTTGGCATTACCTATAAATGAGTTCATATTTAATTGTGTTAGCTGGAGAAAAATACCCATTTTAGCCTAATGTTAGTTGCTCCAGAAATCACATCTAAAATAAGAGCTTCACTACATTACTTTAGGAATATACTTAAAATAGAAAGAGATGTAAAATGCTCACTTGCTGAGCCCTTAAATAAAATTGTTTTACTTTTTTTCACTTTTTATTGAATGTGGAAAATATTAATTTTAATCTCTTGGAAATCCAGATTCATTTTGTTTTAAAAATCAGATTTGTTTTTTACATAAGCCACTGTTGCTAACCATTTATAAAACCGTATTCTGCTGATGGAGAATGTAGACTCCATGAATAAAACTCAACTTTCATTTCAAAATATTTCCTTTGGCAGCTATCAAATCTATTAGTGTAATAAGAGGTTCTCATGTTCACTTTCTGTTTCTTAAACAATAAAAATTATGGAATTTAAAAGCAGTCCCAATCTTTGCAATTTGGCGGCCCGGCTGGGGAGGAGAGGGGAACCAGGCTGCCCAAGTTGAGCTGCGCGTGCGTGCACACTGACTCCTTATTCCCACAACCCAGTTCCAAATAGGAACAGGAATTTGGGACCCTTGATTTAAAAGACACAATTTTAAATAATGCATCAACGTCAAACCATATGTGAATAATAAAATTCAAAAGTGAGGAGGTTGTTTTTCCAACTATGGTTTCTCTGTGAGTATTAAAATACAACCAGTTTTAGAGGTTTCATGCACTCTACATAGTGCTGGAAGGCACAGTAGCAACATTATCTTTTCCTGCACTGAAGACACCAAACTTCAAATATTCACTGAAGTAACTGGGTCTAAGAAATATTTATTTTCTGATTCTTATTTTTACTAGATTCTACATCATTTAAACATTTATTAATTTTTCCAGTAATATTTTTCAAATAAGTGTCTACTCAAAACAAAAGAATATTTAATTTTTAAGAATAAAATCTTAAATAGTTAATATAAAAATAAAAGTGATTCTCATTATCAGCATTGGTGGATAGCTTTTTTAAATACTTTATGGATACACACAATGTAAAGTGGACTTATTTATATGTAAAGGACACTATTATTGTTTAGTCACAAGCCCTTTAATTTGTTCCTTTTCCCCCTCCAATCTCAGTTCTGGTAAGGCCATAAATTGTCTGATTGGGGAAGAAAGAATAAACCGTCATATTCTTTTTTCTTTTTCAAGAGTACTGATGGGGAGAGAAAATCATTATTTTGACATATTCTAAAGACAAGGGTTTGAGGCTTTTTTTTACTTTTCATTAGGATCAATACTAATGTGGTTTGGAAAATTAATTAGACGTGTTTGTCTTTTACCAAGACTTTTTAATATACAGGCATCAGAAAACCATTCCACAAATGTTATGCCTTGCATATTTAACTAGTTCTATAAAAGTATAACTTTTATAATCCATTTTGTATTTTCTACTTATAGTTAGAATCTTTGCAAAAAAATATTTATCAGCTTGAAGAACAGCTACATAATGAAATGCAGTTAAAAGATGAAATGGAACAAAAATTTAGGTAATATATTTCATTTTTTTCAGAATGTCAACCATAATTGTTATTAAATATCACTTGTATGATAATAGCATTCAACATGTTCATGTATATCAGCAAACATGGAACAGATGTGAGCAGTGGTGGGATTCAAATAATTGAACAACCAGTTCTCTGCCCTAATGACTGTTTTAACTATAAAAAAATGATATACCAAAAGGTAGTTTATTATTTCATGCTTAAATAAATAAGAACAATACTTAAATAAGAACAATAAAAGGTACACAAAACTAGATTATGTTATAAGAAAGAATTTTAAAATATTAATTAAAAATATGTTATTTAACATATTATAAAATATGTTAAGATATTTCCATATTGCTTCTTGATTGGCGTCCTTCTCTTTTATCTGAGCATCATCGGCTGTGTCATTTATCCTTAACCATCTTTTCACTGTTGCAACAGGAGGCCATGAAGCTCATTGGGCCAATTGTGCTGGTTCTGTTGCTCACGGCAGGAGGCCATGCAGTGCATCACGCCAATTGCACTGGTGCCGCCACTCGCAGCAGGAGGCCGCACAGTGCATCAGGCCGATCGCGCCAATCAGCGCGATGAGCTTTGCAGCATTCAGTGAGCAACAGCAGTGGCACAATGCGTCACATGGTATTGGGCCACAAGTGGCCGCAGAAGAACTCAGCCGGTTCACCAAACTCAACAAAAAATTAGGTATCAGTTCTGCCAAACTGGCTGAATTCCACCACTGGAATTGAGGAATTTGGGAAACTACAAACTGTATTTTTGTCATTTCCTGTTCCCATAGGAATTACTGACTTTAGATCTATTTAAGAGCAATAATTTTGAACACAATGTTGTAAAAAATTGGTTATGATAGCACAGACTTTTTAGTGGCATTAGCATTTTTGTTATTAAAATTTTAATGGTTTGGATATGTATTTAATGTTTTGTCTGTATTGATCAGCTACATATGAAATATTTTGTCTTAAAAGCAGTCAATAAAATTCAGCTTTTATATTCTTTATAGAACATCAAATATTAAACTAGACAAGATAATGAAGGAACTAGATGAAGAGGTAAGTGAATTTTCTGATACATTTTCAGACTGCACACAGTTATCATTTCTTAGAAATGAACACAGTTTTACATTATGCTTAGAATAGATGAGAAGAGATTGCTAATATATTGGCCCCCAACTATTCTGGCACTAAGGACTGCTTTTGAAAGAAAAATCTTCTTCCGGGGACTGGGGGGCGGAAGGCAGTGGTTTCATAAGCAACCTAGATCTCATGCATGCACACATGAAGCTTTGCTCACTCACCTGCCCTTGTGTGGCCCGGTTTCTAACAGGCCGCAGACCATTACCAGTCCATTGCCTGGCCTAAATTAGACCACCTATCAAAACAAAAATGGGCCTTGATTTCTTCTAGGCTTGCACATTCAACCTTCCTTCTTATCCTCCATAATCAAAATTTTATCCTTTAGTCACATATTTAATGCTCTTTATTATATATACCATATTTTTCGGACCATAAGATGCACCTGACCATAAGACACACCCAGTTCTTAGAGCAGGAAAACAAGAAAAAAAATATTTTCAACCAAATAGTACCGGTATACTAGGAAGGAAGGAGGGGGGAGAGGGAGAGAAGGAAGGAAGGAAGGAAGAGAGAGATAGAAAGAAAGAAAGAAAGAGAAGAGAAAGAGAGAGAGAAAGAAGGAAGGAAGGAAGAAAGAGAAGGAAGAAAGAGAAAGGAGGGAGGGAGGATAGAGGGAGCAAGGAAGAGAGAGAGAGAGAAAGAAAAGGAAGGAAGGAAGGGAGAAGGAAGGAAGGAAGGGAAGGAAGGAAGAAAGAAAGGGAGGAAGAAAGAGAAAGAAAGAGAAAGAAAGAAAGAAGAAAGAAAGAAAGGTAGGTACTGGTAGTTTCTTTTCCCTGGATAGGTTTTCTAAGATGCCGAAGCAATTTCAAACAATTAGCAGTCTTATCTTGCAAATGGGAAATCACTTCCAATAAACTTCACAGAGAAACCTGCAGGGACAACTCCTCACGGCTTTGCTGGGGCAAGTCGCCTATGAGGTTTATTTCAGCAAAAACTATTTCTTTAGCAGTGAGGTAAAAGAAAGAAAATATGTGCCCACAGGGAGGGGGAGGCAGTCAGAAGGCATGGCAGGCACGTCCATATTTCCTCCCCTGCCGACCAATCACAGGGGCGGGGCGGAGAATTCCACGTCTTCATTCAATCACGTCTCTCCAATGGAGCTGATGGACTGCGTTAACTGAACAGGAGACAAGTGTTTTCGCTTACCTTCGGACCATAAGACGCACCTCTTTCCACCCACTTTTGGGAGGGGAAAAGTGCGTCTTATGGTCCGAAAAATACGGTATGTATGGAAATGTTAAAGATAAATAACTAGTTTAAAAAGTCTTCTAAATGCTGGTTTAAAAATGCTTTATTTAAAAAAATGTAATTTAGGTTAGTACTGAAAAAAAAGAAGAAAGGCTGTTGAATATGGAATGTGGAATATTGGGTGTGATTCTCACAGCCACCAAAATGTGAGAGCCAATTTTTCATTTGTGGATTTTGCTGGATTTTAAGGTACAAATTGGGTCTTTTAAGCCTTATTCAGGCTTAAGATACTCACTGTAGCATGTGAATTTCTAATCACGCTCCAGAACTCTTTTTCTGATACATTTTCAGAGTGCACACAGTTATCTTTATAAAAACTAATATTCAATTGCCTATACATCAGTTTGTTACATTTTAAAGTAGCAAATGTATTTCACTGTATTGTATTGTAGGACTCTTTTGATTAAAATAATTGCAGTTCTATATTCAGATGAATGCTTACTAGTAGAGTTTTACTGCTAAAATATTACAACTTACAGGGAAATCAGAGAAAAAATTTGGAATCGACAGTTACTCAAGTAGAGAAGGAAAAGATGCTCTTGCAACACCGAATTAGTGAATATCAAAGAAAAGCTGAACAGGAGAATGAGAAACGTCGAAATGCAGAAAATGAAGGTAAGCTGTATTTCTGTTTTGTTTATTACAGTAAGAAAGCTTTTCATACAATCATAGTGCTAGAAGAGACTTTGGAAGTATTGTAGTCCAATCTCCTGTCCATGGTAGGACTCTTTCCTTGTCATAAATTTCTATATTGTGTAAGCTTATATACTATGCATCCGCCCCTTATTTTTGTTCGGCATGAACAAACTTGGTTTATCAGCACAGCTAGTCCTCAACTTATGACCACAATTGAGCCCAAAATTTCTGTTACTAAGCAAGACAGTTGTTAAGTGACTTTTGTCCCAGTTTATGACCTTTCTTGCTACACTTGTTAAGTGTATCACTGCAGATGTTAAGTTAGTAACACAATTGTAAAGTGAATCTGACTTCCCCATTGACTTTGCTTGGCAAATGGTCGCAAAGGAACATCGTAGCCCTAGGATACTGCAACCATCATGAGTACAGGCCAGTTGCCAAGCGTCTGAATTTTGACTGTGGGGATGCTACAACAGTTGTAAGTGTGAAAAATGGTTGTATTACTTTTTTCAGTGCCATTGTAACTTCAAACATTCACTAAATGAACTGTTGTAAGTCAGGGACTATCAACAATGTCATATTTGCAACATACTCTTCCTCTTCTACCCTGGTACTGGGATTTCATGTTCTCCATTCACTTAGCTTTGGTTACAGTCATTTCAGCCCTTTAGTACTGTCTGTCTTAGTGTTTGCCTGCTTATCTTTTGATGTATTTCTGTGGCCCCCTTCCTTTCTTGTTATATGGCTTACTGTTTTGAGTGTAGTTCTGGATGTTGGTCTTTTACCTCTCCATGGTTAATTTAAACCTGCCAGATGACCTGAGTAAGATGTCTTTGAAACACATTCTTCTCAGTCCTTGTGAGGTAAAGTGTATATTTTACAAAAGCCCTTTAGTAGATAATATGTCCTGGTCCAGGAATCCAAATTTTTGTTGATGACACCATTCCTTGGACTAATGTTTTATGTCCCCAATCTTCTGTTCCTTCCTCAGGCCACAATCATCAATAGAAAGTATGAATGATAATGTTGCTGCTGTTGTTATTGTTATTTTTAAATAAAATGGGAAGTGTTTCGATTTTAAATGTTTTGTTTCTGCAATTTATCTAGAAATATTTTTAAAAATGTATGTTTAAAATGTTTTTCTTTGCTTTTAGTATCAACATTAAAAGATCAGCTGGAAGACTTAAAAAAAATTAGTCAACACTCACATATTACAAACGAAAAAATTACACAGCTGCAAAAGCAAGTAAGCAATTTTGCGTATCTATTTTGTTTCATAAATATATTCATTCCAACTGAGTTACATACTGCTGCCCTTCATGAAAGCCCTAAAGATTTAGAAACAATAGCGGAAGCTTGTAACCAATTTCCAGCAGAAGTAGTTGATCAGTCATCAGTAACTGAGTTTAAACATGCTTGGAATAAATACATCTCCATTGACTGCCAAAATAAAAATTAAAAACCTGAAAGGGCAGACTTGATCAGCTTAATATGTTTCTATTTCCATGAGATGCTGGACCTTAGGGTTTTATGAAGTTACTGCTTTGTTATGACTGTTTTAATGATTTTAATGATTAATGATTCCTAAATAGTTGTTTTGCTATTTTGTTCTTCTGTTATTCTACTAAGGTTGTAATTTGTCCCATGTGTTATATTGAGTTGCTTGATGTTTACATGGCCAAATAAATATAGTGCATTCAGAAAGTTTTCAGATCACCTTCACTTTTGTCAATTTTGTTATGCTGCAGCCTGATTCTACAGTTGTTGAAATTCTTTTTTTCTCATTAATCTACATTCAAAACCCCATAATGACAAAGTGAAAAGAGAATTTTAGAAATGTCTGTAAATTTATTAAAAAGAAAAAACTGAAATATCACATTGGCATAAGTATTCAGATTCTTTACAATACTTGAAAATTAGGTCAGGTGCCTTCCATTTTTCTTGATTGTTGCTGACATGTTTCTACACTTCAGCCTATGGAAAATTAAATTGAGCACCTCACAGCTGACAATGCATATTGTAGTAGAGCAAAAGCCATGAGGTCAAAGGAACGCCCTGAAATGTTCAGAGACAGGGTTATTGCAAGGGGGGAGAGTAAAATTTGTGCATAGAAAGTTCCTAAGAACACAGTGGCCTCCATAATTCTCAAATGGAAGAAGTTTGGCACAACCAGGACTCTTCCAAGATCTAGTCGCTCAGTCAAACTGAGCAATCGGGGGAGGTGACCAAAAACCTGATGGTTACTCTGAATGAGCTCCAGAGTTCCTGTGTGGAAATGGGACAGAGTTCCAAAAGGAGAACCCATCACTGCAGCCCTCCAGCGATCTGGGCTTTGTGGCAGAGGGAAGCCTTGCCTCAGTGCAAAACACATGAAAGCCCACTTAGAGTTTGTAAAAAAGCACCTGAAGGACAGTAAGGAACAAAGATTCTCTGGTCTGATGAAACCGAGATTGAACTAAGCGTTATGTTCTAAACGTTATGTCTGGAGGAAACCAGGCACCGCTCATCACCTGCCCAATATCATCCCAACAGTGAAACATGGTAGTGACAACATCATGTGGGGGTATTTTTCAGCAGCAGTGACTGGTCAGGGTTGAGGAAAACCTGTTCCACAGTGCTCAGGAACTCAGACTGGGCCAAAAGTTCACTTTCCAACATGACAGTGATCTGTGAATGTCCTAAAGTGGCCCAGCCAGAGCCTTGATTTGAATCCTAGTGAACATCTCTGGAGGAATCTGAAAATGGCTGTCCACCGACGGTCGCCATCCAACCTGACTGAGCTTGAGAGGATTTGCAAGGAAGAATGGCAGAAAATTCCCCAATCCAGGTGGGCAAAGCTTGTCACGTCATGCCCAAAAAGACTCGAGGCTGTAATTGCTGCCAAAGGTGTTTCAACAAAGTACTGAGTGAAAGGCCTGAATACTTAAACCAATGTGATATTTCAGTTTTTACTTTTTAATAAATGTACAGACATTTCTAAAATTCTGTTTTCATTTTTTCGTTACGGGGTACTGAGTGTAGATTAATGAGAAATGAATTTTAACTGTAGAATCCGGCTGTAGCATAATAAAATTGACAAAAGTGAAGGGGGTCTGAATACTTTCTGAGTTTACTATAACTAATTCTCCCTTTTTAGGGTATATATGAGTCATGCTCATTTTAGACTAACCTCTAATTTTTTTTTCCTAATCCTGTTGCTTACACAGCTTGAAGAGGCCAATGATTTGCTGAGAACAGAGTCAGATACTGCAGCAAGACTAAGGAAAAGTCATACAGAAATGAGCAAGTCAATAAGTCAATTTGAATCATTAAATAGGGAGTTGCAGGAAAGATGCAGAATTCTAGAAAACACAAAATTACAGGTGGAAAAGGATTGTTTCCAGCTACAAGGAGCACTAGAAGTAGAACGAAGAGATAGGAGTCATGGATCAGAAATTATTGGAGAGCTACAAGGTAATAATTTTTACACTAATGTAATTATAAAATGTAAAGTTTTTTTCTGATATCTTGAAATATAAATAACAATTTTGGGCTGAGTTATGTATATGAATGGTGAAAGATAAATTAAATATAAATGCTCTTATATAAATGTAAAGACTGCATACTTTATGTAAAACTAAGAATTTGTAGTAGCTGTTCCATTTCCCTAAACATATTTTCATGGACTTTTTTGCATAATAGACAAATAATAGGATCTGATTCTTTGTTTTCATATCTGTAAAATAAGATGTTTATTTATTTATTAAATTTATATGCCACCTCACTATCAAGGGACTCTGAGCAGTTTACAGTGCCATAAATAACAATATAGAACAATTAGGGTTAAGGTTAAAAACATAAAAGATTGAGGATTGAAAGTAAAAACAAAATATAAATGCTGTTATTGTGCAGAAGAATTCAGCATGACAATTATATGCATCCTATGCTACAGATATTAGATATGAATTGTTGCAGTAAGCTAGGATGCAGCAGCATACAACAAAGAATCCAGTCTGGCCTTTGGATATATGTAGAATCTATCCAAATGTGCCTGTGGAAACCTGCAAGAAAAGATATATGCTATTAGTACTATGTGGCCGTGGACATTTGCAACTTGATTTTAGGCTATATTATGGCTGCCTAGAAGTATAGAAATCAATTGTAGGACATATAGGAACTTGGAGCAAGAAAAGAAAAATGCTAGTAATATTTTAATTTAAGGAATGACTAGTCCATTTCCCCAAAGAACTCTTGGATTAAGTTTTAAATCTAGGGAAAAAATTTCAAGCAAATGGTACTATTTATTTTTTGTAGCTCCCTATATGAAAAGCTGTACTTGATTTTAACATAAAATGATATTGCTCTTGCTCATTTATACATAGTTATTTTTTCAACAAGACAAAATTGTATCCTCCAGAGGACATCTTGGCCATGTTCACTTTAAAATAAATAAATAAAAGCACTTACTATTATGCACAGTAAAACTACATCACTTACATTGTATTTGGTTACAAAAATGTTTGTGGATCCTCATGGGAGGTTAGAGAACATCCTTGAAACTAGCTTAAAATATGTATAGTAAAACTAGATAAAATATGTTTATGATTCTAAAGAGTCTTTCCATGTCAGCCAGATTATGAATCTGCCCACTGTCCCAATTTCAGATGTGTTTCTGGCTGAAAAAAGTTACCTAGCTTTAGCTTTCTTCGAAGCATTTCTGCTCATATATTTCGGAATTTAAATGTGCAGAATTGATTTATCTAAAGCTTTTATATTTTTGTACACTACCTAGAATCCCACAATATAAAAGTGGTACTTCTACAAATAATAACCACAGACTGCAGTGCAAGAATAAAATACTTTCTCTCTTGTCCTGACTTAACTACTCTTGCTTCTCTTTATTTTGAACTAATAGTTAAGAAAATCTACTTTTGAATAGGACGTAAATCATAGAATTAAATCCTATGATTTTATTAATGCAGATATTAAGTATGAAAAGGAACTTCCTTGTTCATAAATACTGTTTACTGAGGGTGAACAATAGATGGCGAGTTAAAATAGTTTTCTGAGGAATATATAGGTCATTTAATGTCTTTATATAAAAAAAACTTATTTGTGCTACTCTACAAATGTGCTGGAAAATTTATGGGCGTAATCTTTTTTGCCACTCTACAAATGTATTGGGAAATTTGTGGGCATAATCTTTTTGTATCAATAAATGTAATTACTTCAAATCAATAAAGACTAGCATTTTTATTGCAAATGTGAATATTCCACATCTGCTATTTTAATTAAATGTGATCACTTAGCCTTTCTTGCATAATTTCATTTTCAGTATTTTAATTGCATATATGTGTACCCATATGAAAATATATGTTTACACATTTTCAGTTTAATTAATAATTTAATGAAAGTTGAAAACATAGATCTAACATTTTAAATATAATCTATTTTCTCAATGAATCATCTTTGATATATGTGAGGAGTTTATGTATGTAAACCATTCTTGTCCATATGGAGTCATAGAAACAGTTAAAATATATTTAATTAATACTATAGCTCGGATTACATCTTTACAAGAAGAAATCAAAGGTGTGAAAAACAATCTTGAGCGAGTAGAGGAAGAAAGAAAACAGGCCCAAGACATGCTTAACCATTCTGAAAAGGTACGGTAACTAAGTAATGAGGCACAAGGTCTTATGTATCTTGGAATAAATCACTGCGTATTTAGAATAAAAATATATCTGCATATTTTTAGAATTACAAATGTACATCTGTTAAGATTCAATACTTCGTAGTAACAGGAAGGATAATCCTGGTCCCTTTTTGGTTAATATATCATAAGTAAAACCAAAACATAATTTTACTCCAAGCACATTTACTCTATGCATTCTAGGGTTTAGAAACTGTAAAGTTAGTGTATTATTGCCCATATCCTACAGGCATTTTATTGATACGTACTGTGTTTTCCCAAAAATAAGACTTAGCTTGATTTTTGGGGGTGGGCCTAATATAAACCCTACCCCCCAAATAAGGCGAGGTACAGGCCTAAAAAGCTAGGGTGGGGGATGGAGCTGTCCTATGCGCCCCACACCCACTTACTTTACCGATAGGACCGCCGATGCCCGAGTTCTTCTGTGGCTGCTTGTGGCCACATGGCTTGTTTTGGGCTGGTGCCGCCACTTGTGGCAGGAGGCACGTGGCACTTTGCGCTGTTGCTGTTGCTCACGGCAGGATGCTGCATGGCATTTTGGGTCAGTACTGCAGCTCACAGCAGGATGCTGTGCAACACTTTGGGCCAGTGCCGCCGTTTGTGGCAGGAGGCTGCGCAGTGCTTTGGGCCAGTGTTGCCACTTGCTGCAGGAGGCCACGTGGCTCATGTGAGTGTTGACACTGGCACGAAGCACCACACGGGCCTCCTGCTACGAGTGGTGGCATTAGCCCAAAGGCAGGAGGCCACATGGCACTTTGGGCCGGTGCCGCTGCTTGCAGCAGGAGACCACACAGTGCTTCGGGCCAGTGCTCCTGCCATAAGCAATGGCACCAGGCTGCAAGTAGCAGCAAGAGGCCGCTGAAGAAGTCAAGCAGCGATGCAACAGGTTGGGGCATGGGAGGCTGCAGCGAAAATAAGACCTGGTGCCTCCTTTGGACACAAAATATAAGAATGGGTCTTATTTTGGGGAAAACACGGTACTCAGGGTCCTAGTAGATGTGCATCAAACAAAAAGGTATGTAGGAAGAAGAAAGGTACTGAAAAGTATAAAACATGAATACTTGTCATATTTAGTATATCTGATACCATTTTCTACAAAATATCTTGCAGGAGAAGAATAACTTAGAAATAGATCTAAACTACAAACTTAAAACGGTACAACAACGTTTAGAGCAAGAAATAAATGAACATAACATAAACAAAGTTCGGTTAACTGACAAGCATCAGTCAATAGAAGAGGCCAAATCTGTTGCTATGTATGGTAAGTTCTTAAAGAATAAGCAAGGTTAATATGTAATTAGCTTTTATATAGTTCTCTCTTTAAATAATTGGTTGTATGTTCCTTTCTAATCTGTCTAGTTTCCTTGGCAACCATCTAAGAGTAATTTGCCACCACCTTCTTTTGGGATCTCTCCCCCCCCCACCCCAATTGCCTATCTAGCCTATAGACCTTTGATTTTCTGGTGATTCCCTATTAGAAACTAAGCAATCTACTCTGTGTACCTTTGGGGTTTGCTGTAAGTTACCCTTTGGAAAATTTCCTTTAGGAAATGGGATACCAGGGTGTCAAGCTAGCCTTCAGTATGATTCATCATACTTCTGGAAATTCAGTAGATTTCTACAGAATATTAATCTACTATTATAAAAGAAAGTCTCTAATACCAGAAATGTGGCTTGTTGTAAATGACATTGGGAGATGGAGGGAAGAGATGCTGCCTATGGAATAATTGGTTAAGAGAGTACATACCCTACATGTATATAATGGACAGAGAAAGAAACTCAGAAGGGAACATTCTTCTCAGGATGTAAAAGAGACAGAAGATTTGTACTATCATATTGACAAGGTTTTCTTGTCATGTTTTTCTGCCTACCTGGGGTATGTGGGGTAGTTATTTTCTATTATTTAGTTATGAAAAAATCTAGGTACCAGTCTTTGTTTCTTATATCGTTAATAAGCTGGTAATGAACAAAAGAGAACAATTGACATCTCAGCATATGTAATCTATATACATTAGGTATATCATTATACTACAGGTAACAATTCTAGGGAGATTTTTAGATATCAATATAGCTGCTCCAAATGCTTGATATTTTCTCTCATCTTTTAGTAGGATATCTGGAAGATCGTATGAATACATTCTTTTTTGCTTTCTAATGTACTTTAACAGGTAGTTCTCACTTAGCAATCACTTGTTCAGCAACTGTTCAAAGTTATGATGACACTGAAAATGTTACAACAGGTCTTCAAAGTTATGGCTACTTTCCTGTAATCCACATGATCATAATTTGGGCGCTTGGTAATCAGTGCACATTTATGATAGTTGCAATTGAGTGGTCCATGATTGCCATTTATGAACTTCACAGCCAGCTTCCAACAAGCAAAGTGAATTGGGAAGCTGGCAGAAAATCACAATTTGTAGTGAAGTGACATCACACTTAATGACCCACAGTTATTTGCTTAACAACTGAGCCAGAAATGAAGTGATGTTGTGACTTGGGCTTAGCGACACATTGGTACTAAATGCAGTAAGTGAGGGCTACCTATGTTTAATTTTTGTTGTCTTTCTTTTTCCTCATAGAAATTGAAAAAAAAGTTAAGGAAGAACGAGCAGCAAGAGAGAAGGCAGAAAATCGAATAGTTCAGATTGAAAAGCAATGTTCCATGTTAGACTTTGATCTGAAGCAATCACAGCAGAAGATTGAGCACCTTATTGAACAGAAAGAGAGACTGGAAGAGGAGGTAAAACAATAGTTTCTATACTATGTGAACATTCCTTTTAGGTGTATATGAAAAAAATATCTTATTTCTATGAACCAAAAAATGTCTGTGTAGCTGCAAATAATTTCACAATTTATTTGTTTATAAATTGCCTCATACCTAACGCTCTGGACATGAAATTCTAAAATCTTTCCTAAATCATAATTAAGCAGTTTCAAGTAGAATTGGAAGGCAGTGACAGGTATTTTATGAAACTACTTGAAGCTTTGTTTTGGTACATTGGGAAAAAGGTAAAAATATTAAAACTTTATTTTTTTATGATAAATTCTCCATTAACTTTATCATAGCATAAATAACTATCCATCCCACACAAATCTCAAATCATTTCCTTCTATCTCCAATAACCTTCTTTTTCTCAGCATTGGCACAGTGGTTGGAATGCAGTATTGCAGGCTAACCCTGCCCAGTGCCAGTAGTTTGATCCTGACTGGTTCAAGGTTGATTCAGCCTTCCATCCTTTCGAAATCGGTAAAATTACAACCCAGATTGTTGGGGGCAATATGATCACTCTATAGAAGTTGTAGAATATAATTTCAGATCAGATAAACCCCAAACTAATCATTCTTTGGCATCATAAAATGCCTTATATTTTACAGTTTTCCCCCTACCATATAATTTAGACATATCTTTCTGCCATTGTTTAAATCAGTTGTTAAACTTGTGATGTCTGAAATAAAAATAATATTCTAGGCAAAACATGCATCTTAATCATAGAGATTCTCCCCAATTACAATAATAGATCTAAACTACAATAGAACTAAATCACATGATAATTGTATTTTTTCAGTTTAGCATATTATTTTAGAGTTCAATCCATGTCTTGACAAAATTATTTTGAAATGGCATACAATTCATTTTTGTCAAATTAACACTCAGATATTTTATCTTTTTCTCAATCTTGAAATCCATTTTGTTGATCAGTTTGGTTTCATCTAGCATGTTTATATTTTCATTATCATCTTTGTCTTCTGTTTATTAATCTTAAAACCAGCTAACACATAAAATTCTTCTAGTTTTCTTAATAATTCAGTGTCCTTTAAAGAATCTTCCAAAACCAACACCCAATCATCTGCAAAAGCTCTCAACTTGTCTCTTTTAATTTTTAAATTCATTATTCATCTTGCTCTGTATTTTTATTCACAGTTTAAGAACCAAATAAGCAAAGGGGGAGGGCTAATGGGCTTGTCTTGTTTCTTTTTGTATCTCACTATCTCCATTAACAATAACTATTTCTGTGAGGCATAAATCAGTTTTACCAATTTAAATTGTCAAAAGCTTTCTGTAGAACAGCAGGCAAAGCTGGGGGTGGGGGGAATTAAACATATCATCAGTTTAGAATTGTTCTCTTCACACAAGTCCCTGAAGTCCAACCCTTCCTGAATTCCATTGACCCTTATCTGATGCCAATTTGTGTTGAACTTTAGTCGATCAGATTCTTGTGTAAAGACTTGAATAAATATTCTATGCTGCAACCTTACAAATCGACCTCTTAACACCTGACACTTTTTCCTGAAATTGGATAATGCCAAAGTAAGTAGGTAGAAATAAATAAATTGTTTATTATGTTTTAGGTTAAGAATCTGACACTTCAGTTGGAACATGAGATAAATAAAAGAGTGATGACACAGAATGAACTGAAGATGCATGCTATAGAAGCAGATAGTTTAAAGAGTTCAGAGAAGCAGCTAAAACAGGAGATCAATGCATTGTTGGAAGCAAAAAGATTAGCAGAATTTGAATTGGCTCAGCTAGCTAAGTAAGTTGCATTGTTATCAAAAAGAACTGTATTGTGAATGACTGTTTTTAGTAATGTGATTTGTGCTATGTTGTATTGACATCTGACTTCACTATTTATAGTTATTTATGCAAACATCTCACGGAAGGTGTTCATAAAAACTAATGACATAAATATTTTAAACTTCTAGACTTATTAAGATTCCTGTGTTCTACTTAAATAATATTTTTATTGCTTGATCTACTGAACATCTTTTGACTAAGAGTTCAGAATAGAAATTCCTTTAATTTTTTCCCCATCAAAGGCAATACAGAGGAAATGAAGGCCAAATGCGTGAACTACAAGATCAACTAGAAGCTGAACAATATTTTTCTGTAAGTGTTCTTTATATTGCACAAGCATTTAATGATGTTATGTACAAGTTGCATTAATCATTAATAATGACCTTCACTTTTAGATAATATTAGTGCCTTAGAATGGGAAAAGTATTAAGTGGGGGAGGAAGAACAAGAAAGGTACATTCACAGTTGTTTTTTTATTACTGTTTGATTTCCACTTTTTTGTCTGCTGTCAAGCTAAAAAAAAAGATAAGCATGCATTTTTCTTCCAGTCTTTTAGACATTGTGGTCTTGCCCTTTTTGACATTTTGGACATATGTTGGGCTCAATACTACCTGGTTTCTGTACCTAAAATCTTAAGAAACAGATTTGTTTAAAGAATTGCTGTAATCAATCATTTTCTCACTAAATATCTAAGAAATGTATTTTATAAATGTCTTTTTCCACTTTCATTATTATCTTTAAACAACTGTAACTTTCAAGGGAAAGGCTTATTGTGATTGATTTGCTTATGTTTAGGGTCTGGTCAGTATATCCCAAAAATCTCCTTAAAAACTCCTCTGAAAATAGACAGTGCACTAGAAAAAAATAGGGGAAAAAGAATTTTATTGTATCATGTTTTTTTCTCCTTTTTGCTTTTGCAGAATTTTGATTGTAGAGAAAACAAAATTAGAATTCCCTTAAATTATACATTACATTGTATTTCACTGCATAGAAATATAGCACAGATCTAGGAAGAAAGCTGTCTCATAATTCAACCAACTACTGTGACCTGGCCTTATCTATTATCTCATATTAGCCTGATCTTTTTTGAATATATGAATGATATCCCCTCAAGTGCATCTTGATGATCAGAGAGAAAGTGAATTTATAAAACTAACAGAACTGGCAGTTTATTCATAAATGTTAATTTATTCTCTGTTGTCTAAAACCTACCCAAGTATAAAGTAACTATCCAGCTCTTTCTTTATAATGAAAAAAGCCCAATCTTATTAACAAAATATTTATAGTAATCACTGCAATATTTTAATATCAACATTTTTTAAAAAAAATCCCATTTATATCCCGCCCTTCTCCAAAGACTCAGGGCGGCTTACAATAAGAAGCACAAATCAATGTGCTTAGCAATAGCCTTCATTCTATGTATATGCCTGCTTATTAGGGCTTTCGGGGCCCCCCCAGCGGCATTATTACAAAGTCAGCTTATTGCCCCCAACAATTTGGGTCCTCATTTTACCTACCTCTGAAGGATGGAAGGCTGAGTCAACCTTGAGCCTGGTGGGACTTGAACCTGCACTAATTGCAGGCAGCTGGTGTTACTTAAGGAGGCATTAGCCCAGGGGTGTCAAACTCAATTTCATTGAGGGCCGCATCAGCATTGCAGTTGCCCTTGGCGGGCCAGGTGGGTGTGGCCTGCTGGGTGGGCATGGCCAGCTCTACATCATTCGCATCAAAGGTGCCAATGAGGGCCTGGGCAGGAGTGGGACAGATCTGAGGGTCTCTGGCAGAAGGAGATGGGACTGGGGCAAGTGCCAAGGAATGGTCCACTGGAGGAGCCTCATTGTTCCTCTCAGGCCTTGGGGGGTGGGTTGGACGGTGGTGTGGAGGTCAAATGCCCAGCCCAGCCGTCAAGCACCCATGGCACTAAGCCCAGCTCCACTTCCCCAAGGTGGTGCCCAGCTGCACCTACCTCCTCCTCAAGGCTGCTGCTGCTGTGTTTGCTCTTCTTAGCCAGGTTGCTCATGATGGGTACGAGGGCAAAGTCAAAAGGGAGGCCCACTCCCTCTCCATGTGAGGAGACCTGGCTTTGTATCCAAAGCTTCCTTAGAAATAGGATTGGAGACCCCCCAGGATAGGCCAGGAGGAGGGGGCAAGGGGATGGTGAAAGGGCAGCAGGGAAGGACTAAGGCTGGACTTCCCTCAGACCCTCCCTCTCCTTCCTTCCTTCCTTCAAGTGGTGGGAAAATATTTGAGATGAGGCAGGGAGAAAAACAGGCAAGAGACGCAGCTGGGGAAGTGTCATCCTTCGTGAGGAATGAAGAAATGTACCATTGCCTGGAAGTGACCAGCACATGGCCCTCACCTACTTCACATATCCGGCTTGGTGGGCTCTGGGGGAGGGGATGCCATGAGCAGCATGAGAGTCGATGTTACCTGCACAATGCTGCCCAGCCCCCAGCCTGCCCAGTTATGGCAGGCAGTGGGGCACTTTCCTGACAGTGTCGAGAGGCTGAGCCGGATGGCACGAATCTGAAGAGAAGCGCAATGCTGCCCAGGCCCTAGCCTGCCCAAAGTAGGCAGGGTCATATGCTGGCCACTTCCAGGCGATGGTGCATTTCTTCATTCCTCACAAAGGGTGATTACTCCCCAGCTTGCACCCAGGAGGCAGTCCCGATGCGGCAGGGGCTGGTCCCTCACTGTTTCCAGATGGCCTTGTGAAGCTAAGACTGAATGTATTTCAGCATAGATGACCACCACAAAATTGTACATTGGCTCCCAACTGGCCTGGGCCAGGGCCAAGGCAGCAGGGGCCATTCCCTCATTGTTTCCAGGATGGCTTCGTGGGCCACATGAAACCACTTCACGGGCCAGATCCGGCCCCCGGGCCTTGTGTTTGACATGTCTGCATTAGCCCACTGCTCCACCAAGGCTCATTTCTATGTTGTTGTTAGTTGCGAAGTCGTCTCCGACCCATCGCGATCCTATGGACAACGTTCCTCCAGGCCTTCCTGTCCTCTACCATCTTCTGGAGTCCACTTAAGCTGATGCCTACTGCTTCAGTGACTCCATCCAGCCACCTCATTCTCTGTTGTCCCTTTCTTCTATTGCCCTCAATCTTTCCCAGCATTAGGCTCTTCTCCAGTGAGTCCTTCCTTCTCATTAGGTGGCCAAAGTATTTGAGTTTTAGCTTCAGGATCTGACCTTGTAAAGAGCAGTCAGGGTTGATCTCCTCTAGGACTGACCGGTTTGATCGCCTAGCAGTCCAAGGGACTCGCAGCAGTCTTCTCCAGCACCATAGTTCAAAGGCCTCAATTCTTTGGTGCTCAGCCTTTTTTATGGCCCAACTTTCACTGCCATACATTGCAACTGGGAAGACCATAGCCTTGACTATACGCACTTTTGTTGACAGGGTGATGTCTCTGCTTTTTAGTGTGTTGTCTAGATTTGCCATGGCTTTCCTCCCGAGGAGCAAGTGTCTTTTAATTTCTTGGCTACAGTCCCCATCTGCAGTGATCTTGGAGCCCAGGAAAATAAAATCTGTCAGTACCTCCATTTCTTCCCCATCTATTTGCCAGGAATTGAGAGGGCCGGATGCCATGATCTTGGGTTTTTTAATGTTAAATTTCAACCCAGGTTTTGCACTCTCCTTCTTCACCCGCAACAAGAGGCTCTTTAGTTCTTCTTCACTTTCTGCCATTAGAGTGGTATCATCTGCATATTTTAGGTTGTTGATATTTCTTCCGGCAATCGTAATTCCAACGTTTGATTCATCTAGCTCTGCCTTTCTCACGATGTGCTCTGCATATAAGTTAAATAGGCAAGGCGACAGTATACAGCCTTGCCGGACTCCTTTCCCAATTTTGAACCAATCAGTGGTTCCGTGTCCAGTTCTCACTGTTGCTTCTTGGCCCGCATATAGGTTTCTCAAGAGACAAATAAGATGGTCTGGTACACCCATCTCTTTAAGGACTTGCCACAGTTTGTTATGATCCACACAATCAAAGGCTTTAGCATAGTCAATGAAGCAGAAATAGATGTTTTTCTAGAACTCTCTAGCTTTCTCCATGATCCAGCGTATGTTGGCAATTTGATCTCTAGTTCTTCTGCCTCTTTGAAATCCTGCCTGTACTTCTGGTAGTTCTCGATCCACATACTGCTGAAGTCTAGCTTGTAGGATTTTAAGCATAACTTTACTAGCATTAGATATGAGTGCAATGGTGCGATAGTTTGAGCATTCTTTTGCACTGCCTTTCTTTGGAATTGGAATGTAAACTGATCTTTTCCAATCCTGTGGCCACTGTTGAGTTTTCCAAATTTGCTGGCAAATTGAGTGTAGCACTTTTACTGCATCGTCTTTTAAGATTTTGAATAGCTCAGCTGGAATACTGTCACCTCCACTAGCTTTGTTGTTGCTCAGCTTTTCTAAGGCCCACTTCACTTCACATTCTAGCATGTCTGGCTCAAGGTCAGTGACAACCTCATTGTGATTATCAGGGACGTTAAGCTCATTCTTGTATAGTTCTTCTGTGTAATTTTGCCACCTCTTCTTAATCTCTTCTGCCTCTGTTAGGTCCCTGCCATTTTGGTCCTTTATCCTGCCCATTTTTGCATGAAACGTTCCCTTCATCTCTCCAATTTTCTTGAAAAGATTTCTGGTCCTCCCTATTCTATTGTTTTCTTCTATTTCTTTGCACTGTTCATTTAAGAAGGCATTCTTATCTCTTCTAGCTATTCTCTGGAATTCTGCATTTAATTGGGCATATCTTTCTTTTTCTCCCTTGCCTTTCGCTTCCCTCCTTTCCTCAGCTATTTGCAAAGCTTCCTCAGACAGCCATTTTGCTTTCTTGCATTTCTTTTTCTTTGGGATGGTTTTGGTTGCTACCTGTTGTACAATGTTGCGAACCTCTGTCCATAGTTCTTCAGGCACTCTGTCTATCAGATCTAATTCCTTAAATCTATTTGACACCTCTACTGTATATTCAACAGGGATATGATTTAATTTATACCTGACTGGCCTAGCGCTTTTCCCTACTTTCTTCAGTTTAAGCCTAAACTTTGCAATGAGAAGCTCATGGTCTGAGTCACAGTCAGCTCCTGGTCTTGTTTTTACTGACTGTGTAGAGCTTCTCCATCTTTGGCTGCAGAGCATATAGTCAATCTGATTTCTGTGTTGACCGTCTGGTCATGTCCATGTGTAGAGCCTTCTCTTGGGTTGTTGAAAAAGAGTGTTTGCTATGAACATCGTATTCTCTTGACAAAATTCTATCAGCCTGTGCCCTGCTTCATTTTGTTCTCCAAGGCCAAACTTGCCTGTTATTCCGGTTATCTTTTGGCTTCCTACTTTAGCATTCCAATCCCCCATGATGATAAGGACATCAGTTTTTGGTGTTAGTTCTATAAGGTGCTGTAGGACTTCATAGAACCGGTCAATTTCATCCTCTTCAGCACCGGTAGTTGGGGCATAGACTTGGACTACTGTGATATTGAATGGTTTGCTTTGGATTTGAACTGAGATCATTCTGTCATTTTGAGGATTGTATCCCAGTATTGCTTTTCCTACTCTTTTATTGACTATGAAGGCTACTCCATTTCTTCTGAGGGATTCTTGCCCGCAGTAGTATACCTGATGGTCATCTGAATTAAATTCACCCATTTCTGTCCATTTTAGTTCGCTGATACCTAAGATGTCGATGTTCAGTCTTGTCATCTCTTGTTTGACCACGTCCAGCTTTCCTTGATTCATGGATCTTACATTCCAGGTTCCTATGGAGAAAAAATCTTTACAGCATCGGACTTTCCTTTCACCACCAAACACATCCACAGCTGAGCGTCCTTTCGGCTTTGGCCCAGTCGCTTCATTCTTTCTGGTGCTACTAGTACTAGCCCTCTGCCCTTCCCCAGTAGCATATTGGACGCTTTCTGACCTGAGGGGCTCATCTTCCAGCGTCATATCGTTTTGCCTTTTGGTACTGTCCATAGGGTTTTCATGGCAAAGATACTGGAGTGGGTTGCCATTTCCTTCTCCAGTGGATCACGTTTTGTCAGAACTCTCTGCTATGACCTTTCCGTCTTGCGTGGCCCTGCACGGCATAGCTCATAGCTTCATTGAATTATGCAAGCCCCTTCGCCACGACAAGGCAGTAATCCATGAAGGGGCAACACTTCTATATATCATTTAATTTACAATGCTTTTTTAAAAAAAATCCAATTTGAGAAGAGCAGGAGGAAGGCCTAATTGGAAAATACATTCTAGGGATCTTGTTCTTATTTTTTCCTTAACAGCATTCATTAAGACTTCATTAAAAGGTGAAGGAAATATTCAATCTGGCTTTTTCAAATGGAGAGGGTTTCTTTTATATCTCTTAGGTATTGAAAACTGCAACAGAGTTTTTGTTTCATCCCACATCTAATTGTGTCCCAATTTTCAATTCACCAATCAAGCAGGTTTAACTAGCACTCATGAATCTCAGATTGACTTAACCATTATTCTATTCAGCTGGATCATTTTCTTCTCCCCCCCCCACAGCTGGTTCTTGACTTATGACCATAATTGGGAAGGGAATTTCTGTTGTAAGTTGTTGTGGTTGTAAGTTGAGTCAAACCTATAATACATGATGACTTTTACATAATCATTAAATGAATTCAACTTCACTTCACAAATTGGCAAAAAAGGTCATAAATCTTGTTAACATGACAGTAGGATGCTGCAGTTGGATGTAAATGAGCTGGCCTGAGTGCATGATGCAGGGTTAGGGCGACTGTTAGGGCGATAGTTAGGGCAAGCATAGGTTTAAGTTGCTTTTACTTAGACTGTCATAACTTTGAACTGTCCTTAAGCTAATTTTTGTAAGTTGAGGACTACCTGTACTTGTCTGCTGTACAGGTAGTCCTTGACATGCAATCATAATCGATTCCAAAATTTCTGTTGATAAGCAAGACAGTTGTTAAGTGAATTTTGCCCCATGTTATGACCTTTTTGCCACAGTTGTTAAGTGAATCACTGCAGTTGTTAAGGTACTAACACGGTTGTTAAATGAATCTGGCTTCCCCAATGATTTTTCTTGTCAGAAGGTCACAAAAGGTGATGACATGATCCAGGACCATGATAAATACATGCCAGTTGCCAAGTGGCCATATTTTGATCATGTGACCATGGCGATGCTGCAATGGTCATAAGTGTGAAAAAATAGTCGCTTTTTCAATGTCGTCGTAACTTTGAATGATCACTAAACAATTGTGAGTTGAGGACTACCTGTACTAGACAGCATGAGGGAATTGCTTGAGTAAAAATTACGCTGTTATCTTTTTGTTGCTGGTTTCGTTGTACAATTTTTAAATTTCTTTTTTATCAAAAATGTTGCAAGCTCTTTGAGAGAGCTGTTGTAAAAGCTTGATATAAATAATATGCAAATATAGATTGAATAATATGTAGCCCTTATCATCATCCCTATGCCTTTTTTAATTTCCAGACACTTTATAAAACTCAAGTTAAAGAACTCAAAGAAGAAATTGAGGAAAAAAATAAAGAAACACAGAAAAAAATTCAAGAGCTGCTAAATGAAAAGTAAGTCACTTTTATGGACATAGTCTTTCCAAAATTGAGACGCTCTAAGCAGCTTTGATTGAGTGAATATGTATGTATGTATGTATATATGTATGCATGCATGTATGTATGTATGTATGTATTTTTCACATTTCTGAACCGCCCAACTCCCACAAAAACAAAAATCTTTTTTATCACTTGAAAACAAAAGGGATTTAAATATGTTAATTTTGTGGATTGCTGCCTATATTTTGAGAAGAAAAAGAGTCCTTAAAACAAACAACTTGATGTCAGGTTAGAACATTTGCAAAATATTAACTAGAACAAAACATTCTTATTAAATATAAGTAGTTTTTGTAATAAAGTATAATTGGTTGTATTTTAAAATATATCTAAAAAGAAGCTTTGTCGGCTATGGAAATGTATGTACAGTATTCAGTGAGACAAAAATATAAATATGAGCTATTTATTATATGTATATGGCTATAAATATATAATTTATAAATTATGTATAATAATTTATAAGATATAAAGATAAAAGGCATGGTCCCAGCAGTAGAAAATTCTGATAATTTACATATCTTTTTCAATAGCAATAATGATCTCCTCTGGAACCTGATAGGTATTGCAATTTATTCCTGAATTGATTTAGTCTTAAATTGCAACTTAGTAGTTTGTATAATGTACAAGTCACTGGCCCTGAGTTAAACAATGCTGGGCTCACATCTTATCAATATGAGTCAAACAATATCCATTATGACTTTGCATAATTATCATGATGGATTGTTCACCAATTATGTCTAAAACTAACCATCAGGGAGTTTATAGCTAAATAAGAAATTGTATCCTACATTGCATTATTTCTAAAAGAACAATGTAGTATTTTTAAAAAATAATAATTTTGTGTTGCAGAGAAACTATTGTTACACAATTAGATTTGGCTGAAACAAAAGCTGAATCTGAACAATTAGCCCGAGCTCTCCTTGAAGAACAGTATTTTGAACTAACCCAAGAGAGTAAGAAAGCAGCATCACGAAATAGACAAGAAATTATTGATAAGGACAATATTGTCAGTCGGGTAAGGTATATTTATATATTTATATCATGAAGTCAGTTTATTATATTGTGAGAAAGAAATCTATTGTACCTTTAATAATGTGACTACATACATGATGCATGCTTGTTTTTCTTACAAATCTTCAGTAGCAGGATTGATGCTTGCATATAACTGAATAAGGATAAGGTTTCCTTCAATGAAATATGAAACATTTTTTTTGCATTGGAAGAAAATGCAAGAGATTCACAGAATTATAGGGTTAGAAAAGATTTTGGAGATTTTCCAGCCAACTCTCTGCCCAGGCAAGAATCCCCATTCCATCTTATATACATCCATTGTTTGAAAACCTCCAGTGGTAGCAACAGAAAGCAGACTATTCTACTGCTTAATATCATAGTTATCTTAAAGTCCAACATACCTAGTTCCTCTAACTGTTCTTCATAGAACGTTATCTCCAAGGCTTCATCTTTGCGCCTCATTTCTATCCTCAGTATACGTCCACATTTTGGCAACCAAAACTGAACACACTACCCAGGTGCAGTCTGACCAATGAAACATAGAGTGGAACTGTCACTTCCCATGAACTGGACACTATCTCTGTTGATACTGCCTTAGATTCAATTAGATCTTGAGATAGTTGCAGCACGTTGCTTGTTCATGCTTAATCAGTAGTCTATCAGAGCATTTGGATCCTTCACACAAGTACTTGTGCTGAGATAGATGGTATGGCTAATAATGTACCTATGCATCTGGTTTTCCCTGCTTAAAGTGCAGAAGTGTTCATTTCTCACAACTAAACCCTTCTTCCAGTGTAGAAGTCTTATCATTTTCTACTTCAAACCTGTTTTCTCCGCACCAAGCTTTCTGTAATCGTGAGGAGTATCCATTTGGTCCTCTTTTCTATGTCATTTACCCGTATGTCATATAGGAGCTGTGACTAGGGGGGCCTTCGCCCAGGTTCGCTTGGCGCGCCAGTTGCGGCCCTATCTAGACCGGGATGCCTTACGTACAGTCACTCATGCGCTCATGACCTCTCGTTTGGACTACTGCAACGCTCTCTACATGGGACTGCCCTTGAGAACCACCCGGAGGCTTCAACTGGTGCAGAATGCAGCCGCGCGAGTTGTGTTGGGGGTCTCCCGATACTCCCATGTAACACCTCTACTCCCGGAGCTGCCTTGGCTTCCGGTTGCCCTTCGGGTGAGATTCAAGGTGCTGGTGATGACCTATAAAGCCCTAAATGGCGAGGGTCCGGGATATTTGAGGGAACACCTGCTGCCAGCATCAAGCTCCCTTCGTCCAGTGCGCTCCCACAGGGAGGGTCTTCTCAGGGTGCCACCGGTTAAAGATTGCCGGCGGGTAACACCCAGGGGTAGGGCCTTCTCAGTGGGTGCGCCTGCCCTGTGGAACCAGCTGCCTGTGGAGCTTAGGACTGCCCCCAACCTCCGTTCATTCTGCTGGGACCTGAAGACCTGGCTCTTCGAGCTCTCTGGCCCAGGCTGAGAATTTTTTAATTTTAATTTTAATTGGGTTTTTTTTTACTGTTCTCAGGGTTTTATTTAATCTTTTTAAATTTGTTTTAACGTTTGTATTGACTCTCTTTTAAGTGCCCTGTAAACCGCCCTGAGTCCTTCGGGAAAGGGCGGTATATAAATCTAAATAAATAAATAAGTAAGTAAGTAAGTAAGTAAGTAAGTAGTGTCCCAGACAATCTTGCAGACCCTGCTCAAGCAACGTTTATAAGCTATGGCCTGGATAGAATGAGGGAACTGCCAATAATCTTTTCAGCCATCCTCACCACTCTCTGCACTGCCTTCCTGTCTGAAGCAGTGATGCTTTCAAACCAAACTGTGATGCTGTAGTGAGTTCATAGCTAAGTAAGAAATTGTCTGCCAAGCTGAATATTACAATGCATTGTACTATTTCCCAGTGTAGTGTTTAAAAAGTAGTTTTGACTTGTGAGAAATTATGTACACAGTTAATTCTGGTTGAAACAAAACCTGATTTTAAAAGTTAGCTTGTGCTTTCCTTGAAGACTTGAATATTGAATCTGAATACTAGATCACTTCCTCATACTGACATAGAATCATTTAGGTCCACAACTGGGTATGGTTTTTCAACTAGCTGCAAATCCATAGCTAGTGGCGTCATCCATCCCACATTGTTTTGTTTTATTAAGGAGCTGTGGTCAACTTGATCAAATCCTTACTGAAGTCTGAGTGTACTACATCTATAGAATTTCTTTGATCTGTTAATCTACACACATCAAAAAAACAACAACCCATGTTTTCATGTCCTCTTTTTAACAAACCCACAATGACTTTCCTAAGGGCTTGCGAACTGATCTTTTCTAGAATTTCCCCAGATGTGATTTAAGTGTGATTGATCTGGAGCTTGCAGGGTTTGCCTTTTTTCTTTTTTAAGTTTAATATAAATTTATTGGTGCATTCATACATACATAAAGCTTAGAGGCCTCTTGCCTACGAAGAAATCATGGGCAGATTACAAAAAAAAAAAAAAGAAAAACAAATGCCACAAAAGAGATCATGAGTGGTCTGAAGAAAAACACACCAGCCAAAAAAACTCCTATCCAACATGGGCTCAGCTATCATCCAACCCCACAGCCTGGGAGAATGGCCAAGTTTTTAATAGGTTCCTGAACATGATCAGGGTAGGAGTCATCCAGATGTTGTCAGCTCTTTTCTAACCTTACCTTGCACTCCAAAAGTTCTCAAAGATTACAGTCAGTGGTACTGAAATAAAATCTGCCAGTTTTTGAGAGTTTAAACCTGACTGGTCTCAAAGATTCAAATTCATCTAAACAGCTAGTTGTTTTTTCACCCATTCTTTACCTATTTTGACTTAGATTTCTGTTCTGCTTCGTTTCCAGCAACTTGGATCATTATATTTGTCAGGTGCAAATAGGAATTAAACAATTCAATCTCCTCTCTTTCTTTATCACCATATTGCCATTTCTCCAATTGGTAAAACCAAGTATTTCCTTAATGTTTTTCTTCCTGTACAGTTTGACCGTGCTAACACACAATATCTTCTTAAACTTAGTATTTGTATTAATATATTTTTGCTAATACCACATGGGGAAAACACATTTATGCTAGTTCAAATTTAAAAATGAGTTACGGAAAGATGAATTGCTATTAGCCATATAGTTGTTTCCAATTGTTCTTCAATCCCATAATAGAAGTTGTATATTTCTACACCCTCCGGTTAGCACCCTTTTACCCGGGGATGAGGGTGATCAGGTCCCTGAGCTTAGGCTGGTTTATTTTAACACCAGATCTGTCGTTAACAAGGCTCCCCTCATTCATCCCGATACTCCCATGTAACACCTCTACTCCACGAGCTGCCTTGGCTCCCGGTTGCCCTCCGGGTGAGATTCAAGGTGCTGGTGATGACCTATAAAGCCCTAAATGGCTTGGGTCTGGGATATCTGAGGGAACACCTGCTGCCGGCATCAAGTTCCCTTTGTCCAGTGTGCTCCCACAGGGAGGATCTTCTCAGGGTGCCGCCGGTAAGAGATTGCCGGCGGACGACACCCAGGGGTAGGGCCTTCTCAGTGGGTGCGCCTGCCCTTTGGAACCAGCTGCCAGTGGAGCTGAGGACTGCCCCCGACCTCCGTTCATTCCGCCGGGACCTGAATACCTGGCTCTTCGAGCTCTCTGGCCCAGGCTGAGAATTCTAATTTTAGCTTTAATCTTAATTTTAACTGGGGTTTTATTTATGCAGGGACGAATATAATTTTTTTAAATCTGTTTTTAACTTTTGTATCTTTGTTTTTTAATCACCCTGTAAACCGCCCTGAGTCCTTCGGGAAAGGGCGGTATATAAATGTAATAAAATAAATAAATAAATAAATAAATAAAATTTCTATTTATTTTCCTCAACAATCACTCAAATGCAGCTGATGTTATTGTTTTATTTTCCTTTAGCTTGAAGAAACAAATAATACATTAACCAAAGATGTGGCCTTTCTAACAAAGGAGAATTCTGATATAAATGAAAATATTAAAAAACTTCAAGAAGGTATTTCATATTTTCAGTGACATTGTTTGGAATTGTTTTTCAATAATATCTTATATACAGTAAGAGAAATGGTCTTTCAACATTGCAGCAGAATATGGTTTGCTATTCTATAGATATTGCTTTATAGATGTGGGGGATATTTTGGCCAAAAGATTACAATATTATTGAACACAAGAGTACTAATTCAGAGATTTTAAGTGTGATTTTAGTTATACTCAAGAAGACAGGGTTCAGTCTTTATAAAGTAGGAAAAATGTGAGATAACTTTGAAATACAATGAGTGATTATTAGAATATATGAGAAAAGGTATAGGAGATCTGTTTTAATTTTTTTAGGTAAAAATAACATTTTATGGAATCAGCATTTTAAAATTTCTTTTAGAAAGTGCTTAGTGATTCAGACAATATTTCTTAATGGGGTGGACGCTCATGTTATATAATCTGAGGGAAAAGGTGAAAGCAGATGTCTCATTAACTGTTACTGAATAGCTTGCATTAAACATTATAATTATGCAAAATCATCCAGTAGTTATTTGAAATGGGTGCCATCTTCACATCCATACATATGCTCAAATTAATGTAGGAATATTCTTGAAATAGTTTCACTAACCATTTTTAAGGTTTTACACCTTCATGCTTTGAGTAGTGGATTTAAAGGAGTATTACAGATGGCTGAGATAGTCCATTTCAAAATAAACCCTCATAATTTGTAGTTTTGTTTTTCTTGCCTCATTATTTCTACTTTTACTTTGCTTTGTGGTATTAATTTCTGATGGCTTTATTTTCTTTAAAGTTTCTTAGTAAACAGATTACAACAAACAGAAAACAGAACTTAAGAGTAAATAATATACAGGTAGTCCTTGACTTAGGACTGTAATTGGGACTCTAAATCAAGTCATAAATTGTTACAGTTGTAAGTTTAGACACCCCTGTGATCAGACGTTATTTTCTACTCTCTTTTGTGGCATCTGTTAAGTAAACAACATGGTTGTTAAGCTAGCCCATTCATTTGAATGGGAGTTCTTTTGCTAGAAACCAGCAAACACAATTATGAATAGCATTCATATGACTGCAGAATGCTGCAGTGGGCTGTATAGTATCCATTCTGTGGCTATAATAAAGTTGGACAACCAGTTGTAAGTTGAGGACTATAATGACTTAAGTCAGGGGTCCCCAACCCCCAGTCTGTGGACCAATACTGGGCCGTGGCATGCCAGCAACCGGTCCACACAAACAAGCAAAGCCTCATCCACGAGATGCAGGCAGCAAACAAAACCATGCACCCTCTGTTCCGCGGGAAAACTTTTCTCCACGGAATTGGTCCCTGGTGCCCAAAAGGTTGGGGACCTCTGACTTAGGTAGACATCCTATATTTATTTAATAATGGGAACAAATTTTTTCTCGGGTTAAGCGTGTGCTGTAGGAACTGTTTTATTTTTCCATTGTTTGTCACATTGAATTCACATGCAATTTATACATAATTTTCAAAAACCAAAAATGGCAGTAACTTCAGCTTATCAGTTTGGACATTGTGCCAGTTGGCATACAGATGTTAATTAGCAAATAAAGCGATTCTAGTTTTTTGGGTGCATTCCAAGTAATAACTAATAGTCCAGGCATAATTCCAAACTAGAGTTCGTCTGATTTAAATACCATTATTATGTTTCATGTATTGAATAAAACTAAATATATTATGATCACAGTGCTAAGTTGACAAAACACAGTGAGTCAAAATTATATTATGAATTAGGTTAATAAATCAACCAACCCTGTCTCTGTTTAAAAGCTAAGCACTTCCCATCCTGTATAATTCTGGACTCAATACGTAGGGGCAGGTCTCTGTTCTGTTTCTATTCAATTAAGATTTAACAAGAGAGAGAAATGCACGTGATATTGAGACAATAAAATTCCCAAAATTCTTAATTCTTATTTTTTTCCATCAAGAATATACATTGAAAAAAGAAGAGGAATTCAACATAATTAGAACACAGTATGAAAAAAACTTGAACAATGAAAGGACACTTAAAACACAGGTGAGTGTATTTCAGAAGGTTGACGGAGTTGTCCTTCAAAATAGTTTGTTTATTATTAAATGTATGTGCAGCCCATCTCACTATCCAAAGTGATCTGGGTGACTTACAATAAATATAAAAATAAATTATAAATATAAAAACTATTTAAAATTGCAAGAGTTAAATACAGGCCAACAACAACAACAAAACCCCCCTTATGCAGAATGGGAGTGGAGCATTCTTTATCACTACACCAACTACCACCAGCCTAATGCACCTTTATCAGGGCCCTAAGTAACTAGCCAGGTTTTAAGGCCCTTCCAGAAGGCTAAAAGAGTGGAGGCAAATCTCACCTCCAGTGGCAGGGAATGGAACCACAATATTTTATTTATTTATTTATTTATTTTAATCCCATTTATATCCCGCCCTTCTCCGAAGACTCAGGGCGGCTTACAATCTAAGCACAAATCAATGTGTTTAGCAATAGCCTTCATTCTATGTATATGCCTGCTTATCAGGGCTTTCATACATCCCCCAAGCGGCATTATTACAAAGTCAGCTTAATTGCCCCCAACAATCTGGGTCCTCATTTTACCTACCTCGGAAGGATGGAAGGCTGAGTCAACCTTGAGCCTGGTGGGATGCGAACCTGCACTAATTGCAGGCAGCTGGTGTTACTTAAGGAGGCATTAGCCCACTGCTCCACCAAGGCTCTATAAAATAAATAAAACAGGTTCATATAATAGCAGAAAAAACTATACTGATCAGCAATAGGGAACCTGTTCCTCATTTCTTTTAATTGTGATTAGCTTTGCCTTGCAATGTATATACAGCCTTCTCATAAGCATTTGCCATTATTCTTATTAATATTTAAGATACCTGAATAGAAAGCGTGACTCAAAAATCAGTAATTAAATAAGTAATGAGTTGTCTTTCATACAGATACAGTGTTTTCTGCGTAGGACATCCTAGTAATACATATGGTTATTTTACATCAAAGTAAAACTGAGAAACGCTGTTGATAGTAGTATCCTAGATAGTTCAATGGACTAATTTAATAAAAGGCAGATTACTACATTTCTGAATGTTTAGGTTGACAAACATTTAGATATACTAATGCTTCCATGAGAGCCAATTTGTTGTAGTGATTAACACACCAGGCTAAAAACTGGGAGATCTACTTATATTCTACTTATATTTTAGGTAAGAAGCCAGCTCAGTGATTTTGATCCAATTACTGTCATCTCCACACTGTGTGTACAGTTATTAGGAGTGAGTTGCCTAATAATTATGCACATCTTGATATGGGGTGTTGATCTCCTTAGGCCATACCCTCCCTCATTACACAAATACATATCACCTGATTTGCTTATGTCCATTAAGCATTCACATTTATATAGTTTGGAGGTTGAAAATATGCATGAAAATCATGATATGGTCAAAATACTCACTTGCCTAATAATTGTGCACACAGTATAGGAAGAAGGCAATGGCAAACTACTTCCAAAAATGTTGCCAAGAAAACTTAAGAGACTTGCCTAGGCAGTCATCAGGAGTGAATACCGACACATGTACAAAAAAGTGCTTCCTTAGATAGCTCATGGTTATTTGTATGAGTTAGAATGACTTAGCCCTAAAAGTGTGTTCCAGATGGATGTGAGATACATGTATTTATTAACTCATTTTATGTTGTGAAATGTTAACATTTGAGGTTGTTTTAAAAAGTAAATGAAATGGCTTCCAAGAGAAAATGTTAATTAACTCAAAGTAAAGCTATTAATTATCTACTGTGTCTTTAATAGACTAAGTTGAGGATGTTCTTCACAAAATATTCAGGTGGTAAAATAATATTTGATATTTATTGTCTACATAGAACTCTTCTATGCTTACATTCCAAGGTTAATTTGTTTTAATGTGTCTACTTTGATGCTCTCTTATTTAATATGCAATAGGCTGTCAACAAATTGGCTGAGATTATGAATCGAAAAGATTTTAAACTAGATAGAAAGAAAGTAAATATGCAAGATTTCAAGAAAAAAGAGAAAGAAAACCGAAAGTTACAGTTGGAACTTAACCAGGAAAAGGAGAAATTTAATCAGATGGTAAAAAAATATCAAAAGGAGCTTAATGAAATGCAAGCGGTAAGACTTTTAACTTAATTATCAAATAGATTTACTGATCATATTCTCTTTGAAACCCAAGCTATATTTCAGATTTATTTATTTATTTTATTTATTTTAATTCCATTTATATCCCGCCCTTCTCCGAAGACTCAGGGCGGCTTACAAGCTTAGCAGTAGCCTTCATTCTATGTATATGCCTGCTTATTAGGGCTTTCATACACCCCCCCAAGCGGCATTATTACAAAGTCAGCTTAATTGCCCCCAACAATCTGGGTCCTCATTTTACCTACCTCGGAAGGATGGAAGGCTGAGTCAACCTTGAGCCTGGTGGGATGCGAACCTGCACTAATTGCAGGCAGCTGGTGTTACTTAAGGAGGCATTAGCCCACTGCTCCACCAAGGCCAAAGATATATTTAAAAGATATATCAAATTCAGTTTGTTCAAACATTGTGGTTAATTTGTATTATTCACTTAAAGGGACAATATGTGATAGGGCAGTGAAAATATAACTCTTCTGGGTTGATGAATCCATTAAGTGTTGTAGAATATCCCAAAGAAAGGAAGACAACCTGAAGGCTGAATATGTTATTGATTGGTAGGCCCCCATTGCTGCCTTAAATCTCTCTTAGGTTGCTGTTACTGTAAATAGAAAGATCTAAAAAGAGAAGCAATTAGACATTATTTCTTGAGCACAGTGTTGCTCCTTAGTCCTAATTTCCTATTGACAGGGTAATATGCTTGCAAAATGATTGGGGGAAAAAGGCATACAAGAAGAATTAGAACATTCTTGCTTATTGTACAATCTTCCCCACAACAATTGCAGCAAAAGCATAAGGCAGATGTAGAGCTTGACAACATGCAACCACTCCAATGTCATTTCTCTGCTGTGGACAAATTAAAATAGCAAGCTACTTAATTTCTCCAGAGCAATACCAATTTTCTTCACTATCTCCCAAGTGTACTGTTTATTCACTTATTCTTTTTTAGGATTACATTACATAATTTTCTTGTTTAACAATGCTTAATCCATCAGTTTACTTAAATCTATGTATTTGTTGTCCAGCACATAATTTTTGTTTTCTTCCATTTGTTTGCCTCTATCTCACAGTTCCACCTATTAGGCTATCCGTTTTTATCCTATCTGTCAGTGTATTGACTCAGCCACTATTTCTCTCTCTTTTTTGCAACTGATTGAAATACCTGTTATCATATATTTAGAACAGAAGAAATAGTGTGCCCAGACTACTTGATAGAGGAGTTCTAGTGCCAGTAGAAGAAACATTCTCATACCTAATTCCACTTGAGTTGGGTAATCTCTAAGGAATTCAGATTCTATATCAAATAGAACTTTAAAGGTGACAACCATGAATTTCACTAAATCTTATTAAGATTTATTGAGAAGAAAGGGATTGAGTTACCGTATTTTCCGGCGTATAAGACGACTTTTTAACCCATGAAAATCATCTCAAAAGTTGGGGGGTCGTCTTATACGCCCAGTCGTCTTATACGCCGGAAAATAGTACATAAATCAATCGAGTGCCCCCGTTCTTGCAAAGCAACTTCAAGCCTCCTTAGTCCAGTCCCCCCTCCAACGTGACTCTCCCTTCCCACCCCCAAGAGCCTCTCAGCCCCTTCCCCTCCCCCTTGCAAACGCCAGACCCCGGGAGCTCTTGTGTATATTCCAAAGGGTGGTGGAAGGAAAAGCCCCTTTTGGCTCCGGCTTGGCTGCAAGTCAGCGAGCCCGGGAACGCACGCCCTCCCCTCTCCTTAGGAGCCGGGGACTCCTTAGGAGCCGGGGAGCGATGCTGCCTCAAGAGGGAAGAGCGTCGGGCGGGAGCCGGCAGGGCAGTCCTGCAGACGCGCGCACTCCCCGGCTGCTAAGGAGCGCTCCTTAACAGCCGGGGAGTGCGTGCGCAGGACTGCCCTGTCGGCTCCCGCCTGACGCCGGACGGCTCCGCTGATGCTGCCTCAAGAGGGAAGAGCGTGAGGCGTCTGCCATGGCTCCCCGAGGACTCCTTAGGAACTGGGGAGCGCGCGCGTGCGCAGGACTGCCCTGCCGGCTCCCGCCAGACGCCAGCCTGCCCTGCTTCCTCCACAGTGAGAGGGGAAGGCGTGCCTTCCCGGGCTCGCTGATTTTCCGGCGTATAAGACAAAAAATCTTGAAAATCATCTCAAAAGTTGGGGGGTCGTCTTATACGCCCAGTCGTCTTATACGCCGGAAAATACGGTACAAAATTTTTATCAATTAAACTGTTACCCATATAAAAGCAGAATATTCCAATGTACATTATAGTAGATCTTTCTCTTAATTGTTTCTAATTTCAATTCTATTATATGGAAACTATTACAAATTATCCACAAGAGCATTCTATGTGCATAAATTTTCCTTGGCAGGTGGAATCTGTCAACATTGCTGCATGGCTGAAGAGCAAGATTCATTGTCATTATTTTTCTGGTCTTCCTATCTAGAGCTTTTAGTTTTGCTTGATTCCAGTTCCATCCTATAACCAAACTTGAGACACAACTGAAAAGAGTCTAGATGAAGCATGCCCAGCCCACAGGCTGTATGTGGCCCTGGACAACTAGTAATATGGCCCCACAAGATAAAAAATGTTTAAAGGAAATTGGTTATTTATATATACATTAATATTTTACAGTTCAAAACTAATCATCATCATCATCTTCCAAGGGGACTCACTTTCACCACTACTGTTCAACATCGCATTAATTCCATTGACAATAATATTACAAAACACAAAACTGGAATACCACATCTCAAGCCAGCATACTATACATGGATGACTTAAAACAGTATGCGAAAAGCCACAATGAACTTGAATCAATACTCAATGCAGTTCAACTGTTTAGCAGCAACATCAGAATGGACTTTGGACTTGGAAAATGTGCTATATTATCCATGCAATGAGGAAAAATGGGAAAAATAGAAGGAATAGAACTGGGAAACAGAAATATTATGAAAGCACTAGCAAAGGATGACGGTTACAAATACCTAGGCATATTGGAAGCAGATAACATCTTTATTGGAAAAGTCAGAGTCAACACAAGGAATACATCAGAAGAGTCCGCAAAATACTAAAATCAAAGCTGAATGGTGGAAATATAATTAAAGCCATTAATACATGGGCAGTCCCAGTGATATGCTACTCAGCTGGAATGATCAACTGGACATTAGCCGAATTGGAACACCTAGACCGGAAAACACGTAAACCTTTGAACATGCACCACACTCTACATCCACAAGTGACATTGACAGATTGTACCTGCCAAGAAGAATAGGGGGCAGAGGGCTACTGCAAATCCACCAAACTGTAGAAGAACAAAAACGAAATTTGAATGACTGTGAATCAAAGTACAGAAAAATTGCTGCAGGCTGTGAAAACAGAGAGCATTATCAAAATAACAAACAAAGGCAGAATATAAGGAAAAACGGCTGGATGATAGATTAAATAGATGGAAAACCAAAGCTTTGCATGGACAACATTTGAAAAACATTGAAAGAAAATGTGTAACAACTTGACATGGGCATGGCTTAAGATGGGAACCATAAAGAAAAAAACAGAAGGCTTAATACTGGCTGCTCAAGAACAAGCACTACAAACTAATGCCACGAAAGCGAAGATACAAAAATCCACTGACAATCCAAATTGCCGACTTTGCACCGACAAAGCTGAAACTGTTTCACATTTAATATGTGAGTGCAGCAAAATTGCGCAAACTGATTACAAAAGTAGACATGACCGAGTTGCTAAACTAATCCACTGGGCATTGTGTAAAAAATACAACTTGCCTGTGTCCGAAAAGTCGTGGGAACATAGGGTGGAAAAAGTTGTTGAGAATGAGAGGGTGAACTTGTGGGACTTCCGAATACAGACAGATCGCCATTTGGAACACAACACGCCAGATATCACAGTTGTAGAGAACCGAAGCGTACAGCTGATTGATATCGCTGTACCAGGAGATGCCAGAGTTGAAGAAAAAGAACTGGAAAAAATTACGAAATACCGCAACCTGGCCATCGAAACAGTGCGATTATGGATGAAACGCATAACAGTGATACCCATTGTCATAGGGGCACTGGGAACTATTTCCAAAAACTTTACAAAATACATCAAGAAATTGCAGCTTCCTTCAATAACTCCAGCAAAGCTACAAAAAACTGCGCTACTTGGAACATCTTACATTTTAAGGAGATACCTGGTTGATACCTAGGATGCTGGCAGCAACCCGTGTCAACCATTGCCAGTCAATTTGAGTGTTCAGTTGACTGAGTTTCATATTTTATGAATAAAATAATAATAATAATAATAATAATAATAATAATAATAATAATAATAATAATAATAATAATAATAATAATAATAGGTTGGAAGGGACCTTGGAGGTCATCTAGTCCAACTCCCTGCTCAGGCAGGAAACCCTATACCATTTCAGACAAATGGCTGTCCAGTCTCTTCTTAAAAACATCCAGTGTTGGAGCATTCACCGCTTCTGGAGGCAGGTTGTTCCAATGGTTAATTATTCTAACTGTCAGGAAGTTTCTACTTAGTTCTAGGTTGCTTCTCTCCTTGATTAGTTTCCATCTGTTGCTTCTTGTCCTGCCTTCGGGCACTTTGGAGAATAGCTTGACTCCCTCTTCTTTGTGGCAGCCCCTGAGATATTGGAACACTGCTATCATGTCACCCCTTGTCCTTCTCTTCATTAAACTAGACATACTCAATTCCAGCAACCGTTCCTTGTACGTTTTAGCCTCCAGACCTCTAATCATCTTTGTTGCTTTTCTCTATACTCTTTCTTCTCTCAGTATGGCCTAGGCAAGCAAAAGTTTGGACACCCAGGATCTAGATAATCTTTTTAATCCAGGCCCTTCTGTAGGTACAGCCCACCACTCTCAACTAACCTCTTTAAAAAGGGAAGGTTGGAGACAGGTTGATAGTTATCTAAAATATCCAGCTTCTCTACTGGTTTCTTGAGACAGTGCACACTTTAGGGTCCCTTTGTTCAAGGTAACTTTCACTAACAAGATGAGACATGCAGCTAATCAATAGGTGATGGAGATAACATTGTGAGAAACCTTCCACTTCCTCAGGATCCACAAGTTCAAAAGTCATCCCAGTTCATTTCACGTGACAATTTTTTTTTGTCATCTCTGCTGATACTCAGCCAGTATCTGAATATGAGCACTATGCAAACTTGTTTCAGTGGCTTGGAAATTCATTTTCCCACCTGGCATTTCCCAGCAGGGACAGAATAACTTTAAACAATATGCTTTATAGCGCTCTGTTAATGTGATATAAATGGAAATTGTTTATGAAAATTGACTTTACTGTTAATTACCAGCTGAATTCATATAGATAGAAGAATGGTTTACCCCATTTTCTGTTGAATACAGCAACTGGTGGAAGAGTCCACATACAGGAATGAACTTCAGATGCAGCTGGACAGTAAAGAGAGTGATATAGAACAATTACGTAGTAAAATTTTAGATTTGCAGCAAGGCATGGACTCTACTAGTGTTGCCAGCCTTCAGGCTGATGAAACAGACGGAAGTGTTACAGGTAAGAGAGTAACTCTTTGTAATTCTCCATCATGTTATACCAAAAATACAGGCAGTCTTCAACTTATGACCACAAGTGAGCCCGGAGTTTATGTTGCTAAGTGAGAAATTTGTTAAGTAAGTTTTACCCCATTTACAAATTTTCTTGCTACATTTGTTAAGTGAATCACTGCAGTTGTTAAATTAATGACACCGTTGTTAAGTGAATCTTGCTTCCCCATTGACTTTGCTTGTCAGAAGGTTGCAAATGGTGATCCGGGACACTGCAACCGTAATAAATATGAACCAGTTGTCAAACATCCAAATATAAATCCCATGACCATGGGAATGTTGCAATGGTCATAAGTCACCTTTTTCGGTGCCATTGTAACTTTGAACGATGACTAAATGAACTGTTGTAAGACGATTACTACCTGTACTATCCTGTTTAGATAACATGTCAACTTTTAAATATTACTTTTTCTTTTTTCCTCTATATTTTATACATTTGTATGGTAAATGAAAATAGATGTTATCATCACAAAGATATATGAATTTTAATATTTACATCACTATTTTGTACAAATCCATACACCTGATAATTTCTCTTAATATATAGCTTATCAAGTAGCTTCATATCAAGAGCCCTTAGTTCAATAATAGTAACTTGAATTTGGATGTAATGTGTTTTTGATATTTTTTATATGAGAATCAAGAATTTCATCAGCTAATTATTAATTTTTAATTAAGCTTCACATCATAAATTTGTTCTTTCATTTTATCATTCTCTGTCATTTAAAATGGAATAAATTGCTTTTTTCTTATTCTTTATATCTAGCTGATTCTTCCCACATTCCTTATTTATTTCTCTTCTGTTCTTAACTTCTGTGAGTAATGGGACAAATGGGGACTTTTTGCTTGCTCTTTTGCACTTTCATTGTTGCTTTCAACTACTGTATATTTATGCAAAATATTTAATTGCTCCCACTCTATTATGAAATTAGGAATATAATTTTTGTAAAACACCTTTATGCTGAAACAGTTGCCCATTGAGATCCTGTCAATTAGGTTAAAACACACCCATTGAAACAGTGTTGGATATAGTTTTATAACATCTTTGCAGATTTTGCAATAGTGCCATGGTAAATGAATTTGTGACTAGGCATGAAAAAAGCTTCAGTCCTTTTTCTTGTTTAGCTAAGCTTACTTCTTGCTATTTTATTAGTTTGTTTGATCATTGCTAATGGCTGCATGAAAGCAAATCTTTTCTTTATAATTCTATGTGAATAAAATGTTAACCAATATATATCGGTTTTTATACAGAATCAAGAATAGAGGGCTGGCTTTCAATACCAAGCAAAGGGAATATTAAACGTTATGGGTGGAAGAAGCAGGTATCCAATAACTTACCTTTCATGAGCCAAATCAAGTACTGATTTTGACTTGAATCTAGAGTACAGATAAAGAAAAAATTGTATTTATAATGGGAATTAATCAACTCAAATTCAGATATGAAACATTACAGTTACCAAAAAAAATAAGAGAAACTATTATATGAAATCTTGTCTGCTGTTAAAATAATTTTATCTACAATTTATATTTAAATATTTTTTATAATTTATATTTATCATACCATGCAGAACTTAAAGTTATTTAACCCAGATATGAAAATATTTTGATACTAATGCATTTAAAGTGTTACCAAAAATGTAATTTGGCTAAAAAAATATTTTGTATTACTTTGTTTACCTTTTATTGTAATATACAGGTGGTTAATTTAAGTTTCTATAGCTGCTTATATATACAAGACTTCATGCCTTCTGTTTGCCCAGAAAATTTGACTTGCTTTAAATGATTTTCATCCCAAGCAAATAACATAAGTCTCTAATGATGTCTTTTCTTTTCCTTTCCCCCCCAGTATGTTGTGGTCAGCAGCAGGAAGATTCTGTTCTATAATGATGAACAGGATAAAGAGCAATCTAATCCATCTATGGTATTGGATATAGAGTACGTTTTTCTGATATCAATTTGAGATAAAAGTAAAATAATTTTGAAGTCTAAAAAGACCGTAGGTGATTGTTGAAGTGTAATTGACTTTAATTATCCTTCTTCCTAGTCATTTTCCAAATTATTTTCTCTAAACTTTAAAAAGTATATTCCAGAACATTCTTGATTTAAAAACACTTCAATAAATACTGCAAATACTTAGAGGCAGGTTGGACATAGAAAACAGCTTTTAAATCACAGTAGTCAGTAGAATCCAGTAGATATTGGAAAGCCATGTTATTCTCCAATAGTAAGAAAATTCGGAGTCTGATAGCACCTTTTCACACTAACACATTTTATTAAAATGGAGAAGCTTTTATGAGCTATATCTCACTTCAGCTGCAATGGAGTGACTAGAATGATGTATGAATTAAATTTGGGTTGAGGATGCTAGTTATGCAGTTAACTTCATTTCAATTGTGCTGACAAAATTTTCTTTTTTCCAAGATGGAAAAGAAATAAGACACTCCATGATAGCTCTCAAAAAAACTATGGAGGGGCCTCCAGAAATTTCTTGTTCAATTATGCTGGAAAACTCATATAACAAAAGATTTTATGATATTGCTAAACACAATGTTTATTTAACACAATTTAGTTGTTACTGCTACTTATATTCTCTCTCACATGTAATCTGCATCTGCATAACTACGGTAACCTGTCTTCTGTCTCTTCCTACCTTTTCACTTGATCTTAATTTAAACCTACATCATATTAGTCTCTCCATTGCATCTGATGAAGTAGCTGTAGCTCTCAAAAGATTATGTTTTTTAATAAAATAAAAAGATGCTACCAGACTCTTCCTGATTTTTGGAATCCAGCAAAATCCAGAAATAGAATTCTTGGAAAAGGATGAAGTATTTTGAATAACTGCCTGAAAAGGAATATTATCTCTTAATTCTTTTTTTTTATTCTGTATAATATTTGTTTCCACATAGTAATAATCTTGTAGTTTATACTTGATTATTTTTGGTTGTGCAAGCAACTTGACTCAACTTTTAGAGGTCATATGGAGGGATTTTCTCTATGACATGGTTTATACTGCTTGAGGGGAAAACTGTTTTTAGAAGATGACAGAATATTCTTCTTACAGTATTTTGTGCATAACGAGTAATATAAATAGGTATAAATACATGTGACTAAATACACACACACACACACACACACACACACACTATTTATATTACTTTATAAATTTATAAAGTAAATTACAGGTTTATAAACCGGTAATTGCAAGGTGCAGAAATATAGCATATATACACTATAGAATTCTACAGTATAGAATTTATCATTAAAAAAAATAACTATGGTTGTCACAGAAATTATATTGACATTGTAGACATTGTCACCAAACACATTTTATCCAATATCCATTCTACTCTGTTGCCAAAATCAGATTGATCATTATCATTGGAGTTCTTGTTTTAAGATGATTAAAAGAATTAAAAATTGTGTTCATTTCGGACTTTTGTCAAAATCATCTAAAATTAAAAACTTCAGTAGTATATTTTACTTTAGCACAATATGGTGGACCACTGTAATTACAATATGTACGTTCTCAAACTGTAAATACAGTAAATACAGATTACATAAATAATGTTTACAGTCATCACTTTAAAAAAGTTGGCGTTCTTTTTCTGGTATTTAATGTATTTTTTTTTCATTTACGAATATTATGTGTTGATCAAGTGGTGTGTTACATGGGCACAATAAGGAATATCCCCTATGAATATGGGATATTAACATTAAATAGTTAACACTTTATTGTTAAACTAGATGATAAATTTGCCTTGTACTGAGAATGATTATTAACACAATGTAATTTCATTTTAGTAAATTGTTCCATGTAAGACCAGTTACACAGGGTGATGTTTATAGAGCAGAAACTGAAGAAATACCCAAAATATTTCAGGTAAAAAACATTTGCATATTTGTTTTTAAATATTCACTACTTATACAGTGTCAGGGACTGACACAAATGTTTACATTTTTTTGTTTTGCTTTACTCAGATCCTATATGCCAATGAGGGAGAGTGTAGAAAAGACTTGGAAGTAGAATCAATACAGCCAGTAGAGAAGACAAATTTTCTGCATCATAAAGGTCATGAATTTGTTCCAACTTTATACCATTTTCGGGCCAATTGTGAGGCTTGTGCCAAGCCTCTATGGCACGTATTTAAGCCACCCCCTGCACTGGAATGTCGGCGATGCCATGTTAAGTGCCACAAAGATCACTTGGATAAAAAAGAAGAATTAATAGCACCATGTAAAGGTATGACACGAGTCAATTGTTTTTAACTATTGTTCAGTGTGTTTATAATGGTTCCAATACACTGTATGCATGTATAAAGTTATTGCTGAAATTGTTGACCTAAATCCTGATTAATTTGCCTGGAATCCAGTGTGTGTGTTTGTGGGTGCGTATGTACGTACGTACGTACGTACATATGTATCAATCTAATTGAGTTCAGATGGATTTATGTTTTTAAGCAATATGTTATATTGTTTTTTGCAAGGACGATCTGTTTATTGTTGTCTCAATCATAAACAAATCCATCATAATTAGAGAATTAAGGCCTTCTAAAAACATTTTAGCTAGTGGACAGTAATACATATCCATATGTCTGCTCCACTTTAATCAGAGGTACCTCTGTGTTTGTTATCCCAGTAGATAACTATCTGCCCAAATGGAATATATTCCTTAGAAATTAAACTGGTCTGTTTCCAAAGGGAGAAAGGAGCTGTAAGGTTCCAATGAGCTTCCAATAAAAGTTTCAGATGCACTTTAACCAAATACAACTTTAGCATTTTGAGAAAATGCTGTGCCCATCTGGAATAGTGAAAAGATGGTATTGCTATTGCTGATCTTTGCATAATCTTGATGTGCCTACATTTGGTGGACTTATGAAAAACTATACCCAAATATTTAAAAATTATCACTTGCTCTATTGTCTGATCATTTAACCATCAGGATGAACTCTTTAAGATTCAGATCTTAATTTTGCTATAATTGATCTCAAGTGCTTCCTTATAACAATACATAGGTAAGCTTCTCAGATGAATCTTAGACACTCAGTGCCAGATTGTTAGTGAAAGTCAGTAAGCTTTTTAATGAAATAATTTGGTTATATTTTATATTCTATGTATTTTAAATGCTGTTCTTGTGCATCACTAAGGCTCTCATTGGAAGGAAAAGCAGATAGTGGTGATAATATAGTTTGCAAGCAAAATAGGCTATATATTCTTTTTCTCAATCAATTTGGCTCTATTTTCTTCTGAATAGTAAGTTACGACATAACTTCAGCAAGAGACATGTTGCTGTTGGCATCCTGTCAGGAAGATCAGAAGAAATGGGTTTCTCATTTAATAAAGAAGATCCCCAAAACACCACCATCTAGTTTTGTTCGTGCTTCACCAAGGACTCTTTCCACAAGATCTACAGCAAATCAGTCATTCAGGAAAGTTAAAAATTCTTCTGGAAAAGCTAGGTGAGATATGACCAGATTATATTTTAATCTTTTTCCCAACAGAAAACCAACTATAAATAGATTTTAATACAAAAATATCAATGAAAATTATCAGTATATTATAACATTGTCACAATGATATAGATGAAGTCATGTTCAGTAACAGAAAATATGAGATGTTTCTTTTGTAAATGTTTTGCTAAAGATAAAATTAAAAGCCTATACTGGGTATATACAGTCTTTTAATAATAATAATTTTATTTATATACCGCCCTTCTCCCGAAGGACTCAGGGCGGTGAACAGGGCAAGCATAAAAAATACAGAGTTACAAAAGTTAAAAAAGGATTAAATATATGCCCACTAAAAACAGTAAATACAAATATTAAAATAACAATAAAAAACCCCACCCATCCCCCATCAGGCCAGGCCGGCTTGTTCAAATAAGAATGTCTTTAGGTTGCGACGGAAGGAGCGAAGATCGGGCCCCATCCCGAGCTCAACCGGTAACTGATTCCATAGCTCCGGGGCGCCCACAGAGAAGGATCTTTTGTGTTTTCATGTGAAACTAGACATTGTGGTTTCTAAATTACAGCTTAATAGCTCAGGGCAATTCTCAGTTATTTAAGAATCCTTATTAAAACAAATAATGGCTGTACAAGCAAAGTGCAGTATACAAACCCTGTCTTAGTATATCTAGTATACTTGCAATTGTATATTGCATACAGGTAGTCCTCGACTTACAATCACAATTGAGGCCAAAATTTCTGTTAAGTGAGACATATTAAGTGAATTTTGCCCCATTTTATGATATTTCTGGTCAAAGTTAAGTGAATCACTGCAGTTGTTAAGTTAGTAATACAGTTGTTAAGTGAATCTGGCTTTCCATTAACTTTGCTTATCAGAAGGTCACAAAAGAGGATCACAGGGACACTACCATAAATATGAACTACTTGCCAAGCATTCAAATTTTGATCACGTGACCAAGGAGATGTTGCTATGATTGTAAATGTGGAAAATGGTTATGTCACTTTTTCAGTATTATTGTAACTTTGAACAGTCACTAAGTGAACTGTTGTAAGTTGAGGACTACCTGTGTAAGGTTTAAATTATTATTTCTATTTATAAATAACATTTACTCTTAAATGGATACTCTGTGAATTATGTGAACTAAGTATCATTCATTCATTCATTCATTCACTCACTCATTCACCCACCTTGTGTGGCCAAGTCTCCTAAACAGAACAACCTGTATGTTACCTACCTAACATCAAATTGAAACAACTACAGTATATAAAAATCCAAAAAACATATTACAGAAGGTACATATCCTAAGTCCTATCACTGATGGTTTTTGATAGAAGCAACCCAGAACATACTCATTCTATCATACCTTGTGGGATGGGCAACAATAATTGGGAATAGACAGTTTTTTACAAGTATCCCGCTGTGTGTTATTAAGGTCTTTATAAGTGATAATCAGCTCGAATTGCATCCAGAAATCCCTGCAGCTTGTAAACCATTGGTATTATGTCGTTGTCCCATGGTGCACTTGTAACTACTTGAATGACTACATCCTGGACTATTTGTACCTTCTGAATGGTCTTTGAGGGCAATCTCATGTAGATCATGTTACAGTAGTTCAAACAGGAAATGACAAGGCATAAATAATTATGAGCAGAACTTGTTGATCCAGGGTTAAACGCAGTTTCTGCACAAGATGCACAAAGACCCTCCTGACTATGAGTGCCATCTGCTCCTCAAGCTGGAGCTGATAGTCCAGGCAGACCTTTAGGTTCTTGGAGAATGCAACCCCTTCTAGAACTAATCCCCAGTTCTATGGGATATTACTGTAAAACTCACAGAAACTCAAGTTTTTTTTTTTGATGCATAAACTAAACCCTGTTGTTCCACAGACTATATGCTGGGAGAAAACCTTGATTGTGTTATTTAATTGGGCAGGAGTAGAGACATATAGCTGATTATTATCACCATATGGGTGATACTTAATCTCATTCTGATGGATGACTTCACTCAGTAGATGTTAAATAGGTGTGGGAGTGAGTAGAACTCTGAGGACATATGGAAAGCAGGGGCATAAGCCTGGATTTCGACTGACCTGCAATCAACAGGAATTGGCCTTGGAGGAAGGAAAACTACCACAGTATCATGACACTCATTCAAAACCTTCTAAACCTATCCAGAATGATAGTACAGTTGATGGTATTGAAGATTGCTGATCAAAAAAGATTATGATGCACCACCCATCCCAAACCCACCAGAAATCATCAGTGTCATCAGTACTATAGTGGTATGATATCCAGAACCAAAATGCAACTGAGAAGTCTCCAGATAATTTTTTTGTGCACAACCTTTGAAGCTGCAGCCAAACTACCTTCTCAACAACAACCTTTAGAAAGGGCAGGTTGGAAGCAAAGCAAATATTCTCCATTGTCATTGGATTCAGCAATGGCTTCTAGAAAAGGGGAAGGTTCAGATGCTGATTGGATTATCTTGTCATCCAAGGATGAATTTATGACCACATGCATCTAACCATGTTTCCAAGGAGACCTTGGTTAGTTAGGAAGCCATGGATTTAATATAGAGATTTATAGCCCCAAGAACTCCATCTACTTCCTTAAGAATAACAACCTCACTCTTCTCATATAACCAAGATAGACTGTGCCACAGTCAACTAACTCCATAGGATCTGCATAGTTAGAGTTTAGTTCAGAGTAAATTTTATCAAACATATACTTTGAATAAATCTCAGAATGGCCCTACTGAAGTTCCCTGTCCCCTCCCTTCTCAAGAAGTCTTGGGTCACCATGAACAGAGCCAACAGCAGGATAAAAATGGAAAAATGATTATGCATTACTGTTCTTAATAGTATGAGGTAGTAAAGGTTTTACCTGCTTTCAATTAGATTTGTTCTTCATCTTTCTCAGGTGGGATTCTAGGTATCTTTTTTCTCATTTTATACTTCCTCTGAAATCTAAGGAGCTCTCCAGAATCCATTAACAGGGAGAGCCACTTATTAACCCACTTATTCCACCATCATCCTCTAATTCCAGGCAGTGACTAAAGCCTCAGTCAAACTATGCATACCTCTAAAATGCATGTGCCTAGGGCAATACAATCTCCTAGATCCTTCCTCTTCTGGTAGGGAGACGTTGTGGAGAGTTCCAAGGCAATCAGACCACTCTGACCATGAAAAGAGTCTGATGTTAGCATTCTCTACCTTCAGTTCACTTCATTACTTTGTTGGACCTGCTTAAAGTCCCTGGTTATCATGGTGGCCATGAATTCCCAAACTATCTCTGAGTTCACACCAAAAGAAGGCAGATCTGAATCCTCCAGTACTATAAGTCTGAGGACCTCCTCTGCCAATCTACCAGCTTAAATATCAAACCTGCTCTGCTACTAATTATTCTTAGCATAATCATTTCAGTTCCTTTGAAGCATCATCTCTGCTTTTACAATAACACAAGATACCATCTTTTAAAACTCATTTTGATTCCACTTTTATTCCATCTCTTCCATCATTCCTTTTGCTTCATTTGCACATTGTGTAATTTTTATTCAATCATGATTCCTGTAATACTGATTCTGAAATCAGAGAAGTCATGCAAAGTTATTTTTATTTCACTGTGGAGGTTGTGTTAATGATCAAGTTTCTCGACGTCTTTCTTAAAGCACAAATTTACTTTAGTATTATTTAGTTCTAAGATATTAGTGCATACAGTATTCAATTAAACATTCTTCGGCTGTAATTTCTGTGGCATCCTTGAAATTTAATACTGTAGCTTTCGGTGTCTATTGATGTTATTTGTGAGGGAGCAGGGCTATTCATAGATATCTATACTGATACTTTTAAAAAGTGTCCTCTTTAAATATAAAACAACTGAAATACCTAGTACTTAGGCAAAACATTACTATCTTACTAAAAGTATTGTTGCTACCTTTAATTCTGATTTTTTAAATAGAATTTGCAGCATGTTTAGCATTTTCCACCTGTTACTAGGCAGAGTTTTTACTGGTTTACCTATCTAATCCTAGACATGATTTTTCATCGTATAGAGTGCTATATTACTTGAGATAAGCTAGGTGCGATGCATAAATAAAGTTTTGAGTGTAACACAAGTATGTAGAATGGGTGAAAATCCACATGAAAGCTGTATGTCTCTGAAACATTCTAAGAGAGTAGAGACAGAACAAAACACTTTAGCACACAAGGAATTTGTCTTGGTACATGCAAAACAACAGAGCAATAATAATCATAATAATGTGCCAATAAGAAAAGATGGTAGAAAAGATGAGAAGGATAATAGTAGGATCCAATCTGGGTTGGTCACCAGAGCCAGAGGTTTAGTCTTCTGAGCTTTCAAACTCCTGCTGGAGCCTATCTACAGGGAACTTCTCTCTACATAGAACTTTCTATACTTTCTAAAAAAAAATTACCAGATCTAACAAGATTCTTCGGGAGCAGTTCATGTATATTCATAGCTCTTTCATCCGTGAATCTCTTTTAATTCCTAGGCATTTTAAATTCTTGATCTCTTAAAATATCTTCAGTTTAAAAGAGAGATATTTTTTCTTTACTTCGACAAAACTATTCATTTGTTGTTGTTTCTCCTCCTTTTGTTTCCTACTCCTCATGAATTCCTATTTTGGATTGGCTTCCCATTTTACTCTGTAGTCAGGTCATTTCTCCTAGACCACCATTTTTTCACACAGCATATAGTTAGCCTTTAGGGCATGTGGTAATTATGAAATGTTAATTTCTAAATCTCAATAGGTCAAAGGAATATGGATCTGTGGGGGACATTACTCATTCAGAGAATTCAAGTTACTGGTGAGTAGCTTTTGCTTTTAAATCCACTGGTACTTGTTTCTATAACAAAAGTAAGAAAGCAAAATTACTTTCTTCAAATAATAAAAAAGGAACTTTCTCAAGGTAAAATGAACCTTGCCTAATATTTCTCAGACTCTTGGGGTTGTTTTTAAAGAAATCTATTACTTTTGCTTCCCTTGGTCATTTTATATCATTTGCTCAAAATCTTTGGTATGCTACACATTATTCACTTTTTGATACTGTTTGTAACAGAACAGTATGTGTATCTTCAAAACAATCTTTAATTCTACTATGCAGAACATGGCATGGTGATGGAATCCTATCTTATGAAAAGTACATTTCTCTTAGTACTTTTTACTGCTTCTCTATCTTATGGGTAAATGTATCTTTGTTATGGACAACCTTATCTAACCTTATCCAGAAAAGTTTTAATTCTGATCCATATAAGGGCATTGCTTAAAATCAAATACATTTCATGGGTAAGTAAGCTAGAGTTCGAGAAAATACTCCAAGTTGATCATAGTAGTTTTGATTAGGATAATTTTTTGTGGATAGAAAAGAAAAAGTCAGTACTATTATATCATTTGTAATTTGAATGATGAACTTGTTTCTTTTTCCTCAAGAAGGTTAAAGCACTTTACCTTGACTTTCAGACATTGCTTTTTAAAATTGTTCAGATACTGCAGTTAGCACAGAATAGGATGAAAACTCATTAAGGCAGGCTTTCCAATTTTATCCAAAGTTTTGTACAATCTTCTTGCTTTTAAAATCTAATAAATTTGTGTCATAACTGAACTATACATCCAGCCATAAATACTTTAAATATTACATTAGGCATGAATTTAATCAATTTTCTTAAGAAAATCATCTTAAGTCTTTCTTGTCCCTTTTCCCAATTCTGCCAAGAATTATGTTAATCTTCCTTTGTTATTATGAATTGTTTATCAATCCTGGTATTATTGTATAATGAAGAGCCTATAATATCTACATTATAAGAGATAATAATAATAATAAATAATAATAATAATAATAATAAAAAAATAATAATAATAATAATAATAATAATAATAATAATAATAATAATAATAATAATAATAATAATAATAATAAGTTGGAAGGGACCTTGGAGGTCATCCAGTCCAACCCCCTGCTAAGGCAGGAAACCCAGGTACAAAATAATCTTATTTAAACATTGAAAAGTAAATAGCTTTGCATGGTATACCAGGAGTCAAGATTATAGAAGATAATTTTAGTGGGTTCTGGTAATTTTAATGTGTAAAATTGAAAGAAGGGACACCTGCCCACAATAATGAAAATACTGTAACATGACTTTGAGAAACAGACACATCTTATTTTGGCTCAAATAACCCAGTGGAACAATTATTTAAATTTCTGTACTGAAAAATGCCACTCAGTTGGAAGAAGTATTTTAGAACATAACCATTACTTTAGAAACTGGACTTAAAAGGGTGTTTTGTTATTTATACAAATAAGCAAAAATAATAAAAAAAAATCTGTCACAACTGTTCATTCCTGCTTTGAAAAGTTCCTCGGAACAGAAGTTTCAAAGTTTAATATTTATTTATTTATATCCCATTTATTATTTTTTATGAAAAACTCAAGGCGGTGAGCTACTCTTTCCTCCTCTTCTTTTTCCCATAATCCTAGTAGGTGGGTGGGGGCATAAAATAACAGAATAGCAGAGTTGGAAGGGAACTTGAAGGTCTTCTAGTCCAACTCCCTGCTCCAATAGGAAACCGTATACCATTTCAGACATATGACTGTCCAGTCTTTTCTTTAAAATATCTAGTGTTGAAACACCTTCAACTTCTTGAAGCTAGTCATTCCATTGGTTAATTGTTCTAACTATCAAGAAATTTTTCCTTGGAGTTGGTTCTCTCCTTGATTAGTTTCCGTCCATTGGGAGATTGATTTGGTCCAAGTCACTCACCTAGCTTTCATGCCTAAGGCAGGCCTAGAACTCGCAAGTATCCTGATTTGCAGTCTGATGCCTTAATCAGTAGACCAAATTGGCTTGATCTTAAATATTTATTAATTTAATTACTATGCTCTGTCATTCCTTTATCAATAGCTTTATTAGGTGGGAATCTATTATTAATATTAATATAGTATAGTATATTAACTTTAAAAACAATGGACAAGAATGAGGGGATCACAAAATCATACTTGCTAGCTGTCATAATTATTAAGGAAATACATTAACTATGAAGAGGTTCTGATTTTCCCAACATGAATATTTTACAAATATTGCTGCAGGTGCTTTAGTTTAAAAGATAAAAATAATATTTTCTTAACTCTACAATGTAATCTGAAATGATATAAAGATCTGTAATTCTGTTTTTTTTTGTCTTGTTTATTCCAGTTAACAATATGTACAAGCTTCATGGATCTGAAATGGTGCAGTCTGAGAATGGTGGACTTTTTTCACCATACAGAAATGTTCAGACCGGTTGTTCTTTCTGATACAACTTTCACAAGCTTCAGGGCTAAGACTGCTGTTACTCACTCCTCCTTGCTTTGGCATAAAAAGCTCGCTGAGGGTATCTTATTGCGGGTTTGCCTTAAGGTAGATTAGATCAATTATTACTATGTAATGCAAGTAAAAGCAAATAAAGCTTAGGATTAGTGCTGTCTTTAGAAATAAATGCTTGTCAATCTTAATGGAATGTGGTAAGCTTTTCTCATATCAGTGAGAATGAGAGAACTCTTTACCCTATGAGAGGGATATTTATATTGGGATAAGCACACAGACTTTGAATATAGAAAGAAGGTATCTCAAACTGAGAGAAGCTGAAATTTTCATTGAAGACTCGAAGTTGTGCTAAAGCAGCAAAATTTGCTTGAAAACAAAGTCTTATGTAATCACTTGAACTTCAGTGCCTTTTCTGTATTGTTATTAATGCTAATCATTCGTGATAGCTCAAAGTATTACACAGTTTGCTTTACAAAATATTAACTTCACATATTGGTAAAGGAGGAGAAAATGAGTAATTAAGGTAATCTATGCATTATTGCCAAGCCATACAGAATTGTTTTTCAAGTGGCGTTAGAAGTAACTTAAAACAACCAAGTTTGGAAGTATATTTTGGTTCATAATTTGTATAACATGTTTCATTTAAAAAATTGAAGTGTGAATCACAGCAAGCATACACATATGCCTATGTATGCTCCATTTAACATGTAAATTATTGTTAGAATATTTTTATTGGTTGTTGCCCTTTTAGTGCCTTATTCTGAGAATTCTTTTACTGCCATGTCAAATGAATTTAGAAAGTTCAAATACCTATTGCTGTGTATCAGTAGTTTTATTGATTGAAATATTGTAGGATCTAGTCCCATTTTCAGTTGTACAGTCTTGAATAAAATTGTTGGTTACCACAAGATAATTTAATCATAATACAAATAGTAGTAAACATTTTTACCATGAAAACAATTTAAATCTCTGTAACATGTTAAAATTCCAGGTAAGGAGTTGAAATACTTTTTAAATTCTTGTCTTGTAGCAGGAATATTATTATGGTATTAACCGTATGATTTATTTTATTTCTTAACCAAATACCTCTTTAGTAATTTATAATGGCTTTGCAGTTATGTATTAAATAAGAAGCACTGGAAAAATGATTTGTCTCCATGGCGATTTGCATGTTTCAAGTGGTGATGAAAGCCTTAGCAATAGATATGTAATAAGCATATCTGTTAATACAACAATAGTGACTTGTGCTCGTTTAATACAAAATAAAACTAATTTATGAAATAATTATTTTGAAAATGACTGTGGTATTTTTCTCCAGAATACAGTTCCTAGGAAGTTTTGGAAACTGTTATACTTTACAGATGACCAACTGTTAGCATATTTAAATCTGATGCAACTTGATAATTTTTTAAAAATTAATTTTTATGTCATACTACATTTTAATACAGGGTAAAGTAGTAGAAATCGCATAGGATATTAAAGAACTTATTTTGATAATTAAATTGTTAAATCCATTTACTAAGCACATAATGATTTCCATCAGAAGCCTTATACCAGGTACACAGCTCTTACAAATATTACCGGTATATTTACATGAATTTTAATTTATGCATAAACCATAATTGTTAATAAAAATATGTCACATTGATCTCTACACTGGAAATCAGTGATATTGCTCTGTTACTCTATATAAATAATATGGACTCTAGCAAAGCTTAGGTAAATAATAGAATTGAGAGAAGATTGACAACGAATGCTGAAAAGTTAAAAGACTTTAGGAAGTTAGTGTAGTTAAAGAAGGCCAGAGGAATTTGATTTTGTCAAAGCGGTCTGAGAAAAGAGGACAGAGTGTTTGCGATAGGAAGGTGAAAGACTGGGATGACTGACGTATAGTGTGAGAAGGCATAAAGATCAGCAAGTGGAAAGAAGGAACAAAGGAGGATTCATGTGCTTGAGAGAGTATAAAGCCAAAGAGATGGGATTAACAGAACTTTAAAGTCTTGTCACTGATTCAGAGCGTGGAAAAGGGTCCACAGAGTGGTTACATAGACCGATAGGCCTATAGTGAAGAAGCAACTTAGAGGAAACTGAGAAACTAACCAAGGATATGATTACTGAATTTGATTGTTTCCTGGTTAAAACTAGTGGAGTGAAAAGGTATGAATTTGAAATATTTTGAGCTTGAAATGCTCTACAATACTCAACATTGAAAACAGCTGCCCAAGCTATTGTAGAAGAGTTCTGATCTCTAAATGGTACCATTTTGAGTTGGAAACATTTTGTCAAAATAATGGCAGATTGCTTCTAATAAGGTTCAGAACAACTCATTTCAATCTTGAATTGTTTTATACTCTTCTAATTAAAACTTTAAAATTAAGGGTCTTTAAAAGAAAAATTACATACTGTTTCCATGAAAACAAAATAGAATAAGTTTGGTTTGTTGTTGGTTTTTTTTTAAAAAATAGGTATAAACATTACCTGTAAATATGTAATTTTCAATGTTCCTACCACTGTTAACAACTTCAGTAAATGGGATGAGTGATGCCTAACAGCAAGACAGAAATAATCTAAGCAATACATACCCAAAGAGTAGCTAAATAACAGCAAAACTGACATAGAATTATATATTATAGGGAGAGGTATATTGATGCAGAACAATACTAGCCCATCTATGAAATGTTGCCATGCATTCTGGAGAATTATGCCTAAGCCCAAAATTTAGGTTACTGTGTTTAATCTCCAGGGGCTATTTTATAATGTTAAAAGAATTCATTCCTGTGATGTGCATTTGTAAACATCTAATCATGCCTGATTGTGAATTTGGTGTCAGGCCCCTCCCTGCAGTGTCAGTAAAGTGTGTGTTTTAATGCAACAATTCCAACTATATAATGTATCAGATTTTGTATTTTTAGTACTGTTAAGTTTTCATTTTAATGGTTTGTTCTTTGGTATTCCTCAACCCATATGTATATATTTGCCACCTTATAAATCCATTTCATGAATCATTTGGAGTAGCTGTTGCCTGTAAAACATTATGCTGCAATAAAATAAACCAATGACTCTTTGAATTGCCAAAAAGTTGTTTTAGTGCTCCATGGCTGTTTCAGAAGTGTGCTTTCAATAATTAGTTGGGGGGGGAACTACCCAATATCACAACTTTGTACACATTTTATCTTGTTAAAAATCATAGTGGACATCAAAAATAAAAACTAATTTTATTGAAAGTTTTGGGTTTTTTTAAAAATTTAGCAATGGATGGGGGGAAAGAGAGATTCCAAGATGGCCAGTTAGGAGACAATTGGAGCAAAGGTGTTTAAGAACATTCTTTTTTAAAAACAAGACAAAACTTTGCATTCAACAACCTTTAAAAGGATTTGCTTCTGCAGTAAGAGCAGCAGCAATATAACATGTTGATATATTTTATCATATTTATTATTTTCTTCACATTGAGGAGAAACCTGTTTGGAGAAGAGTGAAAGAACAGTGTGCAGGTGTGAGTGGAAACATTACTCTCTAGGCCAGCCATGTCAAACTCGCAACATCATGTGAAGTTGCACGATGTATCAGCTTTTTCTCCTTTGCTGGCAATGGCTCTAGGCCAGACATGTCAAACACAAGGCCCGGGGGCCGGATGCGGCCCGCGAAGTGGTTTCATGTGGCCCGCAAAGCCATCCTGGAAACATTAAGGGTACGGCCCCCGCTGTCTTGGCCCCGGCCCAGGCTGGCCAGAAGCCAATGTACAATTTCGTGGTGGTCATCTATGCTGAAATACATTCAGTCTTAGCTCCACAAGGCCATCTGGAAACAGTGAGGGACCGGCCCGTGCCGTGTCGGCACTGCCCCCTCAGTGCATGCTGGGGAGGTATCACCCTTTGTGAGAAATGAAGAAATGCATCAAAGCCTCGAAGTGGCCAGCACATGGCCCTGCCTACTTCGGGCAGGCTAGGGGTTGGGGAGCATTGTGCTTCTCTTCAGATTCATGCCACCCAGCTCAGCCTCTCGGCACTGTGAGTAGAGCACCCCGCTACCTGCCCAAACTGGGCAGGCTAGGGGCTGAGCAGCATTGCACAGGTAACATCGACTCTCACGCTGCTCATGGCATCCCCTCCCATAGAGCCCACCAAGCTGGATATGTGAAATAGGCGAGGGCCATGTGCTGGCCATTTCCAGGCAATGGTGCATTTCTTCATTCCTCACGAAGGATGACACTTCCCAGCTGTGTTTCTTGCCTGTTTTTTCCCCTCCCTCATCTCAAATATTTTCCCACCACTCTGTTCTTTGGAAGGAAGGAAGGAGAGGGAAGGTCTGAGGGAAGTCCTACCTTAGTCTTGCCCTGCTGCCCTTTCACCATCCCCTTGCCCCCTCCTCCTGGCCTATCGTGGGGTGTCTCCCATCCTATTGCTAAGGAAGCTTTGGATACAAAGCCAAGTCTCCTCACATGGAGAGGGAATGGGCCTCCCTCTTGATTTTGCCCTCATACCCATCATGAGCAACCTGGCTAAGAAGAGCAAACACAGCAGCAGCAGCCTTGAGGAGGAGGTAGGTGCAGCTGGGCACCCCCTTGGGGAAGTGGGGCTGGGCTTAGTGCCATGGGTGCTTGAGGGCTGGGCTAGGCATTTGACCTCCACGCCACCATCCAGCCCCCCTCCCCTACATGGCTTGAGAGGAACAGTGAGGCTCCTCTGGTGGACCATACCTTGGCACTTCCCTGGTCCCATCTCCTTCTGCCAGAGACCCTCAGATCTGTCCAACTCCTACCCAGGCCCCCATAGGCACCCTTGACACAAATGATGTAGAGCTGGCCAAGCCCACCCAGTAGGCCATACGCACTCCAGCCATGCCCACCCAGTAGGCCACGCCCACTGGCCACACCCAGCTAGCCCCCCAAGGGCAACCTCGTGCAAAGCAACTTCAAGCCTCCTTAGTCCAGTCCCCCCTCCAACGTGATTCTCCCTTCCCACCCCCAAGAGCCTCTAAGCCCCTTCCCCTCCCCCTTGGAAATGCCAGACCCCGGGAGCGGCAGGAAGCCCCTCACCCTCACCCAAGTGGCATCTGAGCATAAGCAGAACGCGCCCTGCTACCCGCTATCTCTCCCGGCAGTTGTCTTCTACCCCTGCAGGAGGACCCTGGGTAGAGGGGGCGGCAAGAGCCTTGGTGGAGCAGTGGGCTAATGCCTCCTTAAGTAACACCAGCTGCCTGCAATTAGTGCAGGTTTGCATCCCACCAGGCTCAAGGTTGACTCAGCCTTCCATCCTTCCGAGGTAGGTAAAATGAGGACCCAGATTGTTGGGGGCAATTAAGCTGACTTTGTAATAATGCCGCTTGGGGGTGTGTGAAAGCCCTAATAAGCAGGCATATACATAGAATGAAGGCTACTGCTAAGCTTGTAAGCCGCCCTGAGTCTTCGGAGAAGGGCGGGATATAAATGGAATTAAAATAAAAAAATAAAATAAAATAAATGTTGGGCCTGGCAGGCCTGACATTCAGCGGGGCCTCGAGACCACTCACCGGCGATCCGGCAGACGCCTGCATCCGGCTTCGCAACCAGCCGCAGAAGCCTGTGCCCGGCTTTCCTTCCCCCCACCCACACCCAGCTACTGGTTCCTGGGCCCCGGCCCTAGCGACCAGGCCGACGGACTCCCGGCCGCCAGACGCTGCGCTTTGGGAGACGCTCCCCGGCGGGTCAGGGAGTGCCCACCCGCCAGGCCGATCCAGGAACTTCCATGGACTTCTGGCGGGCCTGGCGCCCCTCTTGCCCGCAGACCATGCAGCGGCCCTCGCCAGCCGGCCTCGGCATGGCTGCCCCAAGCCCAGCTCTCCAGCGCGTCTTCCAAGCCCACCTGGCTAACTGCCTCCTGGGTGGGGCTTGGCTCCAGACACGCGGCTGCTCCGTCTGCAAATGTGCTCTCAAATGGGTGGGTGGAAGGAAAAGCCCCTTTGGGCTTCAAAAGGGAGGCTTTGCACCATCTGCATCAGCTGGGGCTGAATCGGGCTTGTGTCAGACACTTGGCAACTGGCATGTAAGTATTTTCCGACGTATAAGACGAAAAATCTTGAAAATCTCAAAAGTCGGGGGTCGTCTTATACGCCGAGTCGTCTTATACGCCGGAAAATACGGGGTGTGTGTGTGTGTGTATATATAATATATATATATATATATATATATATATATATATATATATATATATATATATATATATATATATTGTTGTTAGTTGCGAAGTCGTGTCCGACCCATCGCGACCCTATGGACAATGTGTGTGTATGTATGTATGTATGTATGTATGTATATATATGTATGTATATGTATGTATATGTATATATGTATATGTGTGTGTATAAAACATATACATATATATGTATCTATCTATCTATCTATCTATCTATCTATATAAAACATATATACAAAAAAAATCACACACATACACATATAATGGCAACCAGTCTGTATCTATATATTCTACCGAAACATAAAGCCTTTTATATCAACAAGCACTGGGTCCTTTATTTCTATACCAAACACTGGAAATAAATCATCAACTCCTAATTATGAATAATAGGATAAGGCTGTTATTTATATTCATAAGAGCCAGTTTGGTCTAGTCGTTAAGCATCAGGCTAGAAACCAGGAATCTGCTGGCATGAAAGCTGACTGGTGTCTTTGGCTCAGTCACACACACTCCAACCCATCCTCATAGGCTTGTTGGAAAAATAGGGATATTAGGTATGCTTGCTGCCTTGAGTTACTTATAAAAATAATAAAGGCAGAATAAAAATAGGTAACATTTATATAGTTCATATCAAGTACAATCTCAACATATTACCACACTTGGGATCAGAATTTACATTGCATTGTGCTCCAAATATTTAACTGTTTTTGCCACAGTTGTGAAGTGAAAAATACTAGTCCCATTGACTTTGCTAGTAAGGTCACAAATGGTGATTCTATGTCCTTAGGATGCTGCAACTGTCATAGATGCATTGCCAAGTGCTCCAATTTTGTTCACATGACTATGGGAATGCTGTAACAGTCACAAGTCTTTTTTTAAAAAAAAATATTTTTCCCATACATTCAGTAGTATGTTCAAACAAATGTACTGAGTTAACATTCGCTAATACATATTTAGTTCCTAATCCTCTTTCCTCTAGCCATCGATAAGTCCCAAGTTTGATAATATTCCATTTCTTCTTTTTTTTTCAGTCTCAGTCAGCCTATCCATCTCGGCTCATTCTAATATTTTTTTATTATTTCATCTGATGGTAATTCCTTCATTTTTCCAAAACTCTGCAAATATAATTCTTGCCGCTGTTACAACATGCAGAGTCAAATATACTGTATGCTTTGTTTACCAGTCTTTTCTGGCATTATACCTAAAAAAATGTTCAGGTTTAAAATCTAGGTCAGGGGTGTCAAACTCAATTTCATTGAGGGCCACATCAGCATTGTGGTTGCCCTCGGGGGGCCGGGTGGGTATGGCCTGGGTGGGTGCAGCCTACTGGGTGGGCGCAGCTGGAGTGCGTATGGCCTACTGGGTGGGCATGGCCAGCTCTACATCATTGGCATCAAGGGTGCCTATAGGGGCCTGGGCAGGAGTGGGACAGATCTGGGGGTCTCTTGCAGAAGGAGGGTCTCTAGGCCAGGGCCAAGGCAGCGGGGACCGCTCCCTGTTTCCAGGATGGCTTCGGGGGCCACATGAAACCACTTTGCGGGCCGGATCTGGGCCCCGGGCCTTGTGTTTGACATGTCTGATCTAGGTGTTCTCCCAACATCTTTTCTAGCCAGGCATGTATCTTCTTCCAATAACTCTGCTTTGGCACATGTCAAGCAAACATGATAATTAGTGCCTGCATAAGTCACTTTTTTCAATGCTTTTGTATCTTCAATTGCTAAACTAACAGTTGTAAATCAAAGATTACCCATACCACAGAAAATATTCAGATGTACAATATATAGCCCATTTAAAAATGGTTTCTAAAAGTAGTTGACACATTTCAACTTTGACTATACTTGTATGAATTGTTACTGCAGTGCTGCCTTTTAATGCATGTAACTTTGCAAGCATTTTATTTCAACAAAGCTCTCATTGCAGTGAGAGATATTTCAAAGAAATTTGCAAATCACTGAGAATATACTAAAATGTTTCATAAACAGCATTTTCTAGATTAGTCTAATAGAACTGCCAAAGTCTACTGAGACTCCAGATAGCTAACATGCTATTTCGCATTACAGGCCAGATCTGGTAAAGCCACACAAATTACTGTCATAGAATTATCAGATTTACAAAGATGTTCTGTTGCGTAGTTCATGCTGCATTATGGTCAACGTAAGATATAATTAAAAACTTGCTTAAGTAGTTTATGGTAATTACTGAAATCTGCGAATTGGTTTAAGATACACAAAAAATTACACAGGATCGATTGACGACGTATTATACACGGGTTCGATAATGCCAAGGAAAAAGTTTTTGAGTCTTCAATTAATTTAGAATCCGTAGGAGTCTATAGATTAACAACAACAACTGCTAAGCTTGTAAGCCGCCCTGAGTCTTCGGAGAAGGGCGGGATATAAATGGAATTAAAATAAAATAAAAAATAAATAAAATTCAGCCTTTTTACATTTGCTGGTTCCCCAAGGAGTCGCACTTCAACTCTCATAACCCCCAACTAGACTGTGAATGCCCCGATACATCAACTATCTTTACAGCACGACAAACTCTTCCAATTCCTCCGCCCATTTTACTAGATTAGGCTCTAATCCAGGGGTCTTCAAACTTGGCCCTTTTATGACTTGTGGACTTCAACTCCCAGAATTCCTCAGCCAGCAAAGCTGGCTGAGGAATTCTGGGAGTTGAAGTCCACAAGTCATAAAAGGGCCAAGTTTGAAGACCCCTGCTCTAATCCCTTGTTTTAATGGCACCAGTAGCCGCAACCAGTAAAGGAAAGGCTGACAGAGCAGAGGGGCGGGGGGGTGGGAAACGGGCGGGAGAAATCTCCGCTCTTTAGGCCCCGCTTCCTTCCGAGGAGGACCACTAGCAGCAGAGTTGAGGAGGAGGAGGAGGGGGAGCCGGTGCCTTTTCCGGAGCTGCGTGCGCAGCCATCCGCGCTTGCAGCGTCATCCTGAGGGGCCGGTTTGAATAAGACCCCGAGGGAGGGAGGCAGGCAGGCAGGCGGGGAAGTGCCGCGCTTCTCGAGCTCCGTCTTCCGTCTTCAGCTAGCTGGTTCCCTTGCTTGCTTAACCCGCCGGCCATGCCGCTTTTCACAGGTGAGTCTGGCCAAGCCCTCTCGCGCGACTGCGGGACTCATGCCGGCCGTCTGCCTCCCGAGGGCCTAGCTCGGCTTCGCCGCTCGGGCCTGAAGCTCGAGGGTCTTCGCGCTCTCTCTCTCTCTCTCTCTCCTGCCCTTCTTCGGTGGGGAAGAAACGAGTCCGCGCGACCGGATCCCTCCTCCTCCTCCACCTGAGCTGTACGGCCAGAGAAGGGCTGTGCCAAAGGAAGGCCGGGGTAAACGGCGTGCTTACATGCCGCCCTGTCAAGTAAGGATTGCCTTGATGGTGAAGATAAACGTCGACTGGAAGGAAGGGCGAGGGGAAAATAAAATCTGCCCAAGGGGTGGGTTGGTTGCGTAGGTAAAAGGCTCACTGGCGTCGCAGCACTGCACAGGCCTTGACTTTCCAGAGTTATTTTATTTTATTTTATTTTATTTTATTTTATTTTATTTTATTTATTTTTATTTTATTTTATTTTATTTTATTTTATTTTATTTTATTTTATTTTATTTTATTTTATTTTATTTTATTTTATTTTATTTTAATTCCATTTATATCTTGGTGGAGCAGTGGGCTAATGCCTCCTTAAGTAACACCAGCTGCCTGCAATTAGTGCAGGTTCGAGTCCCACCAGGCTCAAGGTTGACTCAGCCTTCCATCCTTCTGAGGTAGGTAAAATGAGGACCCAGATTGTTGGGGGCAATAAGCTGACTTTGTAATAATGTCGCTTGGGGGTGTGTGAAAGCCCTAATAAGCAGGCATATACGGTACATAGAATGAAGGCTACTGCTAAGCTTGTAAGCCGCCCTGAGTCTTTGGAGAAGGGCGGGATATAAATGGAATTAAAATAAATAAAAATAAAAAAATATCCTGCCCTTCTCCGAAGACTCAGGGCGGCTTACAAAGCTTAGCAGTAGCCTTCATTCTATGTATGTGCCTGCTTATTAGGGCTTTCACACACACACACACACACACACACACCAAGCGGCATTATTACAAAGTCAGCTTAATTTTGAAGAGTAATATACTTGGGCATATTACAATTGAGCCCAGATTTTCTTTGGAGCAAACCTGCAATGTGGAACTGGAACAGAGTAATTTTTTTTAATATTTTTTATTTTTACTCTTACAATTATGAATGCGTGTGAGGATTAGCATAGATTTAACAAACTAGGGAATTGGATCTGATGTAAGTGATACAGCAGTGAGAAAAAAACTTAAGCACTTCTGTCATTCAACTGTTTCAGGGACTTGAGTCTCTTGCCATTCTGATATGTTGGTGCTTTTGTATTGTAAAAGGTAAAGATGAATCTATAACATTGGGACCTAATGCATTTGTTTTTCTCAAACTACAGGTAGTCCTTGACTTATAGCCATTTGTTTAGTAGCCATTTGAAGTTACAGTGACATTGAAAAAAGTGACTTATGACCATTTTTCACATTTAAGACCGTTGCAGAATCCCCATGGTCACAGGATCAAAATTCAGATGCTTGGTAGCTGATTTATATTTATGATGGTTGCAGTGTCCCAGGTTCACGTGATCAGCTTTTGAGACCTTTTGATAAGTAAAGTCACTGGTGAAACCAGATTCACTTAACAAATGCAGAGATTCACTTAACAACTATGGCAAGAAAGGTCGTAAACTGGAGTAAATTTAGCAGCTGTCTTGCTTAGCAACAGAAATTTTGGGCTCAATTGTGGTCATAAGTTGAAGACTTCCTGTACTTGTACACTCCAATCCTCTAACTTGTATTTCCAAGTAGTATGTTAGCAGGCATAATAAGGAACATAGTCCCCCAGACAAAGAAGAGTGTAAAGTTAGGGAATGCTTGTTTAGAGAATTAATACTATGTACACCCTGCAATGAATGTTACCTACTTATAAGGAAGAGAAGTAAGCAATCATATTTCAAAGCTGATTTTTAAAAGATCAAATAGGTCATGGAACAGAATAGTTCAATTAATACAGTGTGTTGATTTCCCACAGAATTATGTTGGATGAGAAGCATAAAAGAAGAATGGGAAGGGGATTGTATTCATTCCATATTATTTCAACTCCTATATAGCCAAATGTTACCCATATAGAAGTAATGTAGGAATAGCATGTGATACATGCTTCCTTAGACATTGGTGTTGTCAGTTTTAGCAATATGTTGTACGAATGTAAACTTGATATTTCAATAAAAGATTCTTCTTGTTACAAGTTGCAGAATACTCATGTTTGTTGACAGTACAGCCAGTTGGGGTTATAGCCAAAACAGGTAAAATTTTTAGGAAAGGCATTCTTAATATAAATTTGTATGACTTTAATTTTTATAATTTAAATGTCTAATCATTGCTGCCAAATCAGGAGCCATAATTATGTCTAATTTTCAGTACTAATTTAATAGTAGTATTGGTGTTATACCTCGAATTTTTGTTTTTCAGTTAATGTAAAATGGGGCAAAGAAAAATTCGATGGAGTGGAGCTGAATACAGATGAGCCTCCAATGGTATTCAAAGCACAGCTTTTTGCTTTGACTGGCGTTCAACCTGACAGACAGAAAGTGATGGTGAAAGGTGGAACTTTAAAGGTAGAGTTGATATTTTATCACATACAACTTGCTGTTGTATATTTTACACATTTAGTGTATTGAGGCAATAATGATCATATCGGCATTCTGATAGAATTTATGAATTAAACAATAACAAATTATTTTTGTACATTTTCTGAGGAATTTTTGGCTTTTGCTATAAGATCTAAATACCTTTGATGATTTTGTTTTTAGCTGTTGATGTATTTGTTGAATCTGTTCAGTCATCTTGCTGTTACGAAAAGTTTACATTTATTTTCTTTTTCAAATAGGATGATGATTGGGGCAATATCAAAATTAAAAGTGTAAGTATTTACACAGTGTTTGCATTAGATATTTATAATGGTTTGGATGTTTTCTATACCTAACAGCTTCGTAAAGCAGGGTTTATCTCTGGTTTCAGTGATGCAAAGTATGATGTGATTGGGAATGGGGAACAGTAGAAGGAGGATTCAGATAGTGCCTTACTTTTTAAATTCTAAGTCTATAGCTATAAAGAATTAAAAACTGCTTTTAGTATTATGACATCTTTACAGGTATTTAACATCTTTTCGGAGACAAACGAAATTAAAAATGTGAACCCAAATGTGATTGCTGGTATTATTTGATTTTTATAGTAGGTGAACTAGAACATAGGTGTCAAACTCACGTCACATGACGTGTCACGACGTATCGTGACTTTTTACGTATTGCCGGAGCTGGGGTGGGCGCGGCCTCCACACGATGCAACCGGCCCATGGGCCGGCAGTTTGACACCCCTGTACTAGAAAAAAGGGGAATATTTTTTCAGCAAGTTAAGGGTATAGTAAATACTTTGGTTCCTTAAGGAACAGAATGATATATATTAGTACTTTACACTTTTTTCAAAAGGCAATAAAATAACCATAATTTAAATTTGTATGTGTCACAATACTCTGTAACATAAAGAATCAAAATTGCTTTTGAGCTTATATATTAAAACCAAAGGGACGCGGTGGCTCAGTGGGTTAGGACGCTGAACTTGTCGATCGGAAGGTCGGCAGTTTGGCGGGTCAAATCCCGAGTGCCGCGTAGCAGAGTGAGCGCCTGTTACTCGTCCCAGCTTCTGCCAACCTAGCAGTTCGAAAGCACGTAAAAATGCAATTAGAAAAATAGGGACCACTACGGTGGGAAGGTAACAGCGTTCCGTGTGCCTTTGGCATCTAGTCATGCCGGCCACATGACCACGGAGACGTCCTCGGACAAGCGCTGGCTCTTCGGCTTGGAAACGGAGATGAGCACCGCCCCCTAGAGTCGGAAACGACTAGCACGCATGTGCGGGGGAACCTTTACCTTTACCTTTATTAAAACCAACTTCCTGAAGACTAATGCATGTGATTATATTTAATTTTTTAAAGCATCTGCTGATAAATCTCTTCACCTCTTCAATAGGGGATGACCTTATTAATGATGGGCTCTGCTGATGCTCTTCCTGAAGAACCAATAGCCCGGCCTGTCTTCGTTGAAGATATGACAGAAGAACAGTTAGCCTCGGCAGTAAGCCTAATTTTCTCATTATGCTCATGATTTTGAATGCTGAAATATACATGACCTCAGATTTAATGGGGATTAATATATATAATAGAGATCCACTTTGGGGTAGTTGTTTAAGTAGCAGGCCAGAAACAGTGAGGCCATGAGTTTTCTAGTCTTAATCTGGGCATGAAGGCAGCTGGGTGATCTTGGGCCAGTCACTTTCTCTCAACTCTGAAAAAACAGCAGTGGCAAACCACTTCTCAGAAATCTTGCCAAGAAAACTGCAGGGACATGGTACAGGCAGTATGTGAGAATTGGACATGATTGGGGGAGAAGTCTGTATTATAAACATATCATTGTTTTGCTTTTTGTTCATTTGTTTTTATTGGTTTTTATTGTTATGTGGTTTTATTATTTTTTCCTGGTTTTTTGGTGAACTTCCCAGAATGTTTGGGATGTGGGAGGTATACACATACACAAATTGCCTAGTAATTTTAATTTTCTGTTTTGAAATATAACAATTTAAAATTGATAAACAAAAGAATAGCTGGCTAACCAAACATTAAAAATTCTGGAAAAATAAAGTATTCTTTCTCTTTTTCAAAAAGGGATTGATATAGGTTCCAGCTACAGTGAACAGGCAGCTTAATTCTGGAAAACATGCTCTTTCAGATATTATTGAATAGTCTTCAAAGTATGTTGCAGTCAGCTGGCATCCAAATTAAATAAAATAATAGTCCAAATGAGATGCAACTAAGAACAGATATCATTGCGGCCAAATGCAGCATTTTGGGGAACCAACAATGAGATGTCATGCTCAAAAATATTTCTAAAAATACAATAGTTAATATAAAGCAAATATTTTTAATATTTCTGTGACAGATGGAATTACCATGTGGCTTAACAAATCTTGGGAATACTTGTTATATGAATGCTACAGTTCAGTGTATTCGTTCTGTGCCAGAATTGAAAGAAGCTCTTAAGAGGTAGGTTTTATAACTACAAATAGAATGCTGATAATTTTATTCGTTTTTTAAAATATGAAGTAATATGAATTGTAGCTAGTAGTATTTTTAATAGAAAGGGAAATCTAGAATAAGTTTAAGTGTAAACTTTATTTTTAATTTTAGATTTCAAATTAAAAATTGAAATATATAATTCAAATTTTGTGGTAGAACTATAACAGGAATCCAGTGTGTGTTGAAATCTATTCTGCAAGTGCAATTGAGAGTTCTGTATTAAAGAGTTATTTAGAAAAATGCTTTTTGTTCCTGCACTATTTATTTCATAAAGTTTTAACATCTTATTTTGATTAGTGACCAGAGTTGATCGGTTTCAAGAAGTATTGATACCATATTTTAAACATCATTGCTGCAGTCTGTAGTACACTGGAAAGTGAAGATACTAAAGTATTAGCAAAATTTATCTGGCATATCCTTAAAATTGTTCTTTTGATACTTAATGTTACTTTTTCTGTTTCTACTCGGTAAATTCTACAAGAAGTCAAATAGTATTAACTATTTGTTTCTATTTTTTAAGTTTATATGCCACCATCTCAATTCTACAAAGTCTCTGGGCACGACTCTAGTTAACTACGGTAGCATCTTTAAAATAAAGGACTGTCAAGGATTATGTATGTGAAAAGGAGACTTTAGAGATCATTTCACTTTAAAGCATTTTAGATGGATGAAGTGTTTGATTAAGCAACCTTTTGTGGAATAAATTATCCTTGAGGTTCATGTTTTATATCCAGAAATGCTTCTAAACAGTCAGAGCATGTTTTTGCTCACACAATTGGCCTCCCCAATTTCTACCTTTTCTGTCCTTACATTGCTTCCCCATACACATTTAGATTGTTTGAGAGGATTCCCTGATCTTTAGGGGCAGCTTTTTAGGAGCTACAGTGGGCTGCAATGGAAAGGGGGAGAAAGGAAGCCCTCTTTTTTGAGTGGAATTTATATGTAAGCTACTGGCTCTTTGTTTCATGTATATTTACAAATTATCCTGGAATATTTTTATATTTATTTGTTTGTATCCCACCTTTATTATTTTTACAAGTAAATCATGGAGGTGATCATATCCAGCACACCTTCCTCTTCCTATTTTGCCCACGGTAACCCTGTGAGGTCGGTTGGGCTGAGAGAGAGTGACTGGCCCAAGGTCACTCAGCCAGTTTTACTGGCTAAGGAGGGACTAGAACTCACGGTCTCCTGCTTTCTAGCCTGGTGCTTTAACCACTAGACCAAACTGACTCTAAACATAATAAATATAGTAAAATATACATAATAGAAGCGGTTGAATATGTCAACCAACAGTAAAGCTAATTTTTAAGAAACTATCAGTAAAATTAAGAGTTGTTTCATCTGGAGAAGTTACTGGCTATTTGGCTGCTAGAGTTACTGGAGAAGGCAGTGGAATAAGATATAGTATTGGGCAAATGGGTAAGGAATTTCATCATTTCAAAATAGAAATTTTCCTTTAAAATACTAGTATTGGGACAATCTAATTAAATAGCTGATCGGGATTATATTGAAACACACTTGTTCAAAATCAAATGGTTAAATATTGAATGCCTACAAGATGTAAAGATAGCACCATTTGGATATATTTAATTAGAAATTGGATTTGATTATGGAGGGAGGACAAGGCATTACTAGTATATACCATATATTTCCTTTAATAAAGAAGACAGAAGATTTATTTCAGTTGCTGGGAATATGAGTGAGATATCGCTATTACAACCATTTCTACCTTTCTATGACGTTTTGTTGGCTTCTGCAGGAATAGAATAGAATTGTGGGCAGAGGTGGGTTTGGTCTGATCTATACAACTAGTCTGATGCAAAGTAATGAGCAGCATGCAAGGCTTTTTAGGTGCAACCAGATTTCAGGTCACATATTCCTTCTTTTAGAGGTAGTCCTTGACTTATGACCACAGTTTAATCTAATACTTTGAGACAGTTGTTAAGTGAGTTTTGCCCCATTTTACGACCTTCCAAAATGTAAGAATTCCAAATCTTGATTTTGTAGTCACAACTTACAACTTTCTTGGTTGTGGTCAAAATCTCACAGATGAATCTCAGTTTCCAGATAAAAGCCATTTTAACTTTCTATATTATGTTGATTCAAGGGCCAATCTAACTATATTTTTTAAACTTTTTAGGTATGCTGGTGCCTTAAGAGCTTCAGGGGAAATGGCCTCTGCTCAGTATATTACTGCAGGTTTGTATTTCAAGAGTGAAGCAGAGTTTTCTGATATAATTTAGTTACCCCAGATAAAACGTCCAGTGTACTGCTCAGAAGATATTTTTGTTTTTTTTCCCTAGCACAATGTAAAGTATTTTATAGATTTTGAGTTTGTTACCACTTTTTGAATTGTAGCCATTGATCACTTAAAAAAAATCCTTTTGAAATTTGCAGCTTTTTAAAATCCAGAAATACTTGGAACATTGGAAAATGAGTGCTGCTTGTTTACTTTATTGCTCTTGACCAGTATATTATGATTTATGCCATTTCATTTAAGAAAAAAACAAATCAAGAACAATCAACTATTGAATATGCTGTTATCAGATTTTGGAATGGTATGTTCATTGGCTACCCTGTAGAATTGCTTACGTTTCTCCTTATTTGGCACTGCTCTAGCTAGATCTCTTGAATGGATGCAGAATATTTGATTAGTTGGTTTATTAGGTTAATCTTGCCCAATCTGTTCATTCATTCTTTCAGTGTTCTGTTAATGTGCAGGGAAACAAGTTGTTGAAATCTTGCTACATTACTATCCAACATTCAGCACAGTTAAAGTTGCATGTACAGAACTGATTATTAGATGATGGGCTGAAGGTAATTGCTAACAAGGGAATATACATACATTTGTTTCATTGTGGCCTTATGCTAGGTTGGATAAAAGCTAAGTCAGATATGTGATGATAATTAACTTTCTATATTAGTTTTACAGTACATGTAGTCCTTGACTTAACAACTGGTCACTCAGCAACTGTTCGAAGTTACAGCAAACCTTGAAAAGAGACTTTTCAAAAGCAACATGTGTTTGCTTTATGACTGCTGTGTTCACTTGACCACTGCAAAAAAGATTGTAAAATTGGGCAGGATCACATGATGACCTGCTTTATAACCATCACTACGTACAACCACAATTGCAGACTTAATTATAGTCTTGAAGACTACCTGTACATGGTTATAGTACAATCAATATGTACTATTGATTGCCTTTTGTTTCACTAGAGTCTCACTTTGAAAGTAGATTAACTTGACTCATTTTTTTTAACGTACAGTTGAAGCTGCACCAGTAATAGGCAGTTGTGGCTCAGGATTAAATGACTTACATAAAATAAATGTCTAAGATAAGCCACAACTGTTCAAATTTGTAATGATACTGAATAAGGATTTATACCGTTCCTTGGTATAAATTCCTGCTGTCATATGATCATGATTTCTGATGTTTCCTGCTCGCTTTCCACGAGCAAAGTCATTGGGAAAGCCAGTGGGAATTCAAAATTGCAATCACTGGAGGTCCTTGCTTAATGGCTTAATGGTGCTCGTTTAATGACAACAACCAGGACCACCACAATTAAGATTGCTAAGTGACATGGTCATGTGACATATTTTATGAATGCATTGCTTAACAGCAGTTTCTGCCCCAATAGCTGTTCTAACCTGTATAAAACTTTTCCATACAACAATATAGATTGTTTCACTTGCATGATATAATTAATTATACAGTATTTTTTAAGATAGACTGACAGCGCATTTATATATTTAAATAGTCTTTTGCTACAAAATGTATTTATACATGAGATAAAGAGATTGCATTTGAGGAATATGCTGCATTTATTATATTACCTTGCATTTATTGTTTTTCTATTTTATTTTTAAGCTTTAAGAGATTTATTTGATTCTATGGACAAAACTTCCTCCAGTATCCCTCCCATCATTCTTCTCCAGTTTTTACATATGGCCTTTCCTCAGTTTGCAGAGAAAGGAGATCAAGGCCAATATCTCCAACAGGTAGATACTTTTTAATTTCTTTTCTGAAGGCTGAATATTTTATATAAAAATGTATCTTTTGTTTTATCATTTCCATATTGGTAATTAATAGCTATATTTGTATGATTCCTTAGCAGCTTCTAGTCCTGGCTGCTGAAGAAAACATTTTAGAATAAAGTAATAAAGTGTTTTTCATTTGTGTATATATGCACCTGTGTGCACAAATGTGTTTGTGTTTTTATATGATGTGTATATAATCCATACTCAACATATATTTTAGTTGGATTCCAGTGATCTAGTTTTATCTTTGTCTTATTCCTTAGGATGCCAATGAATGCTGGGTAGAGATGATGCGAGTACTGCAGCAAAAGTTAGAAGGTATAGAAGGTGATGAAGTAATGGAAGTAAGTATTTACTTTATGGAAATAACTGAGACTAACTCTGGGCTGTACCTGAATTTCTATAGTCAATAATACTAGCAATATTGAACAGGAATAAAAATATGATTTGATTGCAGGTACGTTGTTGAAAGTGCCTAAAACAGGAGTTAATCTTTTTATTCCATGGACCTTTTTGAGAATATGTGAAACCTGTGGATCTCTTTTCTGAAAAAATATATTTATTTATTTTATTTATTTATTTATTTATTTAGATTTATATACCGCCCTTTCCCGAAGGACTCAGGGTGGTTTACAGGATATTTAAAAGAAAATCAATACAAAAGTTAAAAACAAATTAAAAAAGATTAAATGAGACCCTGAGAAAAATAAAAACCCAGTTAAAATTAAAAATTAAAAAATTCTCAGCCTGGGCCAGAGAGCTCGAAGAGCCAGGTCTTCAGGTCCCGGCGGAATGAACGGTGGTCGGGGGCAGTCCTAAGCTCCGCAGGCAGCTGGTTCCAAAGGGCAGGCGCGCCCACTGAGAAGGCCCTACCCCTGGGTGTTACCCGCCGGCAATCTTTAACCGGCGGCACCCTGAGAAGACCCTCCCTGTGGGAGTGCACTGGACGAAGGGAGCTTGATGCTGGCAGCAGGTGTTCCCTCAAATATCCCGGACCCTCGCCATTTAGGGCTTTATAGGTCATCACTAGCACCTTGAATCTCACCCGAAGGGCAACCGGAAGCCAATGCAGCTCGCGGAGTAGAGGTGTTACATGGGAGTATCGGGAGGCCCCCATCACGACTCGCGCGGCCGCATTCTGCACCAGCTGAAGCCTTCGGGTGGTCCTCAAGGGCAGCCCCATGTAGAGAGCGTTGCAGTAGTCTAAACAGGAGGTCACGAGCGCATGAGTGACTGTGCGTAGGGCATCTAAATTCATAAAAGAAAATCACATCCAGTCACATGATGCCTTGACTTAACAACCACAACAACTTATTAGAACTTATTAGGGTCAATTCTGGGCTCAATTCTGTATTACAAAAAACCTGTTATACTCAATAGCGTTATCAAAACATGAGATAACAGTTTTTAGCTATCGGTATACAAACAATATAAAAACCTCTGTAACTAATATTAAAAATAATCCAGTTCCAAGAAGAAAAACTGAGGCATTGTAACTGCCTAACTTAGAGTCTACTTCCAAGCATATCAAACCAACTTTGTCTAACAAATGCCTAGCAGAGCTACTTCAACTCCTTCCCAAGAAGGAATCTGGTTAAATGAAACAGGGCCATCAGTCACCTACCTGATTTATTTTAACTTGCAAGTCTTAACCTGTTTTTAAAGGTATGTTTTTCTCAAGTATTTTTATGGCTTTTTATGCAGTTGTGAACTGCCTAGAGCTGCATAGGTGGCACAGGTTCAATCTAATCTAGGTGTTATCACATGCTCCATGCCAGGCAGTGACTAAGGTCTCAGCTGCGATCTGAAGCAGAGTTTCAGGAATGACCCCAAATTCCTTTTGAATCCTTACTGGATTAATGTGTCACTGGGAAGGGACCAATTTTTTTCATGAATTGGTATGCAATGGGTTGAAATAGATTTAAATAATATTAGATTATTCAGGGTATGGGAAAACGAGATTGCGAAAAATTCCAAAGGAATCTCTTTAAATTGGGTTCATAGCTAGCCAGATGACAAATCTGTTTCAGTATAAATAAAAAAATCCATAATGTAAGGTTTGAATGTTTGGGAACTCTATAGCTTAGAAAAAATGGTGACCAAGTAAGGATGTGAGCAAGATGTGTGAAAACGTGCTTTGCCATAAAAAGAGTGGATAGGGGGAAATTATTCTACTCAAAATGCTATAAAGGACTATGGGTCATCCAAGAGAACCGATGGTAAGAAGATTAAGAACAGGAAAAAAATGCTTATTAATAAAGCATATAATTTATCTACATAATTGGTTACCATGATGGAGACATACAGGGAGTGCAGAATTATTAGGCAAGTTGTATTTTTGAGGATTAATTTTATTATTGAACAACAACCATGTTCTCAATGAACCCAAAAAACTCATTAATATCAAAGCTGAATATTTTTGGAAGTAGTTTTTAGTTTGTTTTTAGTTATAGCTATTTTAGGGGGATATCTGTGTGTGCAGGTGACTATTACTGTGCATAATTATTAGGCAACTTAACAAAAAACAAATATATACCCATTTCAATTATTTATTTTTACCAGTGAAACCAATATAACATCTCAACATTCACAAATATACATTTCTGACATTCAAAAACATAACAAAAACAAATCAGTGACCAATATAGCCACCTTTCTTTGCAAGGACACTCAAAAGCCTGCCATCCATGGATTCTGTCAGTGTTTTGATCTGTTCACCATCAACATTGCGTGCAGCAGCAACCACAGCCTCCCAGACACTGTTCAGAGAGGTGTACTGTTTTCCCTCCTTGTAAATCTCACATTTGATGATGGACCACAGGTTCTCAATGGGGTTCAGATCAGGTGAACAAGGAGGCCATGTCATTAGATTTCCTTCTTTTATACCCTTTCTTGCCAGCCACGCTGTGGAGTACTTGGACGCGTGTGATGGAGCATTGTCCTGCATGAAAATCATGTTTTTCTTGAAGGATGCAGACTTCTTCCTGTAGCACTGCTTGAAGAAGGTGTCTTCCAGAAACTGGCAGTAGGACTGGGAGTTGAGCTTGACTCCATCCTCAACCCGAAAAGGCCCCACAAGCTCATCTTTGATGATACCAGCCCAAACCAGTACTCCACCTCCACCTTGCTGGCGTCTGAGTCGGACTGGAGCTCTCTGCCCTTTACCAATCCAGCCACGGGCCCATCCATCTGGCCCATCAAGACTCACTCTCATTTCATCAGTCCATAAAACCTTAGAAAAATCAGTCTTGAGATATTTCTTGGCCCAGTCTTGACGTTTCAGCTTGTGTGTCTTGTTCAGTGGTGGTCGTCTTTCAGCCTTTCTTACCTTGGCCATGTCTCTGAGTATTGCACACCTTGTGCTTTTGGGCACTCCAGTGATGTTGCAGCTCTGAAATATGGCCAAACTGGTGGCAAGTGGCATCTTGGCAGCTGCACGCTTGACTTTTCTCAGTTCATGGGCAGTTATTTTGCGCCTTGGTTTCTCCACACGCTTCTTGCGACTCTGTTGACTATTTTGAATGAAACGCTTGATTGTTCGATGATCACGCTTCAGAAGCTTTCCAATTTTAAGAGTGCTGCATCCCTCTGCAAGATATCTCACTATTTTTGACTTTTCTGAGCCTGTCAAGTCCTTCTTTTGACCCATTTTGCCAAAGGAAAGGAAGTTGCCTAATAATTATGCACACCTGATACAGGGTGTTGATGTCATTAGACCACACCCCTTCTCATTACAGAGATGCACATCACCTAATATGCTTAATTGGTAGTAGGCTTTCGAGCCTATACAGCTTGGAGTAAGACAACATGCATAAAGAGGATGATGTGGTCAAAATACTCATTTGCCTAATAATTCTGCACTCCCTGTAGTTGCTTGCTTAAAGGGAAATGGAAAAACTCATAGAGGACAGGTCTGTCAGGCAGAATTAGTTTTGAAGATTTCAGTATTAGATCCAGGTTAGCATTTGTATACGTGCTGGACAGAAACAACAGGGGAAGAGACATATGGTCATCTCCTGTTTGTTAGAGCCCAGACCATCTGGTTCGCCCTGGTGAGAAACAAAATGTTAGACTAGTTGAGCCTTTGACTGGTCTAACAAGCTGTTCTTTCATTATGTTCTGAAGAGTTTCTGATGGGTGCTGCATCGATGCTTGGAAGCAACTTTGGGAATCCCAAATACTGAGTTGATAATAGTGCAAGCTACCAATTTGAACTAAAAAGCTGCTTGGAATATCTGCCCAGTTTTGGATTTAGACTGCTTGACGTAGAATTGAACAAGATCTATGTTTCCCAGGTTTTGTTCAAAGTAACCCATTCATATTTTTTCTCTTTGGTCACATTTATCTTGTTTTAAAAGTACAACAGACAGTTTTGTAAAAGTAAAGTATAAGCAGTTTGTACTGGTGCTTACATATTTGTTTGCTTTTACAGACTGACTCTTCAGTTTCAGGTGCAGCAGGAACAGCAGCAACAGCACCTCCTAAAAAGAAAAGCTTAATTGACCAGTTTTTCAGTATTGAGTTTGAAACTATGTATCCTAAAGGTTCTGGAATAATAAAGCATGCTTATGGTAATGCAATTAGTATATGTAGGATTTATTTTATACATTTTACTTATAAAGGGATAATCTTCATTAAGAGTATACTCTGTAATTGGTAGTTAAGTGCTTCTATAAATTATAAAATTCTTTTTAAAGAAACGTTTATGCTACCAATGAAGGAGAATATTTGTAGCTCAGGGTTGAAATGAGGGGTTGTTGGTGGACTTGCTTGTTTTCTTGCAGGCGTTTCATTACCCTTTATGCTAGCTTAAAAAAAAACACCCAATAGTTATCTAAAGAACAGGTTAGTGTCATTAAGATGCTGTTATAAGAACTGTTGTTTTACTTCCAGAATGAGACACAAGTGATACTACAAGCAATCCAAGAGAGAGAAGCAATTACAACGAAATACTATGAGGAGATGAAAAATTACTTTAATATAATGAACCAAAAACGTGATGATATCATCTCTAAATGTGAAAATTTTAAACAGACATTCAGAAAAAATGAACAAAGTATTCAAAAAATAGATAAATCAACAGAGGTTGATCAAAAATTAGAAGAATTAAAAGATGAAAATCGAAATTGATACAAATAAATGCAGAATTATAGGACTCAATAGCACTCATGGAAATAGAAAAGGCTTCTTACTTCTTAAGATTTCAAAACAATAATGGAAGACAAGGAAGAGGACCTTGTAGATCTGATAACGGAATTACTGGCTGATGTATTAGAAATTGGGAAAAAGGAAATGGAAGGAGAATTAGATCAGATATACCGAGTTAACTCAAATTACGTGAGAAGAAATCAAGTTCCTAGAGAAGTACATGTTAGATTTCTTTAAAAATCTATAAGAGATAAGGTCCTGAGAAGAGTGAGAGATGACCCTTTGAAATATAAAGGAAAAGAAATTGTAGTCCTCAAACATATCCCTAGGAGAATAAGAGAGTCCCGAAGAGAATATCAATTTTTAACCAGAAAATTAATTGAAAAAGGAGTGAACTTTAGATGGATGATCCCAGAAGGGATTTTAATTTTTTGGAATACGAAAAGATACAGACTGGACATGCCACTTAAAGCAATGGAATTCTATGACAAACATAAAGCGTTTATGGACTTTGAATCTGGTACAGCGAGAAACAAAAAGACGGGAAAAGATGGCAATAGAAGGAGCAGCCAAACCAAGAGAACAAGAAGAAACTAAAAATACAAATACAGAAGAAGGGGCAAGACCAAGAGATCAGAGACAGATAAGATCGACTAGAAGAAGACCTAAATATAATTGAAAGAGATAGAGAAGGAGGAAAAATTACATGACTACAAAAATTAAAAATAGATATAATTTGCCTCCAAGAAACACATATTAAGAGACAACACTATAAATTGTTAGAACAACCAAAAATTGGCAAACTCCATTAGCACAACAAAAGAAAAGAAGAAAAGCTCTATTAAAGAAACAACCCTAAATTTATGCAGATAAAGAGGGAAGAATATTAATGGTGAAAATAATAATGGACCAAAAACACAGATGGAACTTTGGACTATAAAAGCACTAAAATAGGGAAGAAAGGAAGAAATATATTACCAAAACCCTTTTCTAAAATGGCAGAAGAAATTTGTATTCAAGACATAAGGAGAGAAAAAAATGAAAAAAACCCGCAGTATACATTTTATTCAAATAGACAAAAATCATGGTCAAAAATTGATATGGATATCCTCTGAAATTAGCATGATGATACAAGAAGTAGAGATAGAAACTAATATCTTGGCAGATCATAATCCAATAAAAATGACCTGGAAAGGAGCCAAGAAAAAACTAAGATGGTCCCTGAACAAATCTATATTGAAAGAAAAAGAATTTATAGAACTAGCAACAAAGGAAATGCACTTTCCCCCAAAAAATAAATAAGAAAGAAGAGACATCAATTCAAAATGTGTGGAATACAGCTAGAGTATATTTTAGAGGGCTGGCTATAACTTATACTGCTAAAATGAACAAAGAAAGAAAACAACAGTTAAAGTTGAAGAAGAATTTAGAAAATTAGAACTAGAACTACAAATAGACCTACAAAAGAAAATACTTAAAAAACAAATGGATATAATAAAACAAAAACTAAACCTAGTAGAGACAGAAATAATGGCTCATCAGATTAAAAGGGCTAAACAACTTTTTTGAAAATGCCAATAAGCCGGGGAGATGGTTAGCAAATAGGCTGAAAAAAGAGAAGAAACTGATAAATAAATTGCAAGACATAAAAGGATGAATTACAGTTTCAAAATGACACAATTAAAAAAATTATTAAAAACGTTTACGAGATGCTTTACAATGCATAGGAAAATTTTAAAAAATGCAGCAGTACCTAAAAAAAGCAGATTTACCAAAAATTCTAGAGAATGTTCAAAACATATTAAATGGAAAAATATCAATGATGGAGATTACAGAGGCCATAAAAAGACAAAAAAATGACAAGACCCCGGGCCCAGATGGACTACCTGTAGAGCTTTATAAATCCCTGCAAGATATATTAAGCCCAATAATGAAAGAACTGCGTAATGAAATACTTTTGGAGGCTAAAATACCAAATACATGGACAGAAGCTAACATTACTTTAATACCTAAAGAGGATTCTGACTTGTCACAAATAAAAAACTATAGACCAATATCATTATTAAATATAGATTATAAAATGTTTGCCTCATTAATAGCAGAAAAACTAAAGAAATTTCTGACTGAATTTATACATACAGACCAAAATGGTTTTCTATCTAATAGACAAAAAAATAACCTGAATGATTTTAGATGTTTTGGAGTACTATGAAACTCACCCAGGAAAACACATGGCCTTAATATTTCTAAATGCACAGAAGGCGTTTGATAACGTAAATCGGCAATTTATGTTCCAGCAACTAGACAAATGGACTTTGGAGAAAACTTTATAAACATAATCAAAACAATTTATCATAAACAGCTAAAGTAATTACAAATGGAGATTTTACAGAAAAATTTAACATTAAAAAGGCACAAGACAGGGATGTCCACTATTCCTATTCCTATTTATATTAATACTGGAAGTATTGAATAGAAACATCAGGCAAGATATAGAAATTAAAGGATTGGGGAATAAAAGATGAAAAATATAAACTACAAGAGTTTGCAGATGACTTGCTTTTTATATTAGAAGAACCGCTTGAAACAAGCTTATGGAGAAAATAGAAGAATTTGGAGAAATTTTTGAAAATAAATAGAGAAAAGACTAAAGTGCTAACTAAAAATCTTACAGAAAAACAAAATCAACTAGCAAAAAACCCCAAACTTTCAAATAGTTAAAAAACTTAAATATTTGGGAATCCATTTAACAGGAAGATGTGCAACAATAAAAGAAGACAACTACATAAGATTATTAAAACAAAACTAGATCTGGAAAAGTGGAAAAATCTACAACATTCGATGCTGGGGAGAATTGCAACAGTGAAAATGAATATCTTACCAAAAATACTTTTTTTATTTCAAACAATACTATAAGATTGGGAAAAACCTTTTTTGATGAACTAAACAGAATAATACTGAAATTTACTTGGCAAGGAAAAAAACCAGAATTAGACTGAAAATGCCAGAAAAAGCGAAAGAAAATGGAGGATTTGGACTGCCGGAATGGTCGCTATATTACCAAGCAATTGTATTAACATGGATAAAAGAGTGGATAATGCTTAGAGATAAAAGATTACCATACCTAGAGGGGCATGATCTACAACTTGGATGGCATGCCTTTCTGTGGTATGGGAAGAATAAAAAACATATAGATATTTTCAAAATCATTATATAAGAAAAGCGAAAATTTATATTAAAATACCTGGATGGCTTTCAACAATGGAAGCATTTGCTTACCCAAACTTGATTAATAACAAGAAAGTTGTGACCTATAAAGATATTCTGGACAATGAAGGGAAATTGAAATATAGACAAGATTTAGAAGAACGGTATTGATTTATCATGGTGGCCATATTTGCAAATTCAAATGAGATATGAAAAAGATATTAAAACAATGGGACCTTGCAAAGAACAGACAGAATTTGACCAGATACTGTTGAAAACAGATGAAAAACTGATTACAAAACTTTACAAACATTTGTTAAGCTTAAAGACAGAAGAGGAACAAGTAAAAGAAACGATAATATGGGCAAAGAACTTTGGATATAATAGAAAATTAAAAATTTGGCAAAACCTACGAGAAAGAAACTCTGAAATAAAGAGAGCGGTGACCTATAAAGAAAACTTATGCAAAATGTTTTATAGATGGCATTTAACACCAGTGAGATTAGCAGAAATGTTTAAAAATATGTCTAGTAAGCGTTGGAAATGTAAACAAAAACCAGGTACTTACTATCATATCTGGTGGACATGCCCTAAAGCTAAAATATTTTGGTCAAAAATATATGGTTAGAGAAAATGATTAAAAAAACATATAGACTAAGCCAGAATTGTTTTTGTTAGGCATAGTAGTAGGAAACTATGAGAGAATTTATCTACTTAATTTTGCATGCAGCAAGAATAGTATTTGCTCAATATTGGAAAAATGAAAATCTACCAACGGAGGAAGAATTAATTAAGAAAATTTTAGATTGTGCAAAAATGAACAGATTGACATTGAAAATAAAAGAGAAAGTTCAGTATACTTTAGAACATGGGACAATTTTTATCAATGGCTAGAAAAGCTAGAGAGAAAGGAATGTATTATGTACTATGTAATGTATTACTAAGAAGACTATCGGGAAGAGAAGATTCAATAAATATTAACATATCGATTATGAAAATATAGAAACTAATTATTACTGATTGTTTTTTAAACACATGAATCCAGTCAACATGCTGTTTGCTAAATATTAAAAAGTGTTATCTTATAAAAATTAATATATATATATAAGAACTTTGCTTTGTTGCATTTTAAGCTTTCTGAAAGCAAGATAACTGCACATCATTAAGTTCATTTTTAGTAGTAGTGCAGTACTTTTCATTTTTGGTCCTTAATATTTTGTGAAGCATGAAATGTACAGAAGCAGAAGAGGAGGAAGTCAAGAAAGGAAGAGAGAATCAACTCCAGCTTAGTTGTTTTATCAATCAAGAAGTTAAATATCTTTTCACGGGTCTTAAATTGGTGAGTTACCATGGCATACTTTATTGAAGCACTTTTTGCAGCTTGTTCCACAAAGAGTTTTCAATAAGAAACAGATTTGAACATGACATTTAAGATGGGTGGACTTTTCTGATATTTTGTTTTCTAAGACATTATGTAACACTGAACATTAATTTAACACATTTCTTTTTTTTTAAGTGTTAAAATAAGAATTAAAAATTGAAATGAGCAGTAATGTTCTAAATATACTTTTCAATTTCCAATTGTATGTTTCATATATTCTAGAGAAGTAATATACAGTGTGCTCCAAGACAAAAAGGTGCCTTAGAATGTGTTTTCAACTATTTGAATCAAGGGTGTCTTTTCCTGGAATTGCATTGCTGCTGTGGAAAGCAGCTACATAATCCTGGGGAAAAATATAGCACCTATAAGGACTTATACACAGCTGCCTTTAAATCCAAATTATTTCCCCGTGCCATATTCATTTGATAGTATAGGAAAGAGAAAACCTTGCTTCCCCAAATGTTGCTAGACTATTACTGTCATTAGCCTGGAAGATGTGGCCATATTGACTGGAGCTACTTGAATTTTGAATCCAACATCCAAATTGCCCATCCTTGCTATACTACTATTCTTTCCTCTACCTCCCTTCAGCTCACAGAAATACATGTGGTTGTTGGCAGCAAAAAGTAATCAAAATTTCGCTAGATGAATGCAAATTACATGAGCATAAAAAGCTTTTTGGTTCTATGCCAGGGTGTCAAACTGCTGGCTCACTGGCTGGATGCTCACACCAAAACCGTACCCACCCCATTGACAGCAATGGGAAAAAAAGTCACGATACGTTGCGACATGTCATGTGACATCACGAGTTTGACACCTGTGTTCTATGCTGTTGTGTTTTCTTCATTTCTTGAAAAATACTTCCAGATTTCAGAAATAAAATGATTTTTATTTGTATTACATTATCATTTAAAGTGCTGCATAGAGTTTTAAAAAGGACATATGAAATGTCATACTTAATTTTGCACAACTTCTAATCTTTATCTTTTTCAATATATTTCTCTTGCAGCGTCTTCAAGAAGAAATAACTAAATTGTCACCAACATTGCAAAGGGATGCTCTTTATTTAAAAACGGTGAGCGTACCTTTGTAATATCCCTTTATAGTAATGGAAATCTACTTACAATCTGCCATTTTAGGGGTTGGATACATACAAGTAAAGCAAGATGTAAAAGTCCCTGAAGCAAAAATAGATGGACTTTTGTTATGCTATGGAGATTGTCATATGACTTCCCTATTCTAAACTTCTTCATCGTAATCAGTTGGCTACCTAGAATCACTTCATGATTGTGGTTAAATATGTTTGTATGTATTCATATATCTATAAAAGCAAGTAATGTTTTGTAAATAAGCTGTATCTCCACAATGTATATATTCAGGGGATAGAAAGAGAGTAGTATGACACAAATGAGCTAACTTGCATTATTTATACCACTTGGTTTGAAAACCTGTGCACTCCTGATATTTGTTTTGTCTTTATGGTAACCATTTTTACATGCATTTAAGCCCCCTGCTTTAAATTTCTCTAGCTTTTTATGCCCACTGATTCTAGTGAATGCTTTTCTTCTTCTAGTCCAAGATAAGTCGCTTGCCTGCATACCTTACTATTCAAATGGTTCGGTTCTTTTACAAAGAGAAAGAATCTGTGAATGCCAAAGTTCTCAAAGTAAGTATATTTGATACTAAGTTTTACCACTGATCTATGTGGTAATTCTTTATATTATACATTTAGCAATCAAGGTTTGATATTCAGCTGCAGTGTAATTTAAATTGAAATAAACTGATTTACTATTCTTTACACTATAATTGAGGGACGCGGTGGCTCAGTGGGTTAGGACGCTGAGCTTGTCGATCAGAAGGTCGGCAGCTTGGCGGGTCAAATCCTGAGTGCCGCGTAGCAGAGTGAGCGCCTGTTACTCGTCCCAGCTTCTGCCAACCTAGCAGTTCGAAAGCACGTAAAAATGCAAGTAGAAAAATAGGGACCACTACGGTGGGAAGGTAACAGCGTTCCGTGTGCCTTTGGCGTCTAGTCATGCCGGCCACATGACCACGGAAACGTCCTTGGACAAGCGCTGGCTCTCCGGCTTTGAAACGGAGATGAGCACCGGCCCCTAGAGTCGGAAACGACTAGCATGCATGTGCGGGGGAACCTTTACCTTTACCTTTACCTTTACACTATAAATGGAAGGGAAAGCAGAATCAGTCCAAACTGCATTGTATCAGCTTCATGGTGCTTTTGCTAAAGCATTCTAAAGGTTGTATGGAGTGAACTGCATAGGACGCTGGAAAATATTACATACATAATCTGGGTTTTTCTTTTTATATTTCCTATTATAGCCATGGGAAAGACAAAAAGTAAGCACAGAGCACATGTTTTATAGTTTAGGAGTCTACATGTGGGCTAAGAAATACCTGAGATAGTGCTAATAGTACAATTGTGAACTACTGTGTTTCCCCAAAAATAAGCCCTAGCTTGATTTATACACATGCGCCCAATATAAGTCCCACCCCCAAAATAAGCCCTACTTAAGACCCCACCCACTCCATTGCTTCTGGTTGCATGAGGTGGGGTGAGGCACATGGGTAAAAATCAAACTAGGGTGAGGATGGGGGGGTGGAGCTGCCCCACGTTCCCCACACCCACTTACCTTAGGACAGTTGCAGCCAGGCCTTCCATGCCCTGACACCTGCCTTGCCTCATCAGCCCACTTCTGCAGCCACTCGTGCGCATCGCCCCCAGTCTCCATTTCACCGTCAGAGGCCTTCTGGAGCTTGTTTCTTGGCTGCAGAGGCCTTTCCAGGAGGCCTTTGACGGTGAAACAGAGGCCAGGGAGCACCATGTGCGTCAATCTGAAGCTTGTTTCTTGGCTGCAAAGGCCTTTCCAGAAGGTCTCTGATGGTGATACGGAGGCCGGAGGCAATGCGTATGAACGGTGGCAAGTGGCCACAGAAGAAGTGGCTGTTGAGGCAAGACAGGTGTCGGGGCATGGGAAGCCTGGCTGCAGCCATCCTAAGCTAAGCATGTAAGACATCTCCCCAAAATAAGACCTAATGCCTCTTTTGGAGGTAAAAAATATAAGATTGAGTCTTATTTAGGGGAAGACACGGTAGCTGAATTCATGGTCAGATATGAAATGGAGCAGTTTTCTATATTCCTGAGGCATTCAAAATATTAAATACTGAGCCTCAGTTGTACATGTTTAAAATCTTATATTACTGGCAGTATTATTTTAAACTGAATGGAATTAAGTTCTAAGGCAGCTGATTTGCTTCAAATGATGACTTACATGAATATGAAATTCTCTTAAATTGCTATAGGATGTTAAATTTCCACTTATGTTGGATGTATATGAACTATGTACGCCAGGCCTTCAAGAAAAGATGGTTCCATATCGATCAAAATTCAAGGACCTGGAAGACAAAAAAATAAACCAGCAACCAAATAATGTAAGTAACCTATTAAGTTTGATTAATCTTTTAAGTTTTTTTTAATGTATGCATTTTCTTTAGAGGTAGAGCTTAAAACAGCTTATAACCAAACATCATTTAGAGTGTTAATGATCATGTTTTTAATACTATTTGTAGTAAAAAGAGTGACATGGAACGTGAAGAATTACTGTTGAGATTCTGTGATCTAATAAATCAATGCAGCTGAAGTTTCATACGTAAATTTTCTAAAGTTCACTGGATAGAATTATTATTTTTAAGTTAATCTTAATTGTTAAGAGCAGAACATTTGGGTATCTGTACTTTAGTAATGTATTTTGGCCTTTTGTGAAGAAATTCCATGGGAATGGTGAAAGCTATTCTTGCCAAACCAAGCTGTGCAACCAGCATCACCTTCAGAGTTGAGGTGGGAATCCCTTCAACAAAGATTATAGTTGGAAGGCTGATGGTTGGTTATTGACTAAAGAATCTGGTTCCTCCACTCTGGCCTGTTATCCCTTGTAGTGGCAGAGAACATTTTCCTACTTGGAGGATGCTTTACAATCCAAGCTATCATGTTACTAATCCTCAGCTTCATTTCCTCCTACTCTGGGTTCTGAAAAGGCCAGTCATGTGCATTTTTAAAAGGATAAATGATAGGTAGTATCAACTGGAGATCAATAAAATACCACAGCAAAACCTGGATTTCAAGGAGACCTGGGGTGTTGGCTAGATATATTTAGCATCTTTCATTTTCCATAGGATGAAGGAGGACTTCTTTCAGGAATAGCATGTGTTAGTGCTCCTACTGGGCAGACATTCCAAAATGCCCTTATCTGAATGAGATTACTTTTGTGGTGCAAAACTTAAATTTTTGTGATCCATTTACTCTGTATTGTAATTTCTATAGGAACATGAGTAATTCTCCTATTTTGCTTCTTCTGCAGCATTGTCCAGGGCAAACACACATTTCACGTAAAGCTCCTGCTTTCTGATGTTGATGGTTATCAGCCATCAAATACTCCATTCCTAGTTTTTATGATTTCATTGTTTTTATTGGATCATTATTTTAAGAATAAAATATATATGAAAAACCTCTGCCACACAGAAAATAAACTTGATTTCCCTTGCTTGTGACACCTTGTCCTTGGTGTTCCACTTGAGCCTTAAACCTTCAGCTTTTCATTTTACAGATCATTTCCGAATAATAATAATATGAAAACTGTCCTAGAATTTTGCTTATTTTTAAGGCCATATTTTATAGTTCCAAAGTTAACTCAAACCAACGTCTTCTGTTTTATTTTCAAGTCTAGTAAAGGTGATGGCTCACAGAAGGAGATTAAGTATGAACCATTTTCCTTTTCTGAGGGTAAGTAGAAAGACATTTAAGAACTGCAGATATTTTTACTCTGCCTTATCTTAAAAATTGAAAACAGATATATTATTTGGGAATGCCAATTAGTGAATATCTGAAACTATGACTGAAACCAGTATGAAGATTATATGCCTTAGTACTTTGAATAGTACTTTGTTACAGCTAATAAAGGACAGTTAAATCTAAAGGACAAGCCAATAGCTATAGAACACAGAAGTTAGCAAATTAGGTATGATTTTTCATGTTAAGTAAACCAGAAGACCTAGTAACTGAAAAAGAAAAAAACTAGTTTTCTACAATGTACACTGAAAGGACTGTAACAGCTGTTATGTAGGCTATACAGGCAGAAAACTAATAGCGCTTCCATTAATACAAACTACCATAGTGGACAATCAGAAGACACTATGAAAACTGCTTAATTTCACAACACATGGGCAGACTCAATCCAAATTTTAACTGAGAAACTATGAGCATCCTTGATCAAGCTACATCTAAAAAACAACAGGGAATTCCTGGAAGCTTGACATTCAGATAAAGCAGCCATAAGTAGACACTCGGAGATGAATCACATTTAAAAAGATAAAGGTTCCCCCGCACATGCGTGCTAGTTGTTTCCGACTCTAGGGGCCGGTGCTCACCTCCAAAGCCGAAGAGCCAGCGCTTGTCCGAGGACGTCTCCGTGGTCATGTGGCTGGCATGACTAGACGCCAAAGGCGCACGGAACGCTGTTACCTTTACATACCATTTAAAAGAGACTATAAAAAGCCAAGAAGGGGACAAGAAGACTACAATACATCCTCTGCAGGGATTAACACCTGACAAACAAGCAGAAGAGAATACCCTAATCAAAGGACTACCAAGGACAAAACAGCCACAGCCAAAACTGTATATAAACGGAACAGATCCCACCATCACAGCACTTGATGCTGTTACCTAGTTAGATAATGAAACATCTGCAAGAAAGCAACCAAATTCAAGAAAACACCAAGGATCCTACAGTTCATTTCTGAGCTACATATTGGTTCTATTGGTTAAGAGACCACAAGTCATTTTTTTTTCATGTTTAGTATAGAAATTTATAATTTATAATTAGTATAGATTATTATAATTCAGCAAGCTTTTAACTTCAAATTAAATTTGAAACTCAGAAATAACTAAAAAACAATAGATTAAAATAAATGTAATGATTCTATTTTCAATAAAAATTCAGTGTTGAACAAAATTATTACACTTATTTTAATGTAGCTTGAAATGTTTGTCTTAAACATTTATATTATTATTATTATTATTATTATTATTATTATTATTTATTTATTATTTACTATTATTATTATTATTTAATTTTTACACCACCCTTCTCCCAAAGGACTCAGGGCGGTGTACAGGGCAAATAGAATAAAAATACAATATACAAAAGTTAAAAAGGAATTAAATAGTGCAGCCCAATAACAATAAAAATAATACAATTAATATTAATATTAAAATACCCCAAACCCATCAGACCAGGCCGGCTTGTTCAAATTAGTATGTTTTTAGATCACGTCGGAAGGAGCGAAGGTCGGGAGCCATCCGGAGCTCAACCGGTAAACAGTTCGAAAGGTCTGGCGCGCCCACAGAGAACGCCCTCCCCCTGGGGGTCGCCAGTCGACACTCTTTGACCGACAGCACCCTAAGGAGGCCCTCTCTGTGGGAGCGCACTGGACAAAGGGAAGTTGATGCCGGCAGCAGGTGCTCCCGTAAGTAATCTGGACCCATGCCATTTAGGGCTTTATAGGTCATTACCAGCACCTTGAATCTTAAGCATAATCTGTAGTCGGCTGCAGATGGATCTAAAGAAAAAGTGATAAAAGTAGGAATGCTACTCTTGCCAATTCTGTTGTATGCAGTTGTACAACTTTTAATGCAAAGCACTCTGATTAACCCTGTTAACGATACTTATAGGCGTGATAGCCATAAATATCTGTTATGCATTTACTTCATTGGCTTCTCCCACCTCTAGTGTCTTACTGAAATACATGGAAGCAGGCCATTCACTGTGGAGATAGTGAATGTTTTGGAAGCACAGGTCTGCTTAACCAGTAAGACTTTGGGAGTTTCCAAAAATTAAAAGCATCCAGCAATCTTTTGAAAACCAAATGCACAGGTATAGTATAGCTGGTTCTTGGCTCAATAGTTGTAATTGTGAGAGGGATCTTGGAATCCTAGTGGACAATCATCTAAACATGAGCCAGCAATGTGCTGCAAAAAGTCAACACAGTCCTACGCTGCATTAACAGAGGTATAGAATAAAAATCACATGAAGTATTAGTACCACTTTATAATGCCTTAGTAAGACAACACCTGGAATACTGCATCCAGTTTTGGTCATCACGTTACAAAAAAGATGTTGAGACTTTGAAAAAAAAAGTGCAAAAAAGAGCAGCTAAGATGATTAAGGGCCTGGAGAGAAAAACATAAGAAGAACGGTTGCAAGGATTGGGTATGGCCAGTCTAGAGAAAAGGACTAGGAGTGACATGATAGCAGTATTTCAGTATTTGAGGGGGTGCCACAAAGAAGAGGGTCAACCTATTTTCCAAAGCAACAGAAGGCAAGACAAGAAACAATGGATGGAAACTAACCAAGGAGACAAGCATCCTAGAACTAAGGAGAAATCTCCTGATAGTTAGAACAGTTAATTAGTGGAACAACTTGCCTCCAGAAGCTGTGAATGCTCCAACACTGGAAGTTTTTTAGAAGAGACTGGACAACCATTTATCTGAAATGGTATAGGGCTTCCTGCCTGAGCAAGGGGTTGGACTAGAAGATCTCCAACGTCCCTTCTAACTCTGTTATTCTGTATTCTGAAACGGATTGGATCAGGGAAGAACATGCACAGTTGAGAATACATTTTATTGATGGAGAGAAATCATTGTCCCAAATATATTTTGTGGAATTAATCTGCTTCTCATGTTCTGATTCTTAAATAAAATAAACGGATAACAGTAGTTAGTGTAAAAGTGTTTATTATTGTATCACATTGTACCATCTTCTTTGCCTTCTCAGATATTGGTTCCAATAATTGTGGTTATTACGACCTACAGGCAGTGCTAACCCATCAAGGAAGATCTAGTTCTTCTGGACACTATGTATCTTGGGTTAAAAGAAAACAAGGTATTGAATCAATTTTAGAAAATAGCCAAATGATAGGATAAGTTACTTGGGTGCCTTCCTTTTTTGAAAAACAAATTGAAAAATTAATTCTGCAGTTATGTTATTCTGCCTTTTTATCTATAAATCAAGGTGGCAACATATCTAAGACTTCCACCTTCAATTTCCCTCACCTAACAGGCTTTCATTCCCAAGCCCCTTTGTGGCTTTGTTGCCCACTAGAACTCATCTCCTGCTTTCTAGGCCAGCACTTTTATTACTACACTGTGCTGCCTCTCACGTGAATGTCATTTAAAATGTTATTTACTACGTTTTTTTCCTCTCCCACAGATGAGTGGATTAAATTTGATGATGACAAAGTCAGCATTGTTACACCTGAAGATATTTTGAGGTTATCAGGTGGTGGAGACTGGCATATAGCTTACGTTCTTCTTTATGGGCCACGCAGAATTGAAGTAATTGAAGATGAATCTGAACAGTAGACTTCCTATCTACATCTGTAAGGTGTGAAATAAATGTCTTAATTCCAGACTCACAAACTGCAAAATCGGATCACTAAAATACTATCATTTGGTGGAAAAAGACAGCAAAACATGTTTAAAATTAAGGCCAATAGCAATCAGCCACTTCCTAGGAGTAGGTTGATACATTTGAAAATAATTTTAATACTGTATTGCAAAAGTTGGTATTTAAAACAATGTTAACTATTAATGAAATTAAGTGAGCCTCCAGCTTGTCTAATTTTTTAGGAAGATATTTATTGCACACCTATTCATACCTTTGTTAACTCCTGCATGGTTTCTACCAGTTCAGTAGCTGTCCATCCTTTTTATTGTGTCAGAAAGATAAAACTCAATTGTTGCCTCAACATGTAACTCAGTGCTGCTACTCATAGCCTGTGGAAATATGGCTACAATCACGTATTTGTCCAGCCTGATGTGCCAACTCAGTCTGCTCTGTTTCTGGCATTTTTGACTCCAAATAAAAAGTGATCAGTAATGATGGTGCTTCTTACATAAATATTGTTGGCGTTTGTGTTCTATCTAAAACTTGTGTCTGTTTCCTTTCATTCTGGTACCATACTTTCCAGCGCGTGGTGAACTTTCAATCAAATACTTGGTAATTACAGGAATTAACATCTGAACATTGGACATTAAAATGTTGCCCACCTACAAGGGGTACGAAAATTGGCCAATAACGGCAATTATCTAGATACTAGAAGGTGGTACAGGAATCTTAAAATGTAAAAACACAATATTTTAAAAAGTGTGACATTGAAAATGACTGTTGTTCTACACGAAGGAATAGAACTTCAAAGATTTTAGTTGCATTAAGTATGTCTTTGCTTAATACAATGAAATAGAGCTAATTTATATTTAATATAAATGCAAATTTTAATGTTTGAAAAGTTAATCCTATTAAAAACTTCCTTATCTGTACAACAAATTACAGATGAAACTCTAAAAATTAGAATATCGTGCAAAAGTTTATTTCAGTAATGCAACTTAAAAGGGGAAACTAATATATGAGATAGACTCATTACATGCAAAGCAAGATAGCTCAAGCCGTGATTTGTCATAATTGTGGTGATTATGGCTTACAGCTCATGAAAACCCCAAATCCACAATCTCAGTAAATTAGAATATTGTGAAAAGGTGCAATATTCTAGGCTCAAAGTGTCCCACTCTAATCAGCTAATTAAGCTATAACACCTGCAAAGGGTTCCTGAGCCTTTAAATGGTCTCTCAGTCTGATTCAGTAGGAATCACAATCATGGGGAAGACTGCTGACCTGACAGTTGTGCAGAAAACCATCATTGACACCCTCCATAAGGAGGGAAAGCCTCAAAAGGTAATTGCAAAAGAAGTTGGATGTTCCCAAAGTGCTGTATCAAAGCACATTAATAGAAAGTTATGTGGAAGGGAAAAGTGTGGAAGAAAAAGGTGCACAAGCAGCAGGGATGACCGCAACCTGGAGAGGATTGTCAGGAAAAGGCCATTCAAAAGTGTTGGGGACTTTCACAAGGAGTGGACTGAGGCTGGAGTCGGTGCATCAAGAGGCAACACACACAGACGGATCCTGGACATGGGCTTCAAATGTCGTATTCCTCTTGTCAAGCCGCTCCTGAACAATAACGTCAGAAACCTCTTACCTGGGCTAAAGAAAAACAGACCTGGTCTGTTGCTGAGTGGTCCAAAGTCCTCTTTTCTGATGAGAGCAACTTTTGCATCTCATTTGGAAACCAAGGACCCAGAGTCTGGAGGAAGAATGGAGAGGCACACACTGCAAGATGCTTGAAGTCCAGTGTGAAGTTTCCAGTCTGTGTTGATTTGGGGAGCCATGTCATCTGCTGGTGTTGGTCCACTGTGCTTCATTAAGTCCAGGGTCAATGCAGCCGTCTACCAGATTTTTGAGCACTTCATGCTTCCTTCCACAGATGAGCTTTATGGGGATGCTGACTTCATTTTCCAGCAGGACTCCCACACTGCCAAAAGCACCAAAACCTGGTTCAATGACTGTGGGATTACTGTGCTTGATTGGCTAGCAAACTCGCCTGACCTGAACTCCATAGAGAATCTATGGGGCATTGCCAAGAGAAAGATGAAAGACATGAGACCGAACAATGCAGAAGAGCTGAAGGCCGCTATTGAAGCATCCTGGTCTTCCATAACACCTCAGCAGTGCCACAGGCTGATAGCTTCCATGAGGCAGTAATTGCTGCCAAAGGGGCCCAAACCACGTACTGAGTACATATGCATGCTTATACTTTTCAGAGGTCCAATATTGTTCTATGTACACTCCTTGTTTTATTGATTGCATGTCATATTCTAATTTTCTGAGATTGTGGATTTGGGGTTTTCATGAGCTGTACACCATAATCATCACAATTATGACAAATCACGGCTTGAACTACCTTGCTTTGCATGTAATGAGTCTATCTCATATATTAGTTTCCCCTTTTAAGTTGCATTACTGAAATGAACTTTTGCAGGATATTCTAATTTTTCGAGTTTCACTTGTAAATAGTTATGTTTTTCTTAAAGCAGATATATTCTGTTCTACACTGTTGTTTTGTTCAAAGGAAAGACAGAGTAAAAGAAATAGAAAGTGTTGCGACTGAGCTGAAAACTCCACAAATAAACCTAAGTAATATTTCAGCATAATTGCTTTAAAGACCCCTTTTTGAAATTACAATGACACAGAAATAAAGGTTGTAAAGTCAGATAAGCTATTTTCATCCAGATATATTATAAAGAGAGAATCTGCAATTTCCATCTGCATCTTTAAAGTGACAGTCTTCTCTTTGTAGAACTTCCATAAGCACTTACTGATTGAAGTTTATAAATTGAGCCAATGAAGGAAAACCACTGAAATGGACCTTGCTAAAGATGGCCACAAACAAAAAGGGCTGTGGCCAGAAACCTAAGATATTGATTTATGTATTAAATCTCAAAAAAGAAAGGAAAAGAAACCCAGTCTAAGATTGCTGATTTTTTTTTCTCACGAGGTGAAACTTAATTCTGGTGACCAGAGTAGTGACACAAAAGGAAAACATGGTCTTTTGATCCTTATCACTTAACACAGATAATGGGACCTCAAACACTGGAAATAATGCAACAGAGAAAATAGCTATTGCTTACATACAGAAAAACATATGGACATTAGCACACTTGCTGTACAATCAAATACAAGAACTGTAACAAAGATTGCCTTATCAAGGCATGTTTCAATTCCTCTGAGCCATATGACTCGGGATTTCTTACTGGCAAATGAAGCAAATGTTTTAAGGGATTCAGGATATCTTTGAAGACTACAGAAGCCTTCGAAGAACAATAGATAGTGATAGAGGGGATGGCATAAGTGGTTTATCAATGTAAATAACTTTAGGCAAGACCATAGGGGAATCAGATGTTTTCATGACATTTTTAAACCTCTTTAGATAAACCACATTACATAGTAATGATAGTAGGCAGGAATTTCTTACCTGAAGAGATAGACATTAGAAATATTTGTAATGAATACCCTGGTTAAGAAGAGTTGATTAATAAACAGACACAGTTACTATCTAACTTCACCCTTCTAACCTCAAAAACCTTGAAAAGGAGAGAACAATTCATGAGACAGTAGAAATACAAAAGAATACCTAGAAATATTTTTCCCCAACAAAATGCTTTTTAAACAGATTTACTTGAATACTTATGTAAATCATAGCCTAACTGTAATGTAATCCTTATTGATTTCCTATATACAAAGCTTGTTACCAAACAAACAGTAATTGCCTTTGCTAGTTTTTCAGTAAAGAAATTAAGTGCCTGCTTGCATATAATTTGAGATTGGCCTCTTAAAACACTGTTATATTAAAGATATCCCTTTTATAGCACACTCATGAGTATATATTTTCTACTTTTGGACAGGATTTCAGACGAATGCTTAATTAGTAGTATGAATTCTTTGCAGAATTTCTAGACAATCGTTAAGAGAATTTATTGTTCATCAAATTAGACTGCCCTATCAAATATTACATTCAGCAACAATGGCCATTGTTTTAATTAAAAATATTTTCAAATTAGCTATTGTTTTCACTGTCATTGGTTAAGCTTTCAGAAAGGTCATTCAGCCCAGCTTTGTTCAATGCAATAATCAAATTTTCCATAGTAGCGTGGATTCCTTCTTGATCTTGCCAGGTAACGAGCAACTGCTTAGCTCTCATCTTCAGATCTTCACTATCTAATTCAATCTGCCTTATATCAGAGTCTTTCATTTCCAAATACGGAGCCAGGATTTTCCAGTATTCACCAAGTCTGTTAGCAAATAATTCTATTTGTTCTCCTGTTACAAGCTTGTCCCGTTGAACATCTGGACCTAAAACGAAAATGAGCAAGATTTAGACAATGCTGTTCAATAATTGGACAGTAACCTAAATTGTTCCTTGAAACTGACCATTTTTCACTGAAAGATCAAGATAACAGTGAATGTTTATCTGAGCATGATGTAAATGGCAAAGTTTTATTTACATTCCAATGCGTATAAAATGTTTACTGAAAATATACTTAATATACTGATTCTTAAATTTACTAAAGGAAAACAAAGATATTAACAATTACTTTACTTTTATTTATCGCATTTAGGAACTGCCCAGCTCTCTTACAGTATTAATTCATACTGCGAAACTATTTCTAGATAATACAAATAATAATGTATCCAATTTTTAGCAAACACCTTGTCAGTAAATTGAAAATAAGTTTATATGTTCACATATTTGAACCCCACCACTGCAAATATATAATGTATTCAGACATCTCAACAACAAAAAACGAGACAAAAAGGCTACTGCGGAATTGGCCCTTGGTTTGATTAGGACTGAATGTGCTAATTTACAATTAGAAGTACCGTATTTTCCGGTGTATAAGACGACTTTTTAACCCATGAAAATCTTCTCAAAAGTCAGGGGTCGTCTTATACGGCGGGTGCTGAAACTTTAGGGACAGGGCTGGCTGGAAAACCTGGAGCCGATCTCCCATTTAGTCTGCGCAAGGAAAGCGGGACCAATTGGAGTAGAAGCTGCAGTCTGTGATTTTTTTACAGGCTGGGGTCTGGGCGTCTTTCCTTCTAAAGTTGAAGAGCAGCTGTAGTCTATCCCAACTTGAAAGGCAGGTGGGGAATGCCGCAGCCAGAGCAGCTACTTAGCTCTAAGGACACATTTGACTCAGGAACTGGGCAGGCTGGCTGGAAAACCTGGAGCGGATCTCCCATTTGGTCTTTTTTTTTAAAATCCCATTTATATCCCGCCCTTCTCCGAAGACTCAGGGCGGCTTACAATTTAAAGCACAAATTAATGTGCTTAGCAATAGCCTTCATTCTATGTATATGCCTGCTTATTAGAACTTTCACCCCCCCCCCCAAGCAGCATTATTACAAAGTCAGCTTATTGCTCCCAAAAATCTGGGTCCTCATTTTACCTACCTCGGAAGGATGGAAGGCTGAGTCAACCTTGAGCCTTGTGGGATGCGAACCTGCACTAATTGCAGGCAGCTGGTATTACTTAAGGCTCTGCACAGGGAAAGCTTTAGAGTGAATTAGGAAAAGTGAAAAAGTGAATTAGGAAAATAGGAAACGGTTGCTGGAATTGGGTATGTGTAGTTTAACGAAGAGAAGGGTGAGGGGTGACATGATAGCAGTGATCCAATATCTCAGGGGCTGCCACAAAGAAGAGGGAACCAAGCTATTCTCCAAAGCACCTGAAAGCAGGACAAGAAGCAATGGATGGAAACTAGTCAAGGAGAGAAGCAACCTAGAACTAAGGAGAAACTTCCTGACAGTTAAGAACAACTAACCAGTGGAACAACCTGCCTCCAGAAGTGGTGAATGCTCCAACACTGGAAGTTTTTAAGAAGAGACTGGCCAGCCATTTGTCTGAAATGGTATAGGGTTTCCTGCCTTAGCAGGGGGTTGGACTAGATGACCTCCAAGGTCCCTTCCAAATTATTATTATTATTATTATTATTATTATTATTATTATTATTATTATTATTATTATTATTATTATTATTATTATGTTTAATCCACTTGCACTGTTTTATGTTTACATGTTTGATGACAAACAGCCTTATGTTTATAAGTGACAGTTTTCCTACTAAGTACCTGCATGTCATAAGCATTTGAAATAAAATTACCATATTAAAATCAAATCTGATGTTTTTTAATTTTGATTTGGTGTGCGTTGGAAGAGGGGTAGTCTTATACAGCAAGTATAGCCCAAACCCTATAATTTAACAGGAAATGTAGGGGGTCATCTTATACACCCAGTTGTCTTATACGCCGGAAAATACGGTAACAAAGAATTAAAACTGAACAGTAGAGAGGGAAGTCATTTCTAAAGTATACATAACTGATAAGGAACAGTACTGAAAACCAAGCCTGATTACCTCAGCTCTATTCAAAAGTGAGTGGACCTGAGATGCAGAGGAGGAAAATTTCAGTTGGACTAAGCTAAAGAATATGGCTAATCAAATTAGTAATAAGAAAATACTGTATAGAATGCCAAAATCTAAAAGTGCAGTAGAACAAATATGCAGCTAAACTACTGAAGAAAAATTTAAAACAATGCTATCTTGAATAAGGAAACATTAATGAAACATTGATTACATTTATACAGTCACTAAAAACTGAACATAAATTGTATATGAAACAATCATATGTGAAATAGGGAAGAAAGGACTCATGCAAATGAATTTCAGCAGTAGGAATAAACAGCTTAAAAACAACATATGTTAAAGTTCTCAGATTCGGAAGCAGAAAGAAATTGAAACTTTGAAGGTATTCCTATGATAATTTGCTCTATGTTATGATGAGCTAAATATTTTACTACTGATTTCTTAAAGTGGAAATTAATTTTCAAAGATGATTCAAGTCCTGACAAAGGGATTCCTTTTTAAAAAACGTAATCGAAAGAAGTTACAGGTAGTCCTCGACTTACGAAATCACAACCATGATAAAAAATTACTTAAGAGCAGTCCTCATACTTCTGACCATCAGTGTCCCCACAGTCACATTATCAAAATTCAGGTATTGGCAACTGACATGTATTTATGATGGTTGCAGCATCCTAGCGTCATGGGATAGCCATTTATGACTTCCCAGGGGACTTTCAATAAGCAAAACCAATGGGATAAACCATATTTGCTTAATGACACCATGATTCATTTAACAACAGCAGCAAAAAGATATCAAACAACTAAATGCATTGTTTAGTGATGGAGGTTCCAGTTCCAATTATGGTCATGAGTTGAGGACTACCTATATATTAAATCTGAAAAGCATTTCAAAGAAGAAAATATTATGAAGATTTGAGAATGTGCCACGGGTTATCCAATAGTAATGCTGGATGAAATGTGAATCGGAGAGGCCATCCTCTAAAGAAGCTATGAAGCTGCAGCACAACACATATCTTTTCTGCTTCCAAGATACATAAATGTGACTCTTCATTCTGAATTTCAACTCAGAGCAGTAAACAAGAACTCAGTGAGAATGTTCTGTTCACATATTCCCTTTTTTTCAATAGGTGTCAAAGGAAACAGGGAGAAGCCCAGGAATCCAGCCTTACTTTCATTGTTTTCCTTTAATAAAGCATCATTGTCTTCCTCATCTTCATCCTCGCCTGTTTTAATTTCTTCAGAAGGAGGCTATAATGAGAGAATTGAGTATCACTGTATGCGTTTCGTCAAAAAATTGTTGCATGGTGGTCTCTTGAGCATATGACAGGAAGTTTTGAAAACATTTGGAAATTATATACTGTACATTTAGGATTTTTGTTTTCACAGAGGCGGAGTACTTGTAAAAACATCACAAACACTGGATAAAGAATAAAAAACTAAAATCTCTTTTCAAACTAGACTCAATTGCATTTCTGAAGTTCGGATACAAAAAACTATTGTACAAAATTGTTAGGTTGATAGAAATAATATCTCATTGCAATAAAAACATTTTAAAAATATTCCTAAATACTTAATAAGTAATACAAATAAAGTTGCTGCAACTCATTCAAAACTTCATTGTCAAGACAAATTTCTTTCCATTTTTTGCCCTTTCCCCCCAAATATGGATCTTTTCATGAAAGAACAAGAAGGGGGGGAGGGACTTTTAGTGAAGTACAAAATATATACTCTCTTTAAAAGATTATCACCATTATCTAAGGAAACAAAATAAAAAAACTATTCTCCAAAGATTTCTATTCACAAACAAAACTTGACCATATGTAGGGCAAATGAATGAAATTATAGGCAAAAATATCTATCGCAGAACATGGTCCCAATATTCTTATTCTTTAAATGTCATATATATAGTGGATGAAAAGAGATGTCCAGCAATAAAATTTGATCATTTGGAATAGGATAGATTTGGGGAGATGAAGTAGAGGAGAAAAAGTAAAAGGTAAAGGATCTTCCTCAAGTATTCCATTTTCCAGAGTAGTGAGTCAAATCAAAATTCATAAGCCTTCATGTAGTTTTTCTCTTAATATAATTTTTGGGGGTTCTTATAGATAGCTAGTAAATTAAAATATATACTTGATGAATCAGATGAATAGCAAAGTTGAACAATGTTAAGGTGAAACAGCAGAACTTAAATAGAATATGTTTTATTGACTTTCTTAATCATGGTCACTACACTGTTCTTAATTTATTAATTTTACTATAAAAATTTATATCACTAATTACGGAATGAGACTGGAATATTTCTGAATCTGGAACTTAATCCCATTGTACTCAGTGGAATTTGTTTCCGAATGGATAGATTTACAGCATCACTTCATGAAACAAAATTAAATATTTCAGTAACAAAAAGAGAAGGACATGCTCTTAAAGTTTATCAGAACTGTTTTGCTTCTAATTTAAAAGCATACACAATAAATACAGATAGTAGAAAAAAGTTTTACATGACATAAATGTAAAGAAATAAAATTTTATTTTTGTATATTTATATTTTAATTATTTCAATTAAAACAACATTCACTGTAAAGCATAGAATGTTCAAAATAATTATATATTTTAGACAATATTACTTACAGGTAATTCTTTTGCTAATTTAATGACCATGTTTTCAAGGTATTCCGGTAAACTTTTAAACTGTTGATTGGTTGGCTGAAAAAAGTGAGGACTTCTTCTTGCTAGTAGTCTTAATGCTCTCCAGCCATAGTTAGAATTATTCACAACCCTATGTTACAAAATGAGAATTAGACTATTGATAATTAGGAAAAAAGTATTTTCTTATTACATCAAAATATGTTTTGAATATACACCTGAACAAGCAGAATTATGAAAAAAAATGATTTGTGGAACGTACTTAAATTCTTTATCAACCATGTTTTCAGGATCTGCCTGTTCTATAGCTTCTTCAAAAAACTCTTCCAAGGTTGGCATATATTCTCTAGGAAATAAATAGAAAGCAAGTGCTTTATTTGGAACGAAGAAATATTTCTTAAAATATTGCCCCCTCTCTAAAATAACAATGAAACGGTTAATTTTTCTGCTTCAACTTCTTTATGTTCAGAGTGAGAAATCCTTTGCATGAGCAATTCCGTAAATTATTGAGATTATTCGTCTCCTTACTTTGTAGCCTACCATATGGCACATACATTCATTTTTTAAAAAAATATTCAGATTAATTTATCAAATTGTAGCAGAGTTAATTACATTAGAGTATGATTAGTGCAAGTTGGAGAAGCAATCCAATTTCCAGGAAGCCCCATTACTGGACAGAAGCTCTGTCCAACACTGTTTTCTCTGCTAGGAGATCAGAGGGGAAATGTCTCTTTGCCTTTGCCTAGATCAGGGGTAGGCAACCTCGGCTCTTTTATGACTCATGGACTTGAAGTCCATGAGTCATAAAAGAGCCGAGGTTGCCTACCCGTGGCCTAGATGGAAAACGGCAATGTATGCAAGAAAATGATGAACAATCACTTCCTGCCTCATCCTACATAGATGTAGAACAGAGTCTGCCAGCTGCAATTGGAATCTAACCCTTCCTGGGTTTTGGCCTTCCTCTACGTCACAGGTGTTAAACTGCCGGCCCGCGGGATGGATGTGTCATGCTGAAACCACGCCCTCCCCAGCTCCGGCGATGGGGAAAAAGTCACTATGTCGCAACACATCACGTGAAGTTGCGAGTTTGACACCCCTGCTCTAGGTCTTCCTAAAGGAGAAAGTTACAGGACAGCTGAAGTGTAATAACAAATGCAGGTATTTCAAATGCCAACACTAACAAAAACATTTCACATAGAAGGAACTCATGAAGGTTGGGCAAATGCCTTGCATAAGGATCTGTGGGCTAGAGATACCCCACCGTTAATCTAGCAAGTCATGAAACATGATATAAAAGTTGCAAAAAAAACTTATTGATTGACTTAATTACCATTTGTCTATTTTCACATAGGTACCAGGCTACAAACCAGATCATGATTTCCCCAACTCACCCCACAGGCTTATTATTTTGGGGGAAATAGGAGGAGGAAATCTTAGTTATATTTACCATCTTGAGTTATTTATAAATATAATAGACAGGATATAAATAAATAAATTCTATCACATACTTTTGCTGATATATAAATAACCCAACCACCATGAAAAATATAGATGGGGATTAATTCATCAATTTGTTTTAAAAAATCTAATCAACAACATCTTGACAGAATCCAAAAGATTAAGAGATACTACCCGTCATATAATATTCCGTGTTTCATCCATGGAAAAGGAAGATAAAATTACAATTATCCCATCCTGACAGATATCCAAATGCCACTCAAAGGACTGAAGACCCAATAAATAAGGGGAGATAGGCACAAAATAAAAACAAAAAGAACATAATTGATATTAAGGGATTTCCTGTTTACCTCAATTGTGGTAAAAGGGAATATCTATTCATTTGGCAGGACCCCCAATTTATGAATCAGTTTCAAGAAGCTGTAACGTGATTAGCAAAATCACTGGCCAGCTCCAGATATCAGTAGCATTAACGTGACTAGAATATTAGTTTAGGAAACACTACTCACCGACTCTCAGATTTACACGCTTCCATGTTATCAGGGCATAAATTCCAGAGGCGAGTTAATTCTTCACTGCAAACCAAAATATAAAGCAGATTGCTATTTCTTATGTTTTGTGATTCATATGTCAAATATTTCTGAAAACAATTACTTTTCAACAAAAGGCGTAAGTCTATGGATGTGTTTATATGCAGAGATATGAGAGATGAAATAGACTTTATACCACTAACATTACCAACAATGTTGTTATTCAAAACTTTCCATATAAGAACTAGCTTAGAACCACAGGCAAGTTTTTAATTCAATGCTCTTCTGTTTCTAAAATAAGATATGATTTAAAATAAGTAATTCTAATATGTAGAATTATTAATAGGTAAAATAAAAATAAATCTGTGTTAAGATTTCTTTTTATTTTACTTATACATTTCTATCCTGATTTTTATCCTGAAAAGTAATCCAAAACAAATACAATTTATTAAAAAGCAAATAATTAATGTAAATATATATAAACAAATTTTATTACCACTACTACTACTATTATTACTGTATTTATTTTTAAAAGCCAACTATTATTTTCAAAGAATACCAGGCAGGACAAATAAAAGCAGGTGATGAACCACATTCATAAATTTAGCCACATTTTGCATTAGTTTCAAATTTCTGGGTGAACCTAAAGGGTAAAGCTAGTGCAGTGTATTGAAACGATCCAACCTGAATATATTAGCATAGGGTTGTTGACCAGATTACCCATATCAAACAACTATTGTAGCTGATGCGCCTGCCATAGATAAAGACCTTCCCTGCCATGGAAACCACTTCTGCCTCCATTAACAGCCATGACTCTTCACACAGTAACAGCTTCCTTCCTTCAAGGAGAGTGTATACCCAGCCTAGACAAGTAACCTCTTCTATTTTAATCTTATCTCACCTACATAGCCCTTCTGATGTGTAAAGTACATATCTTAATTCTCCACAGCTTTTCCCCTTTAAATTATGTGGGAAAACAGATTTTAACATTCACAATTTAAGCAGTACTTCCAGCCTTGCGATATCACTTTGCATCATTTAATTTACAATACAATGTAGAAATGCATTAATAAAGGACTGAACATACTTTCCCATTAGAATTTTTTTGTTAGGTCCTTTCCCTAGAAAATCTTCAGGAGCTGGTCTCTTTCGCAGGAAAGGTCTCACTGGCTTGGAATCACTCTGTCTATAAAACAAGATGTCAGAGTTAAGAATTACCATAAGTGTAGGGTTACAGGTGGTCCTCAAGATATGACTGTAATGGAGCCTGCGGGCCATTAAGTGGAGCAGGGTGCCTCATGGGTGGAGGAGGCCTTTCGAGGCCTAGCATAGGCCCAGTCTTCAAAACTTGTACTTTGCTTCCTGCCCTTTGAAACCCTGCAGATTTTAGGTCTGATTTCCACCCCACCAGGCCCTGTACCCTCCTCTTCCCTAGGCTGTGGTGCAGCCTCGCAGAAGTAGCCACCATGTTGACATGCCCACATGAATGTGCCAGTTAAGACAGTGCAGACTGTCTCAAGTAACTGTAGTTATGCTAAAAATGATGGCTGCTTCTGCGAGGCTACTGCACAACCCAGGGATGAAAAGGGTGCCCTCCGTCTGCAACATGAGGTATGGAGTGTGTAATGGATGATGGGCATGGGGTAAGTAGGCCCAAGGTCTGTGGGTTCCCAAGGAACAGTCTGAAGGGGAAGGGAGCCATAGGGAGGACCACAGAACCATTCCAGATAGTCTTCAACTTACACAATTGGGACCTTAATTTCCTTTGCTAGCAAGGTAGATGTTAAGTGATTTTATGACCTTTTTTGCCACAGCTGTCAAGCAAATCCAGCTTTCCCCATTGCCTTTGCTTGTCGGAAGCCTGGGGAAACCGGCACAGAGTATGTGTGGGAACAGAGAAGTCTGGATAGAAGGGCATTAATGGGTCTGTGTGCAAGAGCAGGAAAGCTGGGGAAAGAAAATGTGGGGTGGGAACAAAGCAGGGAAGCCTGGGAAGGAGAGCACTGGTGGGTGCGTACATGTGTTAGATCATTGAAAGGCTAAGGAAAGAGAGCATGAAGTGTGTTCAGGAGCAGAGACACCTGGGAAGAAGGACACTGGGGAACACATGTGAGCTAGTGAAGGGAGGAAGAAGGGTACTGGTGGGTGTGTATAAGTGAGCAAAAGTGGGAAGGAAAGTAAGGTGCAAGAGAGCAAAGTGCGGAATGAGAGTGCATGGTGTGTGCAAACAAAGGAGAAAAGGAGGGCATGGTGTGTACAAGTGAGTAAAGAAATTCTGGGATGGGTACAGGAGACTTGCCCCCCAAGTGGATTGTGACCTTCCTTGCCAGCTTTCCCATTGATTGTGCTTGTGGGAAGCCAGCCGGGACTGCTGGCAAATGGCAGTCAAGTTATCATGGGCTGCTTAAAACTGGTTGTAAGTGTGAACAGATCACAATCAAGTGGCTGCAGGGGTGCTGAAACAGCCGTAACTTGAGGTACCAGTCATAAATGCCTTCCTTCAGCACTATCATAGCTTAGAACAATCACTTAATGAATGGTCATAACTCAAAAACCACCTGCAATGTTGATTAAAAACAAATGTTTATATACGCAACCTTTCTTTCACAAAGCTTGGGCAGCCCTCATTTTTCCATGAATTCCAATTTTCTTCTGTGTTTAATATATGCTGTAAAAGCAAAAAATATCAGTAACAAAAAGATTATTAAAGGCAGAAAGTGAGAGTTAGCAAAACGCAGCTTTCAAATAATGCTGAACAGTAGAAGTGCTCCACTGAACGTAGAATAAATGTTAAAATCATTAAATATATAAAGATATTTTTAAAATTCAGAATTAAAAAAGAACCTAGTAGAAGAACTGAGTTCGAGGATCTAAAAAGCATGAATTTATTTTTAAATGATTACTTTGAGTACTGTAAGAGATCAGATTTACTTTAGAGGAACTACAATTTCAAAGCATGCTACTATAATAGAGCCCAATTAAAATGGATGGTGCTTATTTAAACTTTGAGAGCCAGTCTGGTGTAGCGGCTAAGGCTTCAGGCTTGAAACTGGGAAACCATGAGTTCTAGTCCCATCCTAGGCCCAAAGCCAGCTGGGTGATCCTGGACTCAGTCCTAGGAAGGAGGCAATGGCAAATCACTTCTGAAAAACCTTGCCAGAAAAATTGTAGGGTCTTGTCTAGGCAGTCTCTGAGAACTGAACAGAGGAAATAAAAATCTAAAGTCTAATTTAACTGAAATTTTGAACAAAGAACTTACCTCTACCATTTTGGAGAATCTTTCTCCATCAGGTGGGTTTTCTGATAGAAGCTGTAATTAGAAAAGCCATAAAAATCTAAAGTTGTAGCACAGCAGCCAAAAATGTGATGCTCAGCAACAAAGCTGGAATATGACATGGAACGTGTTCAAAATAAAATTTATGAAAAATTTATTCCTAAAGGCACCAACATAAAATTAGTTGCACAAGATGATTAATTAATCTGACCTTGTAAACTAGTTTTGTGGTAGCTTCAATCCACAGGGACTGCTCATCAGTCAGAATATAGTTTGAACTAGGAAATAAGACACTAATATAAGTCAAAACATACACAGTGCATTTGATCCAGAATTTTCTTAAGCAGCAGCAGCAGCAGAAATAGCATCTTTGGAACAGAGTTCTATACAAATACTATCATGAGGGAATTAGCAAGAAATTTCACAAATTTCTCTACTGCATCACAGCCAGCCCAACACTACAGGGAGTGCAGAATTATTAGGCAAGTTGTATTTTTGAGGATTAATTTTATTATTGAACAACAACCATGTTCTCAATGAACCCAAAAAACTCATTAATATCAAAGCTGAATATTTTTGGAAGTAGTTTTTAGTTTGTTTTTAGTTATAGCTATTTTAGGGGGATATCTGTGTGTGCAGGTGACTATTACTGTGCATAATTATTAGGCAACTTAACAAAAAACAAATATATACCCATTTCAATTATTTATTTTTACCAGTGAAACCAATATAACATCTCAACATTCACAAATATACATTTCTGACATTCAAAAACATAACAAAAACAAATCAGTGACCAATATAGCCACCTTTCTTTGCAAGGACACTCAAAAGCCAGCCATCCATGGATTCTGTCAGTGTTTTGATCTGTTCACCATCAACATTGCGTGCAGCAGCAACCACAGCCTCCCAGACACTGTTCAGAGAGGTGTACTGTTTTCCCTCCTTGTAAATCTCACATTTGATGATGGACCACAGGTTCTCAATGGGGTTCAGATCAGGTGAACAAGGAGGCCATGTCATTAGATTTCCTTCTTTTATACCCTTTCTTGCCAGCCACGCTGTGGAGTACTTGGACGCGTGTGATGGAGCATTGTCCTGCATGAAAATCATGTTTATCTTGAAGGATGCAGACTTCTTCCTGTACCACTGCGTGAAGAAGGTGTCTTCCAGAAACTGGCAGTAGGACTGGGAGTTGAGCTTGACTCCATCCTCAACCCGAAAAGGCCCCACAAGCTCATCTTTGATGATACCAGCCCAAACCAGTACTCCACCTCCACCTTGCTGGCGTCTGAGTCGGACTGGAGCTCTCTGCCCTTTACCAATCCAGCCACGGGCCCATCCATCTGGCCCATCAAGACTCACTCTCATTTCATCAGTCCATAAAACCTTAGAAAAATCAGTCTTGAGATATTTCTTGGCCCAGTCTTGACGTTTCAGCTTGTGTGTCTTGTTCAGTGGTGGTCGTCTTTCAGCCTTTCTTACCTTGGCCATGTCTCTGAGTATTGCACACCTTGTGCTTTTGGGCACTCCAGTGATGTTGCAGCTCTGAAATATGGCCAAACTGGTGGCAAGTGGCATCTTGGCAGCTGCACGCTTGACTTTTCTCAGTTCATGGGCAGTTATTTTGCGCCTTGGTTTCTCCACACGCTTCTTGCGACCCTGTTGACTATTTTGAATGAAACGCTTGATTGTTCGATGATCACGCTTCAGAAGCTTTGCAATTTTAAGAGTGCTGCATCCCTCTGCAAGATATCTCACTATTTTTGACTTTTCTGAGCCTGTCAAGTCCTTCTTTTGACCCATTTTGCCAAAGGAAAGGAAGTTGCCTAATAATTATGCACACCTGATACAGGGTGTTGATGTCATTAGACCACACCCCTTCTCATTACAGAGATGCACATCACCTAATATGCTTAATTGGTAGTAGGCTTTCGAGCCTATACAGCTTGGAGTAAGACAACATGCATAAAGAGGATGATGTGGTCAAAATACTCATTTGCCTAATAATTCTGCACTCCCTGTATAAGTAGTTTTAAGAGGTTTGGGTGTAGATGAGGGAGGAATCAATGAATTTGGTTGCCTTCCTGCTATTGATATAGGACTACAGTCTTATCTGTACGAGGAATTTTGCTAAGCCTGAGAATTATTTTTTTTTAAAAAAAATTATATACCAGTAGCTTCTGTTTCTCTCTGAAAAACAAAAAAATATGATGCTTGATACTAAGAAAATACTAACCGCACTGATTTTAATGGAACATAATAAATTTTAGGCTGAAGATGTACGCTCTTTTTCAGATTGTCCCAGTTCTTAAAGCAAAATAATCCTTACTATAAAATGCCAGTCTGTATGAGGCTAGTTCACTCCAATCTTTTTCCAGCACCAGATCTTTTTATTGCAGCAATTTAACTGCAAGGAAGGTTGTATTTTTATAACTAGTTATCTCTCACTTGCATTCAGTTACACTTTTAATTTACTACATTAATTTACATCTTATTTCTGCATCCACCCAAGAACATCAATGACCTGAATATGCAAGATCATATTCAGAGAGTAAAACAATAAGCAGACTGCCCAGGAGTCAAATGTATACAGATTTCTTTAAAAGCAAATACTTATTTCAAAAACATAGTAAGAAGTATTGCAAAATCTAAAAAAATAAAATACAGTAATTACAGATCAATAAGCAATATAATCAAAGCCCAGTTTATGTATTATCTTTAATTTCTTTCCATTTAGAATTTCAAATAGATCATAGATACTTTCCAACATACAGTATTTAGAAGCAGATTCATACAAGCAGACAATGATAGCAGTGAGTTGGATCATATATCAAAGTAAAAAAATATTAAAATGTATTTAAAACACTTTACCCAGCTTACCTTTTAAACTTTACCTGTCCTTTTAAGTACTGAAATAATATTAAATACTGCAATAGGATATGGCGGCGAAAATTGCTGTCACTCAACTGTAAATCCATTAACTATTAAAAAGAGAGATAAACACACAGACATTCTGCAGTTTTCTGTTTTTAATAACACAAAAGTAAATAAAATGAAATTAATGGGGCAAGTACAATTAAAATGGGTGAAATCACACAAGACGTTTGCTGCAGTGTACTGGTTTTTGGAATTAATATTGGGTGCATACATAAAATATTGAAATTAAATATGAAACTTAAATTTTTAAAAAAGGAACTTTTCCTATCTTGATTCTAAAAGAATAATCAAATGTGAAGTCTCTTTAACTGATTATGAAAGGCCAGATTTATACTTGTGTTAAGAAGCTCACTTCATTAATCTTATTTGTAGAAAAAAAAGTTACGATGTTATTTCTGGGAAATGAAATAGCCTTAGCTAAGTACACACTGCTGAATACCTGGGTGAGGCAAGCATAACTCCAGGGACACACCTGGTTAGCACATTTATCAATATTCCTAATCCCAATCACATACTAATCTAGTCAGAGGTGCGTTTTGTAACTAGTGGATCAAGTAGTTTTTGAATAAAAATCTTTTTTTATGCTTCACCCAAAATGACAACTTCCTTCTAGGATGACTTCTGCTTTGCAATATTAAATCCAATCAAAATACAGAAGTTCCTTTCTTAACCATCACTTCTTCAGCAACAGTTCACACCTACAATGGTACTTATAACCACTCCTCATATCTGTGGCTGCCCTGTGTCCATGTGATTGCAATCCACGCATTCAGCGACCAGCTTGCAACTACAACATCGCACTGTCCCACAGTCACACAATTGCCATTCTTCCAGTTGCCAGCTTTCCTGCCATCTTCCCACAAGCAAAGTCAATGGGAAACCTGCAGGTTGCAAATGATGGCCACGCAATGTTGCACTTACTGTGCTTAATGATGGCAACTGTTAAGAACGGAACTGTTGTTTCTAAGCGGCACAATCACATGATGTTGTGCCTGATGACGACATTGTTAAGCAACAGAAATTCCTGCCTATGACTGCTAAATGAAGACTTCCTGCAAATTCCAGCTTTTTATTTCTTCATTGCTAGTGTAGAAACTAAGTTCTACACCACCAGCAATTTCTCTTTCACCCATCTACTCTGTGCAAGCAGAAAAGCCCACAGCTCCAAAGGTCTGCTCTTTTTCTTCATCATTTCCTGGGAAACCCAGAGGGACTACTGGCCAAGAGAAATAACAAAGCCCTGATAAGTGCAGGGAGTTCAGTGAGAAGACAATCAGATAACAATCCATCCTTATTTTCTTGCCATTACAGCGGGAAGGATTAAGACAAAATTTCTCTTGCAGTAAAATCTACTTTTAGAGACAGGAAAAATGTACCTTTTCACTTGTAAGAAATTTTGCAAAATAAACATGCTCTCCTCCAGTTTTCAGCTCTTCTAATTTTTTTCTTGATGCCTGAGTGTCATCCAACTTGCAGCTCTCAAAGACAGTTAAGACTTCTTCTGAGTACTTTTAAAATAGATCACATAAAATGGAACAATCAAATTATAGCCTCAAAACAGAAATGAGATTTGATGAGATGCAAAAGATGCTGGTCAACTCTCTTTTATTTCCATTACCTACTTGTCCAAGAATGCTTTTTATACACAAGTACATTAAAAACAAGGCTAGATAGCCATTACAGATAAAATCCCCTCAAATAAATTATCATTTGCACTGGGTTGTCTACAACTTTTAATTAAAGTTCCTTGAATGCATTCTAAAATGTTTATTCGTAGGCATTGTATTTAGGCATAAAAGTTGCTGGGTGACTTTGGGCCAATTCTTTTCTTATAGCCCAAATCGCTTCAAAGTTGTGGGAAAACAGGAGGGAGGAGTACTAGGTATGTTCAACTTTTTGGGTTATAAAAAAGTGGGTTAAAATAACTATAATTCTTTTGCTTGGAATTCCAGAAGTAATATGTATATACCCACAAATGGAAATGAAACACAATAAGCACAATACCTTAAGAAATGTTTTCCATGAGACCTTTTCATAGCATTGCACAGGATTTCTGAAGTAATCTTGAAGTGACCAAAATTTTCTGTACAGATTATAATCTATTGGAATGGAACTGACAAACCAATATTTACAATATATTCATTCATAAATATCTCTGGCTATTACTGAAAATAAATTTGGTACATTTATTATTTAAATACATATATGCATACATTTGTTGTCCTATTGATATTATATAAACACAGAAACGAGAATTTGTTCAATGGATAAACACCTTTGGATCTCAATAAACATAGCCACGGCCAATAATTTCCCCAATTTAATAAGATTTTATTTATTTTTATTTATTTATTGATGGGATTTATATCCCGCCCTATCTCCCAAAGGACTCAGGGCGGCTAACAACAAAACATATAATAAGTACAGAAATCAAGATAAAATGAAATTGAGAACATCAGTGCAATAAAAAATTAGAGAATTTAAAAAATGAATTAAAAATACTAAATATAAATTAATTAAAATGCCTGTCAGTCTAGGTCAGCCTGGTGGAACAGGTGTGTTTTGAGGCCGCGGCGAAAGGATTGGAGGTTTTGGGCCATCCGAAGCTCAGGGGGGAGCTGATTCCATAGGGTTGGCGCTCCCACAGAGAAGGCCCTCCCCCTGGGGGTTGCCAGCCGACATTGCCTAGCTGACGGTACCCTGAGGAGGCCTTCTCTGTGTGAGCGTACTGGACGATGGGAATTTGTTCCCGGCAGCAGATGGTCCTGCAAGTATCCCGGACCTAAGCCATGTAGGGCTTTAAAGGTAAGTACCAGCACCTTAAATCTCACCCAGAGGGCAACTGGTAGCCAATGCAGCTCACGCAGGAGGGGTGTAATATGGGAGTATCGGGGAGCTCCCATCACAACCCGCGCAGCTGCATTCTGCACCAGCTGAAGCCTCCGGGTGGTCTTCAAGGACAGCCCCATGTAGAGAGCATTACAGTAATCAATACGGGAGGTAACGAGTGCGTGGGTGACTGTACGTAGGGCATCTCGGTCCAAAAAGGGGCGCAATTGGTATATAAGACGAATCTGTGCAAATGCCCCCCTAGCCACGGCTCCAATGTGATCTTCAAAACTGAGTCATGAATCTAGGAGGACGCCCAGATTGCATGCTCTATCAATGGGAGGTAACATCTCTCCTCCTATAGTCAGAGATGGAACCTCTTGGACTAAACGAGATGACGGTATGTACAGCCACTCAGTCTTGGCCGGGTTGAGTCAAAGCCTGTTTTCTCCCATCCAAATCTGTACCGCTTCCAGATAACGGGACATCACATCGAGGGCATCACTGGGTTGGTTCGGGGTGGAGATGAATAGCTGGGTATCATCAGCATATTGATGATATTTCACCCCGAAGCTACGGATGATCTCTCCCAGCGGCTTCATATAGATGTTGAACAGGAGGGGCGAGAGCACCGAACCCTGAGGCACTCCACAATTAAGAGGCCTAGGGCTTGACCTCTGCCCTCCTGCCAACACCGTCTTGAACGGTCTGAGAGGTAGGAGAACCACCGCAGAACGGTGCCTCCCACTCCCAGCCCCTTAGTGATTACTAGACTTTCATAAAAATAGTAATCTATAGCAAATGTAAAAGTTATAGTTATTCTTTTTAACAGAAATAATTCCAATAGATTTCATATATTTTCTTTTATTTTGTAACTGGGAATTTAAATTTATCTTTTCTTACCAACTTGTAGGAGCTTCATCATCTCCCATTTCACCTTCTTCTACTTCCATTCCTTCCTCTCTCTCCTCTGCATGCTAAAGTCACAGAATTAATTTAACTAATTATCATCTGCATAAGTAGAAAAGTGTTGTACTCATTCAAAACAAAGCACTAACATTTTGTGCAGTTATTAATACTGGAAGTAGCAAATTATATGATACTTATTTAAAATTGGAAATACAAATAATCAGTAATCTGCTGAAAGACTTCAGCAGTCGCTAAAATTGAACAGACCATGAATATTTTTGAAATGGACATTGAAATTGATTTCACAAACTGGGATTTCACTTCTGCCTCTACACCAAAATTTGTTCCTTAAGCAACTGACATAATTCATGATTTTGGTGCAATATAAATTAAATAATAGACTGCAATTATACCTTATGCCCCAACCCTTTGGGCACCAGGGACTGGTTACGTGGAGAGAGGTTTTTCTGTGGGAGCGGAGGGGGCATGGTTTTGTGTGCTGCCTGCATCCCGTGGATGGGGCTTTGCTTGTTTGTGTGGACCGCTTACTGGCATGCTGCGGCCCAGTACCTGTTCATGGACCGGGAGTTGGGGACCCCTGTTTTATGCCTAAAATCTCTTCATGCTCCTTCTTTTGAGAGAATTACAGCCAACTTATTATATTTACAATTTTCCAAGTTTTCCACAGTGTGTGCATAACAGAGAATTTAAAAAAAAAATAACCTTCTGTCCAAGGGTGCTGTCTTGTTCACTGGTATTAAAAACTGTGATATTTTCCAAATTAAATTGACTTTGTAAGTTAAGCCCTGTAGGGAAAAAAAATCTGATCAGGCAAAATAATCTGAAGTTATATTTGCAAATATCATAGTTTTCAGAGTAATTTATAAATAATCATACATTTCAATTTAAAAAATGCAGACAATGGTATCTAAGAAAATTTGGGGAAAAATGAATATGGTAGATTACATACATAAAATATTATAAAATTAGGACTGAATTGGGTTTGAAATATGTGTGATGGATTAATCTGTTCATTCTATTGCTGTTCATGCTGTAACTTAAAAAAGAAACTTACCTGACTTTTCTGAAAGAGGGAATAACCGGGCCAAGAAGAGCTGAATTCTTCCACAAAAAACTGTATTTTGTGATTTTGACAGTCTTCTTAAAAGATCTTAATGATATCAAAGAAAAAATTATTTAAGTTTCCACATTTAAAAAATGTTATAGGGATAGACTCTGGTATCAAAACAGACAGCAGTAAATACTTTCCGCAAATACAATCATGCATTCTCTTTAATCTTCTGTTTTTTATTTATTTTCCATATGTGGTGTTACTAAGTTGCATATGTACACAGTTCTGTCTCCTTTTCAGACAAATTATTATTCAAATAAAAATGCAGACATGTCAAGCAAAATGTGCTAAATAAATCAGTATAGGTAGTCCTCAAGTTACAATCACAATTGTACCCAAAATTCTGCTAAGTGATAAATTTATTGAGTTTTGCTCCATTCTACGATCTTAACAATCTCTTGTTAAGGGAATCACTATCATTAAGTTAGTAACACAGTTGTTAAGTGAATCTGGCTTCCCCATTGACTTTGCTTGTCAAAAGTTTGCAAAAGCTGATCACATGACTCCGGGACACTGCAACTGTCAGTGACACTGTAACTTTGAACGGTCACTAAACAAACTGTTATAAATCAAGGACTATCTGTAAATGATTCATTACAGAATTATATTGTTAGATATTGATCAACAATAATAGAAAATGAGTAGTTTTAATAAGCAGCATTGAAAATTACACTGAAGGCTGCATCTTCATTGGCAATGTTAGGAAAAAGGTTACTCACCATTGCACATTCTCAGTAAATAATTTTTCCCCGCAGAGTAAAATGTGTTCTAAAAATAACATAAAATTCAACATGATATAATTAGTTGATATTTAAAAAACAGGATGCAGTTAATTACACTAGAGTAGGATTGTGAATAGTGTCCTATGCATGCTATAAATATATATATTTCAAGCAAAAATAATGTTCATATTAATTAAATATTTACAATAGGCCTGCGTGCAGCAAAAACACTTCAAAGAAAAATGCAAAACCACAAAACAAAATATATCTAAACATTCAGTTTCAAATCAAACTGTAATTTCAAAGCAGAATAAAAATAAAATGCATTAAAATGTTTTAAATAAAAATAAACCAATGTATTTTTATTGATAATTAATTTTAATAAAATACAGACAGAGCAGGAATTGACATGCATCACACTGAGGTTATTCCAATGTTGTGGTATCATGGGCAAAAAATTATTAGCTCAAAACAATGGTTGAAAATCGGCAAATCAAATAATTTTCTTTTGGTCAATCACCAAATCATATGCATACATATTAGTGGTATGAATGATCATAAAATAAGCCCAACCCTAACCTCACAGAACAAATATATTCCAACATAGTCAAAAAGACTTAAAAATAGTCTTATGCCAACTATGCGTTTTTCTTTTTTAATCTAAAAAGCTATTATACAAAATTTGGCTTTCTTTATGTCTCTATGTCTGCATATTTGTGGGTATGAATGGGCAAGCAAAAAAGCTTCTGATCTTATGACACATCATAAGATCAGAAATAATGAGAGAATATGCTTCAGAAAACAGAAAACAGAATTTAGAAGGACATGTTCTGTTGATTCAACCTCCCCAGAAATGCAAAGGCAAATTATTTTCTTATAAGGAATTTTGTTCTCCCTGGGTAAGGTATTTTACATTTTGCCAATAGGAATAACTATGCTGAAAATGAGCACTTTGTAAGACTTATATCTAATTCACACTCCCAGCATTGATATTTTGGGGAAGATAGTCCTTTGATGTCTTTGAAAAATAATTTGTGATTTTAAATACTAAATTGAATATTTTAGACTAATCTAAAAAAGCTGATTAAAATAAAGTAACACAGCGAGTTACAAATACGTTTTAATCCACAAACCAAAAAAATCTTGTTATATTTTTAATTAGAACCATAGTTTTAAGAGATCGTTATAGTCCACTTACAACTATTTAAGAATTTCTCTGAATTATTTGCTAGTAAAATATACAATACTAATGAAATTCACTCTAAGGAACCACTGTGGGATGAAACATCCAAAAAATGTTGGATTTAAGAGTGTTGTTAAAGCTGTGCGCCCACTGCACTCACAAGTAATCTGTGGCCAGTGGACTTAATAAAGCATATGAAAGTTCCCAACTTTTATCTCGTTTTTTTCAGAATCCCACCCACTGCTCAGAAATGCTTGGTTTTTAAGTATTTGTACTTCTTTTTCCTGCAATTGACAAATGACACAATTAAATAATTAATCATTTAATACAGAGTGTTTGTATTATTCCAAAAGCATACATCTTTGTTTTACACAATTCCTGCATGCTATCCAAATTATTCACTTATTAATTTACTACAAAAATGAAATTTAAAAACTTAATGAATTCCATGATACTTACCGATTTCCACGTAGTAACATTTTTTTCTACAAAGGTGAAAATTTTGTCACACTGATCCAAAGGGAGGCAATCCAAAACATCTCCCAAGAGCACAAAAGGGGTTGATGCCGTACAAATACCTTCATGGGAGAGAATCTGTTTATATGTCTGCCAAAATGATTTCTTTTTATAAAAAGTAACAATGGGGATTTTTTTCAAGAATCTTGCTAAAGTTACCAATAATAATTCAGAATTTGATTTTAATTCAATGGTATTGTCAAGTATTGTCAATGGTATTGTCAAGTATGGCCTGGGTCCGGGATATCTGAGGGAACACCTGCTGCCGGCATCAAATGCCCTTCGCCCAGTGCGCTCCCACGGGGAGGGTCTGCTCAGGGTCCCGCCGGTAAGAGACTGCCGGCGGGTGACACCCAGGGATAGGGCCTTCTCGGTGGGAGCGCCTGCCCTCTGGAACCAGCTGCCAGTGGAGCTGAGAACTGCCCCCGACCTTCGATCATTCCGCCGGGGCCTGAAGACCTGGCTCTTCGAGCTCTCGGGCCCAGACTGAGGAGGAATTTTTAATTTGGGGTTCTTTTTAACTGACTACAGGGTTAATTTAATATTTTTTAATTTGGTTCTTAATTTTTGTATTTTGGATTTTTAATTCCCTGTAAACCGCCCTGAGTCCTCAGGGAATAGGGCGGTATATAAATATAACTAAATAAAATAAATAAATAATAATCATTCTAATCCCATGACAGTTTTCTCTTTTCTTTAACAAGACTCTGTTGTGACAATCAAATGTATAGTATTATATATAACAGATTACATATAGCAAATTGGCATTGGACAAAAGGTGGAAGTAGTACTACTTCCAACTAGACGTACAAAATAAACTGAACTAGTAAAGATATTTTACATAATGCAATATTTATGTATACTATGTGTTAAGTAATATAAATAATATGAAACACTTTAATTAATACACATTCTAGTCATGACATTTGATTTCAAGCAATTACAAAGGAAAACAGACTCACCTTCTATGACCCCATTAATAACAAGTGAAATGATAGCCAGGACATTTTCACAAGAAGCTTTATTTATCTAAAAAGATTATAAAAATAATCATCAAGAGTGGAATCAAATGACACTTGGAACAGAATACAGTGCATTATTTTTATGGACTGCATTAGAAAGTTATCTATTTTCCTTGTGGTCCTCGCAAATTCTTGGAAAAACATAATAGAAAAAAGTGCTTTATTTCCAGGAGCGGAGGTGGTGAGAAATATTAGGGTCATGTTGGGGTATAGGCTAGATTTTGATAACAAGTCTCATGAATATTCCACTCTTAATGGCATTAATGATACCATTAATGGTATTAATGATAAGAACCAAACAGTTTAATTACTTATCTTGCTCATCACATACTGATAGTCCTTGTTTAGCAAGCACAACTGGGACTAGAAACTCGGTTACTAAGTGAAAAATCAGATGATCGTGACTATGCTTATGATTTTACCTCAAGTTTCCTTTGCTTGACATGACAGAAACTTATGACTCTAAATCATATAACTTCAAACAGTAGAGAAAATTTCCAGAACTCAGCTCAGGAGAAAGACGGATAAAAGGGCAAATCTTATAGCCCCTTTCCCCCACTCCACTTCCCCTGTGAAATGCTCACCCCAGATTTGAGATAATTACAAGATGGGAAATAATGTTTGTATTTTGTATTTCCTTTCATTGGAAAGAGATAAGAGATTAACCAGACACGTAATAGAAAATACACATTGAAAGGAATGTACTATGCTAGCTGTTTACCTAGCACACTGGCATTTAGGAAGGAAAAAAAGAGGAAAGTGTGAAATTAAGGTTTTGTCAATTACAACTAGCAGCTGCCAGCCAGCTAATTAAGGTCACAGAGCTGAGCTTGTTAGGGAAATGCTATGAAAAAAAAGAGATTGCTTATTTAGGCATTCTCTCCACTCTGTGAGTGGAGAAAAGAAAAAAAAATAATAGGTCAGGCACAAGACAACACATAGTGACTGTAATGGCAAACATGTGCCTGAGACACAAGACACTGCGAAGATCATAAATGCAGGCATTGGTCACAAATTTACTTTTTCATCACAGTCATAACTTTAAATTGTCGCTGCCTGAGGCAGTTACTACACAAAGTCTACTTGTATAGCATCCTTGACTCCAACTCTAATGTCATGCAAGGTAAATAACATGTATGAACAGTGTTTCTTTGTGCCATACAATCTGTGCAACTAAATATTCTGAATCCAGGACACCTCTATGTATAAACATATGGATTTAGAGATGTTTTCACCTTGATTAAAGAAATGGAAAAGTCACAAGTGAAGCAATGTTAAATTGCTTCATTGGTTTGACACAATATAATCTAATAGAATTTAAGTACTGTAACTAATATAAATGCATAAAACTCATTGATTCAGGAACAAAATGCATTGTTCCTCCTCTGTACAGCGCTCAACTTCCTCATGGTCATGCTGTTTCAGAGTTGATTCAAAAGCTGCAGAAGTAGATCTCTTGAACTACACATAATTTGAAGTGTTCTAGACATTCAACCTTGTCTTGAGACCAGACCACATCCATACTTCTGGAAGTTTTCTTTCATAAACTGAAAAATTATATAGAGTTTAGAATGATATCACTCAAGATATTCAAATTAACCTTCACATACACAGTTAATCAAAAACTACTCACAATTTCTTCTTCTAGAGCAACTCGGAAAGCTTGGTCCAGTGTTAACTTTTTTTCATTTTCACTAGAAATATATAAAATTAAGATTGTTTTGCCAAAACTTTCAATTTCAATAAAATACTATATATATTTTTGTTATAACAAATCAAATTGAAATTTACCTTCCAGGTATCTGACTGAATGCGTTCAATAAAGGCTTAATGGTTTTGTTTTTGAGTGCATCTCGAGTAGAGTTCTAAGATATTAAAAGAGTATCAGATATTAAAGCAATATGTGTTTAGAAAATCTACATCAAAATTACATTTTAAAATATAATTCAAGATGGCATAAATACTGCTCTCCTAGGACCTACGACACCTCAAACTATGGAAAGTGTCCCATTTTTCTATAGGTCAGCATCTAGATACCAATAGTATCTACACATCTATATACTATTTTCTGTAGGTAATCTTTGAACCTTTTAGTACATAGACTGGATTATAGCCAACAAAAGTGATGACAAACTAAACTCCTGTTCTGCTTGGACAAGCCAAGAGCCTTCATTTATTATTTTACAGAATCAAAACAGCACGGTTTTATTTATTTTATTTTTTATTTTAATTCCATTTATATCCTGCCCTTCTCCGAAGACTCAGGGCGGCTTACAAGCTTAGCAGTAGCCTTCATTCTATGTATATGCCTGCTTATTAGGGCTTTAGAACCTCTGTCATACAGTGAAATAATAAATGAAGGTTCTCAGCATGTCCAAGCAGAACAGGAGTGCAATCTGTCATCGGTCCAGGATGGCTTGTATATCAAAAGCTGAACACTTATCAAAACTTCATTCCAGGGCTGGGGCTCTCTTTTTATGACCTCTGTGTTGCAACTGAGCACTGCACAAGGTGAGGCAGCCAAGACCATGGTGTTCTTACCTGGTCTTACCTTCCCCAACTTCCAAGAGCAGCTCTATCAACTACTTCTTGGGGATGTCATGCTGAGCTGATGTTGCACCTTCATGTCTATTCTACCCACCACTTCCAATATGGAAGGGCACCTTGTGATGGGACGCAAAGCTTAGCTAGGCTGAACAGGAATGAATACACCCCATCTCAAATTGGCAATGAATCCTTTGGGATCCCTACTCACCATTTTAATTTTCTGAAGCAACATAGGTATCAACCTACAACTCAACTTTTGCAAAACTGATCAAATATAAATGTGCTACAGACTGTTGTAAAACTATTCTGCCAAAATCATGGGAACAATTTATTTATTTACTTACTGACTTACTTAAATTTATATGCCGCCCTTCTCCCTAAGGACTCCGGGCGGCTCACAACAATAACAATTAAAAAAAGAACAAACATAAGAATGAAAATTTAAAAAGAACGAAACTAGCAGATACAATGATAACATGACCATTTAAAACCCAGTAAAAAAAAACCCCTAATTTAAATACGTAGTCAGTCCAGACCCGCTTGTTTCAAGTCAAGGAGGTTAAAGTTGCAAGCGCCTTCGTGTTAAAGAGCAAAGCCCACTAACCGGGGTGTGTGCAGGTGTGCGCAGGTAGTTCAGAAGTTTGCTTTTTACGCCCCTTTTGCTGGGGCTTTAACTCTGGACCCGCTGATTTCTCTCAGGTGAGCGCGGTCCGCGCGCGAGAAAAAAAATATCTCCCATTCTAAACGCTGAACGAGGAGGAGAAAGCAACCGACGCCAGGAGGAACCCGGCAGAGAAGCACGCAAAGGACGCAAAGGGCCCACCGTTAAACGCACCCTGTCTGAAATCCAATCGGGAGGTCTCTCACCCCATCCGACTGCAGCCCCTCCCCCCCTCCGCCGTCCCTCGCCACTTACCATGAAACGCAACCGCGCCTCCGGCAAGCTAAAGAGCGTCGGCGGCGACATACTTGCTCCTGACAGACTCAACCGGTGACTCTTTCTACTGACGTCATCCCACGGCGCTCGGAGTGGATTCTATTCACTCGTAGTCCCGACATACACTGGGTCCTCTGCAGCGGAAGCGGTCGGTGTTTTAAACCAGACCGTGCTTGGCTGGGGAATTCTGGGATTTGAAGTCCAGGCATCTTCAAGTTGCTAAAGTTAAGAATCTCTGCTTTAACAGATAGTCTTTTTCTCTCCAGCAGGTCTGCCTATTTCTGGAGTTATTCGTAGAAGTAAGTTAAAATATATTTATTAGTTTGTTTATCTAAATCGAGGCTTTGAGCTAATAATAAAAAAAACACGTAAAGGTTTGTTGCGTTTTCTGAAAATTTGTGGCCAGTTTTATGTATAAGACAAAAAGCAGTTGCACAAAGCCAATACAATTAGCATACACCAGGTTTGATTGCTTAATTTGATTTGATTTATAGCTACCTATCTCACAATAGCAACTCTGGGTGGCTTATAACATTTCAAAGTAATATACATTATACAAAAACATAAGCAACAATCAAGGAGCCAAACCAGTATAAACAAATAATAACCATATCACCTGCTCCAGTGCACCCCAACTCTCATTCCCCAGGAACACACTCATGTCTTGAGAGCCTTCTGAAAAGGTGGCAGATTGGGATCAATCTAGTGGAGCAGCGCACACAGCCACAAGAAAGGGTCATTTCCCACAATATAAGATTCTTTAACTGATGGAGCCCTTAGCAGTCTTCGCCTGCTGGATCTAAAGGGATGGACAGAAAGCAGTGCCATAAATAATCTGATCTTATGCCATGAAATTATTTATAAGGAAGACCCAGCACCTTCAATTGCACCCTCATATGTCTCCCTGTGGTCAGGGTAGCTCAAGGTGCACCAAAATGTATCATACCTGCTCATACCACTGCATTCTGTTTCTGCTGCAGTTCTGGATGCTTTTCAAGGGCAGCCCCATATCCCAATAATCCACATGATATGATTATATCATGAGGGACTGTAGGCATAGTCCCCCCCCATGTAGGAAACGATGCAACTGATAGACAAGCAAAGTTGTGCAAAAATCCTCCTGCCCAGTCATTGAATAAGAGTTGCAAGGCCAGGAGGACCATCAGGTTGCACACTGGTTCCATTTGTGATAGTGCAACTCCTCCAGAACTAAAGCTGGAAAATCCTTGAATACAGAGCTCCCTAAAACTCAAAGTCACTTTGTCTTCCCAGGATTGAGCTGAAGTCTGGTTTTCCCCATCCAGGATATATTTACAGTCATGGTAAAAATAATATCTATACAAGTATGAAATCCTAACCTTTAAATCATGGGTGTCAAATTCGCCGCATCACATGACACATCATGACATATCGTGACTTTTTTCCCATTGCCAGAGCTGAGGTGGGCGCGGCCTCCACATGATGCAACCGGCCCACGGGCCAGCAGCTTGACGTCCCTGCTGTATAGGCACCTAATTGATTTATTATTAATTTAAAACCATTTCTACTCCACTCATCAACCCAAGAAATCTCCCAGAATACAAAGTAATTATCTAAAATAATGCAAAAGGAAAAGTGATGATAGTAAAATAACAAATTTAAATGATTCTTGCGATGTGTATTCCCTCCTGCCTGGTATATGCAAGTTCACATAAAGACATAAACTGGCTTGTATGCCTCTACCATTTCAAGATGCAGACAGAAGGGAAGAGGGCTAGTTATTATTCTGGCTCTATTGCAGAAAATTAGCAGTGTAGGAAGGGACTGAGAAAGAATCACAGTGGAGGCTTCTGTAGTGCTCCAGGCCCATCGGGTGCAAACTGGAGCAATAGGGAGAGGAGTTTTCAGTAGTGTTGTCCTTGTTATGAAATACGCTGTGCTAGGAGGGTTGCATGGTACCTATATGTAGTCTTTGTAGCATCAGCTGAAGAGCTTGCTTTATTGTCCTAGTAATCTATCTATCTATCTATCTATCTATCTATCTATCTATCTATCTATCTATCTATCTATCTATCTATCTATTATTAGAGCCTTGGTGGAGCAGTGGGCTAATGCCTCCTTAAGTAACACCAGCTGCCTGCAATTAGTGCAGGTTCCCATCCCACCAGGCTCAAGGTTGACTCAGCCTTCCATCCTTCCCAGGTAGGTAAAATGAGGACCCAGACTGTTGGGGGCAATAAGCTGACTTTGTAATAATGCCGCTTGGGGTGTGTGTGAAAGCCCTAATAAGCAGGCATATACATAGAATGAAGGCTACTGCTAAGCTTGTAAGCCGCCCTGAGTCTTCGGAGAAGGGCGGGATATAAATGTAATAAAAATAAATAAAATAAAAATAAATATTAATCATGAAATAATGTAAACATTTTAGAAAATATTTTGTGTTGTTAATATTGTATTCATTTCAATTTTGTTAATGAATTCTTCAATGCTGTAACTGGGAATAGATATGTGCACACACACTGAAAACATCCTTTTCTGAGTGCACAGCAAATGGGAAGACAGGAGTTGCATGTGGTACAACAGGAAGAAATAATACGTACACTTCAGCGTAAGAATAATAGTCAAAAGTATAGGAATGCAGTGAACTGGTTTATTCTACCCAATAAGACCTAATCTAATCTTATCTATCCTACATGCAAGTGATTTAAATGGGCACTTGCTTGGCATGACTGAGATTAAATACAGTTTGGCACTGAGATCTTGATTAAGCATCAACTTAATGCTTTTAAGTTGAGAATCCCTGGCTGTGCACTGATGCCAGTTATTGTGATTAATGGTATCAGAATCAGGATTATTTCAACACAGGACCTGGATCTAAATGAATATTTTTAACTAGTCATTTCTGAAAAAGAATTTCTAAGATATTGCTGTTTCTTTATAAGATGTCATGAGAAAAATATTTACTTACACTTGTGTATTAAATAAGCAGGCTTTTATCTTGCAAGTTCTTGGCAAAGCTTTTTATCATGTGAGTTCTTTCATACATTCCTCCCTCCCTAATCATATTTAGAGCAAGTTCAGGGCCATTTTCCTTCTCCTTGTATTAAAAATGTGTGCTTATAAGTAACTCCATTCCTCATTTTGCCTATTCATATAGCTGAAAGTTTTGAATGCTTCCAAACAAGGATATTAATTGTGCAATTCTACAGCTTTGTTCAAGAACTGTTAGTTATAGGAGAAGTGTCAGACCCACTCTATTGTTGGTAACCCATGATGTTTTCTCACTGTGTCCCACTTATTCTTCAAGGAGGGAAGGTGAGGAGAGGGTGAAGGATGGAGGGAGGGAGGAAGGAAGGAAGAGGAATGTCTTGACTGGAAGTACTAGGAATTGTCAAAGTCAGAGTGCTGGTCAAAATTATTCTGAAAATTAAATTTCATTTTCATTGATTTATAGAAATACTGAGCAAGATTCTACTGTTCTACAGAAGCAGTTCTCTCTTCTTCACAGTAATTTGAGGACTGAATACTGCATTACAGTGGTTTTTAAATGTCTTGTGGAAAGGCAAAACAAATGCACTTATATTTATAGGCAAAAACATTTTAATGAGTGGTCCCATTGTCTGGTGAGGGAAAAATCAACTTGATTTTTGATAGCAAAATGAAAGGAGTGTTAGAATATTTGTCTTCAAAGATATTTGCCTTTTATTTATTTTCCCACTACCTGGAATAAGACTGTTTTGTTTAATTTGCTTATGTCTAGTAGAGATGCTGTATAGTATTATTGTGCCAGTAGGTGTCAGAGCTAACACAGAAAATAAACTTGTGTTGTTTCTCTATTTTGTTTTCCAGCTTACATAGATCACTGGTGCTTAAGGCATTTCAACTGCAACTTCTACACAAATCAGTTTGTGTTGGTAACAGCAGGTAAATGTAACCAATACATTCAGCAAATTGGGGGAGGGGAAAATGCCAGGGCTATTTTAAACAGCAACTGTATTATTATTAATTCTTTCTTAGGAATGATACTCATACTGTTTTCCTGTATTAATCTGAAAGAAAATCATATGCAAATCGACTAACCATATGTCTCCTCCTATATTTTAGAACTTATTTTTCATTATTAGTATTCCATTTTAAAATGAGCTCATACAGACAAGACTAATTCAGTTAATGGAAGCTAGTTACTGTAATCTTTTCATTCCCTGCTCATTTCTTGAATCATTTTCTGCTATTTATGTGTGATCAACAGGAAAGAACATCTCTCGGGTAATAAGTGTTTTAAATTTGAAGGCACCGCTAGAAATGCTTGCATGGAAAAACTTTATGAAAATCCAAACGCTGAATTATTACACACAATGTTACTTTGCCAAACTTACTAAAAAACAACTTTAAAACTTTTTATGCTTAGCTTGGTTAAAGGAGAAGAGAATGACAGCATCAGCAAATAGAAAACATTGTAAATAGTGTTGTTTCCAGTAGTAAAACACTATTTTCAAACCTGTCAAGACAGAATGAACTATTAAAATGTGTCGCGGGACAATACTACAAGATTACTGAAAAGCAAATTCATGACTAACTCATGAATTCATGACTTTCAGTTTACCCATCAGCAAAACAACTTCCCCTCAAAAATGACTGGAGAACCAATGTAAGTATTATAAGCAACATTCCTATACGTATTATTATTGCCACACTAGCAAATTTCAGTTTATATAATGATTGCACAAATGGAACATTTAGGCAAGTAAAAACGTTCTGTTTTTTAAGACAGAATGTCTTCAAGTTATTTATCATAGAAATTGGCAAGCCAAATCATTGCGAAATTACAAACAGATTCCTAAAACCCTTTAAGTCATTTCCTTTCAGGCATAGAAAAAATGACGACCCCCCCACTCCCTCATTACTTAGTTTAAAGCATTTTTGTGCTTCATTCTAGTCACTACATAAACCAAAACAAACACAGTGTTCTCAGTAACACTAGAATAAATATCCTTATGTTTTATTGTTGTTGTTAGGTCAACTATATATTTGGACCCTGCTCAAAAAAGCAAAGTGTTGATTTTCCAAATACTTATTTGCCATAGTTAGTGAAATTTGTTCAACTGCATTGCCAGAAACATGCTGCATGGTTTAAAGACTCATTATTCCCAAGCTGATCAGTAACAGGATCAGAGCCCAATAATACTACAAACACCAAACTTTATTTCAGGAGCCAAAAAAAATGTATAATGTTATTTCTCTGAGGTATGTCCCATGTTTGTTTTAATAAAATGAAGATAATATGCAGCCATCAGTACACAAAAACAGTTAGCACTTAATATTAATTTTCAAAAATCCTAAATTGACTTCCAGTGCCATTATAGATACTGTGATAGTTATTTACATCTACTGTATACTTCTTCTCTCTCAGGAAGTCAAGGTGGAAGGGTAGCCTGTTCCCACACACCAGTATGGGGGGAATTGGCTGAGAAAGTGACTAGTCCAAAGTGAGTTTCTATGGAGGAAGAGGAAGATTAGAACCTAGGTCATTCCTTTCCTAGTCTGATACATGACCCACTGCATTTCACTGGCTCTCAAGCTTTTAGTTGTTTTAGACACCAGTCTTGCAACTTGGTGAGGATCCAATTAATGACTGCTTTAAAAATAAAGTAATAAAACACGTGTGAACACAGATTAAAAGCATTTCAAGTCAGAACTTTCATGTATTCATGTTCAGATATGAAATGCTGACACCATATAGGAAAGTTTATGGTCTACTTTGGAATATATATGGAATATATATAATATATATTATAAAGGGGGAAAGAATGCCATCTCTAGCATATATTGTTTTTTTCATGATGATCTAATTGCCTGATAAATTAATTATTCAGTAACTCATAAGATTAACCAAGTTTTTTTAAAATAAAATAAAAAGAGCCATATTTTCTAAGCAACAGTTAAGGCAGTTTGAGTATTAGGAAGAGAAGCACAGCTTCAAAAGAAGTACAGTACATTAGCAAATGAGAAATTATAATTAACTTGTTTCTTAGAATATAAATAATATAGCACTATTCTTTTAAAACATTTCTTATAATCCCCACAGTCACGTATTCAAAATTCAGGTGCTTGGCAACTGGCATGTATTAACAACAGTTGCAGCATCGCAGGATCATGTGATAACAAAGCTAGTGAATGAAGTAGCAATAGCAATAGCACTTAGACTTATATACAGCTTCACAGTGTTTTGCAGCCCTCTCTAAGCAGTTTACAGAGTCAGCATATTTCCCCCAACAATCTGGATCCTCATTTTATTGACCTCAGAAGGATGGAAGGCTGAGTCAACCTTGAGCCATCAAGATCAAACTCCTGGCAGTGGGCAGAATTAGCCTACATTCTAACCACTGTGCTACCACAGCTCCTAATAACCTTGTGATTCATTTAACAGCTACAAAAATAATAATAATAATCATAAAATCCAGTTTGACTCATTTAACAGCCACCTTCCTTAGCGGTGGAAATTATGGTCCTGACTGTGATCGTACATCGAGGTCTACCTGTACAGGCAAACTGCAATTTTAAAGCTAGTTGCACATTATTATAAAAATGTGTGTAGGTGGGAAATGACTAAGACAAATTTGACGGGTTTCCAAGACAAACTGCTTTCCCTCAGCAAGCTGCCTCTGACAGGAAAAAGTCATTAGATTCATAACACATTGCTTTCAAACTGTGAGGTGTTATTATTAATTTTTTTTACTGCAAAACACTTAGCTGAATATTTTCCACGAACATCATGGAACTCTTTGCATATTCCAGATGCACACAATTAATATATTTCGCCCATTACTTTGTAATTAGGTACAGTCATATATGCTAAATATAGCCATGGTGATAAAACATTCCAGGCAGAGAGTGAAGTGGCTGCCAGCCATGAGACAGCATATTTTAACTTTCCTTTCTGTGTAGCATAACACCAAAGCTGCCTGGTATAGGGGAAAAAAGATGCTTCTTCTCTGCAGGTCCCTAGTAGATTAACAACCTTTACTTTTCTTATGAAGCTTCTTCTGGGAAGAGTTACATACAGATTTAAAAATGGCAAAAGTTAGGAAGAAAAACAATTTTGCATAGACAAACCTTTCAGAGGATGTAAACCTGTTTAAAAATTCTCTGCCCACAAGGGCTGACAGCTTTTTTTCTATCTGAAAATAATTGTAACCTTCAAAGCCTTATTAAGAGAATATTTTTCAGCAGGAGGGGGCAAGTATGAAATGTCATAGCAATCACATTCCTCAACAATATTGGGAAGAAAAGCATGGTTGCTACTGCTGCTGCTAAACTGCAATGTTTGCATGCCATGTCAGTTTAAGTTGGGAGAAGTGAGAACAATAGAAGCCATTCAGGCAGAGGACTTCAAAATGAAATAGTGGTTTGGCTTGGAACTTTTACAACTTTTCTTGTCACAATTGTTAAGTGAATCACTGCAGTTGTTAGTAACACGGTTGTTAAATGAATCTGGTTTCCCCATTGACTTTGCTTGTCAGAAGGTCACAAAAGGAGATCACATGATCCTGGGACGCTGCAGCAGTCATAAATGAGTCAGTTGTCAAGCATTTTAATTTTGATCACATGATCATGGAGATGATGCAACATTCATGTGAAAAACGGTCATAAATCACTTTTTCCAGTGCTGTTCTAACTTTTTTATGATTGTTCTTCCCACTCCTAAGACCTCAGAATGTAGATTCAGGAAGAGTCCAGTAACACCTTTTCTATCAAATTTTATTAAAAGGCACAAGCTTTCACTAAATCAGTTGCATGGAGTGGCTAAACTGATGCAGATGGTGCCTGGGGAAAGGCGATTATGAAAGTGCAGGTTACACACGAGAACGAATGAGGCCTTCTGAGAGCATTTGAAATCTGTTGACATATGTGAATTCAGCAATCTCTCAATTGTATTGGTCAAGCTTCTTTTTTCTTTTGACCTTTCCCCTCCCAAAATGGCTATTTTGAAATCTCTAATGGACCCAAGATTGACATCAGAACTCAAAATAACAAATAGCTACTTGGAAAAATGAAAAAGCCACACGTATCAGGTCATCTGTCTATGCAAATACGTAGATCATTCATAAACAATTAACATGAAATATGATTTCTTTTTTGAAACTGTTATGCAAAATCTTCATGCATATTATGCGTATGTACAGGAAGCCCTTATATGTACAATTTACCTTGATATAGGTGCATTGCTTTGTTCTTTTTTATGTTTTAATATTTTTCTATATTCTGTTGCTATACATACACAAACAGCAAGTTCTATAAGAAGTCAACTTGCAAATTATCTGAAATGAGTTTGAGCCTGTTGGTCCTAAGTAAGTAAACAAGATTCTTTGAAACCATCTTTCACCTGATTAGTGAAAGATTTCAGGCATGTAACAGGAGGTTGAGTCAGGCTAGTAATCAGTGGAACTTGGGACAAGCAGTGGTGAATCTTTCTTTGAGGAGAGTGGTAGTATCCTCTTTCCTCAAAGCCTTATTGCTATTCCAATTGGGGAGTAGAGAAGTTGACATCTAGAGTTCTCCACTTGACTGCAACTAACCTCATTATGTTAACCTACTTAGCCAGCTGGAGACAACCAGTCTGGGCCAGCTAGCAACCGTTACAAGTATACACGTGAACAAGCATTAGCAACTGAATTCAAACAATTAGCAAGCAGTGCAACTCCAGCAAACACAACATATATAAAACCCAATACATTACAATTTCATCCCATTTTGGAAATCCTGTTATAACCTGGCTCAGGTTCAGGACTAGCAGGACATTCAGTACGGCTCTGGGTACAGAAGCCAAGCAAATTCATTTGAGTTTCCATTTTTGTTTCTGGCCAGGATAGAACTCCAGCATGCAGAATTGACTCATAATCTACAGAACTATTTATATTCACAGTTCCTGCTCAAAGAGCAGATGGCTTCCAGCTTGGGTCCCTTTTTTGGCAATTTCTGGGTCAGTAAGCTGTGCTAAGGGGCTTTGTTACCATGTCCTTTATTACTGCAATGGTGCAATGTACTCTACCTTGGGCTGCACTTGGAGATCACAAGCTTCAGCTGGTCTATAATGTAATGACTTAAGTAATGTCAGGCAAAACTTGATTTATGTACGCTATACCTATATACCCATATTTAGAGAGCTGCGTTGCTAATCAATTACTGGCCACATTTCAAAATGCTAGATATCACCTTTAAAGTCACGTATGACTCAGAAGGTGGCTATCTATGAGATCACCGAATCCAAGTATCAAATTAAAAAAACACGATTGCTCTGAGTGTCGATTTCTAGGGATTGTTGTGATTGGGAAATACAGGGGCAGATCTTCTCTGTCACTGTTCCCCTTCTCTAAAACTGCATATGCCGGAGATTAGAGCCCTACCCCTGCCAGGTTCTTAAGGGTCATTAGGACCTGGTGCTTCTAAAGGGCCTGAGAGGCTGATATGAATATTTGTTTGTCTTTGAACAGAGGTATTTGTCACTTTTGTTTTGACTGTCCTTTAGTGGCACATTATAATGGGCTATTTTATGTTTTTAACCATTTTGCTAGACATTGGAGTTTAAGTGGCTCTGAGTCCTTTATGACTGGAGCAACACGTAAGTCTCAGTAAATAAATAACTCACTCTATATCCAGTTTCAAACTAATTGAGAATTTGCCTTGGTACCAGTGAGGGACATACAAAAGGATGTTAGAGATAGAAAGAAAAGGTTTGTACATTATTTAACTGAACAGCACCAAGCACAGCAACAAATTATCCTAATGTGAAAAACATTTCAGAAGAAAAGTTAATTACTTCAATGTAGTCATTGTTTTGATATTCTGAGTTTATCAGCATTCTTTTTAGGTACCCAGTTGTGTCCAGATCTACAGCAAAATGTTAAGTATAAACCATTACAGAACACTGTGGAAGTACAGAAAGTACTGTAGTACTGTAGTATTTTTTGCCTGCTGATCTACCAAATTAGATGTTACAGGCAGATATACTGAACACTCTCTCTCTCTCTCCATGGAATGGTTAACCATTTTCTGACAAGTTCTTTGCCATGTGGAAGAAAAAGCTGCAATTTGGAGGGGTTTGAAGTGGAGCAGAAAAAAGTCTAACCAAGAAATGGCAAAATCTATTGGTTCATGTCCCCCCACCCCTGCCCCAGTGGTTGGTACCAAAAAAGTATTAAGAACAAGTTACACACGTCTATCAGAAAAATCTACTTTGGTTAAAAACTTTATTTATTAGTCTTAAACTAGTCCCCAATGGTCGGAAGCCCATTACACCAATAGAAATTGCCTACACATGAAAAAATAAGAGGAACATAAAACATATTTTATATTAAGTCATGTTAAGCAGCTAAGCACCAAGCCCTGCATTATAGCTAGTAAAATTCCCAGGGCCCTTGGCAAAGCCTTTTTTTTTTTTAGCTCTCTGACCACTTGATTATTTTAATTAGAATCAGGAAGACTGAATTGGGAATTTTCTATACAATATGTAAAGTATGTACTTTACTGCTCAATGTCATTCCTTCCTTCAGATCTATTGCTAGACTTTCATCTGCCTGGAGTTTTATCAACGGACCCAGTTCAGAAAAACAAGCATGTTGTCCTTGGATCATAAATTTGTATACATTTTTGTATAATAGACTGCAACTGCCATCTAAAATCAAATTTAAAAGTTATTAAACTTGGGTAATTTATTCCAGACAGTTATTTCTAGTGAATGATAAGTAGTATCAATGGTATTTTTTTAATTTCTATTTACTATATTTATATAAAAAGGCAAATAAATCAATATAAGAGGCAACATTTTGTACAAAAATACAGAATTTTAAAAGCTTTAAAAAGTATATTCTATATTACTGATCAGAACTGGACTATATATATTTATATATAAAATTTATATAAATTTATACATGTATATTTATATAAATTGCCAATATTTGGGAATTTAACAAGTAGCTGCTTTGTTTACACAGTAGCTTTGTATGCTTTTTTGTCTTCCTAGAGTAATCAGCTTGCTGTTTTCTAGTTCTTACCAGAACATATCTTCTGCTTAATCAGTGAAGAGATCTACAGGTAGTTTTGTCCAATTGCATTTTCTACCAACATGTTTGTGCAACAGGTTGTAAAGCCCCTGAAAAATTAGAAAATGTGGAAGACAAATTGTGCTGATGAAGTTTATTCATCAAAGTTCTCAGTGCTCCTTTTCTTGATTGGGTGATGGTTCAATCCCAGATGAATTTCTTTGCGAAGAAAATATCAGTCTCTTGGCCCACAACTTATTACAATGCTGGTGGCTGAGCTGCAGTGGGAAAGGGAAAGTAACAAGTGTTACAAAGGTAAAACTTGGCTTTAAAATCCAGAAACCAATACCAGAGCTGTAAGTTGCATTGATAAGTACTGCTTTCCAAATCTGTATCTGTATCATATCCAGTTAAAATGCTAATACAACAATGGTAAGAAGATATTTAATGTGAAGATCACCTGTACTAATAGAGGTGATGAAAGAAAGGTCACCAGTCTATCTTGTGTCCATTGCCAATGAACCACAAGGGCAGTGCAGTTGGTTTCACTCTTGAAACACAGAAGTAGAAAAAATAATAATAAAACCTTCCATCCACTGATTCTTCTCTACAGGTAATCCCTTCCCACCTCCACTTCCATAGTCTGGTTAAAAGACAATTTTGGTTCTAAAAAAAAAGTCACCTAAGTGTTGGCTGTTGTTAACATAATGAAATCTTGGAGGGTTTTTTTTGGAAAGATTGCTATACCACCTGAGAAAAGACTTGTCTTTATTTAACACATCATAATTAATAATAATAATAATAAATAATAATAATAATAATAATAATAATAATAATAATAATAATAATAATAATAATAATAATAATAATAATAATAATAATAATTTTATTTGTATACCGCCCTTCTCCCAAAGGACTCAGGGCGGTGAACAGGGCAATACATGTTAAAAGACAAGAATACAAAAATTAAAAGAGATTAAACAAGATGCCCAAGAACTATAACAATAAGTTAAATAAATAAAAAGCAATAAAAACCCATCACCCATCAGGCCAGGCCGGCTTGTTCGAACAGGTAAGTCTTTAGGTTGCGCCGGAAGGAGCGAAGGTCAGGCGCCATCCGGAGCTCAACCGGAAGATGGTTCCATAAATCCGGGGCGCCCCCAGAGGATGCCCTCCCCCTGGGGGCCACCCTGAGGAGGCCCTCTCTGTGGGAGCGCACTGGGCGGAGGGAAGTTGATGCCGGCCGCAGGTGCTCCCTGAGGTATTCCGGACCCATGCCATGAAGGGCTTTGTAGGTCATTACCAGCACCTTGAATCTCACACGGAAGACAACTGGGAGCCAATGCAGCTTGCGGAGCAGGGGTATAACATGGGAGTATCGGGAAACTCCCAACACAACTCTCGCGGCTGCATTCTGTACCAGTTGGAGCCTATACTTTTATTGTATAGTTTCTTAATCATCTCAGAGGGCCAGTTATAAAGTGAAATGATGTGCTGTTAATCACGTGGTAAGGTAATTGAAGATGGGGCAAGGCAGGGGATCCAACGGACCAAGACCGAAGTGATGGCATAGAGGTAAGGTGAACTAACTCTTCTTGCATTACTTCACTGTAGAAGTTATTTACTTTGTAGGACCAAGTAAACACAAATAGATTTCTAAGAAATATTTTTCTAGATGTCATATACTACAGAATACATTTTGGTTGCAATGACAACATGTTTCAGATATTAAAAGTTGCTGAGATTTAAATACACATGAAAATTCTAACTGAAATTTAAATTCAGTGAAATGGGTAGCATATAAATTTAATAAATAAGGAAGGCGGATTCAAGAGAGCCCTATGTTTGCTGTATATTTCTCACTTCCTTTTCTCCAGAAGCTCAAATGAGCACTTTATCCTAGCCCCAGCCTTCTTTACAAGGTTAGGCTGAGAGAGGAAAAAAGAAGAATAATTTGTCCAAAGCATCCAATGAATTTTATGGTAGACCCTCTACCTCAAACTCTTGTGGTTATATTGACTTAAGAGTCAGACATGAACAATTTATATATAATTGATAATAACAAAACACAGAAGGTAGAATTGTACCTCATTTTTCAAGTTTTCATTTTCATGTACAGGTACAGAAAGGATGAATGAAAGAGGGAAGCTGAGTAATAACATCTGACTCTTCATCCATTGTCTTTGATTATTGTAATGTGCTCTATCTTGGGCTGCTCTTTCAAGTTTGATTTTTAATAATACTTTTAGTACAACAATATTTTTGTCATTGTGGATCTATTATATGTTGTTGTTTTTTGTATTCCACTTTGTTTTATTTCACGGGAAAGGAAATGCATCACTAAATAGTCTTTAAAAAATTTTCAGGAACATTAGGTCCTGTTGCTTATAGCTTTTCAAACTGCATATTTGAGTTCTGAAATTACTGTCTTTTAGGTGTTAACTGGAAAAAATAAATTACTGCAGTGCTTTTCTTCAGAGTTAGCTGGGCATGTTTTAGAACACGGATTGCCAAATGTATGTAATCTAGTAAGAATAGCTGTGTAATCTTGAAATACTTGCCAATAGTTTAAAACTCTGTAGCCTGAATAAGAGAAGCAGCTGGGGAGAATTTTTATACACAGATGCTAATAAGGATTGATCCCCAGTTCTTTTCCAAGACCTTCTATCTATATGAGCAGGACATTCAATTCCCTCGTCCCAGCTGTGGAAATTTGGTTGCTTCAAGTCTTTGCAATAAATGTGAATACGTTTGGTTCAAAGTTTATCATACCTTTTCCCACATCTTGTTCACAAATAAAACTATTAACATCTTCACAGTGAAAGTCATTCCAGAGCCCAGCATGAATTAATCCAGCACAATCTTCCCCTGGCCCATGGCCATGTTTCCAGTTATCAGGCTGTCCCGCACTCCAGTTTCTTGCAATAAAACAAACAAACAAATGATCATTTCATAACCAAACCATCATATGACAATGAGAAAGAGGAGATTAGTAGTAGTAAAAAGAAAACAAAAATAAAACAATCTCTCCTAAAGCATAAATCTTACTCCTTAACAAATAATGCATGACTTTTCCTGGAAATGGAAAACAGCTGGGCTTAGAGATGGGAATCGATTGGAGAAACTGCCAAAGTTGAAAAGTCTAAAATTAGATCAAATATTCTGTTCTGGTTGTGGACTGCACATAGACACATGTACAGAGTGTAATCTGTCAATGAGGCTGTATTTGTTTCATCTATAGCTGCAGATGAGTTACTAAGATATAAATACAACTTCCTATTGGATTTATATATGCATCATTTCGCAGGGATTTGAAAACTTGGCTTTTTGAGCTGTCTGGCCTAGACTGAGGGGTCTTAATTATTTATTAATGGGGTTTTAGTTTAAATTCAGGGACTTAATTTAATTTTAGTTTTAATCGATTTTAGCTTTGTATGTATGTATTTTTAATTTTTCCCTGTAAACTGCCCTGAGTCCTACGGGAATAGGGCGGTATACAAGTTTAAATAATAAATAAATAAATCTCCAAATCAAAACAAAAAGAATAGTTTCTTGTTATACATTATTTAGAGAGAAATACCTAATATTATCATATAATAAACTCAAAACACACCAACAATCATATATTGTGTGTGTCATGTATGTGTTCACTTTGACAGCGGGCAACTAAATTTCATTTTTGATGTGTGCCATTGTGCCCACAGTAAAAAATCCTATCTTACAAAAACTATCTTATAATAAAGATAAATTTGTATAATTAGAGCTATCAGAGCTGGACTGCAAAACTGCAGAGGAGAGATTCTCAATCTCTTTATTGCCATTTAGTGATTCTTCAGATTTCTGTAGCCTTTGCATTTATTTGGGAATGCACCACTCTCCTAGTAAATTACCCTTTGGGTGGATTAGGAACAATCACTTTAAGATTTCGTAAGGTCCTTAAAGATGCAATGGTTTAAGTTACAAATGTGGAGTTTTCGTCAGGATAAGAAGGACTTAGCCAAAGATACCAGTAATATTTCCTTAACGTAAGCTCCAATGCTCAACAGCAGCCAAACTGAGAGATTGAAGGAAAAAGTAATAATTTCATTCAGTGGGAATGGCAGATCTTAGTCTACTTGATCTAGTGCTGATCCAGTGTATATCCTGATTCCAGTTCAAAAGAATTTGGCTGATATTAAGCTTCAATGACAAATGAAGATACAAGTGTGGTTCCAGCAATGATGCAATACAGAAGTCTTATTTTTTGTAATCAGCCAAGTAAAACTGACCCTTTCTCTTTCTTTATTTGTTGTCCCCACTCCACCCACATACGTTTATATAAAAATTGTTTTAAAAAAGCCTGTGGTTTCTGCCACCTAGTTTGCTATTAACTCTGTAATAAGCATCGTAAGCCTCTTCTTTTATTGGTTATTCAGGTGTTTTTTCTGGCAATAAGCTTTTTGAAATCAAAGAACTGTTAATCTGAATTTAAAAGCCAGTGAGTGCCCTTTATAAGGTTGTCACACCATTTCTTATTGGCAGATGCTAAGAAACAGTTACAGCAGAAAGCAGCGAACATCCTTCCTGCACTCACATGTATTCTGGTAGAGTGCCATCCAGCCATCGCCACTCATCTTCCTTCACTGAGTCGGTGAGACCAATCCAGAAACTGCCTTTTGCAATAACTTGCATTTTCAACCATTGCTGTGTACAGAAGAAAGAATCGTCACATTATTTCACTTCCCAGAGTTTTGACTTCCTAAACTACTCTAGCCTCTTGAAAAATGTGACTGAGCATAAACATGAGCTTATGAGCAGAAGCAACTTGGAACTATTTCTAGGTGTATCTCAGTAGTAGTAGTAGTAGTAGTAGTAGTAGTAGTAAAGTTGGAAGGGACCTTGGAGGTCATCTAGTCCAACCCCTGCTCAGGCAGGAAACCCTATACCATTTCAGACAAATGGCTGTCCATTTGATCTGAGCATCCCTCCAACACAGACTTCCTTTCATGCTCCCAATCTCAGTCCAATCTCCTTTTCACTATCCACCAAGAATTTCTTTTTCCCAACCAATTTTCTGGTTAAAGAAGGTGCACTGATAACAGTAATAGCCATCTATGGCATATGACAGGGGTAGGCAACCTTGGCTCTTTTATGACTCGTGGACTTCAACTCCCAGAATTCCATGGCTCAGGAATTCTGGGAGTTGAAGTCCACGAGTCATAAAAGAGCCAAGGTTGCCTACCCCTGTCATATGAGATGAAGAGATGGACTTTTTTCTTTCCTCTCTAGCAATGGAAATGGAGCAAAGTAGATTGTGAGAAAAGTTGCTTCCACGGGTCTATTTGACATGTGGCGTACTCTGCTGCCAGAATGAAAAGGGATAATTAAAGAACCTCTCTCATTCCTTTCTCCTGTTTGCTGCCACAAGAGCATCATCTCAGTAAGTGCTGACCAAGCATTTAGATTTCTCTGCCTCAAATACAAAATGCTGTCTTTTATTATCTTTACAGTGGCTCATTGTAGCATAATCTCGATATTGATGCGGCTGTAGTTTCCCTGGAATCAGATTTGAAGATGCCTAAGAAGAACTATTTCAAATAAATAAATAAACAGTTTGGGGCTCTGAGGCTAGGGAGAAGGGAATTTGGAAGCTGAATGGGAAACACGACTTAAATCAAAATCCAACATGTTCCCCGCAAAAGCATTTAGAAATTACAACAATCATCTCATATGGAATGACATCCTCTGCCTTATTTCCAGCAAGACCTTTTGGAAGGTCCCTATTTCTATTTCTGGGGCTGAAAATATTCTTCTCAACCATAGCACTAGTTTACAGTTGAACACACACAATGAGCTTAAGATGTCACTTGAGACAATCTTTTGTCTTCATAGGATCAAACTACATATTGCTTAGATTGCTTTCAACTTTGTTTTGTCATGTAGTGAAGCATAGCCATGTGGGAATGTCAGCTATTAACATGACAAAGTGGACGGGAATAAGGTATGCATTCCTTTTCCAGTCCTGCCCTCACCTCTAGCTTGCATTTTGCTTTAGAAAAGAAAAACATTTTTTGGGGGGGAGGGGCAGGCATAAGTGTCACAATATCAGTGGAGTAAGAAAGGGTGATCGATCCTCTTCTTCTCATGGATTGCTCTGAACAAACTGGCAGCATCTGACAGCTCCATTTCAAGAAAGAAAAATCAACATAGATTTTCAGCAGAATATTCAACCTAGGTAACAGCATCAGAAGCTCCTGTAATAAGTGATGGTTGGTCTTCCATGCAAATACAGGTAATCCTCAAGTGGGAGCAGCAACTCAGTTGTTGAGCAAAATAGTTGCTAGTGAAACTGCAAGTGAGCTTACAACCTTACTTCAGCTTTCCTTCGCTTTACAGCAAGTAAATGCAAGGACTGGTAACAAGGCTACATTTTTATCACCATCGTAATTGCAAACAAAATGAGGCAGTTGCTAAACAAGGACTACTCATATTTTTTGCTGACTTTTTATAGTAAGACTGCAATCCCCTGATCATCCTGATTATCTTTAGTCAGATGTTTATATTTACGAGACCTTAATGGCTATAAAATGAACAAAGGCAAATATACGTGTCCCACGATAATGTTGCAGGGTCCAATCTGGGTCGGTCATCGGTACCAGAGTTTAATCTTCTTTAGTCACACAACACTTGTTGAGAGACAAGTTCACTGAAGATGGGCTCCGGCACGAGTTCGAAAGCTCGGAAGACTAAACCTCTGGTTCCAGTGACAGACCCAGATTGGATTCTGCAGCATATAAAATGCTTTCTGTCTGTTGTGTCTAACCTATTCAATTCCAATCATTGTCAACTGCCCTGGCTGGAAGTAATGCTCTTTTTTACTATTTAAATCTAACGGCATGCTAGACAGGATTCTATACCTGTTCCTCTTTGCTATTGATGAAAACCAAATGAGATGATTTCTCTTGGCAGAAAAGCTTTGCATCTTCAAAAATGGCTCTTTCGTTTGAAAAGTAGTAACAGTTGCCTGAAAAGTTCTTCCAGTAAACAGGACAACCTGTAACGTGAAAACACTTGCAATAAACCCTCATGAGAAGTGAAACTTAATCCTCCCTCAGAAATTTGGGCCCTGCACCCTTTGAAAATGATTTGAAAGAAATATTTCAGACCTCGGGGCACAAAACAGCACCCTGCTATATGTTAAGGCAGGCTGGTTTTTTTCTGGGCTTTAGTAGGGACTGAAAAAAGGTACCTCTGTTTTAAGAACCAAAAGTCCATTAAAATCAGTGCCACTATTGAAACCACAGCATCTTTTTCCCCCCCAAAACCCACACAGAAGCCTGAGAAAAGATGCACCTGCTTTAAATAAGCATCAGGGGGCCACCATGGTTCTGTGAAGCCCAAGAGAACGTCCGACTTACTCTTGAAGCACTCAGAACCTTACTAGATATAGTTTTGAATAACACCCTTAGGAGCCAAGCAATGTAAAAAAAGTAATTATCTATTCAGAATATTGTTGAAATAGAATTTCCATTATTTATAGTTGCAGTCATCCTTTTCTATCAAATTGGCCTTCAAATCATTTCTAGTTTATCACAAAGAAAAAAAGGCTCAGTTTAACAATATAATTGCAGGATAAATTTTGAAAAGCATCCACATTTTTTTCATGTATCAAAACTCTTCTTCTAATACCATTCTGAAACAAATATTAACAAAGATTTGAACAATCCTACATAATTATCAGGTTTTAACAGGAATAATGGAGATATACCATGTTTTGCCCATTTTTTCCATGTAACTTTGTTTTCCCATTATTACAAGGGACAATTATTTGTCCTGCATATATGTATGTGGGTTCTACAGTAATGTAGGAATCATTTTGTGAATTAGAAAAGAAAAAAAGAAAAGAAAGCTTAATGAAAAACCAGCCTGTTCAATGAACTTTAGATATCACCGAATGTAGATATCAGTTGAAGGAAGAGAAAGAAATTAAAAGATGGGGAAGAGGAATTGGTCAGTTTGAACTTCCAATTTTTTCAGGTTCAAAATTACATTGTTTTCTTAACACTATAGAGAGAAGCTTTGGATTTAGAAGGTGAGAAAGAAAAAAATGTGCTTCATGGGCTCAGACCATTTCTCTTGTGTAATGTGATAGATTAGATGTCTGAATCCAAGCACTAACCACTCTGAAACAGATTGTGAGGAATTCTGAGGAAAAAAGGAAGAATTGCTTTTCTGTTCTTCCTTAAGAAACCATAGATTTAAGGACTATGATGTTCATTTCAAGCTAGTTGGAGACTTGAACAGATAAAGGCTACAAACTTCCATTGCAATACGTACACAGAGTACAATCCAATCCAATAGTCAACATAGTTTCAAACCATACTTTTACATATTGGTAATAAATATACAGTGAAGCATACAGACAGATAGTAGGTATGTCAACAGCTTACCATTAGTCTCACTTTGTAGCGCCATAGCTATTGCCGGACCTGGTAGTCCAGGAGGACCAGGCTCGCCTGGAAGACCACGTAGTCCAGGTACACCTGGAAAACCAGGCAGTCCACGAGCACCAGGTGCACCTGGTTGACCAGGAATTCCTTGAAAACCTGGGGCTCCAGGTGGGCCTTGTGGACCTGGGAGTCCATCTTTGCCAGGTGGTCCAGGGAATCCTGGATCTCCACTAGGACCAGGTAGCCCAGTCTTCCCAGTTGAACCTCTCTGGCCTTTAGATCCAGGTGAACCTCTGGAACCTTTGTCACCTTGTTCACCTGGTGGCCCAGGTGGGCCGCTTGGTCCCTTTTCACCTTGAGGTCCTGGAGGTCCTGGTTCACCTTTGTCTCCTTTTTGACCCTTGGGCCCAGTAAGTCCAATTGGACCTTGGGGTCCTCTGTCACCTTTGGACCCTCTTGGACCTGGAGGACCTACAACAACATGAATACGTGAAGAAGGTCAGAAGAATAATGAAATAATCTAATGTAATAAAATAACAAACAGTTCTTCTTAGTACTAAAAACATATTTCTACTTTAGATTTAAATCAATGTCTAAATATTTTTAAAAATAACTGGGCTCCTCCAAAGAACTCAAGAAAACTGAATCTGTAAGTGTGTCTTTATCACAAGACAAGTCAACAGAAAACTAAAATTAAAAGATTTTATTTTAAATAGATGTTTACAGCTTCCTTAAAAGATTACGGAAATTGGCCAAATTTGTTTAGGTTGTTTAATTTCTTTACATGATTCAGTGTTACATCAAAGAATGTCCATAATTTTATCAATCTCTCTTCTTATTTATATTTTTATTTGAAACAAGTATGAGGGTGATTCAATGGCCATATTTTAATTTTTCCTTGCTTTTCTATTCATTACAGTCACAAGTTAAACAAAGCAAATTCGATTAACTTTCCAAGTTACGAGAGACATATTTACAGAAGAAAGTTTAAAAAGTGGTGAAACTTATAAAATTCATGTTCAAGGAAAAAAATTATTAGGTAAAATAAAAAACTATTAAAACTATTGGAAAAGCTTTAAAAAAATTCTATATCTTCATGTTCTCTTGCTGATAAAGATATCTAGAGATCTCAAAAAGAGAGAAATCTCAATTTCATGAAACTGAGGAAACTCAGTTTTTGAAAGCTGACTATAAAAAATATCTCATTTTCATGAAGTTGTAAAAAAAAAAAGTTCCATTTACAAGAAGAAAAGGTTTTGCTAAGTGTCTTCACAACATTGGGCTGTTTTTCAGATAGTGACATATTCTATTTATCACATATGCATAATGCAATATATACATGATTATAGGGTAGTGAAAAATAGTAATGAAAACTTTAGAAATCTAAGATATTTTCATTTCTTTTCCAGTATATAGACAATATATATGAAATCCAGAAAGGATGATGTGATGTGTATTTCCTATTTTATTTGTTTTATTTATTTCATTTTACCCACCTTTATTATTTTTATAAACAACTCTAAGTGATGAATACTCCTTCTATTTTTCCCACAATGACCACCCTGTTGGGCTGAGAGAGAGTACTTTCCTTTTAACACTTTGGTGATTTAATATAAAGCCTTCATACTGTATATTTCAGTATGCTTTCCAGTATAATGGCAAAAATTGCACTCTAGGAATAGTTTCAAACTTTTCATTAAAGCTCTCCCCATGTGTCAGAGGCCAGCACAAGCACTGTAAAATCCTTTTTAGTAGCTGGGCTAAAGGAAAAAGTTATTGTTAACATGGCTAAGGTACAACACAAGTAAGCTTGTAAGCCGCCCTGAGTCTTCGGAGAAGGGCGGGATATAAATGTAATAAAATAAATAAATAAATAAAAAATGTGGACTAGGCTACGTCAGGAAATTCTGCCTAACTAGTTGTGGCCTAATGCAATGATCATTTATTATAGGGAGACTAAGAAAGAAGAGGTCTGTTAATAAGATAAAATTATTCCACCTTCCAGCTTGTAACATAAATCACTGATGGTAACACCAAGGCAAGAGCATCTGAGTCTAATCCACCAAGAATGCAAGTTTAGATGGGTGTAGACTGGGTGGAAGGTATAAATATTAAGTGAATAAAACGGAGTTGTAAATAATAGTTCATGACGATTCATTAATGGAATAAGTGTTCAGCATTTTTATTATCTGGATGAGGAGATAAATGGAACATTTAAAATATTTGTAGATGGCACATACTGTATTTCCCTGGAAGAGTAAAATAAAATTCAAAATAATAGGTTAGAAAGATAGGCTGAAAATAATAGGATGCAATTTAAGGGAGACAAATTTAAAGTTATGCATTCAGAAAAAGAATTCAAATGCTGAACTACAGGATGGGGAATAGCTAGCTTACCAGTACTGGAAAAGAACCTGGAATAATAACTGATTGCACTCTGAGTATGACATCATCATCATCATCATCATCATCATCATAATGAAAATAAGAAAATGCAATTTTAGGCTGTATCAAGTGAAGTATAGTTTTCAAATCATGGGAAACATTACTTCCTTTTCTTTCCTTTGGCAGTCCCACTAGAGTATTTTGTCCGCACTTTAAAAAGGATTCAAATGAATTGGACAGCCAGAGATTAGAAACCAAGTATTATAAAAAAGAGATTGAAGGAGCTAAGAATGTTTGGCCTTGATGAGAAAAGATTGAGCGGGAATATGACAGCACTCTTCGGATAGGATATTACAAAAGTTTAGGATACTAAATTATTCTCATTTGTTCTGGAGAGCCCTATACGAAATAATGGATGCAAATTACAAAAAGGCTGATATTGATTACTAACAATAAGAATGATTTGATAGTGGAACCAGGTTTCCAGACTATCATTCACTATGTATACACAAGAAGAGACCAAACACTATTTAATTCTTCTTGAACATACCTATAGGGGAGATGCCACATGGGTAGTTGTTAAGATGTTGGGTTAGGACTGAGTAAAACCCAAGTTCTTTGGAGCCATTCACTCAGCTCAATACCTCAGCATATTGTTGTGGAGAAAATATAAATCTAACAAATAAATAAATATCTGCCATAGATGCTTTAATTTGGATTCCTGCTTGGAGGAGTGGACAGACTTGATCACCTAAATAACAATTTTCATCTATGATTTTAAGATACTTCAGCATAATCAGCAAACCAAAAGGTCACAACAAACCAGACATATAATGGACCAATTTTACCTTACAGTTATTTTTTTTAAAATTGAGCTGTTTGTGGAATAATGTTATAACAACTAATGCAATACAGTATTGTTCTCCTTACTAGAAATTGGCATCTTAAACAAGTGATACAAGTTCATTCATTTATTACATTTTGTTTTAGAAATTAGCTCCAAAAGAAGTCAGATAGAGGAATATGAACTTAAGAATAGCAAAAATAAAAAAACCCAACCAGTGATAACCCTACTATGTTAATAATAAATTTTCACATAATCTGTATTTAAATTATACAACAAATAGCTTGTGTCTATAGCACTGTTTCTCAACAAGTGGTATCCAGTACCACAGTAGTTTATGACACACATTTCCCTTCCAAAATCATGAAAAAATGCAAGAGAGGAAAATAGGGCAGAGAAGGAAGGCAGAATTGCTAGTATGCAGCTGAAAGTTTTGAGCAACTCAGCATTTTCCAGTGTTTCTTAGTCCTCAAGGTTGCAGCAGCCTCTCTGAGGACAAAACAACATTTATGCTAGTTTGTTTCCTTTCATTATTTAATATTTTTACTTTTTTATTTTATTTTGGCTTAAAGACGTTCCAGATTGGCAAATATTGCTTCAATCTCAACGAGCTTGCTCATTATCTTACCATTATTAGTTCAAAAGTATTATTACAATGTTTAAGTCCATAAGAATATCAAAACAGATAGTAGCTACATATAGTAGCAGAAGATTTGCAAACATATTACCGCTTTCAAAAAAAGAAGATTGTCTGGTTATATGTTTGAGGACACAGATTCTTAGATACAGGAATGAAGTAATCTGAGAACCACTGGTCTAGACCAGGGATCTTCAAACTTGGCCCTTCAGCAATAAATTCAAGTATTATTTATACTGTCTGTAAATAAAATTTATGTGCCTGGTTAATCAAAGATGTGTTGTATACAATGTTCTGAAAATTATGATTTTGAGATTAACACATTTACATTAATGAATTATGAGGCACAGAGTCACCTGTAAATATAATATTAAAAAAATAAAGCCACCTCTAAGTCAGTCTAAAATCTATAAACAGCAATAATAAAATACAATGGTAAATGTGATATGTGGGATTTATAACTGTTTTAGGGGTTATCTGACTATTATGAATATTTTGCTTGATGTTTTAAAATTTTATTTATTTAAACAATATATATGGCCACATATCTCGCAACAGTGACCCTGGGAGACATACAAAGATTAAAATATTATTACTGATATGAGAAAAGTGTAGCTCTAATAAATCTAAAAGGTTGACCTACTATTTCTTCCTACCCTTCTATTCCCTTCTCCGCCCCCAACTTTACAGAAAGCCAGGACATGATGTAGTCACCATATTTATTTTCCTACAATGCTGAAATCCATATGGAGCTGGAAATCTGAGGTACCCTTGACAATTTGAAAATCAATATAAATATCTATTTGGGAAAAGTCATCCAGTACTTACCTTGCAATATTGTGAAATTTTTAATCAGCTGGCCATGTTTAGAATCTACTAGCTTCATTTCTTCCATTATTACTGATAAATTGGCTATTTCAATATCTAATCGTGTCCGCATCACATCCTGCTGCATCCTTAAAGTAGTAGCATCAAAACGAATATTTGCTAATGTGTTGTTCATAAAAGTCAGCTCATCTGTATGCTTACTAAGAGTATCTGTGCACGTTGTCCTGACATCATTAAGATTGCTGGTTAGTGTCCGTAAGTGATGGGCAGTGTAGCTAATATTACTAATAATGTTGACCATATCTGTCTCAAAGCTATAAAATCGGTCTTCTTGCTGGTTAAATTTGGCAGATGTTCTGTTTTCATATTCTTTGTAGTGTTCTTGGAGACCCTTCAAACTTTGTTCATTGGCTTGAGCAATAGTAGTGATATTCTCCATCTGTGCACTGAATGAATTTAACTGACTGCTCATATCCTCAAGTGTATCATTATTAGCTTTGGTCGTAACTGAATTATTAGCTGCTAATACTTGCAAATTCTGCACTTTCTCTTTAAGCCAGTCGGTATCTTTCTGTGCTTGGAGGGCAACCTGCTGAAGGTTTTGAAAGTCATTTTTGATTCTTTGGATAGTCTGACTTGTGTCATCCACAGATCTCTGCAAAGCACTGATAAGACTTCTTTGCTGAACCTGTGTCTGGTTAAGATTATTTAGATTCAATATGACAACATTATGTGAGTCCATTTGGCTTTGCAAGCTTGTTTGAATGTTACTTGTGTCTTGTTGGAGATCATTGATGTAGCCATTGTAAGCTTGCAGAGTTTTGTTGATATTGCTCATAATGAAAGAGTTGCTGTCCAAAACACTATTCATTTGATTTTGCCAGTTATTTAACATGCTACCAGATTCTTGTAACTTTTCCAGTGTATCTTTGTTCTTTGTGGTTTTCTCTGAAATCTCATGAAGTTGCTGGCGGAGGGCTAGGATATCGGCTTTGAAACTTGAAAACTCTGTGTTTGTGTTCATGGCTTTCTCTTCAGCTTGATAATCTGAAAGATGCAGGAAAGTGATAAATGTTCACATTTGTTACTTATTAGAAGAACAGTTTAACAGAGTTTACTTCATTATACAAACAGAAGGATAAGCCAATACATAAACAAACTTATTTGGGGAATTGCTAATGAACATCAGTTTGTGTTGGGAAACTCTGAATTAATACAAACTAATTTCTATTTACAAGGCTGGTGGAAGGGTCACTGAAAGGGGCGTTGTTTTACCTGAATGCCTTTTCCCAGCATGATGATGGAGAATCCACGAATGGGTTATCTCTGTCTTCCTGCCCAATTAGACTAAGTCAATCAAACTTTCCATGCCTCTCCTGGGCCAGGACACCTCCCAGTCACGACAAAGGCGAAGCAAATGACGACAGTCCGACGTGTTGGCTCCCATACCCCTGACACAGGACCTGACGGACACTAAGGGGTGGGTGTGGATTCTCCATCATCATGCTGAGAAAAGGTGTTCAGGTAAGACAACGCCCCTTCTCCAGCATGATAGATGGAGAATCCACGAATGGGACATACCAAACCTGCCCTGTCCCTATGGGAGGGAATCAGTCTGGGCCTGTGTCCCACCCTGTGGCACTACCTGTTACAGCACTCTTCAGCCAAATGAGGCCTCTGCGAAGGCAAACCTATCCTGTTTATAATGCCTCACGAAAGGGGAAGGCGAGGACTACGTCACCACCTTACAAATGTCCTCAATGGACGCCTGTGTCGCCCAAGCCACCGAAGTTGCAGCACTACGAGTGGAGTGAGCAGTGATATGCCTGGGAACTGCCAGGGAATGAGATTGGTATGCCCCTGTAATACAAGCCCTGATCCACCTGCCTATAGTGGAGGCAGAAACCTTCCGCCCCATAGTAGAGGGTTGAAAGGAAACAAAGAGCGCTTTGGACTTGCGAAAAGACGCTATCCACTTAATATAGTGGCATAAAGCCCTGTGGACGTCCAGAGTGTGCCATTGCTGTTCCAAGGCATAAGATGGATGAGGACAAAAATCTGGCAAAATGACTTCCTGAGCTCTATGAAACAAGGTATTGACCTTAGGAATAAAGGAGGGATCTAATCGAAGGACCACCTGTCAGCATGAAAAACGCATAAGTCCTGTCTGACATAGAGAGCTGCCAATTCAGAAATGCGTCTAGCCAACGTGACGGCTATCAAGAAGGCCATCTTAATTGTCAAGAACCGCAGAGTACAGGTTCTGATGGGTTCAAATGGAGGAGAGGTAAGGGCCTGCAAGACCCGTGACAAATCCCAAGAGGGATACCGGTGAACCACTGGAGGTTTGGTGTTGGTCACTCCTTTGAGAAATGAGCATACCATAGGATATTGAGCCAATGCCTCTGAATTGCCCCAAGTAAATACGGTGGAGAGAGCTGCTACTTGTCAGCGGATGGTATTGGGTGCCAAGCCCTTGTTAAGCCCCTCCAATAAATAGTCCAAGATCCTTGGGATAGTAATAGCCAAAAGATCTAACTGGTTCTTATCACACCAACTACAGAAACTCTTCCAAGTGGAGTCATAGATCCTGTTTCTTGTAGGCCATCTGGAGACCTGAATCATCTTAATTACCTCTGATGAATAAGAATCATGTGTCAGGAGCCGCCGTTCAAGTGCCAGGTGGTCAACTGGAGCCACTGGGGTTTTGGATGATGCAGAGCTCCCTGGCTGAGTGAAATGCGATCTGGAGGAATCCTCCATGGGGGAGAGATTGACAGACTCACGAGGTCAGCAAACCACGGCCGTCTTGGCCAGTGTAGTGCAACAAGTATTACCTCTGCCTCTGTGGGTGGCGGCGAGGCCAAGAATGGCACAGCCAGCACACATCTTCTGTTGGAATGGACAATGAGACAGCTAGGTTGAGGCCTAGAGCTACAGTTGAAGCCTCCTGTACTTGACCATCCAGTTTGAAAGGTTTCGGGCAAGGCAAACAATGATTGTGCTACAGTCAGAAGGGATCTGAACTCAGAACCCTCTGCAATGATTGGGAGAGGAGGAGTCTGAAAAAGGACCCCTGTGACTGACCAGAGACTCAGGGGACCAACTTCCCTGAGCTGGAAGGCAAGGTAAGCCATTTTGAAGTCTGTGGGGTTTTTTGGGGGGGAGCTGAAATCTACCCTCCCCTTCTCAGAAGCTAGCAAAGAAGACTGCACAAGCCTTTTCAGAGTAAAAGCAATGTGATCGTGGCACCCAAAATGGCGGCTGCTACTGCTGGTAGTGAAAAAAGAAGCAACCTGTCCTTCCCCCTTAATTCAGGAGAGAAGGCAGGCAGTGCTGAGAGTATTCACGTGCCTCTGATGCTATTGGCACTCTTAAAAAGGCAGCGGAGGCTTTCTGATAAAGAGCCTCCTCCTGGCCAGCTGCTGGTAAACTGAAATTCAAAGTGGCGGCCGCAACTAGCGTGCCGCAAAAGAACAGCCTGGGGCTTCTGAGAGAAAGATAAGGGCAAACTCCAATCCTGAGAAGAACTACAGTGAATGCTATCTAAGTGAAGAATCCACAAAGGGGAAAATATATATATACGAGAGATGACTCAGCAAGATTCTGGGAGCCAAAATTACCACATCTATTTTGGTCACAGACTAAGTCGTGACTGGGAGGTGTCCTGGCCCAGGAGAGGCGTGGCAAGGCAGGAAGACAGAGTTAACCCATTCATGAATTTTCCATCTATCATGCTGGAGAACATAGAAAATTAAAGGCATACAAAAAGCATATGAATTCTCTTTTATTGAAAGACCACCAGTAAACCTAGATCAGTATCATCTGTTTTCACTCTCAGAAGCTCTGTCTTATTGTATGTTTTCAAAAGGGTGAAAACTGTGTTTGCCAATATCCCATTTACCCAAGAGATTAATCTTAGCTTTAATAGACTTAACACATACTTTAGTTGGCTTTATAGTGAGTAAATACATAATTTGTATATGCATTTATTCAGTATGGTATTGTAAAAAGTGCAGGATTAAGAGTTTGAAAGCTTAAAGATGAACCATTAACAAATTAAACTAATCTTTTAAGGAATCTATAACCAGCTACTATAAAAACAATTACTACTGGTTCCAATTTTAGTATGTTGTGATGAAGGCATAATAACTTTACCATTTACTTAACCAGTTCATTCATATTAATTACCCAATTTCTTTAAATCATCCTTCACTTCTAAAAATTTTTTACTGCATCGTTGACGTGAATCTTCCATGTCATCAGAAACATTGTCCATTTTTTCTACAACTAGAACAGAAGAAAACAATGTCTTAGCATTGATCAATTTTGATAAAAGATTGAAAGATGTAATACAATGGTCTATGAAATGAAAATTAAGGCTCTCCATTCCAAACTATGTTAATATAGGCCTAAAGATACCAGGGTAATCTTCCCACTGGCACCAGCACTTAAAAATAACTATGAGATTGTTGATGATAATAACAATATTATCAATGACAATATAAATTTATTATGTGCTATTTTTTTAAATGATGCTACCAAAATAGCATGCAACAAAATAAAACCATGTAACATGATCAATAATATTTTTTAAAAGAAACCAAAAAACAGAACTAGACAAAAATCAGGCAGCAGCAAAAGGCAAGTATGCTAGATTTAAACTAGCAATAAAACAAGGGATACACATTAAAGCCTGTTTATATTTTATATAAACATAAAGTATATGTTTATTCATAATTTTAGTGAGATACACAAAGAGGGAATGCAGCAAATTTGACCTAGGAAGACATTATAGGTTTACTCATACCACCTATATGACAGGAGCACTTGTCTCTTATGTACTTTCACTAAATCTCTTAAAAATAGAACTGATATAAAAACCTTGGATACTTAATATGTAGGGATTTTTTTCTTTTAAGAAGTTGCAAATTATCAGAATTATCAGGTTTGTTTGGCTTTTCAGTTCATAAGCATGTTGCGACTGCTGCCACCCACAAGGGACTCAATAGGGCTTGGAAGCTTTCCTCTGGCCCACAAGGGAACAGAAGGATGGAGCAAGTGTTCACAGAACACCTGGTTTCAATTGTTAGAAATATTTATTTTATTTTATTTTATTTTATCACACTTATATACCGCCCTTTCCCGAAGGACTCAGGGCGGTTTACAGGGTGAATTAAAAAACAAAGATACAAAACTTAAAAACAGATTAAAAAAAATTATATTCGTTCCTGCATAAGTAAAACCCCAGTTAAAATTAAGATTAAAGCTAAAATTAGAATCCTCAGCCTGGGCCAGAGAGCTCGAAGAGCCAGGTCTTCAGGTCCCGTCGGAATGAACGGAGGTCGGGGGCAGTCCTCAGCTCCACTGGCAGCTGGTTCCAAAGGGCAGGCGCACCCACTGAGAAGGCCCTATCCCTGGGTGTCGTCCGCCGGCAATCTCTTACCGGTGGCACCCTGAGAAGACCCTCCCTGTGGGAGCGCACTGGACGAAGGGAGCTTGATGCCGGCACTTTTGGCACTTTTTAGAATCATGAAAGTACACAATACGAAGTGGCTCAATAAAAATAAACCCTAAACAACTGCATTTGGATGAAAATGTAATAGAAAAAGGCAAAAAAAAAAGTCACAATGAGATGACTGTAAAGCTATCTGTTAGGCATACTTAAAACCTCATGGAATATAGGGCTTTTTGTTTTTATTTAATAAGACAGAATTTGGCAAATGTTGTACAGGTAGCCCTTTATTTACTATGTACTTCTGACCTGCCTTTGAAATTCTGGTGGCTGGCACTGCCTCTCATAGTTTGATGACCACAATTTGAGTGCTCGGCAACCAGCCTGCAGTTATAATATTTGCAGCAAACCCCAGTTATGTGTCTGCAATTTACAATATTTTTGCTGGGAACCAGCATTTACCTCCAGTTTGTGACAAAAAAATCCCCATAGCAAACAGTACATTTGCTTATCGATCATCACATTTTGACCATCATGTTTGATTTATGACCACCAGGTTCATTTTATGACTGCCATGTTTGTTTAAAGACCTTTCAAAAAAAGGAATTTGGGGTCTGTCATGTGATGATCTGTTTTATGACCATCACAATTATGACCATACTTACTGGGCTTAGTTATGGTCATAAGTCAAGCACTACCCATATAAACAAAATAACAAATTTACAATCAAAAGTCAATCCAGGGGAGGAGCCAAATATTAAATGGAAAGTCATTCCTGGGGAAAGTTTTTGTTTCTTACAAAATAGGCTAAGAAATTTCTGAGAGCACACAATATCATAGTGAAATAGTGCTTTTGAAAGTTAAAATATCTTTTCATACTTTAGCAAACATTTTATGCCAGATTCTAATGGCATTTAAGACCATTAAAGACCATTGTACCACTAACCATAGCTCATAAAGGCTTTAGATAAACTATAGGAATTCAAATAATTTTGCACAAGAATAATTTACATAATTATTATTGCGCTATATAGTGTTGAATGTCTTATACATTTTATGGATAAGACATTTAATTAAGAAGGAATACAAAATGTTACCTTCTGGCAAGGCAACAATGACACTGGAGCCAGTATTAACGGTGAGTATTAAATGAGAAGAAAACGATGATCTTGTGATGTTTTTAAACATACGGTATGTACATGGATATCTTTCACATTATTACATTTCAGTTAAACTATTGCAAAATAAACGGGTAAGGGATGCTAAGCCAAAGAAACGTAATGGCATAAAATAAGAGAAACAAAAGGAAACATTGCTAAAACTATCTTAACACCAACACTTTCTCTATATCTTTCTATATTTTCTATAAGCTGCTTTCTGCACTGCCTTTTGTTCTTTAAACTTCTCACCTTTCACTTTTTCAAGCCTCCATTAATTTCATCCAACCATACTTCTTTGGTCTTTCCTTTCATTCTTGATCCATTCATTCTTTCTACATATATTACTTGCAACTCATTCATTATGTTATTCAACACCCTTATTTCATTCCATTCACTTTCATATTCAGTCCAGCTGTATTTAGCACACATTCTGTACTCACACATCTTGTCCCAATTCATGTCAACTAGCAGAATATTTTTTCCTGAATCACATTCATTCATTCATTCATTCATTCATTCATTCATTCATTCATTCATTCATTCATAGCATTATGCACTTTTCCCAGAAATAATAACAACAATAAAAAAGTTGGAAGAGACAGAAAATTCAGGCAGAAACCCTATACCATTTTAGACAAATGGTTGTCCAGTCTCTTCTTAAAAACTAATAATCTCTCTCTTTTTAAAAATCATTATTTATTATCATTTACTGGAGCTCTAACATGTATCTATGATCAATATATCATTTTTACTTTCCCATAACTATTTTCATTATGGTATTGCATACTTTCTGACATTTATTTTAGTTTTTTCATTTATTCATGCATTTATAATTTTTATTTTATTTTTATTTTAATTCCATTTATATCCCGTCCTTCTCCGAAGACTCAGGGCGGCTTACAAGCTTAGCAGTAGCCTTCATTCTATGTATATGCCTGTTTATTAGGGCTTTCACACACAATGAGCTTTCATAAGCTCAAACCTCCTTCAGTCATATCCAATACATCCTTTCTCTTTCTTTTAAACTCACAATATACAATATATTTATTTTCCTTTTTAAACCACTAGTGTAGCTTTAGTTATTCAGAAGTTTACATAATACTTTTTACTAAGATAGATAAAGATTATCAGTCTTTGTACTGATATCAAATGCACCATCCCTAACTTAATACAGGTTGTCCTCAGTTTATGATCACAATTGGGATCAGAATTTCAGTTGCTAAGCAAGGTGGGTGTTAAATGAGTTGCACCTGATTTTATAATTTTTTCTTGCCATGGTTGTTAAGCAAATCATTACAGTTGTTCAGAGAATCATGTGGTTGTTAAATGAACCCAGCTATTCCCCCATTGATTTTGCTTGTTGGAAGCTGACTAGGAAAGTGGCAGAGGGTGATCACATGACACACTCCAGGACTTGCAACCATTGTAAGTACATGCCAATTCCAAGTACCCAAATTTTGATCATGTGACTGTGGATATGCTGCAACAGTCATAAATGCAAGGGGGTGTCATAAATATTTTTTTCCCAGTGCCACTTTAAGCAGTTGCTAAACAAGTAATTGTTAAATTGAGGACTATCTGTAATATGGAAATTATCAGTTTTGACATTTTGGCCAGAATGCCACAAGTACAATGCAAATCCTGCTCTTCCCAATTCTGTGGGAACTGGGATCTCTAATAAAGAAAGGTAACATGCTGTTTACCTGCATTTCAACAGGTAGATAATAAATGCAGAGAACTGACACATTCAAATTTCCCATTACTATTGATGTTTAAATATTATTCAAGTTCTTTGTGTATCCATCCAGTCCTTAAACTGAAATCAATTAATAAGCTGTATTTGAAGAACAGTCAGTGAAATTTAACTGAATTACTGAGCGTCTGTTACACACCTGTTCCCTAAATACAGTAATATTATAAAAGACGGAAGTATGAAATAGATCATGGCAAAGAGCAACTATCTTTGTCTGTCCTAATCTTTAAGGGGTTCTTCCATTTTTATAATTTAATAATCTGAGATTAGTAATCTTACCCTATTTAAGTAATTATTTAGGATGAGGAATTAACTGATAGGCTACCATGGAAAATAATAAGGATGATTACCATTTGCTTTCATCTCTGACATATTCTGAAATCACACTGAGTTAATTAATTGCTTTTTTGTGGTCAATTTTTTTTGGACTCAATATGCAGCTATTATTATAGATATGGAACTTACCTTTGTATCCCAAGACGGCTACTGTTATTACTAGCAAGGCACATAATATATACAAAAGTATGATAGAAAATTTCAGTGCCCAGTTACTTTTACACTTGGTGCATTGTGTTCCTTCTTGAATACCTATAAAATAAAATTAAGAATTTAGATTCCTCTTTATATTTAATCTGAAGATATTTATTTGCAAGTCTGCATAAGGCTAAAACTAAATGTGGTTTATTGATTACTCATAATAATTTAATTTATTGGTCTGATAAGAGACAGTCATGCATTATATTCAATGCAAGTTCAGCAGTTAATCAATCAGTCTATCTATTGATAGACAGAGATAAGTTATTCATATAAAATGTTCAATGTATATGTTGCATACATGTAATTTTATTTATTTATATTTCATGTTTCTAGCCCGCCCATCTCCCTCAAGTATGGACCATGTGTGCATTCATACCAGGATTCCTAAATGATAGTAACATGTTGCTTTGCATACCAAAAGTTATTCCTTCACCTAAGAAGGTATGGTAAATTACTATCCTTTACATTGCTATTAAAATATTCAGGTTCCCAAATGCATAAACACCACACACACATTTTTTAAATCTTATTAATAAGAGTTTTGATTCAAGCAACTAGAAATAAGAACCATGCATTCTGTGGGTTTTACCTAGAATTGTGCTTTTCAGAAAAGTTTCTGTTCTACTTAAAGCATTCAAACTATAAGATAACTACTTACCTAACAGGTAAAAGAAATACAGAATTGATCAACCAAAAACATTATTATTGAATCCTAGAAATTGAATGTATGCTAATTTGGCCAAATTAGGAGCAAACAAAAGTAACAACAAAAAGCATGAGACAATATCTGACTGTAAGAAGGGCACAAATAAATTGCAACAGGGCACTTTGTGCCCTCCTTACAGTCTAAATATCTCAGGCCTGAATCGTCTCTGTAAATGTAAGTAAAATGAATGCAATATACCGTAAGTGAAACTGGGGAGGGCTTTAGTCCCTGACTGCTTTTGTTAGGTGGGAAAAGCTGTACAGTGAATTTCCCAGTGTTCATTAGTAGATTAAAAGTTCGTAAGACTATTCTATGCTCTTGAAGTGACCGTATTCTAAATTATGCAAAACCGAGTTTAATCTTAATTGCACTTTTATCTGTTCATATTAGTTTGGTTTGGGTCCTTCCTTATGTAATCTGAGCACACATCTTTAATGATGAGCTGCTTCGAAACCTTTGTCACCGGTTGAACATACCAGAGAGTCCGGGTCATTTCCGGATGCTGCACATTTCTCCCTGCTGACTTAAACAACCCTTAATAAATATCAGATGGGATACAATGAGCCTTCTTTCACTAGACACACTTTTCTGTTTCCTGGATTATTATAATGCAAGGTCTGTTTTTTCTTTGTCCCTGTTGGGAAGACATCTGGCTAAACAGACTGAGACTTAGTACAAAGGGTATATCCAGCTGATACATATGTTTTGGGGACCCCCTTTCTCCAGGAGCCAAGATGGTCACAAAAAAACCAGCTCGAAAGGCATCCGCCTGTTACTAGCCTTTGTAGTATTTGTTTTTCTTGGATTACATTCCAGTGACTGGAGACTTTGTTCTCAAATGGGGGTCTCCATCTGCAGATTTTTTGGGGGTAGGAAGACTGCAGATAAACAATTTTACTACTGAGGAATGAAAAAAATATTTTTGCCTTTTTTTTTTTAGTAAAACTCATCAGTAATTTCAAGAGCCTTTATTTGCATCTTTGAATGTCATCCTCTGTCTTTTTTTTCTTACTAAATAATTGCTAAGAGTTTTCCACCAAGCTATTTTTTTATTATCTTGGGTGAAAAATCTATTCTTGTTTTCCACAAAAGAAAAACTGAAGTAAAATTATCTAAAGTACTTTTGAAATGGGGCCCATCAATATGAAATGGTATGTTATCTGAAAATCTGAGAGAAAGAAACAGACAGACAGAGAGAAAGCTTTTACAAAATCTCTAGGGTGTAGAGCATGAAGAATAGACTTTCTATTTTGTAGACATTCTGCTAAAGCCAGAGGAAAAACCACACAACAAGAGCTCCTTAGCAAAAGTTAATTACTATAGAAGAGTGGTGGCGAACCTATGGCACGCATGCCAGAGGCGGCACTCAGAGCCCTCTCTGTGGGCATGCACGCTATTGCCCCAGCCCCGGCTCCCCCCGTAGCCCCCTTCTCACCAGCAGCACCTTCGGAGGAGAGTTGCCCCCAAGCGTGGCCCGTGTGGAACAGCACAGTCAAGGATATGGCAGCCAGCGGGGACAAGACTCCACCCTCACGCCCTGTCACGTAAAAATGATACTGTGGGGCACAGGTGGAGGGCATACCGCCATAGTGCGGCTGGGCTGCCTGGGCAATCTGCTGCAGCAGGTCATGGAGGTGGTGGGTGGCCCTGTGGGGGGGACGAGTGGGGGCAGGTTTTGGACACTCGGTCTCTAAAAGGTTTGCCATCACTGCTATAGAACCTTCCTGGAAGTGAATAATGGAAGTGAAACTAATAATTGTGAATGAATGAATTTTCTGTACAGCATAGCCATTTAGGTCTCTGAATTTCTATAGGACATGTGAAAGTATTAGTTCTAATTTTTCCCTTCAAAGAAAAGAGAAATATCTCTCACAGAATCATGAAATCATGAGATATGTGTCTTCATTAATCCCTTCTTTAGCATCAAACATAACAAAGAATCCACAACAGCCTTCATTATTCTCAACAAAGGGTTTCAACAAAGGAAATATTTTTGATTGTATGCAACGTACACAAAACAAGTAAAGATTGTCCTGAGCAGGGACAAGACAGGGATGTCCCCTGTCACCATTATTGTTTGTTTTAACATTGGAGATTTTATTGATTAAAATTCGGGAATCAATCAAAATAAAGGGAATAAAGATAAAGCAGAATGATTAAAGGTTAAGAGCATTTGCGGATGACTTGGTTGTTACATTATCTCAACCGACTCAATCGGTTATAGATTTGATGGAAATTATAACTCAATATGGGAAAGTTTCTGGTTTTAAGGTAAATAATAATAAGACCAAAATATTATCTAAAAATATGACCATGAACGAAAAGGAAATGTTAGTAAAATTGACAGGTTATGAAATAGTGAAAAAGGTTAAATATTTGGGAGTATATTTTACAGCTTCTAATGTTAAATTATATAAGAATAATTATGAGATGTTATGGTTAAAAGTACAAAAGGATTTAAATAATTGGAAAAAATTACAATTATCTTTGTTGGGGAAAATTGCAGCTGTTAAAATGAATGTTTTACCAAAGTTTCTCTTTTTGTTTCAAATGATACCTATTTTGAAAAAGGACGCTAATTTGGATGAATGGCAGAAGGGTATTAATAAATTTATTTGGGCGGGGGAAAAACCGAGAGTTAAACTTAAGATTTTACAAGACGCACGGGAAAGAGGAGGACTTAAGGTGCCTAATTTGAAATTATATTATGATGTGATGGTTTTAACATTGGTTAGTGATTGGCTTAATTTAACAAATAAAAGAATACTCTATCTTGAGGGATGGGATTTACTATATGGGTGGCATGCATATTTAATATATAACAAAAAAGTTGACAAGGTATTTAAATCTCATATTTTAAGAAGTGCTTTATTGCGTGTTTGGAAAAAGTATTATTATAAGTTGAATTATAAAATACCAATTTGGGGGATTCCTGGACATGCAATAGAGGGTGTATCTATGGGTGTGAATTTGGATACGATTTCTTATAAGGAATTACTTAGAATGGTAGGGAATGATTGGCAATTAAGGTCGTTAGCTGAGTTAAAACAAGAAAATATTGTACAGTCTTGGTTCCAGTATACTCAACTGCAAGCTAGGTGGAAGTTACATCAGAAGGTTGGTTTGACAGTGATGGATGAAAATTTGGTAAAACAGATTAAAGATCAAACTCGAGCGCATATAAAGAGAATTTATAATGCTTTAATAGAATTGGATTCGGAAATGGAATTAGTGAAAGATTGCATGGTAAAGTGGGCTCAAAATATTCAAGAACCTATCCCATTGGATGTATGGGAGGTAATTTGGGTTAGAAATGTAAAATTTACTCAAGCCCAAAATTTAAGAGAAAATTTTTATAAAATGTTTTATAGATGGCATTTGGATCGTAAAAAGCTGTCTTGTATGTATTCCAATTTACAGCCCAAATGTTGGAGATGTGGTAGTTTGGACGCTACTTATTTTCATATTTGGTGGACTTGTAGAAATATAAAAGCTTTTTGGATTAAAATTTGGTGGAACATTCAAAAGATTTTTAAGAGAAAGATAAAGTTTACCCCACAATTATTTTTATTGGGTGTTATTACAGATTGTGATACTAAAGAAATCAACTTGATGTTGAATTTGATAACAGCTGCAAGGTTATTGGTAGGGCAATATTGGAAGAAGGACTGCCTGCCTACTATAGAGGAATGGACGCTTAAAGTGTCAAATTTAGCAGAAATGGCTAAGATTTCTGCTTATCTGAAGGATCATTCACAAGAAAGATACATTTCGGTTTGGAGAAGATGGATAGATTATATTCAGAAAAAATATGGGACTAAAAAGTTCCATTTAGCTTATGAGTAAATTTTAGATTGTTATAATTTATTATAATGGCATTTTCCTTTCTCTTTTCTTTTTTATTATTAGTTTTCATTATACGGTATTACTATTGTATTAGTATAATTTGGATACTTTTAGATTGCTTGTAATTATGTTATAGGGGAGTTAAAGTGCATTATGTATTTGATTATTTATATAGTTGCTTAATGTTAGATTATGATTATTATATATTTGTAACCCTGTAATCAGCTTTGGAAAGTGGGGGAGGGGGAGGGGAGGTTTAGGGGTGGGTTGGGGATGGGATAATATTGTAACTTTTACAAAACTTTTCAATAAAAAAAAAGATTGTCCTGAGCAGAGTGCAGCTCCTGGTGACTATTAAGGAAACAGCCAAGCAGTTTTCTTGGCAACTGTATGGAAGCTTGCCACTGCTTTTTTCAGGATATTTTTTCAGCTTCAATCTAGCCAACAAGCTTTTTCATAAAGAGGTAAAGAATCCTCATTATTCAGCTTGATTATAATCTCTCAATTGTTTTTATAACCCAATCACTTAGTTTATGGCTTTGTTTTTGCTCACGGCAGGCTCGGAGATTCAGAATGAATTGTTAAAAATTTGAATTACACACTTCAATAGGCATGGACCTGTAATTAAATGGAACGATGTCATGCTGTGATTAATGACAAAATACAATATTTTAACTGACAAGAAAAAGAAGACAGGTGCAAAAGGGGAAAATAAATACATGCAAACAAGCAAGAATTTTTCTCTGTGCATATTTGAAGTGAAAGAACCTGAAATGTGCTTTTGGTTCATTTTCTGGCAAATATGTTTCAGCAATATATCTGGCCATAAAATGGACTAAGACTCTTTAATTGCTGGAGCTTATTTTCCTCATTGTCTTCTACTTGCTGAATTAGTCTGAATGTCTTATAAAGACTTTTTAAAAAGTAATTACAAGCAAAGAAAGTGAAGTAAATACACAACAATTAGCAAATTCACACATCTTCCCAGTACATATAGAAAGAGGTAGGTTTTTGAGACCAAAAAAAGTTTGAAAGATAAGCTTTTGCTATACCATCTTTTTTATTTTAAAAAATACCAATACTGTATTCTTGAAAAGCAAACTTCATTAATTAATAGAATCATAGGAGTCCACAGGATATGACCAAACACATCAAAATGATGGTCACAATGATGCAGTAGAAACACCACCCATTTTTAAAGGTGCATCACACACACAACACAAATACCCAAAACAACAGTACTGCAGCTGTCATCTTGATTTTTTTTTTTTAACACACCCTGAAAATACTCTTGTAATGGGAGATACGTGGATGGAACCCAGCACCTTTTCACGAAAAAAACCCTGTGCTTATGACATAAATTACTGTTCTTCTGTCATCAAAGATTTCATGACGAATAATATATTTTAACAGATTTAAATTTTGCTTACTAGACTCATTGTATTAAGTTGTTGGCTTTTTTAAACTAAAATCTTATTCATATCATTAGCATACGAACATTTTCCTTAGAAACAGAAATATAAACATGTGTTAGTGTTTGCCCAAAGTATTGCTGAATACTAGATATGTTTAACTCATTTCATTCAAACAAATGGCTGTGGCACAGCTATCAGAAAGGGTGTAACAGGCATGGCCACATAACAAAAAATATTATACACCTTTTCTTCATCCACATTTCATGATGCTTACCCTGGCATTTTACGGTTTTTCTGTTCTCTCAGAATGTGGACTTTTCCAAATAACAGGTCAATCTATTATGACCCATAAAAAGTCAATCATTGTGACTTTAACTTTACCTCTAATTAATTTACATTCTAAACTTAGAGGGAAATTCTCCCTAAATAGTCACCTAAAATTCTTTCTGTCATTTAAGTTAATATTTCAATTTTGAGGCTGTTTGACCCCACAGTGGGGCGACTTACAATTAAAAGAAAATTAACAGGAATACAGCATCTATCAAAAAAAAAGAGAATACAAGAGACAAACACAAATTCGTCCTTTGATTATTTATCTTAAAACCTGCCAATATACCCAAGTCATTTAATGTTCCAATAATGCTTCAACACCCTCTAGTGGATTTTCTAAAATTAACACCAAATCTTCGACAAATGCACCTAATTTATAAGAATATCAGTGCAGTTTGTTTTTCATTATGTTCTAAGTATTCTGGAATATTCAAAATATTTCTAATGTTATCTTATAGTTATAGTTTAGACAAAAATCCACATTGATCTTCATGAGTAAATCCCATAAAATTATTTTAAGCCTTTCAGCCAAAATCGTGGTAAACGGTTTCTAACCTTTATTCAATAACAATATTGGTTGATGGTCTCTTGTTAAAATAAAATTTATTTTTTATTTTATTTATTTTTAATTCCATTTATATCCCGCCCTTCTCCGAAGACTCAGGGCGGCTTACAAGCTTAGCAGTAGCCTTCATTCTATGTATATGCCTGCTTATTAGGGCTTTCACACACACCCCAAGCAGCATTATTACAAAGTCAGCTTATTGCCCCCAACAATCTGGGTCCTCATTTTACCTACCTCGGAAGGATGGAAGGCTGAGTCAACCTTGAGCCTGGTGGGATGCGAACCTGCACTAATTGCAGGCAGCTGGTGTTACTTAAGGAGGCATTAGCCCACTGCTCCACCAAAATCTTGTCCATCTTTAGTATTAATGTTATATTAACAGGAATCTTTCTATTCTGCAAAACTATATTCATCTTTTGTTGTAAAGGCTTTAAAATCTCATCTTCAGACTTCTGGTTTTGCGTCGTGAGACAGCTGAGGGATTGCGGAGCTCCACACCGTACAGCTGATTTTGCCCTGCCTGGGGACACTAAATGGGTCTAAAGTCACCCCGGAGAGGCGACAAAGAAGGCTCCATTGATCACGGAAAGACAGTAGTAAATCCATTTGATCTGGGGGAAGCCCTCCAACTTGAAAGGAGAAAGGCTAGCTGCACTCCGGTGACTAGCCCAAGCTACTGGCATCCGAAGTCCAAAAGCACCAACTAAGAACAACTGTGAACAGCGTGTTGGAGCTGGGTGAAAATATTGATCTTCTCTTCTCTATTTTGAAACTTATTTCCTGGAAAAGATCCCCAAGAAGCCAAAAATCCTCTAAAAGTGAGAAGGAAGGGGGACTATAACTCCACCCTTCCATAGATAGAAGCGGCGATTTAATTTTTATGGGGGACAAAAATACCTTGAAATGGACTAATGTAAAGCTATAATCTGTATAAAACTGAAAACTATGAAAATTGTTAAGATTTTCCATTTAAAAGTATATTGATGAAATTATAAGAAAATAAACTTTTCATTTTAGAAGTTGGAAAATAAACAGCTACTGATATATAGTGGTGGAACAAAGTATAGAACTACAGCTTCCCTGCCTCAGAAATTGGCAAGATGCCCACAAACAGAGCACAATTCATCCCTTTGATCCTCAATGATTCTTAGCTCAACAGAGAACAGCTGGGAATAGAGGGGAAAAAATACACTGGGCTATCTATTGCAGAATGAGAAACACAATTGCTATGAAAACTGCTGACCTTCTTGGATTATAAATACTTACTGAGCTGTGATATTTAAGTTTAAGAATCATTTGCAGAGAAAGAAAAACATTGACTTTTTGGCTATTCTTCTAGGAATTGTTTTTAAATGGTTGAACATTTTGGACTGTTCATAAAGATAAGAAACATATAAGACTATAGTGTTTGGAATTTAAGACTGGTTTGGTTTGATGAAAATGGAGGTTGCATATACAACTAAAAGTGGTAAGAAACCACATGCAATATTCTTTTCTAAAATCCCCAGTCTGGAACATCAGAGATTGTACGAGTAATACCTCAAGACAAGACAAATACTTTCCAGGAGAAAATGTATGCTATGCTGCAACTAATCCAAATGACAATTGCTTCAAATCATAATGAGATTAAAAATAATTTTGATATAAATGAACACAATTAAAATTATCAGAAAATGGTGACAAAGAATGAATAAATAAATAGAATAATAGAACAAAAACCAGAGGAAAGTGATCTAAAGATGGAGGCCACAAATGAAGAAAATTACAGCTTAACAAAAACAAAGAAAAATCTGCAAGATTTTGCAATAATATTGGAAATGGAAAACACTTTATCTTTCAGAGCTTCAAAACAAACCTGAAGATAAGAAAGAAGACCTAATAAAATGGACAATACAGCTGTCAGGAGAACCACTAGAGTTTGAGAGACAAAAAATGAAAACAGAAGTCAAGGGAGAAGGAAAGTAGAAGCTTCTTAGCAAATATAAATGGGTGAAATTGCTCCTCAAAAGCACTTTACTCAATTTGTCTTTCCCATACTTAACAATATCTATAAAAATACAGGAAGAATTCCTTGGCAAGCTGAATACACCGACTTGGAAAGCTGCTAAGCAAAAGAAGAAGGTGAGAGCCAGACTCAAGAGAGATGATTTGACCTACCAGATGGAGTACTACATGACTAAATACTTCTTTGAATATGGTTAAAAGAACAGTTAAATTCTGGATATGAGTGGGTTCTATAGTAAGAGAGATGTGATTCCTAAGTAGTATAGAGTAGAGCCTTGGTGGAGCAGTGGGCTAATGCCTCCTTAAGTAACACCAGCTGCCTGCAATTAGTGCAGGTTCGCATCCCACCAGGCTCAAGGTTGACTCAGCCTTCCATCCTTCCGAGGTAGGTAAAATGAGGACCCAGATTGTTGGGGGCAATTAAGCTGACTTTGTAATAATGCCGCTTGAGGGGTGTATGAAAGCCCTAATAAGCAGGCATATACATAGAATGAAGGCTACTGCTAAGCTTGTAAGCTGCCCTGAGTCTTCGGAGAAGGGCGGGATATAAATGGAATAAAAATAAAAATAAATAAAAATAAAAATATAGTATTTTTTATGATATGGGAAATGTAAAAATAACAGGATGATTTAAATGAACAAAATATTTTGGATATTCAAATGTAATCAACTTGGAGAAAATTATAACTGATAAGAAATATTTTGAATACTGAAGGGATACTAAGCTTAAATAAGAACAGGCAAGAGCAAGTCTCAAGAGAGATGACTTGACATAACAGATGGAGTATCATATGACCAAACATTTGTCTGAATATGGTTAAAAGAATAGTAAAAGTTTGGCTATTAAGGGTTTTATAGTAAGAGAGATGTGATTTATAAGTAGTATAGTATTTTTTTAATGATATGGGAAATGTAATAATATTGGGATGATTTAAATGTATGAAATGTTTTGGATATTTAAATGTAATCAATTTTGAGAAAATTATAAATGACAAGAAATGTTTTGAATATTGAGGGGAAACTAAGCTTAAATAAGACTTCTGAAAACAGGATTTATAGCAATTTACATAAGATGATTTTTTGCAAATGCAACTGTAAAATAAGCTGATTAGAAAAGATGTTACATATTGATGTCATTGTTAAATACTAGAAAAATGTTTATATTCAACTTTGTATGTATTGAAAATACTAAGAACTATATCTGCTCAATATTGGTAAAAGGAGAATACTATTGGGATAAGAGAAGACCAAGGAAAGGTATTTCTAGTAGGTATGTTGATTATGAAAGCATAGAAATTAACTATTATTGATTGTTGTTAAATAATGCAGTGTCCAATGTGGAATCCTCATCAGTGTCTTGTATCTGTTCTGGCATTTGTTTAGTTTCATCTATCACTGTCATTTCCCATTGTGCCTCCTCCAGTTCTTCTATAACCTAAATCTATAACCTAATCGATGTTGTTTAAAAGTAAAAATTACCCCTTCCAACTTGTCCCACCTAAATGAAATGTTATTCTATTTACATTTATCAGAAAAAAACTACTGTGCAATATTCTAACTGGGATTTTCTTAAGTACAGTTGCAGCTGTAACATCAATCCTCAGTGAACTATTAAAATGCTGCTTTACAACTTGGCCTTTTTCTTGCCAAAGTGCATGAGGACATCCCTTGGAACAGGGGATCCTTAATTTTGTAAAATATGTTGGGATAATGATTTAAAGCCTAAGCAGCTTATGTAATGATGTAATATAAGGTGGATGATGCAATGATAGGAATGACTCAGCAGGTGTGTGTATCCCTTTAAGAGTCTGAGTATAAAAGGGAAGGCTTTGCTGGAGTCTTTCTCTCTTGTCTGTTTCCTGCTGTAATTGCTATGTATTGGAGTTTGCTGTATTACCACATGTATATATTTTGTTCCCTGTGTATATTTGTAGATAGTGTGTAATATAAACCACCATTTAATACGAACCGCTGTTTACTGTATTTACTCCTGGGATACCTCAGTGCAATAAGACTGTGCATGCTCTGACAGACCTTATCAATTTCTATATCAGTATCACATTCCTCCCAATCCAGAAAATTACAGAGATTTAACAAGTCTTTTCTCTAATAGACTCTCCATGTGTTTTTCTGGAATTGCTCTAAATCTTAAGCAAAATCCCTTTTCTCTCATCCAATAATGCCAAATTGTCCAAATCCTCCTCTGTTTCTCTATTTATAACCTCTGTCTTACTTTCCAAAACTTCTATTCAAAATTTGTTTTTAAGTCTGAGACAGATTTAATGGATTCTTCGGTTTTCTTAAGTTCTTCTTTCAGATCTTTTTTCATCCTTGCAAATCCCTCCATTTCCTTTTTAACTGCTGCAGTCATTTTTTTTACCAAATTGCGGGATGGTTGGTGGTCTCAAGGCTTAGTGGTTTTCCTTACAGATGCTTTATTACCAAACTAGGTAACATCACCAGTGCTACCAAATTGCTTTTGGTAATGCTTTTACCAAATTCTTCAGACCTTTCCCTCCTCTCTTTAATTTCAAAAAGAAGCCACTCACCAAGAGTTTTTGATTTCAATGCCATTAGGAATATCTATTTTTGACTGTAAAGCAATTAAATCATAAAGTGATTAAGAACATGAGGCTTTTGCCAATTCAATTTTCATGAATGCCCCACAGCAGTTTAGGGTGCATTGCAAATCCTTTAGCTCTCAAGCTAACTCACCGCCCTGAGTCCTTCGGGAGAAGGGTGGTATAGAAATTCAATTATTTATAAATAAATAAATAAACAAACAAACAAATAAATAAACTGAACCATAATCATTTACAGATAAGCCACAAGAAAGTAAATTCCTGAAGACTCCTTGCAAGGAACAGGGAGTGCAAGTAGCATCCTCCAGCTTCTCTTTCCTCCAGAGAAATTTCTATCAGCCAGAACTCTGGGTGTATCTTTTTAAAGAAATCAATACTTAAGAATTTTATATTCCACTTTTTCTCTCCTATTTTAAAGAAACAGTGCTCTGTGAAAATAGATTTCATTTTAAATCTATTGCAAAAAAGAGAAGTTTTCAAATTTAAAAGGTTTGAATGGCTGCCCATCTTAAAGATAACTCTGGGCAGCTCACACATTGCCCCTCAAGAGTTAATATCTGGAAATTAGAAAATGATCATGTGATCAGAGTCCTCCTCATACTATGTGTATTACAATACCACTTGAACTATAACAATTATTTCAAATGTGAATATACAAATAGACCCATATTGTAGCAATATGTATAAAAATAACATTCCCTCCAAATTCCACCCAACAATTGGCTGTTATAGTGACAGCATTAAACACTCCAATTAATCTTTGCCAATAAAACCATTTAATAATTTCAGTGACCATGACTTGGAGCACACATATCTTCCCAGTGATATGTGTGTATTTAGCTAGAAGTCTCAAATTCAATATAGGGAAAAAAGATGACTGGCCATTGATCGTGTATAAAAGGCGATGTACAAAAGCCTTTTGCCATGTACAAAAGGCTACGGTAGAAGGAACTCTGCTTTTGGCTACCTAACCTCAGATGCTTGTGAATTAAACTCCTCACTTCGTGGATGGAAGTAGAAGATCTCCCCCTTCTCTTCCTCTCACAAATGTTATTTAAAGGCATAAGAATTGATAAGCTGCAATTCACTTCATCAGGTGAATAGAGTGGCTTGAGCAATGTAAAAAAGTATTAGTTGTGAATGAAAGATTAGATATTGATATAGATAGACAGACAGACAATTATGAAACTTTGTGTTTTGTTCCTTTTGTTTTTTATTATTTTAAACACAGTAACATTTTTAAAAAATAAAATAAAATATGTTAGTTGGAAATAGTGCCATGAAACTTCTCCTATTTTGGGAGGGAGGGGTACCATAAAGTAACACATGTCTTCTACAACATCAGCTTTTCAAAAAATTATCTTCTCACTGGGAGGAGACTAGTTGAGAAGCAATCTCAAGAGAAGGTGGAAGAAAAAATTCAAAATTGATTGTACTTCTGGAGGTTATTAGATTTATTGACTAATATTTATTATATTGTTGAATATTATATTTCATGTACTTCAGATGCAATCAGGGTTTTACTCTCATACTAGAAATTATTGGGTAAACTTTCTGATCACACTTATTTTTCATAGTATTTTTTGGTTTTGCCTAACCATACCAAACTTTCAGGTTATAGAACAATGCAAACAAGTTGTAAACCAGCATTTTCCTTATTAGTACACAATGAGTACTGGTTTCCTGTTGCAGCAAGGCATATTTGCTTAGAGTTTAAAATGCACTTTCTAGTAAATCATTTCTAGTACTGCAGAATCACACACAATTTCTTTTCTACCTGATAGAGTATAAACAACCCATTGTCTAGAAAATAAATAAAAATAAATAGAAAATAAATGCTACTTTGCATCTAGGATCGATTTTAAGCATTAACTTACAGCCAAAGTCATTTGGAATTGATTTCTACTTGGTAGCACTGACAACATGCTGTTAAAGAATTATTACAACATTGACCTTTTATATCAAGACTCTTACAATGTGATTGACAGGTTGACAGATCACTGGTGGTCTGTAAGAGTCTACCAAGAGTCTACTAGAGTTCCCCACAGGTTTGGACTACAGTCCACTTACCACCTCATTTCCTATCTTCCTGGTTGGCAAGAATGAATAGGCGGCTGTAAAGTGGTTACCAATCACAAATGGTAATAAAAATAGCAACATAAACATTAACATTAAGTATACTGACAGAAGAACAGGCTTTAGATGAGGATATTTACTGAGTTTGCATGTGTTGTGCAACATGGAACGTATTTTTAAAGAAGCAACTCATAAAAAAGGAAATGTGATAATTATGCAAAAATAGAATTTATCAAGTTGGAGATCTACTTGTCCCTAAACCCCTTATTTCTAAATTCATTCTTGACCAGCAAATTTATTATATGCCATGACTACATGGCAGTCCAAAATAATTATCAAAGAATAATTTAGGGAAGTTTAATTAAACAGTCCCTGCATTTTCTGAATATTTATTTAGTAGTTCCCAATGTGAAAAACACAATGGGTGGAGACGTTGCAGTTTACAGGATGTTAATCAACAGTATTTTGTGAGACAGCACAGCACAAATGTAAAAAGTAAATACTCTTTGGTCAGCATAACTGAGGAAGTTTGTTTAAGTAAAATTACAAAAAAATGTTTTAAAAGTTTGATGAGAATGGAAAGGAATTTCTGCCTTTTAAAATGTACTGAATTATGGAATTTAATTCTTTTTCATATTTAATTCCTCTTGATAGTTTACATATAATGTTAAAATGCTTCAATAGATAGGGAAGGACCAACTTTTTGCATGAAATAAAATGCCCTTTCAAAACTTTATGAGATTGGATAAAAGCAAACTCATATTTATACATTTTTGAATCTGTACATCTTTAGAAAAAGGGAGGTTTTTTTAATATGCTTCCTTTATCCTAATGCTTACCTAAGTGCCCCAAACAGCTATAACTGGGAATTATACCATGCCTACTCAAATCAGACCCAACTACTGCACTTTCCTGCCTCCTTTTTTAAAAAAAGCACACTTCACATCTGCTTGTTATCAGTAGCTATCTCACAGCATGCTTCTGAATCATTTTGCAAACTCAAACCACATGCTAAGCCTGCTGAGGAATTAGCCATGACTGGGCTATTTACAGGACCCCTGTGACCTGAAACAACACCAGATGAAGGAGAAAAACTGTCCAGAATTTTCTTTCACTGTCACATTTAATTACTTCTCAGCTTTTAAATTTTCTCTCTCTCACTCACTCTGTGTATATGTTGAGTATCAGGGTCTGTAAAATTATGCCATAAAACTGCAGAGAGTTTCTCTGCCATGCAGTCATTAAATACAATTCAGGAAGCTTGTCAGTCGTTCCTACGGCCTTCTGTTCAGATGGCTAAGCTCTTAAAAGCCATGAATTAATTCTACCTTACATTTCTCTTGGCCTGAAATGGCAGGTGGGTCCAAAATACGTTTTTTCACATACCTATCAATTTCAAAAATAATTCCATTAAAATAGTCATTCTCCCAACAGACAAGATGGCCATGTTATTTTAGTATATACACTATATAGTTAAAAAGTCAGATTTGTATCATATTGGAAAATTTACACTGTCACTGGAGCATCATCAAATACAAACTCTGTGTGGATATACACAGATGAGAAAATCCACTCTCAAAAATACAAATCTCCTCTTTGTGTGAATTTACTCCACCTAAAAATAGAGTAGCAAAAAGTTTTGTCAATTTCCATTGGATAACTTAGACATTATCAATTAAGGCAAATATATGTGTCTCAGGATGTCACCGACCCAGATTAGATCCTGCATTATCAATTACAGCAATATACAATTTCATTCTGAATCTCTAGTATTGAACAAGCAGGAAAGGAAACAATTGTACTAGGAAAGACATAATCAATATATATCAAGATATTTCGAATAAACAGAGGACTATTTGGATAATTAAGTAAGTGTAAGCAGTATTCATTTTCAAAATAAAAGAAGGTTATGGTTATTAAATCCTAACAAAGGAGAAAGAGGAAGTATTAATTATAAAATAGTGGCCCTAAAAAGCCCCCAAGTTTCCCAATACCTACTAGATTGTCTTGGTTGCAATTAATTTCATCAAGATCAATTAGGAAGGTGGATTTAACTCCTACAGATTTTACTAATTTGTTGAACTGTCTCACAATATTCTATTGGAGTACACAGACAAGTCAGTCTCTACAAAGGCTGGGTATCACTTTCTATAAAATTAAGAAATATTGAAGGGAAAAAAGGATGAGAAGAAAAAAGAAGACAAGAGAGATTGAAAAAGAAAGAAGCTCACAAACATCAAACAAGGAAACCTAAAGTAACTCTTTCTATCCATCTTCTTTGCATCTAACATCTTCTGAAACTCCAGACCTTATTCAAGTCACTAGCAAATAACTAGTTGGCTAGGCTGATTGTACTGATTTTAAGAATTCTGTTGATGTATTCTGTTGTGTCCTCTGTATTTTCTGTTTCTCAATATACTCCTTTAGTTGATATAGATAATAAATTATAGATAGACAGACCGATATGTCTTTGTTGGTTTTATAAAAGAATTTCTCATTAAAACCTTCCTCAAGTATATAACTATCTGATTAAATAGCAACCTCTTACATTTTGGAACTAACAAAGGATAGTTACCGTAAGTTCTGTATTTCTGGGCTTTGAGTAGAAAATCCCAAAGTACTATCCTTTCGACTTTCCTAAATTTTGGTTTGAAAGCAAAGTTATGGGCAATGGACTAGGAACTAAGGTGGAGTGATTGCCAAAGGGTTCCACCTGACTGTCAGAAGTCTGCCATAATTATCTTTTATTGGAACTCCTGGGAAAAAATAAGCTGCCAGGAAAATTTTAAATCCTCTTCTCTTTCACTCTGTAACAAGTTATATCTCAATGATGCCTTAATTATTGTGACTTTGCTATGTGTTCTAGAACCTTGTACACTTGCAAAACAACCTGTTGTGGTTTGCAGTTGATACATTTTAAAATCTTGTGTCACTGGACTAGAGCCATTCTATCACAGAGTTTCAGGTCTCTGTGTAAAAATGATTTCAGCTGTCATATTTAGCCTGATTCCACACATTGTCTCTATTATGTCACTTAGATCTACTTATTCTTAAATAAGACAATATCAATTATTACATTCGTGCAGAAAGAAACAGTTAAGCCCATTTGGATTACTTCCAGATTAATCTTAGGCTAACATGATCAAATGCCCCCACTTTAATCTTTAATTAAAAGACAATCTTTTTAGCCTTAAGGAAATCTGAACTTCAGTAAATCTTTTTTTTTTTAATTGAAAAGTTTTACAATACAGTTTTCCTTTAAAGAACCCCTCCTTCCCCCACCCTCCTCCCCCCCCTACCTCCCCCCTACCTCCCCCCTCCCTCCCTCCCTCCTCACCCCCCTACCTCCCCCCCTCCCCCCTCCCCCCCGACTTCCCAGAGCTAAATACAAGGTATATATATATAAAAAAGCAATCATAAACAACCATATACTAACAATTACAAGTTCTAAAATCCATTACTCTCTAGCTTGTATAGGATAAAACAATCCTTAGCAATATTAAATATATATAAGAAACTAAAATAGAAAAAAGAGAAAACAAAGCGAAGGAAGACTTATTCGAATGCTACGTAAAACTTCTTAACCCTATACTTGTTCTGGATAAACTCAATCCATTTTCTCCATTCCATAATATAATGTTCTTGCGAATGATCTTTCAAATAGGCCGAAATCTTCGCCATCTCTGCCAGGTCGGAAACCTTTAAAATCCACTCTTGTATAGTCGGCAGTTCCTCTTTCTTCCAATATTGACCTATCAAAAGTCTTGCTGCCGTGACTAAGTTCAACATCAGCTTAGAGTCCACCACTGTGGCGTCAACAATTATTCCCAACAAAAAAAATTGTGGGCAAAATTTTATCCTCCGTTTAAAAACCTTCTGCATATTCCACCAGACTTTTATCCAAAAAGCCTTAACTTTTTTACATGTCCACCATATATGAAAATATGTTGCATCTTCATCACCGCACCTCCAACATTTAGGCTGGTAATTCGGATACATACTTGCAAGCTTTTTAGGATCTAAATGCCATCTATAAAACATTTTATAAAAGTTCTCTCTTAGATTTTGAGCTTGAGTAAATTTTACATTCCTCACCCAAATCTTTTCCCACGTGTCCATTGTAATAACTTCCTGAATGTTTTGGGCCCATTTTATCATGCAATCCTTAACCAGCTCCGTTTCTGAATCGATCTCTATCAATGCAAGATATATCCGTTTAATATGTGCTGGTCCCTGATTTCTAATTTGCTTTATCAAATTTTCATCAGTCATTACAAATCCATTTTTCTGGTCTTCTTTCCACCTGGCCCGTAACTGAATATATTGAAACCAAGTTTGAACAACCTTCTCTTCTCGCAAGAAATTATATGATTTCAGGCACCAAACATTCCTTTCCAAACTTAAAATTTCCTTGTATGTAGTCTCATCGTGTTTGAAGCCAGCATGTATATTTTCTATTGCGTGTTTTGGAATTGCCCACAATGGTATCTTGCTGCTTAACTTGTATCTGTACTTCTTCCAAACTCTCAGCAGTGCCTGTCTTAAAATATGCATCCTAAACACAGAATCTACCTTCTTGTCATACAACAAATATGCATGCCAGCCAAACAACAAATCATGGCCCTCAAGATTTAATAACCTCGGTTGCGTCAAATTAATCCAATCGCTTATTCCTACTAATGCAGCAGCTTCATAATATAATTTAAGATTTGGCAATTTAAGGCCACCTCTCTCACGAGTATCCTGCATAATCTTAAGTTTAACTCGTGGCTTTTTCCCTGCCCACACAAATTTATTGATACCACGCTGCCATTCCTCCAGATTAGAATCTTTCTTAAGAATCGGTATCATTTGAAATAAAAATAAAAATTTGGGCAGGACATTCATTTTCACTGCTGCAATCCGTCCCAACAAAGACAATTGCAATTTTTCCCAACTCTCCAATTCTTTTTGAATTTTCCCCCATAGTTTTTCATAATTATTTTTATATAGCTTTGTATTAGAGGGCGACAAAGTCACCCCCAAATATTTAACCCTTTTAACAATCTCAAATCCAGTTAATCCTTCTAAAAGAGCCTTCTGTGAAACTGTCATATTTCTAGCCAAAATTTTAGTTTTCTGTATATTTACTTTAAATCCAGAAACCTTCCCATATTGTGTTATTATCTCCATCAGGTCCACAACAGAGTTCTCTGGCTGGGTCACTGTAACAACCAGATCATCTGCAAATGCTCTCAATCTGTAGTCCTGATCTCCGACTTGTATCCCCTTAATTTTTTCCGAGTTCCGAATCTTAACCAATAATATCTCTAATGTTAACACAAATAACAAGGGCGATAGCGGACACCCTTGCCTTGTGCCCTTCTCAATATTACATGCTGTTGTCAGGCTATTGTTAACTATGATTCGGGCAGTTTGTTTTTGATATAACGCCCTAATCGGTTGTAGGAATTTTTCCCCAAAATCCATTTTATCTAAAACTTTCAACAAAAATTGCCAATTCAATTGATCAAAAGCCTTTTCAGCATCTAAAAAGATTAGCGCTGCAGAGATCTGGTTGTGCCTTTCCAAAAACTCTAACACATCAACTATATGTCTCACGTTATTTTTCATTTGTCTACCACTAATAAACCCCGTTTGATCCCCATGAACCACCTGTTGTAGAACCCTCATCAGTCTATTAGCCAAAACCTTAGCAAATATCTTATAATCTGTATCAGTAAATCTTTTTCATCATCACAAAATGCCAGTTTCAAAACAAAATGAACTAATATTGGTTTTATTCTATTTTTATATTGTGGTTTTTTTTCTAATTTACACAGGAAGAATATGGTCTCTGACTTCTTAACCAATATAGCAAGAATTGGCAGCCTGTTGCCAGCTTTGCTGGACTATAACTCCTATCAGTCTCAAAAAATACAACTATAGTAAGCAATGCTGGTAGTTGCACTCAGCAACATCTGGATGGACAAATGTCTTCCTTCCATAGCCTATAACTAATAAATTATGAATCGGTATAATCTAGAAACAAGCTCTAGACCAGAATGGGAATGATGTAACTTTCAGGTGCTGCTGATATATTACCCCCACAGCTTTCAACTCCATTAGATCTGATGTATGACTTACAATGGTTTTAACCCCACTGTGGACTTAATCTTGATCCAACCCCACTGTGCTTGTTATTTGCATCAGGAGAAAAATTTCTACTGACTTCTTTTCCTCCAGTGGAAAAATCAGGTATAATATCTCAGTCTAAATCAAGACCATAACAGAAATTTGGAAGAAAGGATTATTGTATTGTATTGTATTATTATATCTTTACACTCATTCCTTTGTTTTTACAAGCCATTCATATAATTGCTAATTGTCTGAATGGTGCTTCATTAATCTGAATATGATAGAGCAGACTGAATCCTGAGAGTACCTCATGTATCTTTTAAAACTTTTTTTTAAAAATTTACTCTTGGACCTGTTAATTAATACAGAAGACAGATCTTTCCCCTGCTGGATTATTTTAAATGATTTTACAGTTCATTCCAGAATGCTTTGCCATAGCCTATGGAATTGAAGCAAGGAGAACAAAGAACTAACCAGCCACTGGTTCTTTGCCTAAGAGTCCCTAACCAACAGACTGTAACTGCAAAGATATCTGAATATCCTTGCCAGTCTCTAATCTTGAGGCTTTCTTTGCTTGCTTTCAATGATCCCAATGAATGTAGGGAAAGATTACAAAAGACAAAAAAACCCAACCCAATAAAAAAGGAGAGGCTATGTTTGCTACTTTGCATGCTACAGTATATTGAAGGCAATAACAAACATTAATGAGCAACACCATAGTGGTGTTTGTCTGAAATGCCATGGCATAGTTTAAGGCCATCAATCTGGTAACAATGAATTGCAAATGCATGAATATCTATGTGAAATCAATCAATTTAGGAGCCATAGCTTTTTGTTTTCACTATATTGGTAGCAATACCATTGATTCAGCAGAATATTTACTGAGAACTCAGAATTTTTACCAGAAAACCAATGAATAGCCATAGGTGTTGAACGAGTTCTTGTGCAATGTCAGAATTTGATACTTGATTCTGCCTTATCCAAAGCAAATAAGGCTTAAAATTCCAGAAATGCAGACTGAAGTGTTTCCACACATATCTCTCTGCAAACAATATTTTGTATCACTGTATCAAATTCTACTCAGAACTTGCACTGCATTTAATTTTTGACACTGAGGTTGCAGGTGCTGGTCAACCAATCATAACCATTATGTAAGCAGAGAAAATAGCTGCTCAAGAACTTGAAGGATTTGCAGATGCTTCTCTGTGTGAGAAGCAATTATTGTTCAGTTTTACTAGACTGAGAAATTGGAAAGGGCCCAGAATCTAAGTTTATTAAGATAGGCAATGTACATAAAAACAAAATCAAACAAGGGATTCAGCAAAACACAGGAAAGCAAAGGTTAACAAGGAAGGGCAATTCAATTACAAAGACGCTGAGGACTCTACAGAATCGGTAGACCGTGTGTTATAGCAAGAAAGAAAATGTCTCTGTAGGTCAAATTATAGGAAGTAAAGGAAGAGGCAGGTAACAAGAACTTGGAATGTATATGAAAATTCTGTCATACGCAGTTTCAAACTATCTCTACCACAACTATCTCTACCACTAGCAAAAATGTGAATGAGGTGAAGGAGATTTAAAACACATAAATGAATGGGCTGTTTCAAATAATACATGACTCAATGCCATAAAACAATAGTGAAAGCAGTGAACAAGGATGGATTTAAAGAGGGCGGGCTTAATTCATGGGAGGCAGGTCTACCAATGACTATTACTTTGAAGGCAGCAGCCATTCCAAAGCGTAGACTATCAGGAGAAGAGCATGTTTTAATCTCCTGCTGTGAGCTTCCAGAGTCATCTGGTATGAGAAACAAAATGCTGGATTAGGATGGGCTTTGCCCTGATCCCATAGGGCTCGTCTTACCTTTAGTACTGTGGAGAATGGTAACTTTTAAAAAAGCAACTCAAAGAAGAAAGCCACAGAGAGATCTATATTTTCATGTACTATTTTGAAGCAAATAAGTAAAACTATGTACAGTAAGTAAAACTTCAGTTCAATAAAATATTTTGCCAAATTTTGAAAAAATGGAGGTAAGATAGCAATTTTCTTTCATAACAACATGGAATGATATAATGTAATTTATGTTCCAGACATCTGCTTCTCTCTTTTGTCATTCCAGGACCCCCACCATTCTGTTCTGCTTCTTTGAAGAAAGGTTAAACCATCACCATACACACAATACATTCTTAGCATTCCTAAAGAGTTCTCTCAATTCAGTCCGTATGAATATATTCAGTTGCATAATTTAACCGCTTCAGAGCTAATTGTTAGCATACTTGAAGAAGTTCAATGTGCAGAGAGCCTTTCATTTTGGCCTACCAAGGTATTGGATTATCTATAGTTTAGCTCACTTGGGCAAGGTGAACATTGGAGTTCCTATCATCAAAACACCAAGGCATGTCCTCCTATTATGGTAGCTCCTCAACACTGAGCACTCTTCAGCTCCTATATGGGAGAAAACACAGTTGAGTATATGCTGTGTTCCCAACAGAAGCCTGCATCACACACACTAAGGGCAGAGTTGTAAATCTGGAACAATAAAAAGTTATTTGACTATTCACAGGAAGGATCTCTGCCGTTTTTTCCCCACAGATACTAAAAGAAGGCCTGCGTAGGCATAGAATACACAAAAGTATTATATCCCCTGTTCCTAAGTTAAAAAAGAGTGATAAACTGCTCCCAGGAGATCAGAAAAAAATAGTGAATATTTTACTAATATTATAATGAGTCCTTTTGTTTGCTGATTAGACTGCATTTGTCTTTCAATGGAAAGATTGCTAAACTACATTAGCAATGTGAGTGTGTGTCCTATCATACTTCCAATTTCAGTTAGTTTGTCCATGAAATCTGGTGTTATAGCAATATCATCAGTTTTTAGCAAATCTCCACACTCTGCTCAATTTCTTTCCTAACTGGTCCTAAAATTAGTTCCTTCTTTTCAGGTAAGGGAAAAACCTTTCCTTTCCCACATTTAAGAGCATCCTACTTCAATTCCCGCAATATCTTAAGGTGACATACCATCTACCTGGTATGCTCTCTGCTTTCTTTGATGTTCACTACTGCATTAGTGAGATCGCTGGCCCTATAAATAAATTTAAATAATATAAATAATTAACCATAATTTACTTTTGAAGAAGTGGGCATACAAAGAATTGTTAAAATTCATAGACTTTTAAAATAATTGGGAAAATCTACATGTAATAAGTAAGAAGACATGAATATCATATTTCTAAAAAATGAAACAGTATTCCTTATTTAGGGAAAAGGGATTGATTATTTTAGTCTGTTGTTTTTATTCCAAGATACTTCAAGTGGTTGTTTCATGTTGGTATTTCTAAAATTTCTATAATAAGATCTTCTCTTACAGACCTTTCTTTTTTCTTTGAAGAGGAAAGTCTAAAAACCACATTTCACTGCTATGTAAAGGATAGAGAAGCCAAAATATTATTGACTTTTGGTCAGTTAAATTGCATTAAGGTAATTATGTAAAATTTTTCTGACTATTATCCTGTCTCCAGCATTTAAAAACAGCAAGTAAAACAAAAATGAATTATCCTTTCATATCCCAAAACGAAGAGCCTGTTTAGTGTAGAAGTGAAAGCACCAGGCTATAAAACAGAAACTGTGAGTTCTAGTCCTGCCTTAGATAAAAAGCTAGCTGGGTAATCTTTGATTAGTCATTCACTCAGCCCTAGAAAAGAGGCAATGCAAATCACTTCTGAAATCTTGGCAAGAAAAGCTGCAGAGACTTGTCCAGACAACTGACAGGAGTCAACATTGATTCAAACACACAAACACACACACACACACACAAACACACACAGGAACCTCAAACCTATACCCACTTATTCCAAAGTGCATCCTTCTAGATACCACTGAACATAAAAACAAACAAGAAATATTCCTTCATATATGGCCAAAAGATTTTCACATATGCTCAGCTAACATGTTTTCTCATATATGGCAGTTCATATATTTTGAAACAATATTAATGCATTACATTAAAAAATCTAGCTTAAAATAAATATTTTGTTAAAACCAAAGAATATTTCCATATTTCCTATTAATTTTATTCCTATTAATATTTTCTGAAACAGTCTATAGGCACTTACTACTCTCAGTTTCCAAATTCTCTCCCACAAAACTCTTTTATATAAATCAGATATTTTTAATCTGGAGGTGAGCCTTAAATGTTCTTTCAGCAGTCTGAAATCTGTTTTCCAAAACCTCTTTTCAGTGCTTCATTTAACCCAGAAATGCATTTCTAATAAAACCAGATGAGAAATTGCAGTCCAAACTGAAAACAAGATTCAGACAATGCAATTACATATTTTATTATTTGGCAAGTTTTATTTAGTGTTCCATTGTCTTTTGACTAGCTTCCACTGGCCTCTTCTGGTAAGAAAAAGTATAAAAGAGGGCTCAATTAAAACTAATATGAATACAACCTCTCCACATAAAACAATCCCTCGTTCTTTAATACAGATACATTCCACTTAGAGACTAATAGTTAATATTGCTAAAATTTCAACCTCAGAAACCATTTTCCCCCAAACTGTTTAGTAGACATGTCTCAATAGTTATCTAGAATAATAAAAGATCTAGAAACCTTTGAACAGAGCAAGCCACATCTCAAAATCTGAGAGTTTCTAGTATCAGAATGGGGTAAAACTACTGTTGTAGAAAACCCCAGTGGAAAAGACAAGAGACAGCAACACAAAACAATAATTCTTACTTTAAGATTCAGAGGTTTATTTTGCTAATGATTTTGGAACATAGCAAGCATAATAACACAACATTACTAACATTCCATTGCAATGAGGACCATATGGTTATAGCAAATTCCAAAAGGACAGCTATAGGCCAATGGCAAATCAATCAGGTCCAGTCCCAACCCTTTATACACTTTCTCATTCTAAGGCTGTAGTCAGATGGTCCGCTGACTTTTTCTGACTTTTTACTGACCTCCTGCTGACCTTCTGCTGAACATAAACTTTCCACATATACACAAGTACTTTGGAACATACATCCATTAGCTACTTTCGATTCCCTATTTCTTACTGTTCCAGTCCTTATATTCTAAATATATTTGAAACAAGCAAGCTTAGCAAAATCATATTAAATAAAATACAATTGCAAACTGCAAAATTAAGCAAAGCACAAATTTTGGTTCAATACTTTGTTCATGAGGTCTGATTTAGTTTATCTGGGCCTAAACCTTGCATAAAAGAACAATAGCCAATATTTTCATTTTCCACACTACCCTTTTCTTGATTGTAAGAATTTTGATGGGAATAAAGTGTGACTTTCTCAGAAATGGAGTTACACCTATAGAGATGCAGCTTTTTAGATATAAATCTAATGTCATTGTCTGGGACTCAGAAGCTATCTACACCAGTGATTTATACTATCATCTAGCCATCAGTGTAGTGATATAACATTAATATGAATCAGTTTTATCTAGCAAAGTTCTGGATGGGGGTATTATAAATCAGTAGCCTGAATAATCTCTATCACTATATCCTCTCCTTCTGCTATTTCATAGATGGCTGATGTGTCCTAGGAAAAGGATATTAAGGAAGAGTAGTGATAACAAAAACAGTTGTATTGTGAGTGGCTAGAATATTTTGTGTACATCAAGCATTAATTAGCTCTATGCAGTATCATCGCACAGAAAGCATGGATTGAAACTCTATATTTTATTTATTTATTTATTTATTTATTTATTTATTTATTTATTTATTTATTTATTTATTTATTTATTTATTTATTTATTTTAATTCCATTTATATCCCGCCCTTCTCCGAAGACTCAGGGCGGCTTACAAGCTTATATATCCCTATATCATCATAGGAAATATCCCACCTTTTCTGGGCAATTTGCCCAATAGGAGGCAGACTATAAAAACTGGTCTTATCTGAACAGTTCTCCAAAAAGACAAACAAAAACGCTATACTTTTACCATACTAAGGAAACAATATTTAAGAATACAGTAATGGGTGGAGCAGAGTTAGGGGAAATGTGTTTGAATTCTACTAATTTTCATCAGATGTAGCCCACTACATCATAGATTACCATTTTGGGAGTGTGAAAGAGGTAAGAAGAGAGACAGAGAGATTCTCATGATATGATCAAACTATTATTGAGTTCAAAATTTTCTTGGTGTTGAGGTCATGAGATTGGTAAAAGGCAAATTGTAAAAATATTTTTGGAAAATTGAATATAAAACTGACTTCTAGCATCCTAGCACATCTATATTAAGAGGGGCAACTGATGGCTCTCCAGACTAGAACTATACATCCCAGACAAGATCTGGAGGGTTGTAATTGTTATGCCTGACCATTCTTTTGCATTCAGATTATGAAGCCAAGAACCCTCTATGTAGGCTAAAATGCATTCCTTAAACTGAAGAAATAAGGAACAATTAGGAACCAGACAGGCTACACTATTGACTTAAGGTTTTCAGTGTATTAGCCCATTAATAATAATAGATGGCATTGAAGGACAGGAAGAATTAATCTTTTATGGGAAATCTGGAGCTAATAAGTGTCTATAGAGATTCTCAGACGTCATCCAGGTCATAATTATTCCAAAGGTTCTTTTTCACAAGGCAACTGGACTTTGTTGTTTTTCTTTCTGGAGATAATAAGCTAATAAATAAGCTAAGAAAAAAAATGGATGGATGAAGGTTAAAGAAAGCAATAACTCTGGAAATTACTAGTACATTCAAAATTAATAATATTTTTATTCAGCTTATTGAAATTATAGAAATCTCTCTTCAGGCCAAATACATCTTTATGTGTCTCTATACAGGAATTCCAAAGTATATACAAGTACATTCCAATATCAGGGGTCTTGACAGTAACATTCTTTAAATCACTTTGCTTGTTTGAAAAGAAGAAATAGGATCAAGAGACCGATTCTTTTACATGTGTTACTGGTTTGCATGCAGATCATTTCTAGATTTAGTCTAGCCAGCATATTATGGATAGAAAATTATGGACATTTTTCATGTTTAAAAAATATAATCTAAGAATTTGTTAGGATAACTTGGTTTAAATTTAAAGATTATATTATCTTCTTTAAGAGGAAGAAGGCTTTCCAAATCTACTTGAAAAAGCAAGAAACTATCTAAAATGGGAACTTGGATGAATGAGAATTTACAGGATCTCCCTGTAAAGTTAAGTTACATTTAATAATCCACTATTCATAAACTAAACAATTTGTTTAATTTGAAAGTGTACAAGCATCTTCCCCAAAGCCCTTTCTAAAGTTTCTGACTAAAGAAGAAATAAAGAATACTCTATAACATGAATTAAATTAGTTTATGTTTAGTTAAATGTAAATTTAAATTAAATCAGATTAGTTTTTAATGTAATGTTACCTCCTTAATTTTTGGGTAATCAAAGACTATATATAGGGAAAGCATATGGAAAGCATATGATCCATCACAATAAAAATTCCCATGTGAAGAAACTATTTTCTCTGGGAGGAGAGCTTCCACTGGTACTAAATATTTCTAGGAAATTTCATTTATGAGAACCATAGATCATAAATATAATAAGATACCAGAAATTCAGATTTCATTACCCCAATTCAGAAACTGGGGCAAATATGCATTAGGATTCTATGGGAGGATGGAGAAAGTTTGTATCTGGAACAAAAAATAGCAGACAGATGTGCCAAAATGTCTAGCCAGCAATAGAAAACCATGTTTGCTGATCTTCACTGTTGATAATGGAGATTATATCAACACAAAATGATGAGAAGTGGTTTTCTGTAATTGCCTATAATCTTCCACAAATATGCTCCAAACGTTTGGGCAATTCTACAGAATCCTGTGGAGAGGGTGGGACAATCAATAGAGATCAGCTGTTTTTCCCTGCATTGATAGAACTATTAACTGGACTGAATAACATTCTATCAGCAGAGAGATATCAATAAGGTGGTTCTACAAGACCTGGAAAGCACTGCATTATTTTGGATGGTAAGCATTTAATCACATTTTCCAAGTTATTTGCATCCCAATGGGACTTGAATTTAACAGTAGTGGCTGAGCTTGTTCCTTCTTTATTTTTCTTTTCTGTTGGAAAGTACACACTTTCTTAGTATTAATATTTGTTACCTGTTCTGTGATAATTCTGACTAAAAGTGTACTTTGTTCTTTAATTTAAATGCTTATAAAGTGTACATCAGAACTGCCATGAGTTAGTCAGAGTATGACAAATGTGTTCAGGATCTGACTGAAATGTATATATGTAATGAAATAAAATATGAGCAATTTCTTCCTGTGTTATATTTAAAAAGTGATATAGAAGTAGCATGGTAAAGTTACATATATTTGAATTTGTCTCTGGATTAGAGTAAATGCTATTCTTTGGAATTTCACAACTGGTTCAAATGATTCATTTTTACGTCATTCTCCCATCAATTTAGACCACAAGTTCTATGTTCAAAACAATTCCTATGAATCTTGGTTCGTTTCTGCCAATACACATATTAAAACTGATTTTTTTTTAAAGAAGGAGGCAAATACAGTTGCCATTTACTACTCATTATGGTTATGAAATTCCAAGCATTTATAAGCAGGAAGTATTATGTTGACTTTGCAAAACCAATAGATTAAAAATATTGGTCAGCTGCTAAAAACTTTAAATATTCTTTAATGCTTTCATTTTTAAAGCTTCTATCTAAAATTTATAAATGCTGTTTTTAGGAAAAGCCAAAATATCTCCCTCATTATTTTGAAATGTTAGTCCTCATGTTTATTATTTTATTTCTACATTCAGGGCTTTTTTTCTCATAGAATGCTCAGAACGGAGTTCCAGCACCTTTTTTGGATGGAACCTTATAGGGTAGGCAAGGCGGGTTGTATGACGTGTGTGAGTTCTGGCACCTTTTTCTTTTACAAAAAAAGCACTGTCTACATTACAAAAAAAGATTATTTTTAGTATTTTTAAAAACTTTTTCTTTTGTGTTTTTATACTGTTTATTTTTTTTGTAATGTTGAATACAACCAATAAAAGGGATTTAAAAATGAATGAAGACATTAAAAATTACTTTGCCCAATAGTTCCTTTATGTGTCAATAAAGATGCTTTTGTTTCATAGTGTTCAGATGAAGATGTGTAAGCGTACATCTTAAAAACCATCTGAAATTTGCACATGGCTTTCATTTATTGCCAAATGATAACTCAGATAAGAGTTTTCTTATCCCATCTAACATATCCCAGTTACTGCTGTGATGAGATTTTAAAAGTTAAAATTGGGCCAACTTAACAGAACTTCTGAAGTCATTGTGCCATATTTTCCTCTGAGAGACCTACTGATACTGTGTATCATTTGCATTTCAGAATAATATCATCAGCACAGTGCAGACTATTGAAAGTTTCACATGAGGAGAAGGAAATGTTCTGGGAACCCTGTGCTTCTAAACACATTCCACAGCTCATCATTCTTGATACAATTGAAAGCCCTTCAATCAATGAATCACATGCTTTTATTTTTGTTTTTAATTATCTAGTTTTCTCAAATATCCCGCAAGTATCAGTAATAACGTCTGTTGTTCCTCAGCCTTTTTGTAATGCCAACTTGAACATCTGGTATTTCCCATATTGGATGATCCTAAACAATATTTTTCTAGCAAGTGAAATTAAGGATATTCTAGTGCAGTTGGCCCATTCCATTAAGTCTCTTTTCTTTGGCATTAGTATGTAGACTGACTTCTTGCAATTTGTTGGCCACTATGTCTTTTTCCAAATTTGCTGGCATAGTTTGGTTAGAATTTTTATTACGTTTTCTACTGCTTCCCATATTTGCATAACTACTCCATCTATTCCTGTAGTAGGTAATGAGAGTTTTTTTAATGCCCTGAGCAGTAAACAATCTTCTGATTGAAAAGTAAATTGAAAATTTACTTGTATATTTGTTTCATCTTTCACTGTGTTAAACTGTCCCATGCTCATGCTTCTTATATTATATGTTTCCACCATAATTTTAAGCTTCAGATTTTCTTTTTCTATATGGGAAAAGTAATTAGATGCCCCAAGGACTTGTTAAATTGTTATATTGTTTGCTCTTCTGTGGCATGTGAGCTTAGTCATGACATAAACACTATTAGTACAGGTAGTCCTTGATTTACTACCACAATTGAGCTCAAAATTTCTGTTGCTAAGCAAAATGTTATTGAGTTTTGTCCCATTTTACGACCTTTCTTGCCACAGTTGTTAAGTGAATCACTGCAGTTGTTAAATTAGTAACACAGTAGTTAACTGAATCTGGCTTCCCCATTGACTTTGCTTGTCAGAAGGTTGCAAAACATGACCCTGGGATACTGCAACCTTCATAAGTATGAACCAATTTCCAAGCATCTAAATATTGAACATGTGGCCAAGGAGATGCTACAACAGTCATACGTGTGAAAAACGGTCATAGGTTGCTTTTTTCAGTGCTATGGTAACTTTGAACAGTCAGTAAATGAATTGTTGTACGTCAAGGGCTACCTGAACAGCAATAAATCCTAAATTCTCCCTCAGTATCATGCTAAGTGCCATCAAACCTGAGCTGACCATCATCTGGCAATATATTATCAATATATTGTCTCTTCATGTAGGGTTTGGAGCAATATACAGGACGAATTTTTCCACTGCCCTTTCCCACACAGTGTGAAATGATGACTTTTCCATTGTTACTAAAATGATCATCTGCTCTCACCACTTTCTATACACTGTTCCCTAATATAGATAGCTGCTTACTTCAGCTGGGCAGCTGGGATTATATATACTTTTGGCATACATTCCTGGTATTCTTAACTCCTCCTTCCATGGGATGCACCCTGATTATGATGGAATAGCACAATAGATTGTTAGGGAACCTATCCCACCTCTTCCCAAACAGATCTCCACTGAAGATGATACTTTAAGAGCTTCTACGTGACCACTTCAAATGCTAGGATGAAGAAACATAAACAGATTTTATATACCTTAAGGTTGCTTTTGAACAATAAGGAAAAGAGACAACATAGCAATGGAGAACTTAAGTCTGCTTCATTCATGGTCTGGAATAAGATGAAGGCAACATCATATGGGAGTTGCTGTATTCAAAAAATCACTGTGCTGTGGTTATATGCAAGTGGGGATTTGGCTTTTCTGGGGGCAATAATAGAGTTTTAAATTTAGACAGTGTGTATGTCTGCATAGCTATGTTCAGTTAACAGGAAGAGCCATGGTTAGGATAAATAAACAATTTAGAATGATTTTAATTATAATGATCTCAAGATCTGAGTTCACATACCACAGAAGACCAAACAATATAATAATTTAACAAGTCATGCAAAATAGTTTATTGAGTTTAGGAATTATACAGGCTTATGAGCTTACATTCCCCCACAACTATCAGCTTGCTGAAATAACATGAACTATAAATATTTCTTGCAGAAACTGGTTCCAGTTGATGTTATGAGGATGGAGATATCCAACTCATAGCCCCTGCTTTGGAGAGTAGGATTCTGTATTCTCTCCTCTCCTATTTAATGTTAACATGGTATCATTGGGTTAAGTCATGTTAAGATTCGGGGTGAAGCATCATGAGTATTTTGATGATGTCTACATTTATATCTGTACCCCAGATCATTCAAATGATGTTATGGAGGTCTTGTCTCAATGTCTGGAGGCTATGGAGAGCTGGATGGGGAACAGGCTTCAACTCAACTCTAACAAGACTAGGTGGTTCTGGGTTATATGGCCCCTTGGTTTTGGGGATTTTCCATCTTTAGTTTTGGATAGAGTTGCTCTATTCCAGGTGGGACCTATGCACAATTTGGAGAGGTGGCAAGTATGGCTTTTGCACAGCTATGTGTTATGCATTAATTCTGCCCATTTCCTCATTGGGAGGCTCAGTTTACTGGATTACTGCAATGTGTTCTACCTTGGTTTGCTCTTGAAAAGCATTTGCATGCTATAGTTAATGCAAAGTAACAGAGGCAGTTATGAATTACGAGGCTTCCAGATACAAGTTAAGCAGCTGGTCATTGCCTGTAAAACCCTTCATGACCTGAGGTCAGTTTGCTTCTCTCCTCAGTTGTATCTATCTGCCTCATTAGATCTAACATAAGAGTTATGCTCTGTGTCCCATCCATTTGGAAGTACCGTTCTGTCATGGTACCTGCTCTCTGGAACATGGAAATTTGATTTGTCCCAAGCCTGATGGCTTTTTCTAAGGTCTTAAAGACCTTGGTTACTGAGCCTGAAGCCTCAGGTTATGGTTGATCCTGTATCACAGTTGTGTTATTTGTTGTTGGCTCTTTTTTTAAATTTTGGCTGCTGTACTATTTATTAGTTTCAAATGTTTTATTTTGTTTTGTTTTATTATGTTTATAATTGTTATCTCCCCAGAGTCATGATTTGGGATGGGTAACTGGAAAGAAAGAAAGAAAGAAAGAAAGAAAGAAAGAAAGAAAGAAAGAAAGAAAGAAAGAAAAAAAGAAAGAAAGAAAGAAAGAAAGAAAGAAAGAAAGAAAGAAAGAAAGAAAGAAGGAAGGAAGAATACAATTCCATCTTTTTAACAGCAGTTCATACTGATCAATAAGGACAGGACAGGACTAGGGCTTTTTTAACAATTTTGTAATATAGGCAATGCTCGACAGTCAAGACTAGAACCTCTGTTGTTAAGCAAGGCGAGTGTTAAGTGAGTTGCACCCAATTTTATGACCTTTTTTCTCATGGTTGTTAAACAAATAACTGCAGTCATTAAACAAATCTTTACTTTATTACAAGATTTTACAAGATTGTAAGATTGTATAACCTTTTTGCCATGGTTGTTAACAATCACTGTAGTTGTTAAATAAATCATGAGATAGTTAAGTGAATCTGGCTCCCACATTTTCTTGTTGGAAGGCAACTGGGAAGATTGCAGATGGTAATCACTTGATCCTGGGACTCTGCAACTGTTGTAAATGCATGCCAGTTGCCAGGCAACCAAATTTTGATCATGTGACTATGTGGATGCTACATTGATTGTAAGTGCAAGAACCAATTTTAAGTCACTTTTTTCAATGCCATTATAACTTTGAAAGATCACTAAAGAATGGTTGTAAGTTGAGGACTATCTGTACAATATCAATTCATTTCTGCATATATAACACAAATAAAATATTCTAAATTAGAACTTTATGATGTGATTTAATTAAGAAACTGCAAAAGCATTACATTATTTCCTTACTGGAAGACTAAATACTAAATACAGCTTGAGGAAGATTAATCTTCTCTTCCCATTGCAATATCTAATAGCAGAACTTTCTTGAATACAGCAGCTATAATTAAAGATTAACTAACAGTGACATATGCATAAACAAGCATTTGCACTGAGCTGCACAAATTAGGACCGCAGAAATCGACACAATATAGAACAATCTTTTCTCTTTTGGTGTAAGAAACAATGGGATGACTATGTTTCTTTATGTTTATTAGGTCAGGCAAGAACTGATAAATTCATGGCTTCTACAAGTGCAAATCATATAATATGGCATTATATATGTGTATGAACCTCAAATATAAAACCTCCAATTAATGTTTATCTATTTGTTCTGGTCTACTCTAATTATGAAACATACAAGGACCAAAACAATTAAAAACTGTACTCTTGATAAGATATGAATAGACACTTCACACATACATACACAGACAGAGTTAAATTGCTTGCCTGCCACCAGAATCAAATGGAACGAACAACCAGTGCAACCAATGCTGTTTTAAATATGATCATCCGGCCTGAATCCAGAGTGAAAGAGGTCTAGATAATTCACTTCCTGAAAGGGTCCTTGGAATTGTAAAGAAGAAAGAAGCTAAAAATGGAAGGTTGGAAACCAGATGAAAATTTTGTTGCATCCAGAGATAGTTTCTTGAGGAAAGGGCAGACTAAACTTTTAACAGTTGGGGGAAGCAACCCCTCTGTCAAGGATGTATCTACTACCATATGTACCCAACCACATGGCACCATCTTGGAGGCTTTAACCAACAAAGTCCTCCATTAACTTTGCTTGTCAGAAGTTGGCTGGGAAGGGCGATCACATGACCCTAAGAGACTGCAGCCATTGCAAATGCATGCCAGTTGCCAACCACCCCCAATTTTGATCATGTGACTGTGGAGAGGCCACAACAGTTGTCCATGTGAGAACTGTTTGTAAGTCACTTTTTTCAGTGCCATTGTAACTTTGCACAATCGCTAAATGGTTGTTAAGTTGAGGACTACCTGTATGAAACTAAGAGTTATTGGAAAATCTGTAACACTCTTCTGAGATCACAAGAAGAAATAGGGATGGAATGGTATTTTTTACCAACTGTTCTGAAAAGAGCTCATATAATTTACAGCCCACTAAGCTTGCAAGATCACTCTTCTTCCAACACTATTTGTTTGGAAATATCCAAAAGACATGGTTCAAAAAGGTCTTTGCCTGAGCTTAGTATCTGTACAATTTACTGGAAATCCACTGGTTACTCTTTATTGCTCGATTTGAAAAGAAGCAATGTGAGTACCAGACTTTCCAAGCAGACAAAGAAATATGCTGACTTGTTACACTGACTCTCAGTGGTAGTCAATTCTGGCAGTCTGAGAACAATCAGATCAGACCAGAAAGCATCAAAGCCCTGCCAGATGTCCATCTCTCTAACAAAGGAGAAAGAAAACAAACAAACAAAATTAAGCCAGTAGGGAAGGTATAATTTTCATACACCCAACAAAGGAGCTAGAAAACTGACACTACAAAGGCAGTCCTAGAGTAAATTATCACTTAGGTTTATAAAAGTAAATAAGCAGGGAAGACTATCATCTCCAAGAAGACAGGGCAGTTATAAACATTTCAGTTTTGATCCAGCAGCATAGTACAGCCAAAACCTACATATAACACTGTTAGGTCTACTGCTAGCTGAGATACGGCAGATGGGGTTGTGAAAACATTAATTATCTTTCTTCACTTATCTCCTGATCACTTTGAGTTTCTTCCTAAAAGAAAGACAGTAAATTCAATTAGAAAACTATTAAGTGTACTAATACAATTTCACTTATTCTATTTTGGATGCTTTCCAAAGCATAAATTAGTCTGGAAAGCAAATTCCTTTTTAAAATCATTACTGAAAATGTGGTTTGGAAATAGAATAAAAAACTGATGGTCCAGACCTCCATTCAGATTTAAGCAACATTTTATTTCTGAATTCCAAAGCTATCCAGACAACTGATAGAATTTACACCATTTGCCTCAAAAGGTATAATTAAGTAATTAATTTTCAATTATATAATTACACAAATTAGACAAATGTAAATCAGGTCAGTTGTGTGCAGGTAGTCCTTGATTTACAGCCATTTGTTAAGTGACTATTCGAAGTTACAGTGGCGCTGAAAAAAGTGACTTATGACCTCTCCTCAAACTTATAATCATCGCAACATCCCCACAGTCATGTGATCAAAATTTATGATGGTTGCAGCATCTCAGGTCACATAATTACCATTTGTGACTTCTTAAGCCAGCTTCTGACAAGCAAAGTCAATGGGGGAAGCCAGGTTCACTTAATGACGTGTTTCACTTAACAACTGTCCCTTCATATATTTTATTTTTTTATTCCAGCACTGCTATTTACTTGGTTTTACAATCAAGATTTTTCCCTCCTTCACTATAACTGTAAAATTACTAGAATTAGCAAAACTACAGCACACACAATAACAGAATGAAAAAAACCATGTTGATTTAAGGATATTAGAATTCTAATTTTAATACATATTTCCCAGCATTCTACACTGCTGTTGGGAACTGAAGTTCAGCAACATTTGGAGGGACCTGCGCTTTCCCTGACCCTGTTTCAGGCTTTAACTCCTCCCCCAGTTTCTGTTGTTCTTCCACTGCCACCACCTCAGCAGCTTTGTAACTGGTCCTCACAACTACTAGACTTATTTTTGATGCAATTGTTTGTAAAGTAAGGATCTTAATTGTCCTTGCTAGAAATGACACTCCATTGTTTCCTTAGGCAGCATACTCCAGTGCTGCTTGCTCTTCTTTATATTACATCAAAGTTCCTGCAGTTGGCCAAGATGATAAACACATCCACTTTTTTATTTTTTAATAATTCATTCTTTCATTCATTCCTGTAGGGCAGAGATCTTCCATAATCTACAATTTTTTCAATCATTCCTATACTAGCTAGGAAATCTTAGCAATTGTCCCTGTGGAACTGGACAATGCTGGGTTGAGTAGAGTAAGTCTAAATAATATCTTACCTGTGCTGTAGAAGACTATTCCCCCCCCCCAATTCATTATACTGCCTCTTTCTCATGAAGGAATAATGTGAGCAGGAGCTGTCCAACAGCCTTCCTCCCAATATGATGCATATGGGATGCATCAAAAGGAGATATACATATATAGTAATCTATAGAAGTAAAACTGTGCCGAGGTTGAACATCATAGGACCAGGGGTTTTCCATTGTATGGAAGAGTTATACAACTAGTCCTCATTTAACAACTGAGACTGGCAACTTGATCGTTAAGCGAAGTGTTTGCTAAGTGAAATCATGTCTGCGCTTATGATCTTAATTCAGTTTTCGATTGCTTTAAATGTGAGACTGGTTGTAAAATTATTTTTCATTACTCCTGTTAACCGTGAATGGTCTTTAAACAAGACAGTACCTAAACAAGAACTATCCGTATACACCTGTACATTAAGTGCATTATACAGATCCAGGCCCTTTTCAATTAGTTTTAAACAACATAAGGGTGGTAGATCCTGGAACGGGAAGATGGAGCTAATCCATGTAGCTTCTTTACCTCCTTATGCTTTTTCCTGCAAAGATAAAGGTTTTGTGAAACTCCTCATGTTTCCCTATAGTGAATATTTTATTTATTTACATCTCATGTTCATTGTATTTTTAAATAGCTCAAGCGTGAATACTCCTCATCCTATTTTCCCTGCAACAACAACCCTGTGAGGTGGCTTGGGCTGAGAGAGAGAGAGAGAGAGAGAGAGAGAGAGAGAGAGAGAGAGAGAGAGAGAGATTGGCCCAAAGTCACTCAACCAGCTTCCATGCTTAAAGCGGGATTAGAGTTCACAGTGTCCTGGTTTCTGGAGACTTTATTGAAATGTCCATAGAGTTTCCTTGGCAACGATACAGAGATATTTGCCACTGTCTTCATCCCAATTTCTTTTAAAAACTTCCTAGGGTAATTTAGCATTTAACCCTTAATAAGAACAGCCAAGGAGGCCAGGTGCTCTATACACAGGAGATTGACATCCCTGAAGAACTCTGCTGAGAATCTCCATGATATTATACTTTGTATGTTTTTTTCAGTAATTTTCCATATACAATAGAGCAAGTTTACACAAGATCATATTTTGTGAAGTTTCCAGTAAGAATCATCCACCTTGTTTACTAAACAGGACATTTTAAATACAAAGAGCATCAGGTTAGCCTGGCAGGTTGGCAAAAAAATGTAATATATGGTGGTATATTTTAAATGGCAACATTGTGTAGCATTCCTGTGAAATGTTAGGAGTAGTAGATAAAAATACAGTATAGTATCCCAAACTAAGGCATCTATTTGTGTTAATAATGAAAGTAAAAGATAGCAACTGTCCATTCCTTTCAAAGCTTGCGCTGACAGCACAGTTTAAAACATAAATTAATAAAATACGTTTTGGGATTCTGAGATCTCATTAGGAGTACGTAAAAAGCAAGAGGTGAAACCAGCAATTCTTGGCCTGCTGACATAGACTTAGTAGGATAATTCTTATTTGCTGCAGCTCAGAGGGATATTCAGTTACAGTGAAGAAATCATAACAAAAACAGGAAACAGATCAGCACTCTCTGGATTTAACACCCTCTCCAGGGACCTTGTTTTTAAACTGGAGATGTTTTTAACCTTGTCTTAAAATGCAGCTGTATCATATGCCCCATTCTGATGAACTTAAGAATAGTATATAAACTGAAACAATTTGAGTTAGAGCAGAGAGGGAGGCTTGCTTATATGCCAGTTGGAGCAGCCGACCTTTCAAATAATATTGTCCACCAATGAACACCATAACTGTACATTATGAAAGAAAATGTTCAAAACGCCAATATATACACTTTGCAATAATGGAAAGAAAAAAACAAAAAACAAAACCACAGCAATATTTTGCTTGGAAACAGCCACTGGCTGCTTTTGGGCCTTTCTAGAGAAATAGTTTTCAAGTGAAGGAAAGCATTGGGCTCCTCCACCGACCACAACTGTTTCTATAACTTCAGCTTGTCTGTGCTCTGTTGCACTTTGTTCTTCAGTTTTGCTGTCCTCAGCAGTACACACATCAAACAGGACAGAAAAATAATACTTCATTCCATTTTATTAAACCTCGTGTCAACAAAAAACTGAATGTTGGTGATTGAGTTGACCATATTTTAGCAGGGAGATACAGCAGTCCTTTTATGAACTAGAATAACACCGAAGTTCTGGAAGTATTTACTTATAAATAATTTTAGCCAACTTACATAAACATTTGTCAGATTCCATCAAAGAATTTGCATGAGAAATTTGCATTCCATGGGGGATTTCCAGTGAAGCATGCCCCTTTTATGCTTGATCCAACTCTCCTGGCTCCTACATAGAGCTGGCAAATCTGTGACTTGTTAGATCCAGGAAGCTGTCAATGGTTCACTATGGAGTGGATGATGCTGGCAGCTTTGAAGGAGGCTGAGGGGTATCTGCTCCTTTATAGGTTTTCCTTGGATCTAGTAGTGTTTGATCATTGTTGTCTACTACTCCGGTCTTTTGAGGAAGGTCACTAAGCATGTGGTAGAAACTGTGGTTGATTCAGATGCATAGCATCCAAAGCAATTGGTTTATCTTAACCTTTTCCATCAGGTTCAGGCCTGGGACTAAGATGAAGACAGCTTTGACTGCTACAGTTGATTACATTTATCAGGACCTTGATAGGGTCCTCTACTTGATCTAACTGGGTCTCTCAGAGATTTAATACCATTTGTTATAGTTTCTGCTAGGCCTGCTCTATTTTGCAGCAGTTCTAATATTAACTCAGTGGGAGATTTTAAGTATTACCGGTGAGAGAGAGATTGGTCCAGTGTCTACCTTCCTGTGTAGTGGATCTGTTTTCTCTCCTCTACTGTTTAATATCTTTATGAAGCTACTGGGAAAGTTCATATGGAAGTTCAGGCTGCAGTACTATCAATACTGCCACTCTGAGCCCAATTGAAAATCCCATCAAAATCTTGTTTGGATGTTTGGAGGCTGTTGGGGCCTAAATGGGAAGAAGAAAGAAAGCTAAAGCTGAATCTATATAAAATGGCATTGTTGTTTGTACATTGTGATTCTCTGCCAATTCTCAAAGGGCTTGCATTGACTCCAAGAACACAGGGTCCAAATAGGTGGTGCTGAATGAGGAAGTAGAGGCTGTGATCTTCGATCTGCTGGTGGACCATTTTTTTAAAAAAAAATTCAACCTGCCTTATTTTTATATTATTTTTATAAATAATCAAGATGGCATCTCGTGTAGTCCACGATCTTCCATCTTTGGTTATGGGGGGAGAGGTGTTGCCTCCCGTTGATAGGGCGCGCAACTTAGGCGTCCTCCTGGATGCACGACTCAGTTTAGAAGATCACGTTGGACTCGTGGCCAGGGGGGCATTTGCACAGGTTCACCTGGTGCGCCAGTTGCGACCCTATCTGGACCGAGATGCTTTACATACGGTCACTCATGCACTCGTCACCTCCCGGATAGATTACTGCAATGCTCTCTACATGGGGCTGCCCTTGAAGACCACCCGAAGGCTTCAGCTGGTGCAGAATGCGGCCGCGCGGGTTGTGATGGGAGCATCCCGATACTCCCATATTACACCCCTCCTGCGTGAGCTGCATTGGCTACCGGTTGCCCTCCAGGTGAGATTCAAGGTGTTGCTTCTTACCTATAAAGCCCTACATGACTTAGGCCCGGGATATTTGCAGGACCGTCTGCTGCCAGGAACGTTTTCCCATTGCCCTGTGCGCTCACACAGAGAGGACCTCCTCAGGGTGCTGTCGGCCAGACAATGTCGGCTGGCGACCCCCAGGGGGAGGGTCTTCTCTGTTGGGGCACCTGCTTGGTGGAATCAACTCCCCCGGGAGCTCCGGATGGCCCCAGACCTTCGGTCCTTTCGCTGTGACCTTAAGACATATCTTTTCCAACAGGCCGACCTGGACTGATGATAATGGGGTTTTTAATTATGATTTTAAATGTTTTTATTGGTTTTAGTGGGACTTTGCCATAATTTAATTCTTTTTTAATATTTGTACTTATTTGTATTTTATTGTTGTTAGCCGCCCTGTGTCCTTCGGAAGATAGGGTGGCATACAAGTCTCGTTATAAATAAATAAATGGTAAATATATCTAATATTCCTTCCTCCTCCTCCTTTTCCCACAACAACCCTCTGAGATGGGTTGGGGCTGAGAGAGAATGACTAGAATCCAGATTGCTTTCATGCCTATGGCAGGACTAAATCTCAAGAGCCATGGTTTCTAACCTGGTGTGAAAGGACCTTGCTATAGCAACTAATGGCCTTACCATTAGCTGAGTAGACTTTTGTTAATGTGCTCAACTTGAGGCTATGTTGGAGGCCAACTGGGATCTGCAGTAGGTCCAGAAAGCAGCGGCTCATTTAATGACTAGTACACAACACCATAATCCCATGATAACTATCTTGTACATCCTGCATTAGTTTACCAGCAGAATTCTGGATACAATATGAAGCTCTAGTGTTGATTATATAGCCCTATTTTGCCTGGCACCAAAATACCTTCAGGCCTTTATTTGCTTCCGTACAGTAGACAGAATCTTCCAAGGAGATTCTTTTGGGTGTATCTGCTCTGGGTAGCACAATTCCAAGAGGTGTGATGGGCTAAGGACAATAAAGCCCTGTTTCTCTGTCATTGCACTTATATTTTGGAATAATTCTTGAAGCTAGGTTAGACTTTAGCTGTGGCATTCCTGAAGTCGGTGAAAAATTACTCATTTACGATAATTTTATCTTTATTACCATTGCTGTTTGCATATTGCTACATTATGTTATTTCTGTTGTTACAGATATTATGTTATTTTTCTCTTGTGTATTGGGGATTTATGTACCATGGACTTTTTATAGTATTGTATGAATTCTATAAGCCACCATGACTCCAAAGGGGATTAACTGTCCACAGATTTAATAAATAATAAATTCACAAAACTAATTAAAATCACTACTGGCTATTTTATTTATTATTAGTTGTTAAATGCCATATCTTGAGGAACTCAAAACAACATTTGGAAATTTCCTTATGACAACTCTGTGAAATAAAGTTGGGCTGAGAGGATATAATTGGCTCAGGAATCACTCAGGGGGCTTTCATAGTTGAGAATGGATTTGAATGTAGGTTTATGTAGGCATATATATATATACATATATACATATATACATATATACATACACATACACACACACACACACACACACACACACACACACACACACACACATATATATATATATATATATATATATATATATATATATATATATATATATATATATATATATATATATATATATAAAGGTAAAGTTTCCCCCGCACATGCATGCTAGTCGTTTCCGACTCTAGGGGCCGGTGCTCATCTCCGTTTCAAAGCCGAAGAGCCAGCGCTTGTCCGAGGACGTCTCCATGGTCATGTGGCCGGCATGACTAGACGCCAAAGGCGCATGGAACGCTGTTACCTTCCCACCGTAGTGGTTCCTATTTTTCTACTTGCATTTTTACATGCTTTCGAACTGCTAGGTTGGCAGAAGCTGGGACGAGTAACAGGCGCTCACTCTGTTACACGGCACTCGGGATTCGACCCGCCAAACTGCAGATCTTCTGATCGACAAGCTCAGCGTCCTAACCCACTGAGCCACTGCGTCCCATATATATATATATATATATATATATATATATATATATATATATATATATATATATATATATATATATATATATATATATATATATATATATATATATATATGGATCTTTGGTCATTCGGGTTTTTTCCCGCATAGAATTGAAGGTGTAGGAGCAACGTCATCCTCAGGCTTGTGGCTTCAGCTTCCTTCTTCTGGGAGAAGCATGTGGTAGTGGCTGTTTGTTCCTCTTTTTTAAACTGCCAGAGGGGGTGTATTCTGCGGGTGGAGGTGTGCTCTGATTGGGTGGGGGATTAGGTGTGTTCTGATTGGGTGGGAGTGTGTTTTGAATGGTGGGTGTGTTCTGATTGGGTGGGGGTGTGTTTTGAATGGTGGGTGTGTTCTGATTGGGTGGGGGGGGTGTTTTGAGTGGATGGGCTGGTCTCAGCTGCCAGCCTTAGACCTGAGCTGGTGAGTTGTGCTGCTTTTGTTAGGCTTCGTGTTTGTGATGGTGCCATGTTTTTATAGTGGGTGTCAGTTTGCTTATTGTGTGGTTTGGAGGGGTTTAAAGTGAACAAACGAGATGATACCTCTCGCCTACCAGCCATTTGGAAACCCGCCTTGATTGACAGACGAGTCCCAACCACCAAGAATGATACCAGACCCAAACTCATGATAACATCACATGACATCACCACTACACAACCATTCAAAAAGCAAATCCGAACCCACAATGATAACGACGCACAACCACAAAACAGAAACCTAACTACAGCTGCAACATCAGCCACTTTAATCCCCAATCCCATGGCTGGTTGATATTGGTGAATGCTTTGAGTGGTAGGTTTAGCCTCTGGTCCAATTATCTTAGCAGGAAGATACACACAAAGATGTATTTTCACACACGTAACTTTCCAGGTAGCCTATTTTTAAATTTAGTGTGGTGGGGTTTTTTTTTTTTAAATTGGAATTAAAAATAGCCCATTTATTTATTTATTTATTTATTTATTTATTTGATTTATATACCGCCCTTCTCCTGAAGGACTCAGGGCGGTGTACAGGGCAATAAAATAAGAATACATTAGTTAAATAATTAAAACTTGCAATGTAACAGTCAGTAACAAAATCAGCAAAACTCAAGTCATACTTCTCTTTCCTGGTTTAAATCAATCTTTGGGCTAGACAGGACTACTGTTCTCACAATTGTTCTGTTTTTAAATATAGTTTGGACACTTTTTCAAGAGGACCAAATCCATATTTATCAGCAGCTTGCAAAGTTCAGAAAGAGGCAGTCAGATATTATGCAAGCAGGTGCTTCCTTAGAAGCTAGGATTTCTGGACATCTAAGTCAAAATGGTTATAGGGTGCAGTTCTACAGCCTGCAACGAAGAGAAGGCCCCAATACGTCTAAGGAGCAGAGCAGACCCCACTCCACATTGTCAATGAAGAATGCCAGACAACATCCACAGCAAAAAGGCTGTTGGAAAAAGAGGGAAACATTAGTTTAAGGTAGGACAGGTAAAAGTGATTTTAGATTGGTTCTGCTTTTAGCTGGGAATGAAACAAATGCATGAGGATTTAATTAAAAATGGTCAGAAAAGTATGTTCTGTGGATATGAATATGAACCCTAAGCTTTTCCTGTTTTCAAAAAGAAAAAGAAAGGGTGAAATTCAGTTTAATCAGTTAAAAAAAACAAAATTAAACACATCAAAGCTTGTTAGGTTGACATGTGCACAGTTAGATTTTGTATTTAATTTTAAAGGCAGACAATCAGAATTAAAAAATGTAGCCACAATTAAGGAGTTAAATCTTTAATTAAGGAATTGTATTGCAGTAAAGATTCTCTTCTTTAGTCAAATTTTGTGTTAGAAGGAAGTTTTTGTAATAATGAATAATTAATGTATAGGTTACATCACGACAAGCTGGAGCTATAGAAGTTATAATCTTGGATAAATTAGCTATTAGGATTGTATTGGACTTTGTTGTGTCAGAGCGTGGAATCACCACAGTAATAAAATAACAACAAATCATCATAAATCTGAACACTTTTCTTAATTTAGAAATGTGAAGAAATCTCTGTTAGCTCAAAGCTATAAGAAATCATATTCAAATTATGTATCCAAAGCAAATCCTGTTGGGCTAATCCATAACTTTCTATGATAAAAGAAAAGCAAGTTTTCAGAAGCTGAAGTATTTTCTTTTTAAAGAATTGAGTAGAAACAAACATGAATTTAAAACATGCTAGCTGCATTTCTATCACGTAACATATTTGAGCTTGTATAGGCAGAATGCCACATATTTAAAAGAGTATTGTGTACATTAGACATTCTTTTGTGACAACTAGACTGGCAAAACGTATGTATTTTTCCACTCTTATTGCATCTGCAGAGACTTGGATTGTGTTCCTTTTTAACATGACCCATTCTCTGCTAATGAGAAAGGAGCTGCAAGAAGATTTTAGGGCCTTTTTGAAGACTATTCTTAGTATCTGATAGATAAAATTCCAAGCACTTTGAGTTGGGTGCAAAATGAGTGGGTCCAGTAAAGAGGTAGGTAGGCATGATCTTGTATGGTTAGCTGGGAGGAGTTTCATCCTATAACAGTTGTGGAAGTGTACCTACAAGTGTACCTACAAGTGGATCAGTTAATCTGCCCACTTGTTTGTTAAAAATCCATGTCTGTCCTCGTTAGTGAAGAAAATATATGTTTTATCCAGGTAGTGTTGACTTACTCTCTGAGGAATGGGATGGAACTGACTGGATTGAAAGTGGTGATGGTGTGCCTTCTCCTCAAGAAATTATTGCAGAACCCATCAAGTCAAAAATAACTTTCACCCAGTTTCCAACTGCTTTCCGGGGAAGCTTGTTGAGAAGGTGATCAAGTTGCAGTTTCAAATGGACCTAGATCCATTCATGTTGGATTTCAGGCCAAAGAATAGCACTAAAATGGTATTGGTACATTTGTTGATGTCATCTGGTGTAATTCTGATGAGGTGGTATAACCATTCGTACTTTAATTGATCTCTTGGCAATCTTCAATGCCATCAATCATGTAGTTTTATGGACTGAATATAAAGATGGAGTAGGCAACACAATTCTCCATTCTCCATGGCTAGTTCTTGTTGCTGTTGGCAGGAATGGGGAGAACAAAGTCGTTAAATTGCAGGGTGCAAAAAGGCTTGACCCTCATTTAACATCTACATGAAACTGCTCAGCAAGGTCATCCATCAGATTCTGATGATTCTCAGCTTATATCTCAACTCCTTACCAACAAAATGATGCATCAAGATTTTATCCTAGTGAGAGAAGACTGGGATCTGGATGGGGAGGCACAGACTCATCCTGGTTGCTGCAGATACACAGATCTTCAAATATGGGATCTTGAATCTCTAGTTGCATCCCCCCAGATGGAACTGAAAGGAAACCATGACAGTCTGTAGACAACCACACAGATTACCTTTGGAAATCTAGGCAAGACCAGTGTCAGTTACAAAACAAAGAACATACTTTAAGCCTTGGAAACAACAAAAGTGTGAGAAAGAACGGTAGAGTATTATTAGAGTATAAGAGGGAGAAGGGAAAACTCAAGATTTTGTTAGTAGTCTATATCAATAAAATATAGTTACAATCAGATATGTGGAGTCTGCTTCCTAATCTGGCCTCTCCTGAAAGGCTGACTGGATATTCCTGGTCTCTCAGCTCTCATTCAGAGCAGACAGCAGCTGTAACTTGGAAGATCTTCACACCAATTGTACCTATTTCTATAACAGCAGGCCACTCTCATGATCATTCATGCCTTATTTACCTCATACAGTATGTGGACCAATACAATGTGCTTTACATAGAGCTGCCTTTACAGACCACTCAGAAACTTCAGCTGGTTCAGAATATGGTGGCACAAGCAGTTAGAGGCATGTTTTGGAATGCCCATATAACACCACTGCTTCACAAAGTGCAGAGGTTACTGGCAGGCTTCTCAGTGCTATTCAAGCACTGGTTAACAAAGCTCTACATGGCACAGGACCTTGTTATTTGAGGAAACTGCTCATATGTATTATTTCTACACATCCTGTGACACCCGACAGAATGTTCCAACCCGTTTCATTAAACAAAGTCAACTAATGGGACGCAGGAATCATGCCTTCTGTCACAGTGCCTACCTGCTGGAAGAACATCCACCCTGAGATATGAACAGTCCCAATCTTGCTGTTTTTAAAATGTACCTAGAAACCTGGCTCTTTCTCCATGCTTGGGCAAAGGTAGACTGTGAATCCTTTGTGAAAGGTTTTTATGTCAGTTCCACTGTGCTGTCTTCTCTATCTGTTTGCTGATGTTGTTCTATATCATTGGTTTTCACCTTGTATGCTGCCCACTGGTGTTGAGAAATTGGATGGCTTCAGAAATGTGAATTATAAACAAACACTTCAACAGTAGTTCACCTTTGACTATCTTCTTAATGCATCAAATGACCTTTTGTGAAGAGTGATGTTGGCTATCAGGGTTTAATAATCATGTTCTAGGTAACGGTTTTCCTGAAGTTTTGCCTCCAACTATGGCTGACATCTTCAGAACAAGGTAGTCTGCTGGGCAGATCAGCAACCGAGGAGGGTCTGACTTGGCTCCTGTCTTTACAGCCAGGTGTCCTGACTTTTGATTGATCTTTATCCAATCTGGTTTCCAGTTGATGCAGAGTGGTTCCTGATTGGTCTTTGTTTAGGATTCTGACTGGTTTTGAAGTGCTGATTCTTAATTTCCTGCTTCTTAGTTTGTATGAGGTTCTATTTGGCTTATGTGAAACCTTATGTAAAGCTTGCAAATATACCAAAGCTTATTTAGTTAGGAAGGGAATACATTAACAAAATTTCAAAGCAAGGAACAGAGTCTGTTGGGGAAAAAATGGAACAAGAAGGTCAGGAACTGAGGCAGCCTTAACACTCTCTTGGCAAAGTATCTGGCATCTTGTCAATCTTCCACTATTTACTCTCCGTGTTCTCAGACTCAGATTATCATTTAGTGAGTTATTTAGTTGTGATTCTGGATTGCACTGGAATAAGCATTTTTTACTTTTAAAGATTACTTTTGTGGTGGAATGCATAGGTATGTTATAAATGTACAATTCTGAAGCTAATGGCCTTTTAATTTCTAACATTATCTTCTGTACTAATATTTGAAAATCCAGCAGTTTACTCAGTAGGCAAGAAGCATATGTGAAGACATTAACATTCTGATTAGAAAAAGTTTTTTTTTTTAAAAAATTATATATATAAAATCTAAGAAGCATTACCAAATTACCAAATTCCTAAGATATAAAATATAATGCAAGATATAATTAACATAAATGAAGACATTATTGATCCAAAATCTAAAAATCATTATATGATTAAGATTACTTGTTAAAAATCTTATAAGTCACTAGGTGATTCTGCAAATATTATAGCATGGGGGAGGCAAATATAATTCCTTATTTGAAAAAAGACCTATTTCAGGTAGCTGCATGTCTTATCAAAGCCTGTTATGAAAAAGAAAAATCTGGAATAGTTGACCCTTCCAGCTTAGACAACTTGATTTGTAAACCTTCATTTCATTTTAGGAGAGCAAGCAGCTGTGTGTTACTAAAGACCTCTGACTCCTGGGTCTGAAAAGATGGGAAACTGAAAGAAGAACCTGGTTTTACTTAATTGCTTGATTCTAGAATTTCCATAGATTAATCTTACCCACCACACTTCAGAAATTCTGGTTTTTGTTAACTCTTTCTTCAAGGGTATGTGGGAGTATATTCTCCTCCTAGCAGGGGTAGGCAACCTTGGCTCTTTTATGATTCATGGACTTCAACTCCCAGAATTCCTGAGCCAGCACAGCTGGCTCAGGAATTCTGGGAGTTGAAGTCCACCAGTCATAAAAGAGCCAAGGTTGCCTACCCCTGTGGACCTAGCACATTCATCTGTCAAGGTGTCACACATCTCCCTAGTTCGTTCAGAGAGATCATTTAGAAGCATGAAGCTAATGATTGTTTCAATCTTAAATTGAAAAGTGTTTTTTTCTTCTTTGTTCCTGGAAACATTTTTTTCCCTTCATGCCATAAGAACAATGAGATTTCCTCCAAATACATGTTTTTTTATTACATAGTCTTCCAAAAACTGTAACGCAGTTCTTGTTAACCCAGCAATGACAGATTCCTAAATACATCAATTGAAGGATTTATTTTCTCAAAATAAACAGAGAACATTCCAAAATTGTAGGCTATCTACATACCAAATGTATAGCACTGAAGAACAAACCACTTCAGTTTCTTTGAATGATTCAATACACTTTTACTTCAATGAACAACGATCAACATTTCTAAATGTTATACCAAGTATTTTTCATGGGAGTACTAGCTTGAATCTTTAACTCTAAGGAGACCACTGAAAATCGAGAGTGTTTACAAAGTGGAATGTATCTGTTCTCCATTCATTGTTTTTTATATTAGCCTCGTTCCAGCTAATATGTAACTCTGGGATTGTACCTACAGATGATAATGATTTTTTAAATATTCATTTTTCCCCAATTTGGTTGGCAATTTAAAATAAAACAAAATTGTGACCTACATTATCATACAATATAGGGCAACAAGATTCAATGGGATTTTCAGGGGGCAAATCTCAGAGTAATCATTTTTTACAATTTGTTGAGGAAGGATTTCTCAACAGGAAAAGCCTGCCTTACAGAACGATTAGTTTTTCTTCAGTTTACTGAAAGATAGTCTATGACTAATGACTATCTGAGGGTGATAAGAAAACATGCCTTCTCAGGCACTTCATCAACCTGGTAAAACAGAGAAAGGATAAGTCAGCAAATCTTTTGGCTTTGCCAAGCATACAGTATAACATTCCATAGCACCAGTGGGATACACATCCCATTCTGTCACTAGAACAGGATACCCTTAGAAGCAGCAAAACTATTCCCAAGTAGATAAAAATCACCAGATCAGATCAAGTCAGTCATCTAAATAGCATTGCATTCTTCCATCTGCTAGCAAAGCCCACTCACTCAGCTATCACTGGAACCTTTGAAAAGGGCTTCAAAGGAGGATATATTTCTCCAGTTATTTTATTTTTAATCTTTTGGTTAGATGAATACAGCACTGTTAAAAAACTATCTAGCTATCACAAGTACAATAGTATTGAATTAGAGTTTTAAAAATTATTTGGAGGAACATTTTACAAGATTAACAAAATGTCCCTTCGAAGCTAGTGCCAAGGCACTACAGCCTATCAGAGGTTTGCCAAAAAGTGCAAAGTCCAGTCCATGATTTCTGGGTACGTGATCACATACATGCAGCTGAACTTAATTACTGACAGGAATGTGGTTAAGGCACCAGGCTAGAAACCAGGAGACTGTGAGTTGTGATTTTGCGCCAGTCACTCTCTCAACCTCTGTCTCTTGATTTCTAGCCTGATCCCTTAAACAAACTGGCTCAATTATATATAAATTATATATAAATACATAAATTCTAACACTGATATTAATAGCTCACATACTATATCAAACTTTTTTTATTTTTCTCAGTAACTCAGAAAGAAAAATCTATAAACATCTGTTATCATAATGAGATCATTAAGAAATGATTATTTCACAGGAAAGTTAGCATACAGCTTGGTGCTGTTTACTGGTTCTGAAATTACCATCAGTAGCAATAAAGAGCAAATACTACATTTCTACTCACATAGTTAAGACTAACCTTGTTGAAGTTATTTAATTTATTTCAGTATTCACCTTATTAATATCCTTCACTTATACATTCTGTCCTTTGGATAAAATAATTCCAAGACAGTGCAAAATATAAAATATACCGTGCATCATTGCCAAAAACACACAAGGAGCCTTTTTTTTCCCAACAAAAAGAATCACACAAAAGAGAAGATAGATATAAATCAACAGACAAAATCTGAAGAAGACCCAGAGCCACATTACAGTCCAAACAACTGTAAAAAATAGTTTTTATCTCAAAGTATTGCCAAGTGGGGCCTATCTCAAATTCTCTCATTATATGCCATTCCCACTGGAAGGGATCACAAGTAGGACCTAACCAGTGTTAAAACCTGAGTTTAACATTACTGGGAAAACCATTCATTATACATTCATGGTTCTTAAATTATGAAAGTATTTACACACAAATAATATATTGGGTTTATAGGCAACCAGTGCAATATTTTGAGGATCAGTATCACCTGGCCCCTTTTATTTCAGAGCTACAGTTCTTGGTTAATGTTCAGCATGCTTCTTGTTATGTACTGGGTTTTGGTGATACACCATGTGGGTTGCTGGAGCAGCTAACGGCTCTCCAGCAATCCAGACTGTCTCCTGTCCTGCAATTGGCTAGCCCCAGGCGGCAAGAGTTGGTTCAAACCTATTGGCTGCCGCCTAGGGGCTAGACTATATATTGCGGCTGGTTGCAGCCCATGCTTCAGTACAGTTCTAGCAAGAAATAAAGTATGAGTTATCCTGTACTCAGCCTCGTGTCATCATTCCTGCACCTAAGAGCCCACTATATAACACTTCTATACAGAAGAAATGCATTAGACTGCATTATAATTATCACTAAAATGCATCTTAAAGGTTAGACTGTATTCTCAGAATGTGACACTTTGTTTTTACATAGAGTAATCTTTCTGCATGCGGGTCAACTGAAATGTTAGCTCAGATATGGACATAATATGCTATTACTTTGAGAGCTGACAAATTTCAAAATATATAGGGCCCCAAAACTTGAGACTGATAATCTGACAAAGAGGATATACATATTTCACTTAGTTCTATATCTATATCTGAGAGCCAGCAACATGATTCATTTCCAAGCAAATTTTTACACACACATTTATAAGTGTTCCATAGATATAACAATGCTGTCAACAAATAGCCACAGTTGACAACATCCCAAAGTGTCTGTCAAAATATGTTAAATGGTATCATTTAGCTTTCTTCACAAAATAACAGAATCACTAAAAAGTATGGTCTTGTAACACCTTTTTTTAATAGAAGCTGCAGAAAATCTTTAAATCTCTCAAGTGGAACCAGGATTATACAGTATATCTTTCCCAATCTTTATTAACTGGTGACCTTTGCATTTTGAAAAATCACTGGGCACACATTTCATAACAAACAGTGATTTTCCAGAAAAATGGTGAATCAATATTTATTAGGAAGTTACATAATGCCTGAATGATATTTTACAATGAATGGTTTGGGGATTACAGGAGCTGATATGTTCTTGGATATGAGATATGTTGTTTTTCCTGCAGTCTAAGTCAAAAGGCCCATGAAGAGCCATGATAAGTGACCAGGGGAGAAAGAATGTGCCTGCAGCAAATTCAACTGTCTAACAAAGGATCATGAATGAGGCATCATAATTTGCCTGGATACCAAACCATATCAGGAAAAAAAAACCCCAAAAATGTTCTTAAAATTGGAACAGACAAATGCAGCTGTGTTGGTCAAATTTATTCTACAATTGTCAACTTTTGAGATTTATTTTCCACAGACAGACTGGTAGCTTGAAAACAGCTTTGTAATAATTAGATTTATTTTTTTATAAACAACCTAATATCCTTTTCAGTTATAATTCCAGCAGTGACACATGGCCAACTAGTATTTTTAACAGGTCATTTGCATTTTCACTATTATATGAAGACTAAGCAGATGTAAAATAATGCAAAATATTACTTTTTATTGCCATGTTCATAGTAACTTCATTATAGTCCAGGAACAACAATGTAAAAATCATAAAATATGTGAAGCTCGGCTACTGAATATATAGTATATTAATAGTTAATAAGTGGATCCTTAATAATACCATAACAAACATTATAAACAAACCCTAGAATTTAGCTAACTTGTAATTTGGGCTGCTGACAGAAACAGAAACATTATCTGGATGATTAGAAAGAGACATTAAAAAATAAAATTTACTTCCTATCTATAAATATCTCTATACAAATTTAATATAGAAAAAATGAGCAAGAGCTTCAGCAGGTTCAAAATCAAAACAACAAATGTATTCACTTTTTAGTATTCACTTTTGTATGTTACATCTACCTAAGCAGTTGTAAGAGCATTAAAACATGGCTTTGAAATTCTCTACAATAGGGCATGAGTAAGCATGGTAGAAAAACATGGTGATTTTCACCTAGGATTCAGTTTCTAGAATTTCAAAGTTTGGAATAATCACTTCATTTATGCCCATTTATTAACAGTGAAACAACATATTTTAGCATGATAATTTACAGAAGTGCTAAAGGAATACTTCTCAATTTTTTTCCTTCATTAGCCAAAACTGCGTATTAGAAAGTTCATTTTTCCCCAATGTAAGTAAAACCCTTAAAGTCAATTTAAGTGTTCCTGTCGAGAATGGATAATGAGTTTATGTGTCATTATCCAAACAACAACAACAACAACAACAAACCCACTTTTACCCAATTGTGGGCAATTTATCCAGGCTGGGGAAGCGTTGTGCTAAACTTTCACACCCATATATTTACATGGGGAAGATAAGATATTCTTAATAGTTACTGATTGGTGTATTGAACATCAAAAGGCTGTATTTTTTATGTTTAATGGAAATGCAAATCACTTAATTTGGCACTTTTTACTGACATGGCAACTCATCCTGCTATTTAGAAAATAATACTTGCAAATGTTGGATGATAGTTACTAACAGAGAAAGAGTCTTACTGAATAGCAAAAACAGTAACAGCTTTTATATAAATAAGCCAATGTTCTAAAACAAATCCCTCTCATAAGCACATTCTGTAAAATCACCAGTGAAATAACCAATATTCTTTATCAATCTCACCACTACGGATTCCTTGCCTCTATTGGCAAGCAATATTTTTAATGTTTTAACCATGTTTCAAAGTAACACATAGTGAGAATTCATTGGAGCAATTGTTTTGTCTACACTGTGCAAATGTGAAGGGGTTGTCTAACTTACCAAACCTCTTATAACCAAAGGACTGAACCTCTTCCTCTTCGACAAAATCGTCTGTTAAAAAAAAAGTTACAAAGTTATGAACATCAATACTGTATAAACATCAAGATGAGAGAGATTAGGATACATAATTTAGATTTTTATGTATTATAAATATATATGAAAATACATCCAGACCTACCGAAAAATTTGCATAGAAACTGCATTTAAATGTATCATTTGATACAAAGTAATATGAAAAATATCAACATTAATCCCCTCTTAATGCTATTTATTTCCTGACTCTTTGTTTTAATCATGAAGCTCTGCTTGTCTGATTCACAAATATATCATCTGGTCGTAGTCAGCAATCTGTGTATGGAAATTATTGGGTGGTCCAATATGTAGTGTAATAGAACAGTCCAGTTTTTTCTTACAAAACATTTTAGAAAGAAAACTACATTTGGCTTAAAATGTATTGTCGTTGCCAACTACAGTAACACTAACAAAGAAAGATATTTAACTCCATCCTGATTTGGAAGAGGAGAAAAGGAACCCAGATGAACAACAGAGAAGACCTCCTAGTAAGAAATTTGGAAGTTTCTCATCTCATTCACAGACATTCTTTCTATAGATTTTTTTTTTAAAAAAATAGGTACAAATAAAATTGTGGTCAACAAAATTGCCAAGTATCCACTTTACCATCATTTATTAATATATGCATCTGATAGGCATTATGCAAGATTCATGACTCTGTTTGCAGATTTGCACTGGAAGTTGGAGAAAACTTGTAAAATGATCTGAAAAACTGCCTTAAAATACAGAACCAAAATCGTAAACTAATATAATTATGAAGAAGCAAAGCCCACCTACCACAAAGCCAGAGGAAAAAAGGAAAAAAAAAGATTGGTGTCTTATTTCATTTAATGATTTGTTCACACATGTATGCATAAATATCTATCAATAATACTGATATCCTGCTCTCTACTTGAATCACCCCAAGCAGATTGCACTGGTTTAAAACTTCTTTACCTAACGTGTTCCACTCCAGATTATTGGGGCACAATTCTCATAACTACAGTCACTGTGGCAACGCACATCTGGGGTCCTAAGGACTACAATCTCAACACAAATGGAGGTATATGAAATGAAGTTGATTAGACTGGGTTCTATGGAATCTGAGGCTTCCTCAAAAATTAGGTGGGTGGACTGCTATAACGGACAAACAGGAGGAACATGGAAAAGGGGAGGAAAGGGAAAGGAAAGAGTTTGCCTCAGACAGCCAATTTTCTATTCAGTAACTGTATCAGTTTATTAGTAGTTCCAGGATATTTTTCTTTAAATTACAGTTACTGACCCCCTCATTTGAAAATTCTTAGCATAGATCAGGGGCAGGCAACCTTGGCTCTTTTATGACTCGTGGACTTCAATTCCCAGAATTCCTGAGCCAGCCATGCTGGCTCAGCAATTCTGGGAGTTGAAGTCCAGGAGTCATAAAAGAGCCAAGGTTGCCTACCCCTAGCATAGATTATAAAAATGTATCCATAATATGAAAGATAGTTTTGTGTCATGATTAAAGGTACCAGACTAGGAAGAGCTTTGGCCTGCATAAGCATGAAGCCATCTGGATGACTTTGGGCCAGTAACCCTCTCAGTTATTGGAGAAGAAGACAATGGCCAACCATTGTGAGCATAAATGGATATTTAATTATTAAGAAAAATAATCAAATAATCAAGACGAATGCTAAAGCTTTGTCATACCAACTTCACAAAGCCAGACAACTAGAAACTAAGGTGGATGCCATAACGAACAGATATGACCCATAATTAGTAACAAAAGGATCCAGATATGACCCATAATTAGTAACAAAAGGATCAGATGCTTCCACAGGCTGTATTGGATAAACACTACACAAGCTTTCTTGCTAGTTTCAGGCACTCCATCCTCCCTATTTGAATTGGATCTTTTAGATGATCTGAGCCTCAAATAGAAATAAAAGTATGAAAGAACAAAAGGATAAATCATTAGAAGGGAACAACTTGTGATCTACAGTAGATCCAAATATTCATTCAACTATATAACATTCACTAGATTAGAAGTTACGTAACATGAAAAAAGTAAGTGGTGTACAGAACATATATTTTCTTCCCAAACAATGGCTGCAAGCAAGGCTAAGAGAACTGAAATTACAGAGCAGAGGGAATTAGTTCTAGCAAGCTGGACTCATGGTATCTCTCATATTAATAACTAAGAACAGTGTTTGGCATGAAAACATAAGGAATGAGAAAGAAATTAAGATAAAAAATGATTCAGTATGTGGTTTCCAAGTTTTTAAGTCAATCAGTCTAACTGCAAGTTTTTATTATTCAGCAAGTTTTATACTGAACAACCAACGTTGTTTACGTTTATTACATACACCAGTATTAAACTCTGTCTGATTATAACCTACAATTAGGCAAAACTGTGCATAACAAGGCAACATTTTTTGAATCAACATAAAAGCATGCACCCAAATTCCAAGACCCAGTATTTCAGTGGGATTGAAACTTGGCAAAGCTGTGCCCGCTTCAGTGCTGTTTTGATTATCATTTCTAACACTCTCTACCAGCTTCCTACAAAAAAAGCAATGGGGAAGCAGCAGGATGTGAAAGATGCTCCTATGTTGTTGTTGTTTTTGCCAGCCCATGATTATTCTGTTACTCTGTTTTAGGTAAAGAAATATTCCTGAAACATCGACCCAATGGGTCACAAGTTCCTTAGTAAATTCTAAAGAAAGTGGGGGGGGGAGAGAGGCAAAACTGACTTGCCAACAACACAAAGCTTAGCAATCAGAAAGGATGGTGACCAACAAACAATGTTTGATTTTACACTTGCCTCAGTATGGAGTCTGCACTGTTAGTAGCAGACTTGTGAAGTATGTCACAAGAATACATTCACAGTCACCTACATAGTTAAATAAGAATTCAAATCTGACTCTCTATACTTCTAAATTCATTGATTTAATATTTTCCAGGAGGGGCTGTTTTTAAGCAATATCTTGAAAAGGGGTAGTTAGTATGTTTCCATCCAAAACACATTGTATCAACAAAAAAAGTGAAGTAAAATTGGCATAATTTCTGTACTGATGTTATATATCTATATGATGTAGCATATATACATAAGTCATTGAGCTCAAGAAAGAAAATTGGAAGCTAACAGCAATATTTTATACTCATATAGATTTAAATCCTTTTCTTTCTCCGATAGTTTGTCAGTTCCAAGAGTTTTTGGATTTCAAGATGATTTCAGTGGGACTGTTACAATCGTACTGGTAAGCTTTATTAATGTCGTTCTTGGCAAATGTAAAAGGGTTAAGTTCTTGTAAAATATAAATAACTCAAACATGATTTTAACAAAAAGTACTCCAAAATTGAGAACTGTTAAGAGAAAATGTTGTCGTTAAATTTATCCTAAATTTAATCACCAACTGCTTTTGGAATTTTAATCACGTATACATGAGTGGATCTTGAAAGTTAGTATAAAACATATGCTGTTCTGAAGGAATCATAGTGTTTCTTGAAGGTTCTAAATAAGTTAATAATGAAGAATTTGAATTTGCTGTGTATACAATGGAATTAATTTTCTATTTAAATTTCTCAGTATTAAGTAACATATTTCAGTCTGATAGAAATTAAGACATATCATTTATGTTTAAAGATTTCTTCCATATTAAAAAATATTTATTTTCTTAAAGCCAATTATATTCTTGCATAACTATTGCACTTAAACTTCAGTTTTGCGGCATAATTTTTGTACAGACATTTGCCATACTTGCATAAGCAATATTTGAGCCTTAATAATAAGGCACTGTAAATAAAGTTAAAATATTTCAAAAATTTAAATGACTGATACAATGGTGCTGAAATGTTGTGTACAGGTAATCCTCATTTAGCAAGCACAACTGGGACTTGCAGATTGTTAGGCAAAGTTATCACTAAGTGAAACCACAACTGTCTTTATGATATCTTACTTCAGCTTCCCTTTGTGCTTTACAGCTTTTGGTTTTTTTACAGAAGGTTGTAAATGCAAGGATTGGTCATAAACTTACTTTATCATCACTGTTGTAACTGTGGATGGTCACTGAATGTTGTAATCACTAAATAAGGAATACCTATACTCAAAGAATGAAATCAGGCATGTAACCAAAAGAAAAGATTACAAATGAAAAGTGAATTGAATTGTCCTCACACAAAAGATGCTCACAAAGAATAGATTGACATATTGTCCATTCCTGATGTATTTCTGATCTTTGGGAATATCTGGTAATGTCATTCATCAGAATCAGCTAATTTAAACTAAGTGGGTGCTGTAGATCCAATTGCAGATGTATTGTTCTCGGCAATAAAATTGTTGCTGTATAAGTACATTTTTAATAGTAATTTTATTAAAGATTTTACAACAGTAAAAGTTTGTATAACAATAAATCTAATTTTCCCAAACTACTGATTTTATTACAGCAAAGGTTTTTACAGCAATACAAACTAATACAAACTGAAAGATCCTCACTTAACAATGGCATGAAGGAAAGAGTAAGAAAAAAAGTGTTAGAGACTCTCTTCACTCTTGCCTCCTATCTTTGGCTCCTTAGACTGGAGAACCCCTGCAAACAGCATCAGTAAAAAAAAACCTCTGTTCCCAGCAGAGAAATAGACAAAGAAAGAGTTTAAGTTTCTACTGAGGAGCCCTCAGACATCTGTACAGGAACACTCAGTCCTAAAAAAGGTGCCCACAGCTTTTTAAGAAAACATCAATTTACCTTAGTAAGAAGCAAGAGGTGAAGAAGAAACTCAAAATTATCCTGCTTTGACTCTCTTTGGTATAAGATAAAAGGAGAGATAAACTCTGTCAGGCTTTCAATATATTCCTATAAGAACAGAATTTTAGTGTTCTTATGGCGTTCTGTTTCCTTACCTGGTCTATTTTAAAGGGCTGTCAGGTTTAGTATTGAGGATTCAGATGACAAGATTTTTTTTTTGTTCAAGGCTGTAATAATGCCAGTGCTGTAAACATAATCACAATGATTTCTGTGCAACTAGGTTCAAATGGCAAAATAAATAAAATTGAGAATTTCACTATTGGCAAATGCTACTGGAAGATCTGAAAATGGTAATTCCATCTCTGGACATTAGGGAAGGATGAAGTTAACTTTTGAAACCAGATCAGATATTTCTTCCTGAACTGCATGGAAGAACTGCTGCCTCAAATTTGTGTAGAAGATAGCATACCACATTCACTTGTTTCTCAGATTTTTCTGAACCAGTCTTAATGTATTCAGCATTAAACTTTTTTTTCATTCTGATATCCCTTGTGTATGGCATTCACAAGTAAATATCATCTTTATAGCAACTGCAACTATATTATGGGTCTTTGTCTTTTGTACTTTGTGTGTAATTGTTCAGGATATTTCAAGAAAATGTAAACTAAAAGTTATTTTAACATTGTGTGAATATCAGAATGATCTTCTGGTGCTGGCAGAGTAGGTATGTTGCTTTAGTATGTTTTACTTCATACGTTTGTAAAAAATGTGCACATTTTTATGATTACATTGCTGGGCAGGAAATGAAATCATGGATTCAGTAAACTAGTTTAAAAGTACACATTATAGTTTCTAATTATTTTTTAAAAATAACAGAAAGAAGAGACACAGTCATATAATCTAACACTAGCTTATTTACCCATGGCTTACTTTAAAAAGTCACACATTAAGTTTAATTTACGGAATGCAATAAGTAAAAAGTCACCTAAGTGAAAGACAAGTTAATCATCCTTTGGTTTATCATGATGTGTGAATCTATCCAATAAGTCATCAAAGTCTCTGAAAATATGATAATATATAACCTGAAAGAAAATTCTGAGAAGAGTTAGTAAGAACAAGATTACTAAGGCTCTTCAGTAATCTATCTGGGGGTCTCCGGATTTTATTGTTTTCAATTTATTGTTTTCTTTAGATTCTGCATCCAAGAAACAGGTTTTTACTTTTCTGTGTATGGGTAAACTTCATAATTACAAAGGGATGTGCAAATGCTGATTCAAATATATTGACTGGAACTTGAAAATCTATCCATTGGTCAGGGACAGGTTGCATTCTCTGACTCCTAAAAATAACATTAAGGCAAGGGGAAACATCAGTGCAGTTGTTCATATCACTAAAGGAAAAACTCAGAAATTTCTTTATCTTTTTTTGATAGATACTCAGCTCCTCTTAGGCCTGAAAAGCTGAAATAGAGCATATTCTAGTCTCATCTTTTGGTCAAGAGACCAAGAACCCCCAACAAGAGAAATTCAATCTGGCTGCATAACCATATCATGCTAGTTGCTAGTTGATAATTCACTGTTCCTCTATTGCTTTCTAAAGCTATCTTTTCTTTGCAGACCTTAGGTTTTTTTAGTTACTAAAACTAAGGACCAAGCTAGTTTATTTTTAAATGAGAGTCACTTGTATTATCTAAATGCTGTGATAAAAGTACAGCCAATAACTTTAAATACATTTTTGTATGTCCACTTAATCATAACTGTATTCTTGCTTTCATTTAGAAAACGTAAAACAGCTGTATTTTTGCCATATACTTAATGTTTACATTCCTAAAAATTTGTACTCCATTACATAGCATTTTATAGCCTCTGCTGATATGTTACATTAATAAATCTACATAATACAACAAACTCAGATTTCAGATTCTTTTCCACTATAATCATTTAGCTTCAGTTGGCAACCAGTTATAAAATCACTATTTTGTGTTCATTTAGGTCCAAACACCTGAAGGCAAGATAAGAAGCAATGGATGGAAACTAACCAAAGAGAGAAGCAACCTATAACTAAGGAGAAATTTCCTGACAGTTAGAACTATTAATCAGCAGAATAACCTGCCTCCAGAAGCTGTGAATGTTACAACACTGGAAGTTTTTAAGAAGAGAACGAACAGCCATTCGTCTGAAATGGTATAGGGTTTTCTTCCTGAGCAGGGGGTTGGACTAGATGATCTCCAAGGTTCCTTCCAACTTTATTACTATTACTAAATGTTGATCTGAGACCAGGGCCTAACAGTGGTGAAACTTCAAAGTAGGAGAGTGAAAATGATATTTTTCACTCATAAGAATTTTCTCATATTTTCCTCTTTCTTTTCTTTTTTTCTTGTTAGCCATTTAATGTTGAAAAAAGTTGAAATTTGGAAAAGAAGCTCAATTTTTAAGAATAAAAACTTTCACTATGGCAGAAGGAAAACAGTCTTCTTCATCAATTTGATTTTGCCCAATCTTGGTGAATAGAAAAGCAATGAAAATTTTACAAATAGATTTATCTTTACTGTGACCCCATGTACTTGAGCATCAGGGATTCTTGACGGTTATTTGTCACATAATATTAAAAATAATGAAAAATATATTATCCTTTTTACATATATTTACCAATGTCATTATTCTGATACTTTACAGTTCTACATAAAAAGTGCGGCAGGAATAGAGACAACTATATAATAAGTCTAAGGCTTAAACTCTGCTAAATTTAAAAAGTTCCAAATACAAAGAGAGGGTGCCAAGAGAGATAAACAAATTAGCTAAATTAATGATCCAATATTATGAAATATATTTATTTGACACCATACATAATTTTCATAACTCTTGATTAATCAGTTCATTTGAAAATGTTCACTGAGGGATGTTTTAATGAAGTCCTGATTTTAAAATTGTATTATTATTATTCTGGATATCTGAGAAAACATTCCAAAATTACTGGGAAATCTTTGCAAGAAGAGGTTAATTGTGAGTTCTGAAAGAGATGGGGAACACTACTGTAGTTAGCAAAAATCTCAAATTCTAAAAATTAAAATAGCAAGAGCACTTAAACTTATATTCCGCTCCACAGTGCTTTGCAGCACTCTCTGAACAGTTTACAATGTCAGTTTACAATATTGCCCCAAGAATCTGGATCCTCATTCTGAAGGCTGAATGGAAAGCTGAATCAACCTTGAACAGGTCAGGATTGAACTCCTGGCAGTAGGCAGAGTTAGCCTGCAATACTGCATAAAAGCTGTAACATTTTTTTAAAAAATGTATCTGATTAATTCGATCGAGTGAAAAATCTCACCAATGCTATGTTATTCACACCTACATACATATGAATTGAAATTGAGTAATTGGGATGCCTTTTAAACAAGCCTGCACAAACTTAGGTTAGAGTTAACAGCAATTATTCACAGAAAGCATCCTTTTAGCAACTGATCTGTCTGCAAGTGGCATGTCATTTCAGTTTATCAAGTATGCAAGCTACATAAATAAATATTCACAATCACTGATAAGGGAGCAATGTTTTTATCAAGTGAAGATCCATCATGATCTACATTATATACAAATGTATACATTAGGTAAAATTCTTGCTGGTATTACTATGATTAGCTTAGCATTTGGAATAAAGAGCAAAAAGATAACATTTTCTTCCTTCTTTATTCCTAAATAAAGCCCCTGCAAAAAGGGCTTAACCTTCCCTTTTTATGAAAATAGCACATTAAGTTATTTACTAAGCAAACATGCAATGTTTTTCATTTGCTAATGTCATCACATTGATCTTGGTAGGAACATGAAAAATAAATATGAGCCCCTGGTGGTTTTACTGATAAAAATAATTTTAATTTCTAATTATCTTAAGCATAATCGACTGTCCTCACTACCAGATGATATTCAAAACTTACTTTCATGTGTGTGGGCTTAACAGAACTAAATGCTATTCCCTATAGACTGCTTCTCTGGCAACAAAAAATGACTATACTGAATAGTGTTTTTATTGGTCTCTGGAAAAAACAATCACTCTTCCTGCCTTCTTGGCATCAACAGCCCCATACCATACTTCAAACAGCATGCTAGGATTCAGTCAGTTTTCCTCATATCCATACATGTGCGTGTTTATCCACATAGTTACTAAGATTATTTCTGAAAATCTACACTTGAAAGCTCACAACTATTTCCTGTATGGTTGAAAACATTTGATCCCAGGGTGCACAGAGATTTGTGCTTACTCTGCAGATTACTTGGCGTATTATTACTTTCATTAATGAGATGTGCACTGTAACGTATCTTTTTTATTAAGGTCCAAAATATGCCAAAGAGAAGATTCATTGGCGAAATTGAAAATGACACAAGCAATGGGAACCCAAAACGCTTTCCCTTAACGTGTGATTCAAAGGCTGGTGGGGGCAGCTGGGTTGTAAACTTGAGCTTTCGGCATATGCAATGCACAGCAAAGGCCAAATATTTTTCCAGTCTATAGATCTTGAGGGAAAAAATGCCAAATATATTTCATAAGGCAGTTAAGCCTCTACTGGAATCTAATCACTGCCAGATGTCTAGAAGAACATCACGAAATGCTGGCAACCCCCCACTGGTCTCTCCAAAAACTGCACAGGCAAATTTTAAAACTTTTTTTTTAGATAAGTGGCCAAGAAATATGTGCTACAGAAAGCAGAAATCATGCGAGTGAACACTCTGCACCCCTGGACTGAGTTTTTTTTTAATTTTAAAAAAATCCAAAAAGAAGAGTCTCTAAACAACTTACAAGAACCTGGGCTTTTCTTTAAGAACAAATGGCAGTTTTCATTCTTAATGACTAGAAATCCACCCAACTTCAGTTTCTCTTACACACAAACACACACAAAACATAAACCCTCTTGCAAAGATATTTGCTTCCACAATAAGCCCAGGTTCACTGCTGACAAGCCTCCTGCTCTTTCAGAACCGCCCAGCTCTTTCCAATACCTACTTTATGAAATAGCCACCCACTCATGGGTTTACCTTTCATGTTGGCACACAAGGGGTCACATAGAAAACTCAGATGCTGGAGGAATTTGCTGCTGTAAACACAAAACTCCTTATTGGATTTCCATGCCGGATGCCCGGGATCTTCTGATCAGGAACAAGGATGGATGGATGGATGGATGGACGGACGGAAGAATGGATAGATGGAACTCTAGACCTCTTGCTCAGCCGTCTGAAGGAGTCCGAAGTTTACACTCTCGTGACCGGTGTAAGCTCAGGCGACCAGCCTCTGCTGCCCCTCCTCTCTGCTCAGTTTTGGAAAGAAGAGAAAGCTTTTGGCTCCACAGTTCTCTCCCCCACCCCCCGCAGCTCCCCTTTCCCCCCGCCTCTTTCACGAGCTGGATTGTAAAGTGAGGCAAGGAAGAGACTGTAATAATAAACCTCCAGCGAACTTTGAATGAGGAGTAGAAACTTCTCCCTTCTTCTCTCTCCTAAATCAGCCTCCCAAAAGCTCCAAACTGTCCTAAAAAATTCGTCCACAATCAGCTGCCTTCTGTTCCTCCCTTTCCTTTCCTTTCCCTTCCCTTCCCTGTGAGGTTGACTCTTCTTAAACGAGAGGCCAAAATGTTTTGGCAGAGACCTAGGCGTGTAGGCTCAAAGTCTGGTCCCCCTTCCCAGGATGTAGAAACCTCTGTTAAGGAGGACTGTTTGTTCCAAAAGAAGATAAATTATCACCAATAAAATATGCAGTTTCATTCTGGTTAAATCAATAGTTATGGTTTCCTAATTTTGTGAATCAGAATAGAGTTTGACTTTGAAACATTCCAGTTTCTTTCAGAACATTCCATTTTCCTCCTGGAAAAGGCCCACCGAGATTCCAAGTGTGGCTTGTGAGTTTCCAGACCTTTATCATTAGGAACAGAAAGGAGTCTACAGAACTTCCTGTTCCAGACACATGAACCATTCTCAGAAAACTGGGTTTGCCTGCACCATTATGCATATCCCTAATGAGCACGCTCCCCTTGCAAGAAAACATGGATGGCTGTTGTGTGGTTTGCTGTGTTTTGAAAACCAGGCAATTGGGATAGACTTGTACAGTTTTACGTCCATTCTGCACTGTCCCATAACAATTTGACTACTGTAAACTTGAAATACTGAACTCTAGAGCATATAACAAATAATAACTGCCCACAGTTGCCACAGAATAAGGAATAAGGAAAGACTCTTACTCTTATTCCACCAAAGTGTGAGATAAAATAAATAACAGGCACGCACCTTCTTTCCCACATCTGACTCATATCCTTTGTTTATGTTGGGTAAAGTATATTTCTCTGGATGCATGTAAAAATAAACCAAAACTAAAATACTAGTTTCCCCATGATTTCAGCTACACATAGCTTGTGTTTAGCAACCACAATTGAAACCTGCAACTTGATTGTTAAGCAAAATGGTCACTAAGTGAAACCTGTGCTTATGTTCTTATTTCAGCTTTCCTTTGCTTTACAGAACTTCAAAGGCCATAAATGAAAAGATTGGTCACAAAGTTACTTTTCTATAACAGTCATTTAATAAGGTTACAGTCATAACTGTGAACAGTCCCTAAACAAGGCAGTTGCTAAACGTAACTTAGCCATACACCATTGCTGACTGAAAAATACTTCTGCTTAACTCTGTCCTGTTGCTAATATCATCTATACCAGGGGTGTCAAACTGCTGGCCCGTGGGCCGGTTTCATCAAACTGAAGCTGCGCCCACCCCATTGCCAGCAATGCAAAAAGAGTCACGATACGTTGCGACACGTCACATGATGTGGCGTTTGACACCCGTGATCTATACAGTCTAAGATAGGGGTCTTCAAACTTGGCCCTTTTATGACTTGTGGACTTCAACTCCCAGAATTCCTCAGCCAGCATGCCTGGCTGAGGAATTCTGGGAGCTGAAGTCCACAAGTTGTAAAAGGGCCAAGTTTGAAGACCCCTCTAAGACAGACATGTCAAACACAAGGCCCGGGGGCCAGATCCGGCCCGCGAAGTGGTTTCATGTGGCCCGCGAAGCCATCCTGGAAACAGTGAGGGAACGGCCCCCACTGCCTTGGCCCTGGCCCAGAGACCCTCCTTCTGCCAGAGACCCCCAAATCTGTCCCACTCCTGCCCAGGCCCCCATAGGCACCCTTGATGCGAACGATGTAGAGCTGGCCACGCCCACCCAGTAGGCCATAGGCACTCTAGCCACACCCACCCAGTAGGCCACGCCCACCCTGGCCATACGCACCCGGCCCCTTGAGGGCAACCGCAATGCTGATGCGGCCCTCAATGAAATTGAGTTTGACACCCCTGCTCTAAGACATCATGAGCTGATGTCACACAGAAACAGACCTTCCCTGTGGAACTGTCCTGAAAGGCATAAAAAAAGTCAAGATGGTGGCCATGACCATGAAATTAAAGCCCAGCCCCTTTTTAGATGCAGCATGCTATGGGCACCTTTCCATCTGAAATGAGATACAAATTCCTTCAAAATACATGTTGTATTGGATCCAAATATGTGAGCCTTAGAGTTCTGCTCAGAGCAGGACAAAGCTGTTCCGTTTTTCTGTGTATCACTTGAGAGTCTCTTCTGAAGGATCAGGAAATACTCTGGTACAGTCTTTTTCAATCTTTTGCCTTCCAAACAATCCCCCCAAACTCTTAGTTCCCATAACTCATTCTCTAGTTATGCTGACTGGAATTAAGAGGTCTGTAATCAAACATTTCTGGAGGGCATTAGATTGAAGAAAATGGTGACTATAAGTAAATGAATACATGTGAATGGACAGAAAGACTAACAAACAGCTTAGTCAACTCTTTTCTTTAATTGGTAGACTGGTGTTTTCCCAAAAACACCATGATTAAGTCCCGCATTTTGTTTTAATTTTTACTTTTTTATGTACCCTAAGGATGTCATATACAATTAATAAACACTTGTGGGTGTGCTTTTGTTTAATAAGGATACAGTATTTTTTAGCAGCTTTAAAAACTTTTGTAAAAAATGTAAAATGTAAGCATCAAACCCTTAATAATTCACTGATGTGCCCTTTATACCCTTCTCCACTCCCCCCAAAATGTCAATAAAATGCTCATGTTCTACAGGTAACCTAAGAGAAACAAGTAAATGCTCTCTAGCACTTCGGAATCCAATTCCCACAGCCCATAAATGTTTGCTGAGACTGATGGGAATCGAATCCAAAATATCTGTAGAATCTCCAGTTGTTTACCACTGATGTTCCGAAGAAAAGGTTCTGCAGTTTGATTGCAGTCTCTAATGTATTCACATGCTATATGGGGCTTTCAATTTCAGCTGTCCTTTTCTGGAGTTTCGGGGCCACCCTAAAGTACAATATCAATATTTCATATGGTATATGCGGGCTTTTTTTCTCACTGAACGCTCAGAACGGAGTTCCGGCACCTTTTTTGGATGGAACCTTGTAGGGTAGGCAAGGCGGGTTGTATAACATGTGTGAGTTCCAGCACCTTTTTCTTTTACAAAAAAAGCACTGGGTATATGCATTTAAATTCCAAATTCCTTAATTCTCATATCGAAACTTTTGTACAGTTTATTTTAAGACCTGCCATAATGTCAGGCTATATGTGGTTTATAAGCTTGGTTCACTCTGATTGTAAATTTAGGGGTTTTTTTAAGTCTAGAATCCATTCCGTTGATAAAACATGTGCTTTAATGAAGTTTTATTATGGTTGCATGTCCAATAGCATGATGATTTACATATTCCTTTATCTGGAATTGTGCTGCCACCACGTGGCTGGGTGGAGAAATCACAATGTGGGCAGTCAGACCCTCCTACTATATGATGTATTTCCTTTCCCCTCCCCTTTCTGGGATGGACTTCCTCCTCCCTCTTCCCTAGTGAGCCATGCTTCATTAGCAGAAAACATGGGGTCCCAATATGCAGACCCTGGGACCATTATCATCTTCTAACCTTGGAGACACCTCGGGAATATCTTGGAAATGCTGTACAACGTCATCTGAATTGCAATAAAGGTATTTCTATATAAAAGGTGTTTCTACGAGTTTAAACTATCTGGAGAGACCTGTTAAAGTTAATTATATCTGCTTACACAGACCATAGAAGTCTTACAAGAGATTAATTAAAGCACAACACGTCGTTCCAGAATACACGCCTTGATGTGGAGGTTTTAGTGCCTTTCCATTCCTGAGCTCGTTGGTCCTTAAACAGAACAAGGTCTCTAGCTTGGAGATTGGGTGAAGATGAAACATTGGTGACTGGATCATGACTTTGATGCTCCCCGCCATGCTGCTCCCCGCCATAACTTGAAGCAGGGTTGGATACAGGTGGTTGCTGTGGATTGCCTGGAAGTGGATCAGGATGCGTAGCTGTATCGTGTTTGTTGCTATCGCATTCTGTGCACTTGTTGAAGGCTTTTCAATTTTTAGCAAAATGGCCATATGAAGCACAGCACCTGTAACGTATTCGTCCCCACCACCTGAATTGCTCCATTTAGGAGGAGGTGGTACAGGATGTGAGTTGCCACCACCTGAATCACTCCAAAGAGGAGAGGATGGTACAGGAGGTGAAATGCTACCACCTGAATCACTCCATAGAGGAGGAGATGATACAGGAAGTGAGATGTCCATCTTTCTTGTAGACACAGCTCCACGTGAGTCTCTGTGTTGAGCTGCTGTGTTGTCATACCTTGGTGATGGTAATGGAGCAGGCACACTGGATTCAGCGAAGTCGAAGCTGGGTTCATTGTTTGTCCAGGCATGATGACTTATAAACCTGCAAAAATATGAGAATAGGGGAAAGGAAAAGAGTAGGTCGAGTTCCTTTCTGGCGGTAAGGTTGAGATCACCAACAACAGTTTTGAAGATTGTTTTCCAGGATCTGAAGTCTTCTGGATGGTCATTAAACTTTGAGAGGCTATTGGCGCTAAGCTCTCGACGAGTCGCGTGTTTGACGTACTCAGGAAGGTCTGGTCTCTCACTCTTTGATGCTGAAGAAACTTGTGGCACCTCTTGGGTGTGAGAGTTCTCTGGTGAATAAGGATCAGGTACACCAGGATAGAATGATGTTGCAGGAACATTTAGCTGTGGTGTAAGCTCTAAAATTTGTGCTGGTTGTTGATTCAACCATTGATCATTGCTGGAAATTATGTTGTCATTGGCAAGACGTAATGCTATTTGAGGTGTTGGCGCACCTGTATTGTGGGGTTGACTAGGTGCAGGTTTCTGCAGGCTTGGGGTCTGGGTGCTATTTGAAGGAAGCACGGTTGATGCACCTGTGTTGCTTTGAAGAAGAGGTGTAGGTCCTGGTAGGCATGGAACTTCTGTGCTGTTTGGAGGGAGCACAGCTGCTGCACTTGTGTTGCTTAAAGGAGGTGTAGGTCCTGGCAGGCGCGGAGCTTCTGTGCTGTTTGGAGGGAGCACAGCTGCTGCACTTGTGTTGCTTAGAAGAAGAGGTGTAGGCCCTTGCAGGTGCGGGACTTCTGTGCTGTTTGGAGGGAGTACAGCTGCTGCACTTGTGTTGCTTAGAAGAAGAGGTGTAGGCCCTTGCAGGTGCGGGACTTCTGTGCTGTTTGTGGATGGCACAGCTGACGCACCTGTGGTCTTTGACTGGTGAGTGGGGAGTGCCGAAAATGCACTTGTGCTGTGGTGTTGAGGGAGTGCAGGCCCTTGCAGTTCCGGGGTGACTGTGATGTTTGTAGGCAGTGTGGAAGATGGCTCTGTCTTGTTACAAACATTATGCTTTAGCACGTATTGACTGGTGCGTTCCATCGGATCTTCCACTTCCGTCGGGATGGAACTATCTACATCGGTATCTTCCTGTATCGCTTGTTCGATGGCCTTCACCATGAAGAGGTTAAGCACCAAGGCAGACATTTCACAGAAGGTGCCATAAGAGCGGCAGGCTTTTGGATTGTAGGAGCAAAAAGACAGATTGCAGCTATACTGCACAGATGTGTGCAATGCCGTAAATTAAGAGGAAGGCATCAGCAACAACAAATGTCAGACCTGCCAACCGACAAATTAAGCACTGACCCACCATTCACTCATGTTGGTCTGGACGTTTTCGGCCCATGGTCGGTAACAGCACGTAGGACACGTGGTGGCCAAGCAAATAACAAGCGTTGGGCAGTCCTATTCACTTGTATGAGCATACGTGCAGTACACATTGAGGTTTTGGAATCCATGGATACCTCATGTTTCATTAATGCTCTAAGGCGATTTCTTGCCATAAGAGGACCAGTAAACTCATTAAGATCTGACTGCGGAACTAATTTCATTGGAGCCTGCAAAGAATTAGACATCAATTCTAAGTCAGTCCAAGACTTTTTAGCTGGAAAGGGCTGCACTTGGATCTTTAATCCTCCTCACTCTTCCCACATGGGCGGCTCATGGGAGAGAATGATAGGAATTATGCGTAGAATATTGGACTCTATGTTAATGGACTTGAACTCCACAAGACTTACTCATGAGATCTTGACCACTTTATTAGCAGAAGTGTCTGCTATAATCAATTCAAGGCCACTAGTACCAGTGTCTACCGATCCAGAATTCCCGACCATCCTCACTCCAGCTACTCTTCTCACTCAAAAGCTCGGATCTGTTCCTGTTCCACCTGGAGATTTCGGAAAAGGAACTCTGTATCATGAACAATGGAGGAGAGTACAACACCTTGCCAACTGCTTCTGGAATCAATGGAAGATGGAATATCTTTCTCTTTTGCAAAGTCGCAGAAAATGGAAAAATCAATACCCCAATCTTCAAGTTGGAGACCTTGTTCTGCTCAAAGACCAACAAGTTCAAAGAATTGAGTGGCCCATGGGACTTATCGAGAAGGCCATTCTTAGCGACGATGGGAAGGTACGTAAAGTGGAAGTAAGGGTCGCAAAGCAAGGCACCATAAAAACCTTCATCAGACCCATTACAGAACTCATTCTGCTTCTACCTCTTGAAGATTGAACTCGTTGCTTTCCCTGTTGAATCCTGCCTTCAAGAAGAAAAGTGCCTTCAACCTGATCCAGACTATTGAAGCCTGAAAAGGCAATTGTTATTGTTGCAATATATATGCATGTTCTTTTATATCTTTCAGGTCTTGAACGCAACAAGCAAAACCTCAGCCTGAAATGGCAGTTGATTGTTGCAATATATATGCATGTTCTTTTATATCTTTCAGGTCTTGAACGCAACAAGCAAAACCTCAGCCTGAAATGGCAGTTTTATTATTGCAATATGTATGCATGTTTATTTTATATATCTCAGGTTTTTATGTCCTATATGGACGCATGTTTACCTTTTATATCTCAGGTTTTTATGCCTCATATATCATGTTTATTTTTTATATCCCTCAAGTTTACATTTATATGTATGCATGTTTATTTTTATATATTTTTCCCAGATGTATTACTTATATTTCTTAGGCGTTTTCTGACAACAACAAACCACAAACGTGTTCGCATTTGCATAACTACCGTTATGGGATTTTATATGGTGGTATTATGAAATACCAGACGGGGAGTGTGCTGCCACCACGTGGCTGGGTGGAGAAATCACAATGTGGGCAGTCAGACCCTCCTACTATATGATGTATTTCCTTTCCCCTCCCCTTTCTGGGATGGACTTCCTCCTCCCTCTTCCCTAGTGAGCCATGCTTCATTAGCAGAAAACATGGGGTCCCAATATGCAGACCCTGGGATCATTATCATCTTCTAACCTTGGAGACACCTCGGGAATATCTTGGAAATGCTGTACAACGTCATCTGAATTGCAATAAAGGTATTTCTATATAAAAGGTGTTTCTACGAGTTTAAACTATCTGGAGAGACCTGTTAAAGTTAATTATATCTGCTTACACAGACCATAGAAGTCTTACAAGAGATTAATTAAAGCACAACACGTCGTTCCAGAATAGGAATATTTAAAACCTTGGGCATCTCCACATTTACACAATACTGTACATTTGAAATAGTTCATCATTGTCTCTTCTGCTGACCTCAAAATGCAGAAAACACACAAAAAAAGGCTCTAATAATCAATGTGATAGGTTTCCAGCCTAAAAGACCATGGTCTAATTATCTGGTATCCTGAAGTTTTCTGCCAAATTGTGACCCTGGAGCTGCTGAGCAAGTTGTAAAAGCCAATCTGTTGGTTATTTGGTATTCCCGTACCAGACTGACAATAATTCTTGTTTGGCCTTCTCATTTTTGAATGCTGTTATTTCTAAAGTCATTTGGAGTGTGGGGGCAGGGGGGAAATATCAAACAACTAGCTTCTCTAGTGTCGTGGAAAAACCCAATGAAAAAAACAAGAGACAGCAACATAAAGCAATACTTCTTACTTTAAGATACAGAGGTTAATTTGTTGTTGTTAGCTGCAAAGTCGTGTCTGACCCATCGCGACCCTATGGACAACGTTCCTCCAGGCCTTCCTGTCCTCTACCATCTTTTGGAGTCCATTTAAGCTCACGCCTACTGCTTCAGTGACTCCATTCAGCCACCTCATTCTCTGTCGTCCCTTTCTTCTCTTGCCCTCAACCTTTCCCAGCATTAGGCTCTTCTCCAGTGAGTCCTTCCTTCTCATTAGGTGGCCAAAGTATTTGAGTTTTAGCTTCAGGATCTGGCCTTCTAAAGAGCAGTCAGGATTGATCTCCTCTAGGACTGACCGGTTTGATCGCCTTGCAGTCCAAGGGACTCGCAGGAGTCTTCTCCAGCACCACAGTTCAAAGGCCTCAATTCTTTGGCGCTCAGCCTTTTTTATGGTCCAACTTTCACTGCCATACATTGCAACTGGGAAGACCATAGCCTTGACTATGCGCACTTTTGTTGACAGCCTACGGGATAGAACGCTTCAGCAGAGACTCTTTGCTAGGCCAAATTTAATGTTTTCTGAAGCACAAGATGAGGTGATGGCTGACGAAGCTGCCGGGGGCGCCATTCAAATAGTGCAGCCCACCAAATTGACAAAGTTTGAAGAAACGGTCCACCGTGAGGACGCCAAATGCACCGAAGAATTCTCCGAGGAGGAAGAACCTGAAATCAATCGATTCCAAAAGCAGCCCAACATGCAACACCGAAACAGCCAGTAGCGAGAGGACAATTACAAGGCAGTTCTCTTACCGAGATGTAAGGGGTGCAGTGGCAACCATTTTTGCGCCAACTGCAGATTTTGATCAGCCACGTGCAGTGCTTGCAGAACGACAGGCCACATCACAGTGGTTTGCAGAGCCCGCCAGAGAGACTGGCCACCCAAACACCAGTCGGAAGAACTGACTAGGAGAGGGTTCAGTTAGTGTGAGGTTTTTTCAGAAGCCATAGAAGCGTATGCTACGCCGGTGCTCGATGCCTCCTTAAACCCAAACTTAAGCTCATGATAGAGCTACAAGGAGTTCCATGTAAGATGGAATTGGACTCTGGCTCTGCAGTCTCAATTAGTTCTCAAGACACTTTTAACTTCATGTGTAGGCGCAGTAACAATTGGGCCAAACTAAGACCCTCAGATATAATCCTAACAGATTTTCGAAATGCTCACATTAAAGTTATGGGAGAAGCCACTTTGTTGGTAAACTTTAAAGGGTTTTGGGGGCACCTGGATGTAATAGTAGTAGTGGGCCAGAGAACGAGTCTCACTGGACTTGATTGGTTTGATGCCTTAGGTATTCAGATTACTGGCATAAACCGGATACAAATTGCAGACCTCGCGTCAGTATGCGAGGAATATGCAGATGTTTTTGATTCAACCCTAGGCACATACACAGGCCAGCCTATCTCATTTAAGCAGGCCTCAAATTAAAAAAGAACAAGTGTAGTATTGGGGTTTCTTCAACAGAATTCCTGGGTTTCTGAATTGATGCTAACGGCATTCTCCCTGCTGATTCTAACGTGAAGGCCATTAAAATGGCTCCTAGGCCCAAATCAAAAGGAGAGCTACAAGCATTCTTGGGCCTCCTAAACTTCTATCACACATTTCTACCTCATAAGGCAGCAATAGCAGAGCCCCTCCACAGGCTTCTAGATAAGAAAGCTCCATGGAAATGGACTAACTTACATGAAAAAAGTTTCCAGGACTTAAAAGCACTATTGTCAGAAAAGTCCACTGTAACTCACTACAAAGAATCTAAACCTGTATGTCTTACATGTGATGCATCTCCCTATGGGGTGGGGGCAGTTTTAAGTCACATAGAAAAAAATGGGAAACAGGTTCCTATAGCATTTTACTCAAGGACATTGTCCTCTGCTGAGCGCAACTATGCTCAGATTGACAAAGAGGCCCTGGCCATCGTTGCTGGAATAAAAAAATTCCATGACTACCATATTTTCCAGCGTATAAGACGACTGGGCGTATAAGATGACCCCCGACTTTTGAGAAGATTTTCAAGATTTTTCGTCTTATACGCCGGAAAATACTTACATGCCAGTTGCCAAGTGTCCGACACAAGCCCGATTCAGACCTCTCTGATGCAGATGGTACAAAGCCCTGCCGGTTCCCGCCTGATGCCGGATGGCTCCGCCAGTGCCACCTCGAGAGGGAAGAGTGTGAGGCACCTGCCACGGCTCCCCGAGGACTCCTTAGCAGCCGGGGAGCGTGCGCGTGCGCAGGACTGCCCTGCCGGCTCCCGCCCGACGCCAGCCTGCCCTGCTTCCTCCACAGTGAGAGGGGAGGGCATGCCTTCCCGGGCTCGTCGACTTTCAGCCACACCAGAGCCGAAAGGGGCCCTTTCAGGGACAGCTCTTCCTTATAGTAGTGGATAGCCACTCAAAATGACTGGAAGTAATTCCAGTTCCTAACATGACTACTGCTAGGACCATCCAGGTGCTGAGAAAACTCTTTGCCACACATGGGTTGTCAGATGTCTTAGTTTGAGACAATGGGGCCCAATTCACTGCTGCTGAATTTCAGGCCTTCCTTAAAGCTAATCTCATGAGACATGCAACGTCTGTGCCTTTTCATCCATCTTCTAATGGTCAAGCTGAATGCATGGTGAGGACAACAAAGGAAGCACTCAAGCGCATTGTCACAGGTGACTGGCATCACAGATTGGCAGATTTTTTACTCTGCCAGCATTCTACACCCTGCACTACTACAGGCAAAAGTCCTGCAGAACTACATTGGGAGAGGCGTTTGATTACTAAACTGGACAGGTTGCATCCAGATAGAGTGGCAGCAGAAGCCTCTCGACCAAAACCCCCAAGGGGGCTGCAAATGGGCGATTGGGTTTGGGCCAGGAACTATGGTCATGGGAATCTGTGGGTTCCTGGTCAAATTACCAAGGCATCCGGACCCCTATCTTATGAAGTGGGGTTGGAGGGAAGGCAAGTTGTCAGACGACACATTGATCAGCTCAGGAAACGGTTTCCAGAACGGCCACTAAGTGAGGACTGTGTCATAAGTCCCTCCCAAGGTTTTCAAACTTGCAGCCAAGCCAGTCCTCATATGGACTATCAGGACTTTTCCTTCTTAACTGAGGCAGAACCAGAGAGAGAACTGGGGAGCCCTGGAGTGCAACATGGGTCCCCTGAAGGAGCAAGCCAACCGAACTTCAGCAACCGCTGTGCCTACTCTCCCAAACAGTCTGACTCTGGGTTGGGCCAACCTGGAGAGGCCAACCAGAGTGCATTGAATCCCCTTGACTCAGGAGCACAAAGGGACACAAGTCTACCCAGCCCACTGGGTAAGCTGGTAGACCACAAAGTGATGGGAACTCCAAGACGTTCCTCTAGAGCACACAAGCCTCCTTCATATCTTGCAGATTATGTTGTAAAATAAAGAGTTATATATTGTTGTAATTCCTGTTGCCACTACACTACAGAAACTAGTGCTATGATGTAACTGTCTAAAAGTGCCATTTTTGAAGCCTATTCATTGAGACGTTGTTTAATAACATTGTAACCTACATTGTTTTTTTACTTTTTTATTATTATTATCACTTTTATTTTAGTGTGTTTGGATAACAAGTCTTGACAATTGTTGAGACTAATTGGTGTTATTATGGTCTGGTCTAAGAGGGGAGGGGTGTTATGTACTGGGCTCTTAAAGTATACCATGTGGGTTGCTGGAGCAGCTAACGGCTCTCCAGCAACCCAGACTACAAGTCTCCTGTGCTGCAATTGGCTATCTCCAGGCAGCAATGGTTGATTCAAAACCTATTGGCTGCCGTGTAGTGCAATATTTTGAGGATCAGTATCACCTGGCCCCTTTTATTTCGGAGCTACAGTTCTTGGTTAATGTTCAGCATGCTTCTTGTTATGTACTGGGTTTTGGTGATACACCATGTGGGTTGCTGGAGCAGCTAATGGCTCTCCAGCAATCCAGACTGTCTCCTGTCCTGCAATTGGCTAGCCCCAGGCGGCAAGAGTTGGTTCAAACCTATTGGCTGCCGCCTAGGAGCTAGACTATATATTGCGGCTAGTTGCAGCCTTTTCCCCAGTACAGTTTCTGCACAAAATAAACCATGAGTTACCTTGTACTCAGCTTCACGTCTTCATTCCTGCACCAAAGAACCCGCTATTTAACAGTCAGCAAACATTTTCTGCTGACTTTCTGCTGTCTTCCTGCTGACTCTCTGAGTCAGAACATAACTGTCTACATACTCGTGTACTTTGGAACCCGCATCTATCAGCTACTTTCAGTTCCTTATTTCTTACTGTTCTAGTCCTTATGTTCTAAATATATATGAAACAAGCAAGCTTAGCAAAATCATATTAAGTAAAGTACAATTGCAAACTGCAAAATTAAGCATAGCACAGACTTTGGTTCAATACTTTTCCCATGAGACCTGATTTAGTTCACCTGGGCCTAAACCTTGCATAGAAGAATAATAGCCAATATTTTCATTTTCCACATGACAGAAAAAAATTAAACAGAGTTTCAAGTAAACATCCTATAGAATTGTTGCTATAAAATTTTGCAAGAAATCACAAGGAATTGAGTTACAAAATGTATAGAACTTATTGCACATTAAATATGGCACAGAAATACTTCTTTCATGTTAAATTCTCAGGGGACTGGGAGGAACAGAAATAATAAGTTAAAAATTTTTAGAGCACTGGTGATTATGCAAACTAACGATGACTAACTCATTTTCTCATAAACTGTCAGAACTGGAGTGTTATAAGTAATATTGCTAAAGAATAATTATGTTATTAAGAATCACCAAAAACAGAGATTTTCCAATGATTTCAAATAGTCTTGGATGAGGTATTTGTTTGTAATATTTCCAGCTGACTGTTGGCAAACTGAATGATAATATAACCCCGAGCTTATGAGCTATGCTCTGAAAATAAAAGCTTAAAAAGAAAGGCATTTTTACAATTAAAACTTTAAAACATATTTGAATATATTGTTTTATTCATGAGGTTATAAGAGTAACAAGATAAATTATCAGCACAATAGGTTAACTTGTATTAATTGAACTACCTGCAATGTACGTAAGTCATAATTATTATATACTATATGATCTATTATCAGCTACAAAATACACAAAACTGGATTGCTGTCTGATTGTGTGAAACTTTATTTAGAATAAGTTCCAAAGACTTTGGTGGAGCATCATTTTCAGCTATAACTATGGTTGGGACCTTATGACAAAGTCCTAGGCAGATTACTCATAGTAAAGTCTTCCTAAATTCTGCACTATTTAGAGCTCTGCTAGATGGGATACAGTTTCATCAGTATTCTTCCCATCCTCTTATTTCTAATTTTATGCTACTGTACAGATAGTTCTTACAACGGTTCATTTAGTGACCATTCAAAGTTACAATGGCACTGGATAAAGTGACTTATGACCATTTTTCACAGTTGCAACCTTTTGCAGCATCTCTATAGTCATGTGATTAAAATTCAGATGTAGGGCATCTGGTTCATATTTATGACAGTTGCTGTGTCCCAGGTCATGTGATCACCTTTTGCAAACTTCTGACAAACAAAGTCAACGGGGAAGCCAGATTCATTTAACAACCAGGTTACTAACTTAACAACTTCAAGTGTTAAGTCCTTACATGGCATGGGTCCGGAATACCTCGGGGATCACCTGCTGCCGGCGTCAACTCCCCTCCGCCCTGTGCGTTCCCACAGAGAGGGCCTCCTCAGGGTGCCTCCGGTCAGAGAATGCCAGCTGGTGGCCCCCAGGGGGAGGGCCTTCTCTGTGGGCGCCCCGGCTTTGTGGAATCAACTGCCGGTTGAGCTCCGGATGGCACCGGATCTCCGCTCCTTCCGGCGCGGGTTAAAGACCCACCTATTTGAACAAGCTGGCCTGGCCTGATGGGGAGTTAATTTGGGTTTTAAATATGTATATTTTATTGTTTTATTTTGGGCATTGATTTAATTCTATTTTAACTTTTGTATTTTTGTATTTTTATTATATGCCCTGTTCACCGCCCTGAGTCCTTCGGGAGAAGGGCGGTATAAAAATTTAATTTAAAAAAAAAAAAGTGATTTAGTTAAAAATGTGATAGGAAAGGTTGTAAAATGAGGCAAAACTCACTTAACAAATGCCTCATTTAACAACAGAAATTTTGGGCTCAATTGTGGTCGTAGGTTGAGGAATACATGTAATTGTACTGGTTTTGTGTGACCATGTCATATTTTTCCTACCATATAATTGAAGCAAGAAGAATGACACACCTAAGAATGGCACAGGGAAAGGTATGTGTGTATGTGTGTTCATGCACATGTGTGTGCATGTGCTTCTCTTCATCATTGCTGAATCTATACGTCCATCCAAAACATGCTTTATGATGGTGGCATCAGTAACAAGTCAGAGCGACATCAAAATGACAATAAGTGCATTATGTTGTTATGCAACATTCTTGCATCACAAGGGGTGATACATGGATGCAAATTGTGGCATCATGCACGTCTTATATAAAAATAACAGAATACATGTTATGTATATTTGCAAAAAGATTCCCTGAGAATTATATAATATAGAAACTTGATAGGTATTTAGAGGAAGCTGCTGAAATAAACAGGATGTAAAATCACACAGAATGAAGTTACAGTCTGCTTATTGATGTTTGGAGATTCTTTGTAGCAGCTCTGTTTTCAGACTTGCTTCCGAAGGATGAGTAGCTTCTTCCAGCCTTTGAAATATTTTCTCTTCTGCTGTTTCTCAGTGAAAGAGAAACATGTTTTTTTTAAAAAAAAACACCACCAACAACAAAACCATTGGTCAGACAGACTTTTGTCTTCAGCTCCAATTTCAGTGGGCAGGCAGAACTCTACAAGAAACAATAATAAATAAGTTTTGAAACTGATTAATAATTCTTTTCATCTGTTACAAAGATGTTCTGCGTCAATCTGAATTTAATATTGGGGACCCTGAGATAGGAAAGATGATACATAATGACAATGCTCCAGGAAGAGTAAAATTCTAATCTGTTTGAATTGAGTAGATGTGATTTTGTGGTCAGGTTTACCACTTTCTTATAATGAGAAGCCAGAAAGCATTCAAGCATTTTGCAAACTGTTTAAAAAAGAGAACTGATCACATGATGTTTCTGTCAATATCTCTGTAATTTATGTAAATTACTGTTTTCCAAAATTCTGAGGCTTTGATGTTTGGTTTTCCTGGCAATGATAACTGCTTTAATAAGTATTTCTTATTCTCTTCTTTGACCATGATTATTTTGGAGAGGCTTCAAAAAGAGCTGACATTTAAAAAGTAAAATAAATTGTTGGTGGTGGGGGGAATGGCTCATACTAGATCTAACCAAATTGGAGTGGAGGTAGTGAACAACTATTTATCATTAAACTCAAAGGGGAGCTCTAATTTAGACACTTGCAATATTTTTTTTGTTTAACTTAACTCTTTGGAATCTATAGATCTTCCTTTTTGGCCTCTTCACTCATTTGCTATTGTATTTATGAGCTATGATGGTTTGTATTTGTATATGCTGATCTAATGAAGTCTTACTACTTACTGCTTCCATTTTGGGGGGCTTCTTTGCATAGATAATTTTTCCATATTGAGACCTGAGAGTTATTTTAAGGTTTGTTTTTTTCTTCATAGTGTAATGTTCAAATAAAGTGAGTATTTGGTCAAATTGATTGCATATGGATATAACTAGGCTAGGCATATCAAATCTGCAGCCACATGCAGCCCTGGATACTTAATACTGCAGCCCCACAAGATCATAATAAAAATATTTTTAAAATGTAGGAAGTTTGTTATTTAACTATAATATATATATTATATGTGCCCCAAGATTATTCATCTTCACTCAGTGCAGCTCAGGCAAATCAAATGGTTGGACACCACCTGATCTAGACAGCTTTGTGAGCTAAAAGGGATGTTTTTTCCAGGTTGTCCTTAAGATGCCATGGAGCCTGGTGAGTTCGGCGGCAGGAAGGCAGGGGGTGCCGTGAATTGTACCCCACGGTCGGAGATGATACGTCGTGGCACCCCGTGGAGACGGTAAATGTGTTGGACAAACAGCCAGGCCAGCCGACGGGCTGAAGGCAACCCCTTGCAGGGGATAAAGTGGGCTTGTTTCGAGAATAAGTCTACTACTGTTTAAATGGACTCCAGAAGATGGTAGAGGACAGGAAGGCCTGGAGGAATGTTGTTCATGGGGGTCACAGTGGGTCAGACACGACTTCGCAGCTAACAACAACAACAACATATATATATATATATATATATATATATATATATATATATATATATATATATATATATATTCAGAAAATTAGTCATATTTATTCATATACTTAGGGACACAAGTATGTCAGAGCTTTGACATATTGGCTTGTGTTTTTCTTATTTCATTAGCATATCACTAGGCAAAGAGGATCAAGCATCAAGAAAATTGATCAAATTCTGTGACCTCACTGTACATTTTAGCTAAAAGAACAAATGGACCAAATTCTTTTGCATTTTCAATCTGTATAACTTGGTTTTGACTTAACCTTTTATTTACCCTGGCTTTGTTATGTATGACCTAATGGAAGATACAGGGAGTAAGACTATTCTAACAGTCTGACCATCAGTTCATACTGGATGAATGAAGATAGGATGATTCTTAAACACTCTTGTGACACCATCAGTAGTTGCACGATTCAGGTAAGCAAAGTGATAGTCTTCTATCACATTGGATTATGCATGAATGATATTGCCCATGGTAAAAATGTAGAATACCTGAGTAATAATAAAATATAGCTAGAATCTTGTCATTGATTGGTCCCTGCATCACTGGCTATAATATCATGGCATTCTTGTGAAAGAGTTAAAACATTTCCCTAAATAATATTTAAACAAAATGCAATCAGTTCATAGGAGCATATGAAATAATAAAGCACAGAATTTATATTTTCAGATGGATGCCCTAGCCTAGATCAACATCACTCACCCATGAAAAGTCTTTAAGTCTTTAAAAAAGAAACTCTACACAACAGGAGTGCAGACATCCTATACAAACCATAGTGACATCATGTGCACCATGCCACCATTGCACAAACGATGAGAATTATGTGACCAATGCAAATTACATCATTTGCATAATAATATCATCATGAACAGAAAGTCACTTGCTCCCATTGGTCTCTGGACCCCAGGTACGTCCATAAGCAGGAGTTCTGAACTTCCTTATCCATTGTTCCTCAAGAAAAGAGTTAAGCTGTAGATATGTTTTTTATATATTCATGTTATGGAAAAGTCATTTCAATTACAATATTTTGAAACAAACAAACAAATCTCTATATGGTACACCAAGGGTGTCAAACTGGCAGCCCACGGGCCAGATGCATCACGTGCAGGCCACACCCACCCCAGCTCCGCAAAGGCAAAAAACATCATGATATATCATATGTCACATGACATGATCGGGTTTGACACCTGTGATGTACACTGATTGCATATTTTATAAAAATCAATCAATATTACTTAAGAAAATCTATGTTGATAACATACAATGGTCTGAGTGGGACATATCAATGGAATTTAAAAGTTGGGTTCTAGCCTAACATCAGAAAGCCTCCATTTAGCACGTTCTTTCCAATGAGATTTCCAAAGCGAACAATAGAAATTATCATTGAAATGTCTCTCCTTGACAGTTTTCCACTGTAGTTCAGATGGCAGAAAAACATGGAGAAGAATCTCTCATGAAGATCTTAAAACATGGGTAGACTCATAAGAGGAAAGCTACAATATGAAGGTACAACATATCTCATCTGCATTTGATTTAACAACATATGCTTTCTCTTGATGCTCCCTCAGACATAATATATGTGGTGAACTATAGAAATTTTTCCAATTAGAAATTTAAATTGCGAAGTTTTTCCTTGAAGAAACAAATGTATATTTTACTATCTGATGCTTAAACAGAAATCTAAAAACAAGACTTGTGTATTTGATTTGCAAATATATTTTTATTATCGATATCTGCAAGCTTTCCAGCATAATCCACAGTTTTGCTTGTTATTATTCATATTATGTTAGTACCACAGGGTGAGAGTTAGCTAAAATCCTTCCACAAGTACAACTGAAGTATAGAAAAGCCCAGGATATCAGTATCAAGGAATTAATAAAATCAATTAATATTATAAAGCTCATTAAAAATGTAACTCTCATTATTTTTCTTAAGTTTTTTTAAATTCTTGTAAACATGTTTATAAGAACCTTTCGTGGTAATGTTCAACAAAACAAAAATGCAACTTTTTTTACATTTGGGTGGATATAATTAATTTGTCAATTTCTCAAAAACCTATTTCAGTGTTTTGAGATTATAAAAAGTTGCTACCTATCTCTTATTTTTTAAAAAAAGTGTTTTAGAGACAGCTGTTCTTAGTTGAAACTCTCAGCAAGACCTGCCAGAATGGCCCTTAGTTGGCAATATAGGAAGTCATGGTTGCAGATTATACAAGGGGGATCAGGTTGGAGAAACCTATCTTAATGGTTTTGCAGCACCAGTTGTACTTGGATGCCAAGAGGATGGAGAGACAAGCTGTTAAGGAAATTCAGACATGTAACATGATAAAGGTACATAGAATTCCAGAAAGTATCTATGGGAATCCCATATCGTAATCCTTCTATTTTTTTTTTATATTCATTCTCACCAGCTTGCCAGCCTGGACTGAGGGTTTTTGGGTTAAGGTTTTAATTTTTAATTATTTAATTTAATTTAATTTAATTATTTAATTTAATTTTATTTTAACCTGTATATATATTGTATTGTTTTAATTTGCCCTGTAAACCACCCTGAGTCCCCCGGGAAAAAGGTGGTACGGTATGTAAGTCGAAATAAATTAAATTAAATTAAAATTACTAACTGATTAGATAAGATTGGTGAAATATCAGGCCCATCAGACCTTAGAAGTTGCCACAATTTCAGAATCTGTTGGTGGCCACATACAGAAATAAGACACCTGTTTTTCCAAAATTAAAAACATAATTATTAAGAGCAAGTAACTGGAACTTAATCAAATATTATGGTTTATCACTAGAATCTTTTTGATTACCTTAAAGTCTGACTAAATTTTGAATGTCTAAATACAGTATATGGTGGTCTTGCTTCTAGTTTTCTAGACATAGAAACTAGTCTACAATTTGCCTACCGTGCAAAGTTTGTTTACATTGACTTACATATGATTATTTAACCCACCTTAAAGCAGAAGCTTGCACTCTGTGTTTGTGCTTGGTATGCATATTTCTTTTTCAAGTAATGAAGGCCAGCATAAATGTAAAATAGTGAATGACATCCTAGCGTTACCTTCAAAGGCAAAAATATAATAATGAATAGGTATGTGAAGTGCCTTTTCATCATTTGCCTCTAATTGAGGGTTCATTGTATGTCAGATATAGCATAATCGTGAGAAGAAAAACCATGCAGAATTTGAGGTGGGGTAGGGAAGACTTAGCATTTCACTTGGTAAGCATACATAGATATAGCATATCATGCAATTGTTCAGCTGAGCGAGAAGAATTACTTCTGTCAGCAAAAGAGGCAGAACAACTCTTACAGTATATTGTACAGGCGTACAAATTCTTTGTAAATCTTCGTTGGATGATCCCCCAACATCTCAAGACAGAAGCAGGAAGCTGCAAATTGAGGGGCAATAACTCAGATGCAATTGTAAAAGCAATTCTATTACTGGAAAATGGAAGATCCCACTAAGATGTTAGGAGCAGGGCTTTTTTTGTCATAGAACACTCAGATGGAGTTCCGGCACCTTTTTTGGATGGAACTTTGTAGGGTAGGCAAGGCGGGTTGTATGACATGTGTGAGTTCCGGCACCTTTTTCTTTTACAAAAAAAGCACTGGTTAGGAGAAAAGAATAAAATGGAGGAACCTATACTTTATGAGCCGTGGTGGCACAGTGGTTAGAATGCAGTACTGTAGGCTATTTCTGTTAACAGCTGACAGCCTGCAGTTTGGCAGTTCGATTCCCACCGGCTCAAGGTTGACTCAGTCTTTCATCCTTCCAAGGTCAGTAAAACGAGGACCTAGATTGTTGGGGGCAATATGCTGACTCTGTAAACCGCTTAGCGAGGGCTATAAAGCACTGTAAAGCGGTATAGAAGTCTAAGTGCTATTGCTATTAATAGATGGTCACATTTCTGTCTCTAAGCCCACAGCAACAACACAACTGTGTACAACATTTTCCTGATATTTATTTATTTTTAAAAAAAGAATTATGCTTGGGAGAATTCAGAGAACTTAATTCTCAACAAGTATCAAAACAACTTAATGAATTCTTCATTCAAGAGGAAGCTCATCCTAAAATTTCTAACCAAGGAGGATTTTGATAATAAACCTATCCCACATTCTGACCCCTCCTTTGATTGATGAATTGCAGACTCCATTAGACCAGTTCCACTACTAATCACCACAAAGTAACATTTCCTTTCTCAGCATGCATTACAGCTGCTTTGTGCAAATTTGATTAAAACTGTGTTCATTCTGAGGGCCTAGCTTCATTTAACCTCCATAGCAGTTTGAAATTCTTCTTATTCAGAAAACACGAAGGGCATTCATGTTTAATCCATGGGATTAAAAAAAATTACATAGCCACTTCCTTGCTAATGACACCTAGCACAAAGGGTAGTCACGCTTATGAGGTTCTTAACATAACATAATTATTTCCTTTAGATTGTTTCTTCTCCTATTTCTTTCAAATCATTAAGCCCTGGCTATTGAAATATCTGCTTGAATTCAGCCATGTTCAGAGAACATCAGGAATCTAACTGTTACCCTCAAAAAAGTCTGGCAGAGTTTTGATTGTACCATTTTGGCCACCATCTTGATATTCTTGATCACCCACTGCAGACTGTCTCACTGCTATTAGGATTGTAGAAAAGCAGTGCCTTCAGCAGTACTAACAAACGCAATGTGGAAGAAATTATTTGTCGTCCAAGACACTAGTGAGGAGCTACAGTTCTTTTCTATTTAGATAATGTATTTGAAGTGTTCTGGTATGTCTGGGACATGTATTGATTTTATGTTATGTGTTTTAGAAATGTACGAAGCTTATTTCATGTATGGACTGGTCCTAAACTAACAAGAATCTCTAATTTTGCTGCATTTTTTCTACTGGAAACAACTTCTGTAAAACAGTACTAACTGTGAGCTCTGTTTATGGACTAAAGGTCTGCTCTGAATGCCACCCAAGAAGGAAGTCTAGGTACAATAACTAGAGCTACAGTCTTATCAGTTATGACACCAACAGTGGAATTCCTTCCCCTTTGAGATAACTTCATCTTCTTTGGCTGCTTTTAAAAAAAGTTGAAAATCACTTTTATAAACTATAAACAAGAAACAAAATTCTTCATTTATATTAACTCTACTTGATGGACACTTACCAATAGCACTTGCTAAATATGTGGTTTTATTAATTATTATTATCTTCTTTGGCTGCTTTTTAAAAAAGTTGACAATCACTTTTATAAACTATAAACAAGAAACAAAATTCTTCATTTATATTAACTCTACTTGATGGACACTTACCAATAGCACTTGCTAAATATGTGGTTTTATTGTTAATTATTATAAGTGGTATTGTAGGCACCTGATATAAAACCAAGAACTGAATGACACCCACAGTCAGTACAACAATGGACTTTCAGTGCCCCCTTTGTGCTATATTCTGTACTTCCAGACTGGGACTGCAGAGCTATCTTGGTGTCCAAAGATGAACTGCAGAACAGCATGTCTCCTTCAAACCTGGGTCTAGCATATATTGTAAATAGTTTTATATCATTTTATCAATTGTTTATTTTTAAATTTGTCATGTGTGGTAAGCTATTGCAGCTTGCCAGAAATGTGCATGTAGAATTGTGACACTGTCAATTGTTGTTTCTTTTTCTTTTTACGACTCTATAATCCCTTTATTCGGGGTGGGTAGAGGTGACTGAATCGAGCTGAGCGTTTATTGGTTGGATGCCCTTCCTGAAGCCTCTGCAGTGGTTGCATCTTGTGACACTCTGTCAATAAAGTATAGAGATACTATAAGAACCATGAAGTAAAATTATATGTTTTCTAGACCTGTACTTTAAAAATATGTGCAACTAACTCCAGGGGTACATTACTGTCAAGAGGAAGAGAATATATTGCCTAAAAACAAACTTTGGACTGAGAACTTCTGTAATGGCACCTCAGTTATTGGTGCTGGGAAACATGATGACTGTGTAATAAAATTCTGCACACATTATTTCAACAGGACGTGTATCACAACTTTTGATATGCAACTAGGATACCTCAAGGGTTCCATAAAATATTTGAATACCACTGTAAAATTGAAAACTATACTTCATTTTTGAAGACATTGCTGAAAGTATCTGGAACACGAATACATCAGACTTCCTTTGTTTGAACCTACAGGAGATAAGAAGTAATCCAGAATGTATTTTATTCTCTGTTATTTACTAAGGGTTTTCTTTGGCCTTCAATAGATTCAATGAACAAAGTATGTCATTTACTTCAATAATATTTTTGGTTTAGCTATTAAATTTTGTAATACTAAATTGTAAATTGATTAATTTGAACTTTTCACTTTTTGTGCAAAGGATTCATGAGCTGGTTTCAGGAGCAAAATTTCAAACTTAAACTTTTAGGATTCAGTGATGTCACAGGAAACTGGCTGTGCCATGAACAGATAATTAACTTCCCAGCTACCATTTTCACCAGATAACTGTCTTCTTCCTTTATGTAAATATAATTGGACTTGACTTGAAGAAAAAAAATATCTACAAATACTATACATTCCTTTGTTGTTAAAGGAGACTTTTGTTAGTTGATGTAGAAATTCTTAACTTACTTAAACAATTTTGTAGCGTGCAATAGGAAAGAATGCTTTTATCAACAGCTTTTATTATGTTATTCCAAATTATTGCGCACATGAGTCAATATTAAAAACACACATAAGAATGGGAATTATTCTCAATCAGGTGCTCTCCAGGTGTTCTGAAACTGCAGGCTTTGGAATGTTGGGAATTCACTGCACAAACTTTCCAAACAAACATCATAGCCAAACACTGACCAATTATGCAGGCAGTAAAAAGGAGAGGATTTTTGCAATTTGTACATTTAAAGCCATCATCCTTGCTGGAAAAATTGTTCACTTGATTAGAAAGTTGAAGATGAGTTTGTTCTAAGTATTCCTCATTTTTCCCCCTAATATGCTAAGTTTAGAATTATTCCAAAGTAGAGTATTTTTAACTGCTGTCTTATACACAGCTGGGTAAGAATGGACCTAAGGTTACAGATGATCCTTTAATCGTACTTGATGGCACTGAGAACACCAATTTTAGAGGTCATAAATGTATAGATGGCTAATTCCACAACGTGTGTACTATTCTTTGTTCTAGCCACTTCATGTAGACCTTGTGTTAATCCCAGACTATGGGATTTCCTGGGAATTTGGACAGAGATCACTCTTTGGAAAGGAGCCAAAATCTTATGCTTCAGCCAGCTTCACTAGGTAAGAAAGGTTTTAATTATTTTTACCAGATTTTAATTGCTTGTGAAATTTTGATTAGGCAGTCTGAATGCCCTGTGGCTAAGATATATATTTTCCAAATAAAACATTGCACATTCCCATGTAACTTTGTTACTGAATAAGCACCCATTCTCAGCTACTATTCCTAAATTATGTAATTAATATCCATGTTCTTATTTAATGGCATATTTATAGCTATTAAGAAACTGAAAATCCTATTATTGTAGTTATCTTAATTTTTTAAATTTATGTTCTATGTTGTGAAGTCCTCTGGGTATATACCATACAAATTGATACATGTATATGCAATTTATCTATATTACTAAATATTTCCAAATAAAACTTGCTATTAAAACCCTTTTTCTAAAAAGGCTACCAAATGATGTAAATCTTTCCTTTCAACTGATCATAGTTGCTATGTTCCACAAATACAATGGAATTTTTCAATAACTTTTGATTGGGGGGAGGGTAAACTACAATCTTCTAAAACTGGCAATATTATTACTCCATGTCAAGTCTGTGATTGTTTATTTGCAATTAGAAACACTGCTGGTGGTCAAAAGGACAAGTCAGCAAAATCAGCGTAGCAAGGAAATAGTTTAACCCCATGAAATGAGAATTCCTTAAATATCTCACCAAATTCATATTTATTAGATTTGCTTTATAGATTTTTGGACATTTTAAATACACTGTGGTTATTTTCTTTTCTTTCCAACAGCATTAGGAAGTAGGCTTCTAGAGTTTTATTTTGAAATAACAGTTTCTTTATCAACAATAAATTGACCCATATAAGAGATTTTCTTTAAAAAAATCAGCAGTTTCCAGAAAAAAAATACAATACTTAATTTTACTATGTAAACACATTTTCATAGTGGTATATACAGACTTGAAAGTGAAAACATCAAGAAAGGTTTTTGGCCCAATATACTGATTATATGGTATACATTTGGCCTTTGATAAAAGAGAAAAAATGCACTTTCAATTAACTTGCAGTATAATTTTCCCCATGTAGATAATAACAAAAAGTGTTAATAAAAGAGATAATAAGTATTGTTTACATTTTGCATACATGCATGATGCATCAAAAACAAACAAATAAATAAGGGAGCAATCAGTAATAGGAGAGCCAGAGCAATGCTCATATAAATATTTTATATGCTGAAGGCTGTCTCCCAAAAATATATAGGTGCAGGAAAAACAAAGTAGCAATGTTATCCCAAAAGTAAATGTATTTAATTAAAATTAAATTAAAATGAATTAAATGAAGTTTGTATGTATGTGTGTGTGTGTTTATTTCTCTCTGATGTTATGTTAAAAATCTAATTTTGTAGCAACTTTTGGAGACTCTCTTGATTATTCTTTTGATTCTGCACATTTTAAACATAATTTCATTGATTTGCTTTTTTTTATTGAAAAGTTTTAAAATACAGTTTTCCTTTAAAAAACCCCCTTCCCCCTCCCTACTCCCCCCCCTACCTCCCCCCAACCTCCCCCCCTCCCCCCCTCCCTCCACCCCCCCCTCCCCCCCGACTTCCCAGAGCTAAATACAATTGCGTCAAATTAATCCAATCGCTTATTCCTACTAATGCAGCAGCTTCATAATATAATTTAAAATTAGGCAATTTAAGGCCACCTCTCTCACGAGTATCCTGCATAATCTTAAGTTTAACTCGTGGCTTTTTCCCTACCCACACAAATTTATTGATACCACGCTGCCATTCCTCCAAATTAGAATCTTTCTTAAGAATCGGTATCATTTGAAATAAAAATAAAAATTTGGGCAGGACATTCATTTTCACTGCTGCAATCCGTCCCAACAAAGACAATTGCAATTTTTGCCAACTCTCCAATTCTTTTTGAATTTTCCCCCATAGTTTTTCATAATTATTTTTATATAGCTTTGTATTAGAGGGCAACAAAATCACCCCCAAATATTTAACCCTTTTAACAATCTCAAATCCAGTTAATCCTTCTAAGAGAGCCTTCTGTGAAACTGTCATATTTCTAGCCAAAATTTTAGTTTTCTGTGTATTTACTTTAAATCCAGAAACCTTCCCATATTGTGTTATTATCTCCATCAGGTCCACAACAGAGTTCTCTGGCTGGGTCACTGTAACAACCAGATCATCTGCAAATGCTCTCAATCTATAGTCCTGATCTCCAACTTGTATCCCCTTAATTTTTTCCGAGTTCCGAATCTTAACCAATAGTATCTCTAATGTTAACACAAATAACAAGGGCGATAACGGACACCCTTGCCTTGTGCCCTTCTCAATATTACATGCTGCTGTCAGGCTATTGTTAACTATGATTCGGGCAGTTTGTTTTTGATATAATGCCCTAATTGGTTGTAAAATTTTTTCCCCAAAATCCATTTTATCTAAAACTTTCAACAAAAATTGCCAATTCAATTGATCAAAGGCCTTTTCAGCATCTAAAAAGATTAGCGCTGCAGAGATCTGGTTGTGCCTTTCCAAAAACTCTAACACATCAACTATATGTCTCACATTATTTTTCATTTGCCTACCACTAATAAACCCCGTTTGATCCCCATGGATCACCTGTTGCAGAACCCTCATCAGTCTATTAGCCAAAACCTTAGCAAATATCTTATAATCTGTATTTAAAAGCGATATCGGTCTGTAATTTTTAACTTGAGTAGCATCCTGGTCTTCCTTCGGAATCAAAGAGATAAAAGCTGTTCTCCAAGACGGTGGCACCTTTCCCCCCCTCTGAATTGTCTGAAACAGTTCCTTTAACGGCTTTATCATCTCTAATTGTAGATTTTTATAATAGGCCGCAGTCAAGCCATCCATGCCTGGCGCTTTATCCACCTTCAGTTCCTTAATTGCTGTAAAAATTTCTTCTTCTGTAATCAATTGATTAATCCCCTCTTTTTGTACTTGCGTAAGAACCGGGATGCTAGCATTCTCCAAGTATATATCAATATCTTTTACATTAATTTCATTGATTTGCTTTAATTTGATTTAAATCCATCATATTCTTCAGCATTTCAAGGAAACCCTAAATTCTGGGCTCAAATGTGGTTGTAAATTGAGGGCTACCTATACAAGGATATTGCTGAGAGAATCTGTTATATCTTCGGTTCTTTAGGCATTAAGCGAGATGAAGTGTTGAAACAGCAAACTAGTTTATTAACTCAGAACAGAAGCAGCCCTAATGGCTGCTGCACAGCTATTTATACGGTTAGCCTCTAGGCAGCGACCAATAGGTTTAAAATAACAGTTTCCCGCCCAGAACCTAATTATCAGCCTGGAGACAGCTAGTCTGGCTTTTAGTAACAGCAACCATTACATAACACAGAAATCTAGGTCAGACATTAAGCAAGTGAACAGACATTAAGCAAGTGATTTAAAACAATTGCGACCAATACATTACAGAATAAATATTGGAAAATGAACAGATGAATGAACCTTTGATGTTGTGGCTGACATTATTAGGTTCTACCAAACATTTGTAATTATGTTGCCTAAATAGATTTGAGGACAAAATTGTTATGTGCTTCATCGCGCCTCTATTATATAGCTTGCAATGGCTGCTGTTAAATGGAAGAGGAGAATCAGTATAATAATATGAAATAATGATGTCTGTGAAGAAGGGAGGACTATTAAAGAACAGTGCCATTATCTTCTGAGATTAATTGCCACTTTAGAATCCACAGAAAATTTACAAAGTCTTAATCCCAATGCTGCTCAATAAAGGCTGTATCTTTTCTCAAAAACTTAAGTACTGACTAAATGAACTAAGACATAATTAGCATATATTGCCAATGTCTTCATAAGAGCTGCTGGGGATTTGAAGGTTGTCTCCAAGTCCAAAGTCTCGGAATTTGACTAAATCCACCACACCCAAAGCATTCCTAGCCAATTAGCTCATATAAGAAGTTAGAATGAGAATGTTGTGAGGAAGGATATACAAGACTCCTATTATAAATCAGTTCATACATTAAAAGGGCCAGTGTAGAAATGGTGTAGTGACTCCTCTTTAAGATGATATGTAAAATGATATGCCCTGCCTTATGCTTAATTGCTTTTGAGGGCAATGTGACTCAAAGCAAAGTGGTGAATTGCATAGGGGAAATGAATCCTAGCCAGTGAAAGTGAGACTCAGATTCATGCCATCCTTTCTTCTAGCATCCTCCTAATTGTCCTTTATTAGAAACACATGAGGACAGGCAAGGCATTCCTAAAACACAATCTGTTCTGAATTTTAACATGACATTGGGCAGAATTAGTAATGGGAATATTATGGCAGGGTTAATAGTTGGGTAGCTGTTTCTAAACACTGCCCTGAGCTATATACTTCATTCAAAGCAAAATTAAAAGCATGGAGGTTGGCACCACCATCCATATTTGAATCTAGAGGCTATTTTCTAAATCTCAAGTCAAGGGAGCTTTAATAACATGGCACAAGAGCCTGACTGGACATGCTGGTAAGTAGGAAAATGGACAGTAGCCTATTGGCCTAAAGACAATCTAGCATTAATTACAGTAAGTCACCTCCACATTTATTCTTTTTTTTAAAAAAAAATGTTTCTTTCCACTGAAACATGATTCTCAAAACAATGGCATCATGAAACAAATCTGAAAAGACCATATAATTTGAGAAATAAGTAAAACAGGATGAATAATGAAAGGTACTTTGTTGAGCCTACCAATACAAATGTGCAACATTCATCATGAAGATGTGCTGGGACTAGATACTAGTTTAAGTTGCAATGCCACTGTATTTGATTTTATTTTTTTTGAAAAAAAAAAAGACGCCACTGTTAGGTAGCATCCAAAACACTTTTTGTCAGAAGCTCCAACTTATATCAATTTTATCTGGGAAGAGAACATGGAACGTACAGAATAATAATAATAATACCTTGTGAACAGGTATTTAAGATATAAATGTCTCTCTGACCAAAATGTTCCACAGCCTTGATGACAAAGGAAAAACACCGTGCTTAAGATGTAAAATATATTAAAGCATTTTTGACTGACCTTGTAGCCCAGGATTTGTTAATTTGGTTCCAGAGATTCCACCTAAATCTTTGGGGGCAACGGAGTAGGGGCAATGAGGTGGAACTGCTAAGGTAACAATGCAAAGTATGGGAGGGCATATCACATATACTGTATATATTACTTTCCCTTTTTTCCAGTTGATGAAAGGTAGTGTAGTTCTTTCCAGTCCTTGTAGGAATGTTAAGAAGCAAATTATTGTTATTTTTTAATTTAATAGCTAACGAGAATTTGTTTTACTCTTTTCAGATGAATCCATATAAATGGCCGCTTCTTTCTTGCTTCTTTCTACTTTTTCAATTATACTTTGGGGAAATTAATCTTTTCTCGCTCAGCTATGTTTATATGTAAAAGCATCAAAGCATTATAAAATTATATAGGTATTATGATAGTGGCAATTCTAGAACTAACTATGTAAATAAAAACTGTTTTGAGTTATGTTTTATCTGGATTGTTTTTAAAATATTTTTTTTTTGCTACCCACATTCAATAGGTTATGTTTCTGAGCCCAATTTGTTATCACCATTGATGATGAGCAAAAGCCTAGACCTGGTGCATATTACTGAAACTGGCTAGGTAATTGGGAGGGGAATCCTCCCACCCCGTTGAGTAAAGATCAGACATACTACTCAAAGCACATAATACAAAAGTTCTGCCAAAAGGACCAAGATTATTTATATAATGATCCTGTTTACACACAAAAAAGCAGTAGCATCTTTTGGCCATGGACACCACCCTAAACCATATTCATAGGACCCCAGTATATTTAGTCTTTGGTTTGTTTAGTCAGCAAGTGAGTACTGTAATAGTCAAGGGCTAGTAGGTGCCTAGTAGTTGCAGAGGATTTACAGAGGGCATTTGGAGAATATCCTGATGATTTGACAGAAAGTTCCATTTTATAGAAGAGAATATATGCAGATCAGTGTTGCAAAAGATGTCTAGAATAATGATAGCTAAAAAACAGAACTGCACCAAACACTGGTAAGAGCTCATATTTCAGACCACAGTGATGATGAATGTTGGATATCTATCTACAGATTCCTGCCTGGTGGCACTATTCAGAATAACTTGGGCTTTTTGGAGAAAAGATGGGAGAAGGTATCATCAAAATGATGATGTGATATGCTTCTAGAGACACTGCTATCCTGGGGCTAGTTGTAAATGCTGTGGAAAACATGAAATATTGCCTATTTCTATGAGATTCTGAGGATCAGATTAAATTCTACCAGAATTAAATCCTAGATCAGGGGTGTCAAACTCAATTTCATTGAGGGCCACATCAGCATTGCGGTTGCCCTCAGGGGGGCCAGGTGGGTGTGGCCTGGGTGGGCATGGCCTACTGGGTGGGCGTGGCCAGCTCTACATCATTCGCATCAAGGATGCCTATGGGGGCCTGGGCAGGAGTGGGACAGATCTGAGGGTCTCTGGCAGAAGGAGGGTCTCTGGGCCAGGGCCAAGGCAGCGGGGGCCATTCCCTCACTGTTTCCAGGATGGCTTCGCGGGCCACATGAAACCACTTCGCGGGCCGGATCTGGCCCCCGGGCCTTGTGTTTGACATGTCTGTCCTAGATAGCCAGGCAATCAGCTGTGGCAGTTGTCTTGTTGGGATTGTGCTCTCGTCAGAATAAGTTGGTGCATGACTTTCAGATTCTCCTAGACTCTCAATTCCTATTTAAACATCAGGAGCAAACCATGGCCTTCATTCAAATCCAGTTTAAAGTGGTCGGGGAATGGTAACACATGCTTTTATCATCCTTTGGTTGGAATACTTGAATATAATCTATTTAGGACTATTTTTGAGGCAATCTGGAAACTGCAGCTGGTATAGAATGCATCAGCTAGATTCCTAACGGAATAATTATGCTAAAATAATAGCCATTCTGAGGTTCCTGCCCTAGTTGAGTCTAGTTCCAAAGTGCTGGTTATCCCATTAAAGAATTTAGAGCATACCAATAATATATATCACCCTATCAGTCTTGCCTATCCTTCTTGTTGTTATTATTAGTTGCAAAGTCGTGTCCGACCCATCGCGACCCCATGGACAACGTTCCTCCAGGCCTTCCTGTCTTCTACCATCTTCTGGAGTCCATTTAAACTCACGCCTACTGCTTCAGTGACTCCATCCAGCCACCTCATTCTCTGTCGTCCTCTTCTTCTCTTGCCTTCAATCTTTCCCAGCATTTGGTTCTTCTCCAGTGAGTCCTTCCTTCTCATTAGGTGGCCAAAGTATTTGAGTTTCAACTTCAGGATCTGGCCTTCTAAAGATCAGTCAGGGTTGATCTCCTCTAGGACTGACCGGTTTGATCGCCTTAAAGTCCAAGGGACTCGAAGGAGTCTTCTCCAGCACCATAGTTCAAAGGCCTCAATTCTTTGGCGCTCAGCTTTTCTTATGGTCCAACTTTCACAGCCATACATTGCAACTGGGAAGACCATAGCCTTGACTATATGCACTTTTGTTGGCAGCGTGATGTCTCTGCTTTTTAGTGTGCTGTCTAGATTTGCCATGGCTTTCCTCCCCAGGAGCAAACGTCTTTTAATTTCTTGGCTGCAGTCCCCATCTGTGGTGATCTTGGAGCCCAGGAAAATAAAATCTGCCACTACCTCCATTTCTTCCCCATCTATTTGGCAGGAATTGAGAGGGCCAGATGGCATGATCTTGGTTTTCTTAATGTTAAGTTTCAAGCCAACTTTTGTACTCTCCTTCTTCATCCGCAACAAGAGGCTCTTTACTTCCTCTTCACTTTCTGCCATTAGAGTGGTATCATCTGCATACCTTAGGTTGTTGATATTTCTCCTGGCAATTTTAATTCCAACTTTTGATTCATCTAGCCCTGCCTTTCTCATGATGTGCTCTGCATATAAGTTAAATAGGCAGTGTGACAGTATACAGCCTTGCCGGACTCCTTTTCCAATTTTGAACCAATCAGTGTTTCCATGTCCAGTTCTCACTGTTGCTTCTTGACCCGCATATAGGTTTCTCAAGAGACAAATAAGATGGTCTGGTACTCCCATCTCTAAGAACTTGCCACAGTTTGTTGTCATCCACACAATAAAAGGCTTTAGCATAGTCAATGAAGGAGAAGTAGATGTTTTTCTGGAACTCCCTAGCTTTCTCCATGATCCAGCGTATGTTGGCAATTTGATCTCTAGTTTAATTTAATTTAATTTAATTTAATTTAATAACATTTATATACCGCCCTTCTCCCTGAGGACTCAGGGCGGTTCACAGGGCAGAATAAAATAGCAAATACAAACATTAAAAAAAGATTAAACAATTGCCCTAGTTAAAAACAATGGAAATACAGCGCTAAAAACCCCAAGAAAAATTAAAAGACCAAAGATAAAACAACCCCAGCAATCCCCATCAGGCTAGGCCAGCTTGTACAAACAGAAATGTCTTAAGATCGCGACGAAAGGAGCGAAGATCGGGCGCCATCCGGAGCTCTACCGGAAGCTGATTCCACAGCTCCGGAGCGCCCACAGAGAAGGATCTCCCCCTGGGGGCCACCAATTGACATTCTCTGATCGGTGGCACCCTGAGGAGGCCCTCTCTGTGGGAACGCACAGGGCGCAGGGAGCTTGATGCCGGCAGCAGATGTTCCCTGAGGTACTCCGGCCCCATGCCATGGAGTGCTTTGAACACCGTTACCAGTACCTTGAATCTCACCCGGAAGACAACTGGCAACCAATGCAGCTCACGGAGCAGAGGTGTAACGTGGGAGTATCAGGAGACTCCCAACACCACTCTCGCGGCTGCATTCTGTACTAGTTGGAGCTTCCGGGTGGTCCTCAAGGGCAGCCCCATGTAGAGAGCGTTGCAGTAGTCCAGACGAGAGGACACGAGCGCATGAGTGACCGTGCATAGATCATCCCGGCTAAGATAGGGCCGCAACTGACGCACCAGGCGAACCTGTGCGAAGGCCCCCCTAGTCACAGCTCCTATATGGTCTTCCAAGGTGAGCCGTGAATCTAGGAGGACCCCCAAGTTGCGAGCCCTATCTACGGGGGGTAATAGTTCACCCCCCATAGCCAGAGATGGAATGTCCGAATAAACCCGGGATGAAGGTATGCAAAGCCACTCAGTCTTGTCGGGGTTGAGTTGGAGTCTGTTCCTCCCCATCCAGACCCGAACCGCCTCCAGGCAACGGGACATCACGTTGAGGGCATCACTGGGGTGGTTTGGGGTCGAAAAGAAAAGTTGGGTATCATCAGCATACTGATGATACCCAACTCCAAAGCCACGAATGATCTCACCCAGCGGCTTCATGTAGATGTTGAACAGGAGAGGCGAGAGGACCGACCCCTGAGGAACTCCACAAATGAGAGACCTCGCGGTCGACCTCTGCCCCCCTGCCAACACCGACTGCGAACGTCCCAAGAGATAGGAGGAGAACCACTGTAAAACTGTGCCTCCCACTCCCAGTCCCCTGAGACGCCGCAGCAAGATACCATGGTCGATGGTATCGAAAGCCGCCGAGAGGTCTAATAGGACTAGGACAGAGGAATGCCCCCTGTCCCGAGCCCTCCAGAGATCATTCACCAGCGCGACCAATGCCGTCTCCGTGCTGTGCCCGGGCCTGAAACCCGATTGGTACGGGTCTAGATAATCTGCTTCATCCAGGACCAGAGGGAGCTGATGCGCCACCACACTCTCAACAACCTTCGCAAGAAAGCGAAGGTTGGAGACAGGACGAAAGTTGTTCAATACAGCCGGGTCCAGGGCAGGCTTCTTGAGGAGAGGCCTCACCACCGCCTCCTTCAAGACGGCGGGGAAGATACCCTCACTCAAAGAAGCCGATATAACTGCCTGGAACCAGCTGCGTGTCCTCTCCCGGGCTGCATAGACCAGCCAGGAAGGGCACGGGTCCAATAAACATGTGGTGGTGCTCAGCCTCCCCATGATCCTGTCCACTTCCTCCGGAGTCACAGAATCAAACTCCTCCCAGGTGATATCGACAAGACCACCCGTGTCCTGATCGTCAGACTCTGCCCAGTCAGAGTCCAGACCGGTCCGAATCCGAGCGATTTTGTCCGACAGATGTTGGTTAAACTCCTCGGCACGTCCCTGCAAGGGATCCTCCCTCACCTCCTGATTTAGGAGGGAGCGAGTCACCCTAAACAGGGCAGCCGGGCGATTATCTGCGGACGCAATAAGGGTGGCGAAGTGGTTGGACCTCGCCTCCCTAATTGCAGCGAGATAAGACCTAATATAGGCTCTTAGTCGCAATCGGTCGGGTTCGGATCGGCTGGACCTCCAACCGCTCTCTAGGCCCCGTCTCCGACGCTTCATCTCCCGGAGCTCCGCAGAGAACCATGGAGCTCGACGGGATCTGCACCGGGTCAGGGGCCGCAGGGGTACAACTCGGTCAAGGGCCTCAGTGGCCGTCCTTTCCCAGGCTTCCACTAAGGCCTCGGCCGAGCTGTGAGCAAGGGAGGCAGGTGGGGACCCCAGCGCCGCCTGGAACCTCTGGGGATCCATTAAGCGTCTGGGGCGGTACCATTTGAGTGGTTCCAAACACCCACGGCGGGGGGTGGCAAAACGGAAGACCAGCCGCAGGAGATGATGATCGGTCCATGACAGGGGCATGATAATTGGAGAGCCCCCACCAAGATCATCTAACCACCATCCAGACAAGAAAACAAGGTCAAGGGTGTGGCCTCCCTCATGAGTCGGTCCCGAAATTACTTGCGTCAGGTCCATGGCCGTCATGGAAGCCATGAACTCCCGAGCCAACTCAGATGATCCTCCCAGAGATGGTAGGTTGAAGTCCCCCAAAACTATAAGTTTCGGGAACTCAACCACCAGCCCAGAGAGGGCATCGAGCAGCTCAGGCAGGGCTGCTGCTGCGTGACTAGGCGAAAGGTACACCAGCAGCAAGCCCAACTGCGCACCAGGGCCGCATCTCAAAAAGAGAGACTCACACCCGACTATCTGGGGAACGGTGGCCTCCCGCGGACACAAGGTCTCCCTCATAACAACAGCCACTCCCCCACCCCTACCCTGAGCCCGAGGCCGGTGCAGCACCCGGAAACCTGGTGGGCAAAGATCAACCAGAGGAACACCGCCCTCTGGGCCCAACCAGGTTTCCGTGATGCAAGCCAGGTCAGCCTGCTCCCCCTCGACCAAGTCTCGGACGAGAGGGGCCTTGTTAACGACCGACCTGGCATTCAAATACACCATCCGGAGTTCCTCTGCCTCTTCAAAATCCTGCCTGTACTTCTGGTAGTTCTCGATCCACATACTGCTGGAGTGTAGCTTGTAGGATTTTAAGCATAACTTTACTAGCATGTGAAATGAGTGCAATGGTGCGATAGTTTGAACATTCTTTGGTACTGTCTTTCTTTGGAATTGTAATGTAAACTGATCTTTTCCAATCCTGTGGCTACTGTTGAGTTTTCCAAATTTGCTGGCAAATTGAGTGTAGCACTTTTACTGCATCGTCTTTTAAGATTTTGAATAGCTCAGCTGGAATACTGTCACCTCCACTAGCTTTGTTGTTGCTCAGCTTTCCTAAGGCCCACTTCACTTCACATTCTAAGATGTCTGGCTCGAGGTCAGTGACCACCTCATCGTGGTTATCAGGGACATTAAGCTCGTTCTTGTATAGTTCTTCTGTGTAATTTTGCCACCTCTTCATAATCTCTTCTGCCTCTGTTAGATCCCTGCCATTTTGGTCCTTTATCATGCCCATCTTTGCATGAAACATTCCCTTCATCTCTCCAATTTTCTTGAAGAGGTCTCTGGTCCTCCCTATTCTATTGTTTTCTTCTATTTCTTTGCACTGTTCATTTAAGAAGGCATTCTTATCTCTTCTAGCTATTCTCTGGAATTCTGCATTCAATTGGGTGTATCTTTCTTTTTCTCCCTTGCCTTTCGCTTCCCTCCTTTCCTCAGCTATTTGCAAAACTTCCTCAGACAGCCATTTTGCTTTCTTGCATTTCTTTTTCTTTGGGATGTTTTTAGTTGCTACCTCTTGTACAATGTTGCGAACTTCCGTCCATAGTTTTCCAGGCACTCTGTCTATCAGATCTAATTCCTTAAATCTATTTGTCACCTTTACTGTATATTCGTCAGGGATATTATTTAGTTCATACCTTGAGTGGCCTAGTGCTTTTCCCTACTTTCTTCAGTTTAAGCCTAAAGTTTGCAATGAGAAGCTCATGGTCTGAGCCACAGTCAGCTCCTGGTCTTGTTTTTACTGGCTGTATAGAGCTTCTCCATCTTTGGCTGCAGAGCACATAGTCAATCTGATTTCTTTGTTGACCATCTGGTGATGTCCATGTGTAGAGCCGTCTCTTGGGTTGTTGGAAAAGAGTGTTTGCTATGATCAGTATATTCTGTCAGCCTGTGCCATGCTTCATTTTGTACTCCAAGGCCAAACTTGCCTGTTATTCTGGTTATCTTTTGGCTTCCTACTTTAGCATTCCAATCCCCCATGATGATAAGGACATCATTTTTGGTGTTAGTTCTATAAGGTGCTGTAGGGATTCATAGAACCAGACAATTTCATCCTCTTCAGCACCAGTGGTTGGGGCATAAACATGGATTATTGTGATATTGAATGGTTTGCCTTGGATTCGAACTGAGATCATTCTGTCAGTTTGGAGATTGTATCCCAGTATTGCTTTTCCTATTTTTTTTATTGACTATGTGTTGAGCCCCATGGGCCCGACATACAGCGGAGCGGGGAAAGCCTTGCGTTGGCCTGAAAATCCCCCTCCCTACCACCGGAAAGGCCACCGCCCCTGCTACAGGCCTTCCCCTGCCCATGCCGCCTCTTTACTGGCCTTCCAGCCACAAATGGAGAGTGTTGTTGTTGTTAGAGGCTGCCGCCAGGCCTCCATACACCTTGCCGCCTCCCAGCTCTCAGCCAGTTCCACCACCTCCCAGCTGACGCCCAAGCATCCAGATCGGCTGTTGCCACCGCTGCAGGCCTTCCAGAGCTCCAGAAGTACTGCCGGGGGCCGGGGGCAGTTGCAGCCTCACCCCCCCCCCTCATTCTTCCTTCCCGGTGCGGTCGTGGAGCTGCCAGCGACAAGGCCGGCCCTCAGGGCATCAAGGATGGGACATTACTCAGGTTGTTTTCCTGTTCAGCGATGGATTGCTGGACATGGGGAGGGGAGTCCTGCAGGACGCGTGGAGGACAGAGGCAGCGTAGGACAGCATGAGACGCATCGCTGGGGAAAGTTGCAAGGGGGGAGGAGGGAAAGTTGCAAGGGGGGAGGAGGGATTATAAAGGGTTGTGGCTGGATGCTGGTTTGTGGCCTGAGGGTGGGGTCTGTCTCCAGATGGCTATGTAAAGCGCTGGGAGCAATTCATTCCCAGCGCTGACTTTTTTTTCAGCTGAATAAACCCTTTTGTTGCACGTTCCTGCTTGGTGGTTCCTGCTCTCATCCCACGAAGGACGTGTTTGACACTATGAAGGCTACTCCATTTCTTCTGAGGGATTCTTGCCTGCAGTAGTATACCTGATGGTCATCTGAATTAAATTCACCCATTCCTGTCCATTTTAATTTGCTGATTCCTAAGATGTCGATGTTTAGTCTAGTCATCTCTTGTTTGACCATGTCCACCTTGCCTTGATTCATGGATCTTACATTCCAGGTTTCTATGGAGAAAAAATCTTTACAGCATCGGACTTTCCTTTCACCACCAGATACATCCACAGGTGAGCATCCTTTCGGCTTTCGCCCAGTCACTTCATTCTTTCTGGTGCTACTAGTACTAGCCCTCTGCTTTTCCCCAGTAGCATATTGGACGCCTTCCGACCTGAGGGTCTCATCTTCCAGCGTCATATCTTTTTGCCTTTTGGTACTATCCATGGAGTTTTCATGGCAAAGATACTGGAGTGGGTTGCCATTTCCTTCTCCAGTGGATCACATTTTGTCAGAACTCTCTGCTATGACCTGTCTGTCTTGAGTGGCCCTGCACGGCATAGCTCATAGCTTCATTGAATTACGCAAGCCCCTTCGCCATGACAAGGTAGTAATCCATGAAGGTAAATATAGTATATAATATTTATAAATAAATGCATGTGTCTAAACGTGGTATTTTGTACTGATATAGTTGTTGTATATCATGCATTGGTGGAGCCTTTCAAAATTAGCTCATTGAGATCCCTATAGAAAGAGATTTTAAAAGTATCTATTAAATTAGGATAAAACACATTACAATATTCTTTAATTAGAAAACACTAAATGTCCATTTTATATGTTAATTCATGTAGTTGGACTACAGGCTATTAAAAATTGTGATTCTGAATCTACTAACGTCACCTTAATACAGAAATGGAAAATTTTATTGGTATTTCTAGTCTTCTTATAACCTGGATAGTTATAATTAATTAAAGTCTTTGAATGGGCTGCCACTTTTGCTGAACTTCTTTTGAAGTGGCTTGTTCATGGTCTTCTCTCAGTAAGAATCACCCCTAAATATGGAAAAGAGTTAACTTGTTTTCTGGGCTTCTCATTCAAGTACCAGTTTTATATGATGCAGTTCTTGCCAAATACCATTATTGACCTAGCTTTATTAAATTATTATAATTAAAGGTTTAGATACAGTACGTAGTTTCTGCAGAGAACAGCAACAAAAGTGATTAGGGGGCTGGAGGTTAAAACATGATAAACAGTTGTATCAAGTAGGTATGTCTAGTCTAATGAAGGACTAGGGATGACAGCCCTCAAATATTGGCATGTCTTCCAATATTTGTGGGCTGTCAGAGAAAAGGGAGTCAACTTATTCTCCAAAGCAACTGAGGACAGGACAAAAGGTAATGGATGGAAACTTATCAAGGAGAGATCCAACATAGAACTAAGGAGAAATTTCCTGTGAGCGAGAACAATTAATTTTTGTAAGGGCTTGCCTCCAGGAGCTGTGGATGCTTCATCTTCGAAGGTTTTTAAGAAGGGATCGGACAGCCCTTTTTTTTTTATTAAAAAAGGAATGGTATAGGGCACAGGTCTGCAACCCGCGGCTCCGGAGCCGCATGCGGCTCTTTCAGTAAAAAAAAAGTGGGATAAAAAAGTTCAACCAATCAATTCAAATATGCAGGGTAGGTGCATATCTCGCCTTGGCTCCACTCTTCAGTCAAACCCTGTTCTGCACATGTGCGCATGTACGTGCATGCGGACACATTTTTTGCGGCTCCCAGTTTTTCCTTTTGTGAGGGAACCGGTTCCGAGTGGCTCTTTCACTTTTTCAGGTTCCTGACACCTGGTATAGGGTCTCCTACCTGAGCAGGAGGTAGAACTAGATCTGTAAGGTCTCTTCCAACTCTGTTATTCTGTTGTTTTCAAGCCTACTTCAGAATGTGCTGTTGAAAGAAATATCTTCTTCAGGGACCAGTCCAAGCTGGGAATAAACAAAATGGAGACTGCTTTATAAAGTTCTTGTTTATTTAGTAGCCACAAACTTCAGTGACACAGCATGTGTTTCTGGGGTATCAAAATGGAACTGGGAATGGTGGGTTTTTATACCTTCTTGGGCTTTTGTGTTTGGAGTTGTTCCTGTTTGAGGTTGTTCCTGTTCCTGTATAATGAACTTTGACCTGAGGTTGTGTGCTTTTTTGGTATTCTAATCGTGGTGGATTAATCCTATTATGTCCTAAAGATCACGTCTTTAGATTTTTGGGTGGGGGATGCAGATTTTAGGGGTCTTTTTCTTTCTAATCCCATCAGCTCAAAATTTCCTGGCCCAGTCTTCCTGAACAGGATTATCAAATCTGCATTTCTAAAAGCTGGTTTCTGCTTAGGGCAGAGAGACCTTGGGGGAGGGGGTTCTGCCTAAAATTTTCTATTATATCTTTGGGGAAATATAATATTCTGACTTTTTTAATATCCCCCAAATATTTCCTTCTCTAGGAGGGTGGGTGGGTGCTGACTTTCAACAGTGCCATCAAAAATATACCATATCCTGCATATAAAAGCATGTTAACAAATTTCCTAAATATCTTTAAGTATCCAAGGAGTGAAGAAATTCTGAGAAAGCATTTTACTTACTGAATGAACATTTGAATATAGAATACATGCTTGCCCGACAATTCAGAAGTATTTTCTATGTAAAAGAATTATTGATTTCAGTAGGGACTGTGGTACAAGTATCTGTATAAGTATCCAAGTTATAGTTGACCCAAAGATGTCTTTTTCAAAAGGCAACTGGACTTTCTTGGTTTTTTTTCTTTGAAAATGTTTCGCTTCTCATCCAAGAACCTTCTTCGCCTCTAACTCTGGCTTCCATGTTTAGCTCAGCTAGATTTTTCCACAATATATTTTATTTATGGAACCAAATGTTGCATGAAACTCTATGAAAGATGGCTATACATTGTAGAATGATATAGTGAAACAATCACTCATGGTGGATTACCTAGACCTAAATCTGACCTGTTCTTCTGTTAATAAATTCCTCTCAACACCCAGTCCTCTATTCTAACCAACTGATTTTTAGCATACTTCTTGACCACTGTATCTAGGAAGCTTAAAGGTCTATAGTTTTTGGAATGTCCCTTATTACCTTTTTTATAAACATGGGCTATGATGGAAAGTTCTCATTCTTTTGGAATGCAACCAGCATTATTTATGTAGAAGTACAGCTCCCCTTTGCAATGTATGGCAGTGAAAGCTGGACCATAAGAAAGGCCGAGCGCCAAAGAATTGAGGCCTTTGAGCTATGGTGCTGGAGAAGACTCCTGCGAGTCCCTTGGACTGCAAGGCGATCAAACCGGTCAGTCCTAGAGGAGATCAATCCTGACTGCTCTTTAGAAGGCCAGATCCTGAAGCTAAAACTCAAATACTTTGGCCACCTAATGAGAAGGAAGGACTCACTGGAGAAGAGCCTAATGCTGGGAAAGATTGAGGGCAATAGAAGAAGGGGACGACAGAGAATGAGGTGGCTGGATGGAATCACTGAAGCAGTAGGCGTGAGCTTAAATGGACTCCAGAAGATGGTAGAGAACAGGAAGGCCTGGAGGAACATTGTCCATAGGGTCGCGATGGGTCGGACACGACTTCGCAATTAACAACAACAACAACAGCTCCCCTGATGGTGAGGGCATAGTGGATAGGTAACTTAACAAGAGAACCTTAGGATGGCCACTAACACACTTCCCCTCCCTCCCATAAAGAGGAAAAATGTAACATAAAAAGGACAAAGAAGCAATATCCGAGTCAGGTCATGACACTGGTTTCTACTACTGTACTCTTCTTCTACATCATGTAAATAGCATCTTAATGACAAAAATATGCAATGGTGATACTGTGTCAGAAGATCAACTTCATGCATGTTCTCTAACAGCAATTAAAATGTCCCTGGCCCTGCCTATTTTTTTTTAAAATAGACTATAATTGATGCTTTGGTCTTAACGAGGACCAACGAGCTTTTAAATATTAGCTTAATCTATGTGTTGCGAGGAGGTAACAGTAAGTTTGTGAGCTTGCAATAAGCAGATGGAAACCGCACCTTTACGTTCTGGACCTGTAACAGTACCAATCACTTTAGAATTCAGCCGGGGGTTGGGAATTAAAATAGTTGAAAAGCAAGCAGCTGCCACAAATCTTTTAACTTGCAAATGCAATTAGCAACTGGGAATCAACTGGGATATTCTGGAAAACAATATCTCGACACTTTTGTTATTTTGGTTTGGGAAAAAAGGGGGGGGGCAAGTAAGACGCTTGCTTCCGGGTGAGATCTTTTCCATACTTCCTCCTCCTCCAATGTGGGATTGAAGAGGAAACACTCAAACTCTACTCACAACAGTAGTTCCACAACAGTGGAACCCGAAGGAATTGGAAGGGCAGCCAATAACAATCCAGGCTCGGGGCAAACGCACTCCTTGGCTTCCTCTCATTGGCTTATCGGAGGGTGGGCGGGGAACGCGCCAAGTCTAACGCTAGAATTTCGTTCCCGCCAAGAAAGGAGCGCGCTTCGCTCTGCTCGGTTACTTCGCAATGCCGGCTGAGCTGGACGTTCAAGAGACCCCCGCGCTGCCCCAGGAACAGCTCCTCGCCGCCTCTGGCTCTTCCCCATGTCACGGAGAGATTCAATATCTCCAGCAGGTCGAGCAGATCCTGCGCTTCGGACACAAAAAGGAGGATCGGACCGGGACAGGGACGCTGTCCATCTTCGGGATGCAAGCGCGGTACAACCTCCGAGGTGAGGTTCAGCCCCTCTCCTTCGGCTCCGCGTGCGTGCGTGCGTGTGTGTGTGTGTGTGTGTGTGTGTTTTTCTTTTGAGGAATTCGGTTGGGGGGGGTTTGGCGGGAAACCTCTGCCGTTTCTGCAGCCTTGGTCTTAACAGTCTCTCGTTCTCAAAACTCTTCAAGTGCCTTCTCGGGGCTTTCAGGGCAACGAATTCGACTCGGATGATAAAGAATAAAAGAATACTACGTATTAAAAAGGAAGTCCTGGCCGTTTTATAATCCGTGAGCAAGAAAGAAACGGAGATGATCAGAGCAGGCGTGATAGTGGGGAGACCGGAGAAGGCAGCAGAAGTCTTCCGAGACTGAGATCATCTCGGTCTCCCGATTCCGGTATCGATTTTCAATTCGCAGCTCCTTGCTCGGGTTCTGTGTGATTTGGCGCGAACCCATTAGGTCCGGGATTCTTTGCTTAGGAAAACTTAGGTGACTTTGTCTCAAGACAGGAGCTATGGGGAAAGAGCAATGATCCCCCAACTGACACTCCCAAAATTTGTTTAGTTATGTATTTTATCAGATTTATAGCCTGCCTTTTCTTTGGCAGAGGAAGTTTAAGGAAGTACTTCTTATACAGGCAGTCCTTGACACAACCACGGTTGAGTCCCAAATTTATGATGCTAAGCAAAAAATTTGTTAAGTGAGTTTTGCCCCATTTACGACCTTCCTTGCTTCACTTTGTTAAGCGTATCCCTGCAGTTGATGAGTTAGTAACATGGTTGTTAAGTGGATCTGATTTCCCCATTGACTTTGCTTGTCAGCAGGTCACAAAAGGGGACATTGCAACCGTTAATAAATATGAGTCGGTTGCCAAGCATCCGAATTTTGATTACGTGTCTGTAGGGATGCCGGAATGGTCGTAAGCGTGAAAAACAGTTATAAGTTCCTTTTTTCCCCAATGCTGTTGAAACTTTAAACATTCACTAAATGAATTGCTGTAAGTTGTGTATTTTCCTCACAGCAGCAGCTCTGTGAGGTAGCACAGCTGTGCTGGCTCAGGAATTCTGGGTGTTGAAGTCCACGAGTCATAAAAGAGCCAAGGTTGCCTACCCCTGGTCTCTAGGCTAAGAGATTGGCTGGCCCAGGGTCACTTGGTGCCCAAGGGCTCCAGCTTCCACAATGGTCAGCTTTTTGAGGTAACAGAGACAAGAAATCAAAGCCAGGAGTACTGAGAATACCTTTATTGTAAGGTTACAGCAACAGAATCTTGCAAGTCTGGAAGCACTTTTCCTCTCCTTTGATAAAAAAAATCCAAGTCTGAATTCTAAATTTTAATACTCCAATATGATGATCTGATTAAATATTTGTCTGAATTATGTTCAATAACTCTGAATTGTGTACTAAGTAACTTGTACTAAGAAAATGTTGAGTTAGCATATAACCCAATATCTCTAATATTTTTTTCAACTTCCTTTCAGATGGTTTTCCGTTGCTAACAACTAAAAGAGTATTCTGGAAGGGAGTACTTGAAGAACTACTTTGGTTTATCAAGGTATAATGCATAGTAAATAAGTTTGTCAAATTTTGATTAGGCCCATTGAAATCAATAGAAATTAAGATTAGGCTTTGGTTATATTAGTCATGATGTCTGTAGCTGGTCCAATGAAAAAATGTATAAAAGAGATGGTCTGCATTCATCCAAGAAAGGGACTGAGTTACTTAGCAATAAAATCAAAGCTTTTTTTGAGGAACATTTAAACTAAATAATGGGGATAGTGAGTTAATTGATACAAGTAGTATAAGTACATACAAACTTTTAATGGATCTTATCAGTAGTTTTGATCAGTGACGTCATCAAAGTAAACAAAGCCACGTGCTGATTACGTCACCAGGCCATGCCCATAAATGGAAGTGACATTCGCACCCCTCCTCCCCGGAAGTGACGTGCATAATCCACACCCCACCCCTCATGGTACAGGACTCACAAGGCCATAACCCTAGCCGGATATGACGTGTCTGCCCAACCCCATCAAAATAAGCATGGGTAACCCTAGCAGATAAGGTGTGATATAAGGTGATAGCCCTATTTCCAGATGGTGCTTGCCGAACCTAATCCCATCAACAAACATGTGGCGGTCAAGCTTCTGTGTACTTGATTACATTAACCCTAGACTAATTCCATGGACGTGCAAATCCAAAAGAAACACAGAGACCTGTGTTTTTGGGAAACAAAACCCTGCTTTTGGGGGGGGGGGGTAATTAAAAAAAAGCTTTTTATTTCTAATCATTCTAGCCTAATGATGCTTTTAATTTTTGTGGAGTTTTAAAAATCAATACCTCAAAAGCTGGGGGTGGGGGGGGAAAAGGATCACCTAAAAGGCGGCCAGGGTTTGCATTTAAACCAGGCAATTTTAAAAACATTTTCCCTGAATGTAGGGGGAAAAAACCACAGACCTTTTAAAGCCCACAGCTGGTTTTTTACCTTTGTAAAAATCTAAAGACTTATATTTTGGCATTTGCAACTCCCTCGAATTCATATGTACGCGTAACCGTTCATAGCAGAGATTTAATAAAATTTATTCTAACCTTACAGCAAAAGCGAAGCGTTTCTGAATGGCCAGAACAGATTGATGTATTAGGTATGTGTATTGTGAGCATGTCTGGACATGACCTGTAAGATCTTGCTATAGAGCATGCGCGTGGCCACAGACAACTCGGAAACTTTAAAGCGTAGATCTATTTTAACAGCGTCATGGGAACTTGTGAAGGAAATAATAAAAAGGGTGTAGAACCTGCTGCATCTTGGTTGGCGACACAATCTTTGGAAAGATTTCCATAAGATGAGCTGTGATGTTCGTGATGAAACCCCGGACTACTCCTGGTCTACCTTGTCTGAATGTCGCTTGCCCTGTTGTAACGTGCGGGAGATGGCGTGTCGTGAAGATGATGCCATACCGCGTAAGTAAAAACCTGTTATGTGTTCAAATGTGTAAAGCGCAATAACCCCACCGTTAACAATGTGATTGCTAATGGCTAAATACATTTTCCAGGTTTTGTTCCGGGGTATAGCTATAATGCCAGCGCCTCCTTAATAACAAACGTCTCAAGTGATGAAGAGGATGCAGAGGTCGATCTAGGTAAATGAATTGTCTTTTTACTATGCATGCTGCCGTTAATATTATATAATAAAAGGAGAGTTAAAGAGGGTTTTACTAATGGATTATTTTTGCGTTTTTAAACAGGTGGGTACCCCGGATATTACCTAGCCCCGTCTCTGTCTGATTGTCCATGCTGTCTACAGATTGATCTCAAAAGAGATACTCCAAATGACTGCTATATAGAATGTGATTGTGGCGCATCGAATTGTATATGTACAATGCCTACAGAGAATGAAGATACTGATGATACAGATGACCCCAGTAATGATAGTAATGATGAAGGATATTATTCTGTAAATGAACGTGATGATAATTGCGTCTAAATTACAAATAAAAGGTTTGTGCTAAAGCGCAGTGTGTTTATTGTAAGGTTTGAACGGTGCAGAATGAAGTGTGAAAATGTACTAAAGGAACTGTATTATACGCCGGAAGGTCCAGGTAGCTATGGTGGAGTAAAACCCCTATTTGAGGCTGGGAGGAAACGCTTTAAAAACTTAACCTTGAGGCAAGTCAAGACATGGCTTTCCGGTCAAGAAGCTTATACCCTGCATAAGCCTGCAAGAATAAAATTCTCCAGGAACGCTACAATAGTTTCCTGCATAGATTGCCAATGGCAGGCTGACCTTGTGGATTTATCAGGATTTGCCTCTGAAAACAGCGGCACAAAATTTATTTTAACGGTAATCGATGTACTTTCCAAATATGCTTGGGCAGTCTGTTTAACCGATAAGTCTGGGCGAGGGGTTGCCGGTGCTTTCCAAAGTATATTCCAATCAGGAAGGGCGCCCAGAAAGCTGCAGTCAGATGCCGGGAAAGAGTTTTTAAACAAGCCTGTAAAGAAGCTTTTTGAACGCTATGGCATACATCACTTTGTCACACATAGTGAAACTAAAGCAGCGGTTATAGAGAGGTTTAATAGAACTCTGAAAAACAAGCTGTGGAGATTTTTCACAGCTAAAAATACGCACAGGTATGTGGATGTATTACCAGCCCTCATGCGGAGTTACAATAGCGCTTACCATCGCAGTATCCGGACAGCCCCCAACATGGTGAAACACTCTAATGAAAAAGATGTGTGGATGCGTCTATATGGGAATATTTTAAAATCGGACAGAAAGGCAGAAAACTTTGTGGGGGATCACGTTAGGATATCCAGGCTAAAGGGGAAGTTTGAAAAGGGGTATCAGCAAACCTTTACAGATGAAATATTTATCGTCAAAGAAAGGGTTAGGCGGAGAGAAAGGGATGTATATAGATTAATGGATTATGCAGAAGAGCCGGTACAAGGGTCTTTTTACCCAGAAGAGCTGCAAAAAATTCCTAGTGATCAAGAACGCGTCTACAGAATTGAAAAAATATTACGGAAAAGAGGGAGGGGTAAACAAAGAGAATTCCTGGTTAAATGGCAGGGGTGGCCAGAAAAGTTCAACAGTTGGATTAAGGAGTCTGAAGTACAACATCTTTGATATGGAGGAGTTTTACATCACCCTACCCAGCAATGCATCAGCAGCAATTTCCCCCCAAAACAAAAATTCTAATTTTACCATACAATTAGCGAGAGCGCTGGATCTTCCAGGAGCGTGGGAAGTAGCGCTAGCAGAGATACAGTATCCGCATAGTTGGTACACATTAACTTCACCTGGATATTTTGAAATTGCTAACGAGAGAAAGAGATGGCATTTTTCTTTGAGAAGCGGGTACTACAACAGCATCCGTCACCTGTTAGAAAATATGAACAAGCTTATATCAAACGCCAAGGATGGACCTAAGACAACCCTACATTATGATTCGGTGGGACGAAAAATTAATCTTAAAGGAGACGAACCGCACACCATTCTAGTTAGCGGAGATCTCGGACATTTGTTAGGGATGTTCCCTGGATTCAGTACATTATATGTTTACACAGACATTGTAGAGCTCCAGATAGTGGGCGACTTCTATGTGCCGTTACTGCGCTGTGTGCCTGTGCGAGGGCAAGACAATGACGTCATCACAATTACCTATGACCGCCCGCATTATGTACCAGTCAGCAAACATCACATCGATACCATTACCATAGAAATCAAAACCGATCAGGACAAAAATGTGCATTTTTATCACGGGAAGGTGATTGTCAAGCTTCATTTTAGGCCTCGGAAAAGTGAAGGATGGTTGTAATCAAGGAGCACGGGAACCCTCAAGACTACGTGGCTTACTACAGGGCACAAGCTGGCGGGGGCCTTCCAGGCTTTCGAGGAGCCCCCATTATGTACGGGACAGGTTTAGGGGGCCTGTTCCGTGGGCTTTTTCGAAAAGCAATGCCGTTTTTGAGGCGAGGATTAGAAATCATTAAGCCGCATGTGAAATCTGCTGCCAAAAACATTGCCAGAGATGTCGCGGGTCATCTTGTATCCCGTGTTGTTGAGAGGGGGCAGGATGGATCAGGGATGATCATAACCAAGAAGAATTACGCATTGGGCCCGCCTATTCCGTTTAAAAAGAGAAGACTTGTGAAAAAGACCCGCCATACCAAGAGGAGACGTGCACAGAAGAGGAAGCCCTGTGACAAGGAAGACATATTCTAATGCGATATGGCATTTATTCATTCTGCTTCAGAGGAATGTGTTAAATCAGAACTGGATCTTTTTCAACTGGCACCTACACAGACCAGTATTGAAAGCAGTACTTATGTCGAGATCCCACCTTTATCAGCGCTGACACCCAATGCTCCCCTGGAATTTTTTATCACGGGGCATGGTGAACATTACACGGATTTAAACAACACCCTGTTGTATGTGAGTTGCAAGATTGTAAAGGCTGACGGTACGGATATTGATGACGGGGCTAGGGTGGCCCTGACCAACTACCCCATAGCATCACTGTTTAATCAGCTGGATGTTACCTTGGGAGATCGGCTCATTACACAGAGCCATCATTGCTATTCTTACCGGGCCATGATTGAACTGATTCTGAACTTTGGTGGTGATGCGCTGGGTACTCAATTTACAGCTGGCGGTTTTTACAAAGATGACTCGGACCTCATGGAGAGTACTCTACTGACAGCCGCTGGGAACTCCGGTTTCAAAGCGAGAGCAAGACAGACGGCCGGTAGCCGTAAATGGGACCTGCTAGGGCCTCTGCATAGCGATCTGTTTTTTCAAGACAGACTGCTAATTAACGGTGTCGATGTGAAAGTCAAACTCACAAGAAGCAGAAATGAATTTTGCGTGATGAAGGATGGCAACGAGAATTACAAAGTACAACTCTTGGAGGCATCTCTCTTTGTAAAGCGTGTAAAAGTAGCCCCGGGAGTGCGCCTCGGTCATGCAGAAGCTTTGCTCTCCTCCAATGCTAAATACCCCATTGATCGAGTGGGAATGAAGGTTTACAGCATTCCTGCAGGTAGCCTTGTGTGTAATCAGGAAAATCTATTTCTGGGCCAGCTACCTAAACAATTAGTCATTGGGTTTGTGGACAATGCATCTTTTAGTGGGGATTATGAAAGAAATAAAAAGGGACGCGGTGGCTCAGTGGGTTAGGACGCTGAGCCTGTCGATCAGAAGGTCAGAAGTTTGGCGGGTCGAATCCCGAGTGCCGCGTAACAGAGTGAGCGCCTGTTACTCGTCCCAGCTTCTGCCAACCTAGCAGTTCGAAAGCATGTAAAAATGCAAGTAGAAAAATAGGGACCACTACGGTGGGAAGGTAACAGCGCTCCGTGCGCCTTTGGCGTCTAGTCATGCCAGCCACATGACCATGGAGACGTCCTCGGACAAGCGCTGGCTCTTCGGCTTTGAAACGGAGATGAGCACCGGCCCCTAGAGTCGGAAACGACTAGCACTCATGTGCGGGGGAACCTTTACCTTTACTTATGAAAGAAATCCGTTCAATTTTCTACACTGCAATGTCAATTTTTGCGCCTTGCATTGTGATGGCGAGCAGATCCCTGCAAAGCCTCTTCAGCCTGATTATGAGCACGGTCTTTTTGTGAGAGAGTACATGCAGATGGTGCAGGCCACAGGCAAAGGCATGAAAGACAGACCGCTGTTAATCAGTAGGGAAGAGTTTAACCGAGGGTATACTTTGTATTGTTTTGACTTGAGTCCTGATCAGGGGTGCTCTGAGCACTATTCTTTGATCAGGAACGGTAACCTCAGAGCCGAAATTAGATTTGCGCAACCCCTCCCCAACACCGTCAACATGATTCTCTATGCAATCTTCGAAAACCTTATTGAAATAAGTCACACAAGGAATGTGCTCTTTGATTATATGTGAGTATGGACACACTGCAACTCCGCCACTTGTTCTCTGGAAATAAAGCCTTTCTAGGGGTCTACCCTTGCGACCTGTTACCCCAGAGACAGATCTCCAAAAGACCTTTTGGATTAATTGTAAATACCCACCCTCACACTCTGCCTGGTGAACACTGGCTGGCCCTCTACTTCCCATCTCCCGGATATGGCGAATTTTTTTATTCTTATGGAAGACCGCCGGATAGCCCTGACTTTCCTGGCTCCATAGCGACGTTTTTAGAGCAGCAAGCTGAGAAGTACACATTTCACCAACGCCAACTGCAGCACCCCAGCGCTGTGACCTGCGGGCAACACTGTGCATTTTTTCTACTGAACCGGACTAAAGGAGTAGACTATGAAAACATTTTAAAGATGTACTCCAATGTTGACATTAAAAATGATCAAATGGTAAAGCTGTTTGTAAAAACTATAAAGGTGGGAAGGGGGCTTGGAACCTGTAACCGTCACCAGTGCATGCAGACATGCCTGCCTTACTGTAAAATAAAGAAAAATACTTAAACGTTTTTACTTGTTTCACTGTGTTTTTATTCATTTTACAAATTGAGCCAGTCACCAAACCTGAACCTACTTCTAGGGTTTAATGTCCAAGGGCTAGAAGGGGCACTGGAAAACAGAGGCTTCTGAGCCCCAAAAGGGGCTGTCATAACAGAGTCGGGGCTAGTAGCAGTTTCATCCTTAACAACCAGAGAATCTTTCAACTTTTCTACTTGCTCTTTAACAGCTGTAGACCCCAACACAGAGGTCGGGACATTCACCTCAGCCATAGCATTCATAAAGTCATCCCAGCCTTTAGGTTTCCGCTTCTCAGTAGGGGCTCGGTGCTGCGAAGCTCCTTTCACCAAGTCTAAAATATTAGTCCCAGGAATAGGGACCCCTTTGTATAAAAAGGTACCGCGATCATCCCAGGTTGAGACGTCCTGATGCTGTTTCATTTTGTTCAGCAAAAGTTCCGCATTTTTCCTGTAACGGGTGCTCACACCGCTTAGGATTTCGTCCATCGCTGTGTCCTGCGGAGATGGCTGTGGTGGCTGCTCTGGTAATGTTGGAAGTGGTCGAGGTTCTTCCGGTGGGTAAATGAGATTCAGTCTGTCCTTTTCAGACTCATTTTGCCTGGTTAGTCTTAGATACCTCTGCAATGCAGAACTGTAGAGCTTAATCTTGTCATCCTCAGACAAATCAGCTCTCTGAAGAATGGAACGCATCTCAGCATCCAACCGGTTAGTGGCTGTAGCCCCCATAGTAGGGGGCCTGCCCTGTAGTTGCTCCATCTGATGACGCGATACCAGATACATTTTCTCAGCATGATCCATGGTTTATCCAGCTAACAGGCTAGTCAACAGCGGAATAGCTGCCCCTAGTAAGGGACCGATAAAACCACCCGACTGAAGTATGGCCTGCTTCTTCTTTTTGAGTGAGACCTTTCTATCGCTCAACTTTTTAATGACACCTTTCTTTCTCTTCAGAGACCGGAATTGTGAAGGTTTCAGAGGAAGGTTTCCTTTTAGGGTGTTCAAAGCTATTTCTGCTATAGCCCCCACCAGGTCATTATTAGCATTGCATAAGATGGCTTTTCTCTGTCTTGGTCCAGCCTTTACTAAGATTTTTAAAAGCCCCCAATTTCTACGTACCCTCTCTGACATCTTAAATGAACTAGTGCTAAGGCAGCCGGGCTACTGCTTTTTACACTTCTTTTTCATTGTGTAAACAGGCCAATCAGGTGGAAAGAGACCTGTTCTCAACCTGTAGGATTCTGGAGTGGTGGCTGCCAAATCTACCAAAAGGTACCCGTGTGGTTTGTGAGTGGCATCTTGGAATACTTCTAAAAAATACTTTGTGTTAGTGGGGTACATCTGCCTGGCCAGTGTGACAATTTGCATCTGATCACGGGGGTTGCTGAATAAAACCAAATATTTGGAATTCAGAGCTATTGTTCTCATTTTCTTGCCTTGAAAGAACAGGTTTTGTAGTATGAGAATAATGCTCAGGTTTCTGTGATGAACGTACTGTGTAAATGCCTTCTCTATTTGATCGCTCTCACTGGCCGATGTCATGAGATCATCTATCACAGCTAGAGTAATTTGATTTGGCGGAAACAAATCATCATCTTCAAAAGAAGACGGAAGCCCCTCCATAAACTTAATATAAGGGAATTTATTAAGCAGTTCTTTGTACAGAGGTTGCCAACAGCTATAAAACCATACAATATTTTGAGGCAATTGAGACAACACAACATCACCATGTTCTAACATTTGTTTGATAAAAAAAGATTTGCCAGAATTGGACGGACCGCTTATAATACACGAGAAAGGGTGTACAAATTGTGCAATATTTTCTGCCATCCTTAATAACCGTAAGGTAGCGTACAGTAATCTTCGCTCTTTAATAACCTTTTATTATACACTACTTTTAGAGTTTTTCGGAGGACCCGCGTTTCAAGGGACCACTGTTTCTTAACCCTAACAATCCCCAACTGTTCTACCCTGATCTCTTTTTTTCTCTCTGCACCAGACAGACAATAATCATCTACCAAATCTTTCAAGCTGTCAAAATTAACCTTTTTGCTGTTACCGCAGTTCAGTGTGATTCCCTTCACCTTTAGCACCGCTTCACCGTTGGACAAAGCATAGGCATACGTTTTGGGGCCAGCCGCAACAAACTGTTATCGTAGTGTTTGGAGGAATCTCACTTGTCAGCTGTCCTAAATAATCACCCAAAGGTGGAGTCCACGCCCCCTCTCTACTTACAAAAATGACTGAATCGGTGTCATGATACAGGCATCTATCGCCCAGCCCATCCAGCAGCCTGTATAATTCCAGTCGTGCATACGCTGTTGTAAAGCTGGCAATGAATACGTTAGTACATGAGGCTTTGGTGGGATGGTTCTTGGCAGTTTTCCACGTCACAACGGCTGTCTCACTATCCACAAACTCACAGGAGGAAACATCATAATAGGGCACAAAAAAGGTATTTGAATAATTCTTCAGGGTTTGTCACCACAGATGTTGTCAGGTGATTGGTGCTCTGACCAAACTTGCCCCACAGCGAGTTTAAAAAAAGTTTGGCAATTTGCCTTTTTGCAGGATTTACCTCAATGTGTTCACGGCGTAAGCGGACGCCTTCCATCTTTTCATAATCACGAATATATTGCTCTTTATCCTGTTCTGTTTTGCACCAGTCAGGGTAACCGCTGGCCTCCTGTTTCTGTCTGAGATGTGCGTTAATATAATCTGAAAATAGCCCCTTTGATGTACTTTCAAAATGCCAGATCTCATAGATTTCAACAATTCTGTAACCTTTTTCTAAAGCTACATTCAATTCAACAGTACACCATGTTCCAGTCAGAGCTCTTTCCTCATCACTGTGTTTACAGGGGGTAGTTTGCAGTTTTTCTGTGCAGGTTGCACACAAACTAAACATTAATTTTCCCCCTGATTTGTGGGGTAGTACAGGAAAATAGAGATTCCTTGGCGGGTACACTTTGACTTTGGCTAACCCAAAATATTGTTTTATGTCCCCAAAATCTTGGTAGATAATTTGTGGATGGCCAATTGGGTACTCCTTGGTCTTATTCACAAAGAGGTACAAACTGGTGAAATCATAATATAAGATTTGTTCACCAGGTTTTGGTTTGTAGTAAAGACATGTAGCATTTGTTCTACCACCAAAAAAGGCATCTCGAGGTATCAAAGGTATTGGGAGCTTATTCTCAACCAGAAACTGCTTCAAAGAGGTGTCAGCCTCCACCAAGGCCCTCCATTCGTGTTCCCAGATGCAGCGCACAGCATAACCGTGGCTCCTGAGGTCCTCTTCTTTAATCCTAGTACGGCTGTGCAGGGTGGCATATGTTGAACCAAGTAAGTTGTTGAAGTCTCCCCACCCCCAGCTTTTGAGGTGTTGATTTTTAAAACTCCACAAAATTAAAAGCATCATTAGGCTAGAATGATTAGAAATAAAAAGCTTTTTTTTATTATCACCCCCCCCCCCAAAAGCAGGGTTTTGTTTCCCAAAAACACAGGTCTCTGTGTTTCTTTTGGATTTGCACGTCCATGGAATTAGTCTAGGGCTAATGTAATCAAGTACACAGAAGCTTGACCGCCACATGTTTGTTGATGGGATTAGGTTTGGCAAGCACCATCTGGAAATAGGGCTATCACCTTATATCACACCTTATCTGCTAGGGTTACCCATGCTTATTTTGATGGGGTTGGGCAGACACGTCATATCTGGCTAGGGTTATGGCCTTGTGAGTCCTGTACCATGAGGGGTGGGGTGTGGATTATGCACGTCACTTCCGGGGAGGAGGGGTGCGAATGTCACTTCCATTTATGGGCATGGCCTGGTGACGTAATCAGCACGTGGCTTTGTTTACTTTGATGACGTCACTGATCAAAACTACTGATAAGATCCATTAAAAGTTTGTATGTACTTATACTACTGATACAGAACATCACTGTCCCTGGCAATCTAAGAAAATAGGGGAAGCCAGGCACCATACAAGTTATGCAGCAAGTAAACACAGGGTCAGTCATAAAGGACTCAAATGTCTATGCACTAATACACAGAGTATGAACAATAAGCAGGGTGAACTAGAAATTCAGGTAAATGAGGGCAGATATGGTATTGTTGCCATTACGGAAACATGGTGGGACGAAACCTACAAATGGAACACACAGCTAGAGGGATTTAAACTATTTAAAAGAAACAGACTAAACAAAAGAGGAGGTGGAGTTGCTCTCTATATAAGAAATAACTTTATCTCTACAGAAATAGAGCACAACAATGACGAAAACTGCAAACTTGAATGCATTTGGGTCAATATAAAAGGGGGGGGAATATGACATTGACATAGGTGTATACTATAGGCTGCCCAACCAAGCAGAGGAAATAGATGAACTTTTTGCTAGTCAGCTAACTAAGGTATGTAAGAAGCACATCACAATAGTAATGGGGGACTTTAATTACCCTGATATCAACTGGGAGACAAAATCTGCACCAAGTGGAAGATCAAACAGCTTCCTGTCAAACCTAGCAGACAACTTTCTCTCCCAAAAAGTAGAGAAGGGAACTAGGGGATTAGCCATATTGGATTTAATTCTCACAAACAGAGATGAAATGATAGAAGGTGTCGAAGCCACAGGAACCTTGGGGGGAAGTGATCATGCAATATTGGAATTCAACATTCTGGAGGCACAAGCAATAGAACACAGCCAAACTAGAGTCTTGGACTTTAAAAGAGCTAATTTCAATAAACTTAGAGAGACCATGGGAAGAATTCCATGGATGAAAATCCTAAAGGGGAAAACAATTCAAGTAGCTTGAGAAATTTTAAAAAGTGAGATAATAAAGGCCCAGTCTAGTACAATACCAACAAAGAAGAAAAATAACAGCTCTCAAAAGAAACCATCATGGCTGCATAAAGAACTCTCTGATAAATTGAAAGATAAAAAGGACAAGTATAAGAATTGGAAAGAGGGGCACATAACTAAGTCAGAATATCAGCAAATAGCCCATGCCTGCAAAGATGAAGTGAGGAAAGCTAAGGCTCAAAATGAACTAAGGCTTGCGACCAAAGTCAAAAATAACAAAAAATACTTCTTTCAACATATAAAAAACAAGAAAAAAATTAAGGAAATGATTGGTCTATTAGTGGGGGAAAGTGGCAAGAAGGTGACAAGCAATAAGGAGAAAGCAGAACTATTTAACTCGTTTTTTGCATCTGTCTTTACACAAAGGGAAAAAACAGTCCAACCTACCAAAACCAGTGCCATAAAAAACAGAATAGAAATGCAAGTTAAGATAGGCAAAAAAATGGTAAGTGAACACCTGTCCAGCCTAGACGAGTTCAAATCACCAGAACCATATGGATTACACCCCAAAGTTCTCAAGGAACTGGCAGACGTGATCTCAGAACCACTGATTTATATTTTTCATAGATCCTGGAGCACTGGGGAACTACCAGAGGACTGGAAGAGAGCTGATGCAGTTCCCATCTTCAAAAAAGGGAAAAAAATAGATCCAGGAAACTACAGACCTATCAGCCTGACCTCAATACCTGGGAAGATTCTGGAAAAGATAATCAAACAACAAATCAGTGAACACCTTGATGCAAACAAAGTCATCACTAAAAGTCAACATGGGTTTGTCAAAAACAGATCATGCCAGACAAATCTTATTACATTCTTTGTCCAAGTGACAAAATTAGTGGATCAGAGGAATGCTGTAGATATAATTTACTTGGACTTCAGTAAGGCATTTGGTAAAGTAGATCACAATCTACTACTTGATAAGATAGAAAAATGTGGGTTAGATAGCATCACCACCAGATGGATTCGTAGCTGGCTGACAGGCCGTACTCAGCGTGTGGTCCTCAATGGAACTGCATCTACATGGAAGGAAGTGTGTAGTGGGGTGCCCCAGGGCTCTGTTCTGGGCCCAGTGCTCTTCAATATCTTCATTAACGATTTGGATGAGGGGATAGATGGGGAACGCGGCACTTGTTTCCACGGACAGCTGGGGAGCGTGCGCATGCGCAGGGTGGCCCAGCCGGTTCCGCTCGGTACCGGCAGGCTCCGCGGCCTCGTTGGGGGATGGGTCTGAGCCTGCCGCGAGGCCTGCAACCGGGACGACACCGGAGCAGGTGGAAGGACCCGGCCTTGGCAGGCCTGCGGGGGACTGCTTCCTGCCTCCTACCCTCCTTCATGCAGGACGAGGGACTGTGGCTTGTGAACCGGCTAGCACGGCTGAGAACCCGACAGGCCTACGAACCCGACGGTGTGGGGGTCCGTGGCGGGGTGGGGAGGTGTCTGGGGATTGGGGACGGGTGGCGCTGGCCCAGGGGTGGGGTGTGAGGGTGGCACACGATGGTGGTGGGTCGGGGTATCGGGTGGGGGCTTACCTGGGTGATGGAGGGTGCCGGGTGCCAGGGCAGGGATCGAAAGGAGCTTCCGGGGAGGAGCGGTCTTTAAATATGGGATGGGCGGATACGGGTGCGGTTGTGTGGGGTGTGGGCATTTTCGTTCGACAAGTATTTAGCAGCGTTGGTTGCGGGTAGCGACCAACGCTGACTTTGTTTTCCTTGGATTTGCTGTCTGTCGACAATAAACCTTTCCTTGAGGACTTGGCGCTCGTTTCGGTTGCATTTTTTCCTGCTCTCCAGACGAGGGCTGAGAATAGGCTTAAGATACAGGAGGATCTGGACAGACTCGAACACTGGGCGCTATCTAACAAAATGAAATTCAATGGTGAAAAAAGTAAGGTTCTACATTTAGGCAGGAAAAATCAAATGCACAGGTATAGTATAGGTGGTACTTTGCTCAATAACTGTGACTGTGAGAGGGATCTCGGAGTCTTAGTAGACAATCACTTCAATATGAGCCAGCAGTGTGCTGCAGCTGCCAAAAAAGCCAACACAGTGCTAGGCTGCATTAACAGAGGGATAGAATCAAGATCAAGTGAAGTACTAATACCACTTTACAATGCTTTGGTAAGGCCACACCTGGAATACTGCATCCAGTTTTGGTCACCACGATGTAAAAAAGATGTCGAGACTCTAGAAAGGGTACAGAGAAGAGCAACAAAGATGATTGGGGGACTGGAGGCTAAAACATATAGGGAACGGTTGCTGGAATTGGGTATGTGTAGTTTAACGAAGAGAAGGGTGAGGGGTGACATGATAGCAGTGTTCCAATATCTCAGGGGCTGCCACAAAGAAGAGGGAGTCAAGCTATTCTCCAAAGCACCTGAAAGCAGGACAAGAAGCAACGGATGGAAACTAGTCAAGGAGAGAAGCAACCTAGAACTAAGGAGAAACTTCCTGACAACAATTAACCAGTGGAACAACCTGCCTCCAGAGGTGGTGAATGCTCCAACACTAGGATAAGAAGAGACTGGACAGCCATTTGCCTGAAATGGTATAAGGTTTCCTGCCTGAGCAGGGGGTTGGACTAGATGACCTCCAAGATCCCTTCCAACTTATTATTATTATTTCTTATAAGTTCAAACAATAGGGCTGTATTAATTCAGCAATAAATTATTTGGACAGGATACAGATGAGGTACGTTATTCTACTGGAAGGCAGCAGAATTCTGGATAGAAGAGTCCTAGGCGATAAGTGTCAGTCTACAAACTACAAAAGAGGTGGTCCAAAGGTGAAGCTAATTATTCAACATCAGTAACGAATCTTTTTTACAGCCTTTAGACAAAAAAATCCACTATATAGCAGAACACGTATCTAAAATTGTAAGGCTAAAACATACACAGAAAACAATATTAGTCTGAGTATTGAAACTGGTATTCTGAATATTTGCCGTTTTACTGGCCGCAATTAGAATTCTATCACTTAATGTTGAGAGATATTTTCTTCCCAAAGTATTAGGCTTCATATTGACCTCTACAAATTTTTAAAAATTACATTAACTAGTTTATTCTGAATGCTGATAAATGATTTTTTTTCCTCATTACAACAGGGTTCTACAAATGCAAAAGAGCTTTCTGCTAAGGGAGTTAAGATTTGGGATGCCAATGGTTCTCGGCAATTCTTAGACAAACAGGGATTTTTCTCTAGAGAGGAAGGAGACTTAGGTCCTATTTATGGCTTCCAGTGGCGACATTTTGGAGCCGAGTACAAAGATATGAATACAGGTAAACATGGCTAAATATTTGCTTGCGTTTTTAGGTATCCCTAAAAAGTCACTCTAGGATACTAAAAATGTAGTTGTTAAAATTGGCTTGATTTCAAAAATGTACAGGTAATCTTCATTTAAAAAAAAATAAAAATAAAAATTTAACTATCCTAATGGGAATACGATTGTTAGCAGCGGAACCTGGAACCGTGGGTATGTTACACAAACAGCTTTCTTTCTTTCAAACCTTTTATTTCCAATCAATATACTTTGCAAGGGTGGGGGATGACAAAGCACAGGTCAGACTCATACAACACATACTGACTAAAGTGACTGATGCTGTGCAGGTCATAAGTAGACTAGTTATTTTTTCAATATTATAACTGAACAGTTGCTGAACAAATGGTCAGCAAATGAGGACTACCATAATTAAAGTACATGGAGGCATGAAAAGACACAACTGCTTTAAACAGTTGCTGAGAGGTGTTTCCTATTTATTCCCTGTGTCTCAGACTTCTGTTTAGAACGAACTCTTATTTAAAATAATTATAAAATATTGTCTTCATGTTATGCACTAAGCAGGTTTCTGTTTCAAGAAGATTCAAATAATTTGTTATTGGAAGTAAATAATTTTTAAAAGATATTTTTTCTAATTTCAGTAGTTACGCAAAACATATATGTATTGCTGGTCCCATTTAACCTAGAGGAAACTACTATTTACATTTACTGTTAATAAGTACTTTGATCACTATAGAGTAGGTGATTGTAATTGATAGTTCAAATTTTCCCTAGAATTAAAGTGGATTTATACCATCACCAGTTATTAAATTGCTTACATGTCTGCCCTTTCAATCAGATGACATCATAAAAATACATTTTGTATTCTGTCTTCCAGACTAACTAAACACATTTGTGCTGATTGGCCGTGACTGATGCTTCCTGGGTGGTTTATTTAGTTGACATTTCCAGAAGTAACTTGCAATTCTTAAATAATGTTGTCTTTAGTGGAACAATCTCATAATAAATAAGCTAAACACCTATTAAGAATGAGATAGTTCTTGTATTGAAAAGTATTATAAATAAGCTTGGCTTCGCTTTTTGTAGATTATACAGGACAAGGAGTAGACCAACTGCAGCAAGTAATTGATACAATCAGAAACAAACCAGATGACAGAAGAATTATAATGTGTGCTTGGAATCCTAAAGGTATATTATGACAATTAATACTGACTCATTGAAGTTTGTAGTTATCTATAACTTTTGTTAGAAAAAAATGATATCTTAGAAAACAAAGATATTCAGGATAATTGCATGAGCAGAATTCTTCTCTTGGGCAATTAGTATTCTTTTTCAAAATGTGTTTTTTTTGCTTTTCAGATCTCTCTGCAATGGCTCTCCCTCCATGCCATGCTCTCTGCCAGTTTTACATTTTAAATGGGGAACTCTCTTGTCAGTTATATCAGCGTTCTGGAGACATGGGACTGGGCGTACCGTTCAACATAGCTAGTTATTCACTTCTTACTTCAATGATTGCCCATGTTACAGGCTTGAAGGTATCTATCTTTTAAACTAATTCTTTGGGAAATAAGGAAAAACAAACAAATCTCAGGGTGAAGCCAGTTTGGCAAGGTGTGGAACTCTTACCAATATTTTCAGAAACAGTGGGAAAGAGGTAAATTCTGGCAGCACTCCACTACTATGAAGAGTGAGAACTTACAGTACTTAACAGCATTAGCGAATTTCTACTTAAAAAACAGCCAGCATAAGAAACTTACATAGCTATTGGAACTCAATTTCCTATGCTTACTATAAGAGATATTTGGAATAGGTATAGTTTTGTACCGTGTATTTATGGATAATTGAGTACAGAACACCTTCCATTCTTTATGGAAAATAGCTTGTGATGTGACAGGTTCTATTTACTTAACAGTGCTGCCTAAGGTTTGGCACTTGCCTCAGTTGGAAGAATTTATATACCGAGGCTTAAGTACTGGTGAGATGCAGAAGGAATTTGGTTCTACTTCATGGACATGTATAAAGATGGGTGGTATTGGAGGGAAAAGCCTTATTGGCAGTATTGAAACATCTATATAACAGGACAAAATTACCTCATATATCTTATAAACTTTTTTGCTTATCTGCAAAATTCATTGCTGTAGTGCAATGACTGAAGTAGCAGTAATAACTACATGACAAAGATTGATGGTTTGTGGAAGCGTGAAAAATGAAATTTTATGGGTTCATCTTGTTCCAAACACACACAAATGCATACATTTAAACTTGATTCAGAATAAGGAAGATACAGTCATACTAGGAATGTGTAGTACTTAAGACGTTGGACCTTGTTGGTGCAAGATGAAGCCCCCTTAAATGGTGACTTAAGACATTGTATGAACAAAATAGGGATTGAATTAGACTTCTTTTTTCCCCAAACAGGTGAGATCCATTTAGGAAAGCTATACTTGAATTTAACAAAACATGAGCCCAGTTCTATTTCTACTTGGAGAGAGAATTGCATCACCCTATGTGTCCGATAAATACTTGGAAGGGAATTCTCTCTTAGCCCAATGTACCTCACCTGGTTAATACTGTGTAGAATAAAATAAGGGAAGACTCTAAGCAACCTAGGTTCTCAGGAAAACCAGGACCTAGATGTAAAGAAATACTTTTGGAGTATGAACAAACCAATGTATAGAAGAAGAAGAATCAGTACATTCAGGAAACAAAACTTGTCTAACAGTATGCTTATTTTTCTGTTTATTCTTAATTCATACACTAAATGATGATCTTTTTTTATATAGCCTGGTGAATTCATACATACATTAGGGGATGCTCATATATATTTAAACCATATTGAACCCTTGAAAATACAGGTAATTATATCAATTACTTCCATGTTGTTTTAATATCATAACCATTGTATGTACTGGATACTCCTCATTTCCGGCAGGATCTGGATGAAGTATAATTTTTAAATCTTAGGAGTTATCAAGTCTTCCTGAATTGATAGTTTTGTCAGTATTGGGCAGAAATGTTGAGCTGGAGTACTGCAGAATTTGATGCATTTTCCTATCTTATTTAACACAGCACAATTGGAGGAGATAACACATGGGCATAATCGTTACATAGATAATAGTTTTATATTTCCAGCCTAGATTGGTCAGTAGATGTATGAGTATGGATGGGTCAAAATAAGCAAAAGTTGATTCCCAAGAAGACTAAACACTTGCCCAGAAATCTTTAGGTTCTCTGGTGACCTCTTCTAGTTCTGGAAAGATTTGTGCTACCTTGGAAGAAGCTTGTTTGTGATTTTCAGTAGCTTTGTGGGTATCCTGGATTAATGGCTACTGCTAGAAAAACAGGTGGAGTGGATGGCTTCATTTATGTCCACATTACTTTGTGATTGCATTATTACAATGTGCTGTCAAGGGGCTTACCTTTGAAGGCCACTTGACATCTTCAATTGTTGCAAAATGCAGCGGCTTACATACTAACAGATGAAAGCCAGTTTAATAGGGTAGCATTTTTACAGCTGTTGAATTGCTACTGGTACATCTTCAGATACAATTATATATTATATCATCCTATGAAATAGATTGTCTACTGTTTAAAATCAAAACTTACATAATTTACTAATAAAAAGTATCTTCAATAAGCAGTTTAGCACTTAATTGAGCTCTATACCATGTAACACACATATATTTAAATTTCAGCTTCAGAGGCAACCAAGACCTTTCCCTAAGCTCAAAATTCTTCGTAAAGTTGAAAACATCAATGACTTCAGAGCAGATGACTTTGAGATAGAAGACTATCAACCACACCCACCTATTAAAATGGAAATGGCTGTCTAATGAACTTTTTGTGTGACTGTTTTAATGTTCGGCCTGGAGTTAATGCATTTAAGCAATATTTGTATTCAAATTCAAAAGGTCAAAACCCTTTTTTAAAAAAAAAAGTGTTTTCATATGACGCTTGAATCTGAAGTAAACTGTTATATATGCATCATGCACAGGTCATATAAAGGGTTTCTATAGTTTGGAATTATCCAATAAATCATATATGTTGTAATAAATGTTAGTTGAAATCTTAGAAAGATGTACTGGATCACTCATTTTTCAAGTTAAACCTGGCAAAGTTCCAGTAGGAAAACTGTAGAATAGAAAAATACAACAAATATAGCTTGGGGAAGTAGATAGCAACTTTAAAATGAAATAGACTAATTTTACGACTGAAGCTATGATAAAAAAAAATTTATAGAACTATCCAGATTCCAATAAAGGAGAATATTTGTAGCTCAGGGTTGACATGAGGGGTCCTTGGTGCTCTCTGAGTTTCCGTGCATCAGTAAGATTTTAGCTTGTATATTTCTTAATCTCCTTTACGTGACCTTTACACACAAATCAATATTAAAATTTAACAGTAATTATACTTATAAATTTTATATGACCAAAATTTATCTCAATTCATAACATCTTATTGAAAATACACATCTTATCTATTTAAATGTATTCTATTTAAATTCCCATACGTAGATCAAAACCCCATTCTTCAGTCTTATTCTAGCTTTCTTTGCCAAATCGTCTTCCATGTCCGTGCTTTTGAGTCATCAAGTGAATCTCCTTGTATTGTTATATCATTTGACGTTGAGCAAGCCATCCAGTTGCCTTTTTTTTTTGAAAGGACTGATAGATCCAGCAGGTCGTCTCTGTTTTTCTGTCTCACCGTAGTTGTCTTAAACTGTTTTTCTTTTCTTCCATCTGTTTTTCATTTTGATCCTCAGGTTGCTTCTGATTTGTACAGGAAGTCTTTTCCTTCTTCCATATTGTCAGTTTCTTTTTTGGATTTTCCATTGTATTTGTTGAGCAGTTAAATCTGTCATTGTCTTTAATTGTTCCACTTTTTCTGTTGTATTTTGTATAGATGATTTTTTAGTTATAGTCAGTTTGAGTTTGCATATCCAGGCTGTCTTGTTTTTCTCTGTAGCTTCTTATTTCTTCACCAGCTGTAAGATATTTTGAAGAATTGCTTTCAACATAACCAGAGTTTGTTCCTGCTTTTCTTCCTTAGAAAAAAAAAATCTGTTGCTGGTTTTCTTCCATACTGGTATATTAGACTAAGACTTTACAGTCAGGAAATCCACTAAATAGGAAGCACAGCTGGGCTTTTCACAGCTGAAGTTTCAAGGTTGCATATATCATCTATTTTCTGGGCTGTCAGCTAAGTCTCTTTTAAAGAATAGCAGGCTGAAGTATCAGGTTTAGCCACAAGATGTCGCCCCAGAGTTATTTTGTTCTTTTTTTTTTTAGATTTATATACTGCCCTTTTCCTGTAGGACTCAGGGCGGTTTACAAGGTGTTTAAAACATCAATACAAAAATTAAAAAACAATTAAAATGATTAAATTCAGTCCCTGAAATAGAAATATAAAAACCCCAATTAAAACTCAGCCTGGGCCGGAAAGCTCAAAGAGCCAGGTCTTCAGGTCCCAGCGAAATGAGCGAAGGTCGGGGGCAGTCTTAAGCTCCATCAGCTGGTTCCAAAGGGCAGGCGCACCCACAGAGAAGGCCCTCCCCCTGGGTGTTATCCGCTGGCAGTCTTTTACTGGTGGCACCCTGAGAAGGCCCTCCCTGTGGGAGCGCACAGGACGAAGGGAACTTGATGCTTCAATTTTAAAAGGGAAAACCCAGATCTTCAATAAAAATAGAAAGTAAAAAATAAAAAATAGAGTCTTTTAATCCACAAATTTTAGGAAATAGAATTCCGATTAGGATCCAGTTATTTTTTCAACGTTTCAAACTCCCCTGGATAGGTTGCCGCTGTTTCTAGAGGGAGGCTGAAATCTCCGTTCCCTCTCCACAGAGGGGAAAGTATCTAAGCAGCTTATGCAGGTACAAAAGAGAATTAGGATTTAAGAGAGGTAGATTTCACCCAGACTCTTCTGTGCTGCTTTAAAGTTGCCTGATGGAAAGTGTGACTTCGGTTGTCTGCAGCCTAGTGACGAGCCATATTTCTATGGCTGGTCTTTTGTTTGCCATTTGGAGGATTTCGCCAGCTCTAGTGAGAGAGCTACCATCTCCCATAATCCAGTGAGGGTCCCTCCTTGCTGGTCGCCCATACAGGGCGACTTGACCCTTTTCAGGTGCCCCAGTGATGCGAAACTGGACGAGGAAGATTGAGCTCGTCTTCCAGGTGACCATGGCGGCCGTGGGGCAAACCAGAAGCCCCCTAATTTTGTGTTCATTTTAACTACTGTGTTTCCACGAAAATAAGAACCGGTCTTATATTTTTTTTGCCTTCAAAAGAGGCACCAGATCTTATTTTTGGAGGGTGTCTTACCTTAGGACCACCACAGCCAGGCCTCCCACACCCTGACACTGCCATTGCTGCTGCTCGTGGCAGGACGCTACATAGTACTTTGGGTTGCTTTTGCTGCTAGTGGCAAGAAGCCACACAACGCTTTGGGCCACTGCTGATTGCAGCAGGAGTCCACGTAGCTCTTTGGGCTGTTTCTGCTGCTTGCGACAGGAGCAGTGGAAATGACTAGAAACACCACATTGCCTCCTGCCATGAGCAGCAGAAGCGCCCCGAAGCACCATGTGGCGTCCTGCCATGAGCAGCGGCAATGGCACAATGCGCCACATGACATCCAGCTGCAGAAGTCAAGCGGCAGCGCAACAGGTGTAATGTCTTGACATTAATATCCTAATGCCTTTCCTTGCTACCTACCAGGCTGTTTTTTTATGTTTGGTACTTAAAAGCAATGTAGAAATCGGGCATACTACAAAGCCCCAGATTCTAGCATTTTTTATTTATAGGAATGAGTGTGATTCAACTTCAAATACAGTAAGTTTATAAAGTAAGAATAATGGGATTCAAAGAGCTCTACTTCTGTACTCTTCTGGAGCATAGAAATATTCTGTATTAAGAACTCTGGCCTGGAACAGACAGATTTGGGTGATAAGATAGAAAGAGCAACAGCTGTGGGGAAAAGTCCAATCTCTGGTACTGATCATCCCACTAAGAATATGCCTTTCCACCAGAGCTTCTTCTGTGAAAGAATTCAAGCTATAAGTGTTGCCCTTAGCTCAAAATCTAGCTAATTCCATCTATTGCTGATACCCTATTAAAGACTCAAAAGAACTATTTTCTGGCTAGCAGAATAGATTTGTTTTCACTGTTGTCTTCAAAAACCTGATGTATGATTTAATATCTACAATCTGCCATCACTGTCATGTGCCCAAACCTGGCCCTATTGCTATTCTATGTTAAATGTTCACCAGAATTTAAATACCTAGAGTCAGGGTTTCAACTCTTATTTTCTATAAGGAATAGCCACCTTAGAAAATGTTGCATCACAACATGCAGTTAAATTTTACTTGGAACATTTAATCTTGGCACATACATTTTAAAAAAGTGCAATCTTCCATTACATAATCCTGTAGTTATGGAATAGCTTGAAGACAGATGAATCATCTAACTTCTTTAAACTTAGCTATTAAAAGCCTCCTATTTTTAAACTGATCAAGAACATTCATTGGCAATACAATCTATTTTTGTTTTGTGTGAACAGAAGAAGCTTTCTAAAAGCACTCTTGCATCTTAACATAACATCAATGCAAAAATAGCTGAATTTTATCTTCATTTGGAAAAAAATGGAATTTGAACTGATTTAAATTGCATTAGGAAGACAAGGATTTCTGCCAGACTTCTCCTTGTGGAAAAAGGTATTTCTTTACAGAATCTTCTTTCATTTCAGAGGAATATCCAGCCTCCTAAAAGAAAGATTTCATAGTTATATAAAAATAGATGTCTTACTAGCAAGTGCTCCAGATGGTTAGTTTAATTTGGTACATATTTTAATAATATGAACTAAATAAATGCACTGTTGATTAAGATTTGGCAACAATTCTTGTAAGCAATAAAGAAGGGAATATTTAGTACAGTGAGAGAGAAAAGTAATTGATCCCCTGCTGGTTTTGTACATTTGCTCACTGACAAAGAAATGATCAGTCTATAATTTTATTGGTAGGGTTATTTTAACAGCGATAGAATAACAACAAAAAATCCAGAAAAATGTATTTCAAAAATTTTAAATGATAAATTGATTTGCATTTTAATGAGTGAAATAAGTATTTGACCCCTTCGCAAAACATGACTTAGTACTTGTTGGCAATCACAGAGGTCAGACATTTCTTGTAGATGGCCACCAGGTTTGCACACATCTCAGGAGGGATTTTGTCCCTCTCCTTGCAGATCCTCTCCAAGTCATTGGCAGCTCTAACCTTCAGCTCTCTCCACAGATTTTCTATGGGATTAAGGTCTGGAGACTGGCTAGGCACCTCCAGGACTAATGTGCTTCTTGAGCCACTCCTTTGTTTCCTTGGCCATGTGTTTTGGGTCATTGCCATGTTGAAATACCCATCCATGACCCATTTTCAATGCCCTGGCTGAGGGAAGAAGGTTCTCACCCAATATTTAATGGTACACGGCCCCATCCATCATCCTTCTGATGCGGTGAAGTTGTCCTTTTCCCTTAGCAGAAAAACACCCCCAAAACATGTTTCCACCTCCATGTTTGATGGTGGGGATGGTGTTCTTGGGGTCCTAGGCAGCATTCCTTCTCCAAACACAGCAAGTTGAGTTGATGCCAAAGAGCTCGATTTTGGTCTCATCTGACCACAACACTTTCACCCAGTTCTCAGAATCATTCAGATGTTCATTGGCAAACTTCAGATGGGCATGTTCTTGAGCAAAGGGACTTTGTGGGTGCTACAGGATTTCAGTCCTTCACAGCATAGTGTGTTACCAATTGTTTCCTTGGTGACTATGGCCCCAGCTGCCTTGAGATAATTGACAAGATCCTCCCGTGTAGAGTTGGGCTGATTCCTCACCGTTCTCATGATCATTGAAACTCAACAAGGTGAGATCTTGCATGGAGCCCCAAACCAAGGGAGACTGACAGTTATTTTGTGTTTCTTTCATTTGCGAATAATCGCACCAACTGTTGACACCTTCTCACCAAGCTGCTTGGTGATAGTCTTGTAGCCCATTCCAGTCTTGTGTAGGTCTACAATCTTGTCCCTGACATCCTTAGACAGCTCTTTGGAGCTGGCCATGGTGGAGAGTTTGGAATCTGATTAATTGCTTCTCTGAACAGGTGTCCTTTATACAGGTAACAAACTGAGATTAGGAGCACTCTCTTTAAGGGAGTGCTCCTAATCTCAGCTCGTTACCTGTATAAAATCTTGCTGATAGGGGATCAAATACTTATTTCACTCATTAAAATGCAAAACAATTTATCACTTTTTTGAAATGCATTTTTCTGGATTTTTTTGTTGTTATTCTATCTCTCAGTGTTAAATAAACCTACCATTAAAATTATAGACTGATTATTTCTTTGTCAGTGGGCAAACATAAACAATCAGCAGGGGATCAAATATTTTCCCTCTCACTGTATATTTGTATTTTTGCTTCAAAAACAAGCACGGAAATGCTCTTTTCTTGTAAAACCGTTGCCCCACACTAGGCTAGGCTAAGAGTGAGTGAGTAGCTGAAATCACCCACTGTATTTGGTGCTGAGGTGAAGGGCTTCAACTTCCCACTTGCTTCAAGGTACTTGAAAATGTTTCAGTAACTAATCTATAGGAAGAGGGACGCGGTGGCTCAGTGGGTTAGGATGATGAGCTTGTCGATCAGAAGGTCAGCAGTTTGGCGGGTCGAATCCCGAGTGCTGCGTAACAGAGTGAGCGCCTGTTACTCGTCCTAGCTTCTGCCAACCTAGCAGTTCGAAAGCACGTAAAAATGCAAGTAGAAAAATACGGACCACTACGGTGGGAAGGTAACAGCGTTCCGTGCGCCTTTGGCGTCTAGTCATGCCAGCCACATGACCACGGAGACATCCTCGGACAAGTGCTGGCTCTTCGGCTTTGAAACGGAGATGAGCACTGGCCCCTAGAGTCGGAAACGACTAGCACGCATGTGCGGGGGAACCTTTACCTTTTAATCTATAGGAGGCCAAATATCATAGATGCACAAAGCCCTTAGGAACACTCTTTAGGAAAAAGCCTGACACAAAAATTGATAGTATCAAACATTGTGGAATAGCAGAATTGGAATGCTAAGAAATCTTTGGTCTGAATTTTGTTGCCTTTAGCTTTCCATATAAAAATTCTTGGTGAAATCTCTGAAAATATTTTGAATATTGAACGCAAGCAGTACCTGGGGTGGCACATAAGATGCATTTGTGATTACTACAGGATACTTGAAGTGTTCGTGCAAGTGGTCTACATATTCGCACATCCTAAAAACAAACAGATGAAATACCATATTTATGATTCAAACTATCTTGCACTTATTAAGGGTTTCTATTCCACCTATAAAAATATACAGGTTGCTTATAACTATAACTGGAAATGGATGTTCGGTTGAAGGCTGTTTTGGTTGCACATTGTTACAGTTGTGGAGGCATGACTTTGTAACAAAAATGAAGTTAAGCAAATCAGTCATTAAGTGAACACTGCGATCGTAAGTGCAAACTCATTTTTCCCTTCTTCACAAATTGTGATCACATGATCATGGAACGCTGCAACCAGTCATACAGAAGAATAAAGCACTTGTAATTTCAAATGGTTGTTTAAACTACCGGTTGTAAGTTGAGGACTACCCATAGATACCAGTCAGATGAACAATGGAACTTGTCAAGGTTAGTGAGATTTAATTCTGTTTCCATTTTAAAGACATTTTCAAAGTTATACAAAGAAAGGGTTTTATTCTTATTAATCTCTTCTAATCGGAGATTAATTTTTGTTTCATAGCTATAAACAAGTATTGCTTCAAGTGTTCCAAAATAAAAACAAAATCTCTTACCTATTTTCAAGGCTACCAGACACTGAAATGTAGTCAAATATTATCAAGTGCTGGACCAACTCACAAAGTCCGACTCCTCCTGCATGAGGACATACTGGAACTGGGGGTGGGGGAGGGGAAAACAGATGTAAAATTTACTGGTATTTTTTCCACCTCAAAAATTCCTTCCCAGACTTGATAATCCTTTCCAACTGGCCCTCCATAAATGGGAATGCAATTTTTCATTTGTTATCTGCGCTTACACTATCTAGATTGGAGGTGGAGCTCAGCATCTGGAAAGACAGGTGCTGTTCATTACTGTTATAGAAACAGGTAATTTATTTTGACACATATTTCACACCTCTGAGCCTGCTTTTAAGCTAGGCTTCTAGGTGAAGCCAAACCCTTAAAATAACTATCTCAGCTGCAAAGAATTATAAAATGTAAGTGTCAAGTTTCCTACTATGGGCTTTTCAAGTGACTCTGAGGCATTGTTTACCTTAAAAGTCCTTTATTAGTCTAATACACCGGCAAATGCTTGCTCGAAGGAAGCTGGAATCTGAAATCTCCGCCCCTTGCACAATATAATTAAACACAATTCTCCACCTTTCTAATTTTGCCATTAATCATATTCTCCAATTAATTTAAAGAATCAGTTTCCCTTCCGTTAGAAGAACCGCCAAAGTCTTATCTTCTTTAGAGAGACAAATGGCCTTCAAAGTGCATTCCTACTCTCCCCTCCCACCAATTTTAAACTAATACACAAGCCTTAAAGCAATACACAAATTTAACATATGAAATAGCTACTCCTTCATCTGTTGTCAAGCAATAACATTCGATGTTAGCAGCGTTGACAGTAAGGCTTTATGTGTGTCACTATTTTTATCATTTCTGTTCTCTCTGTTTTTCGGTGTTATTGCAGCATTTCCAGGAGTCTTACTTTGAAACTTCTTGGCCATCAGCAATACAGACAAGTTTTCATTGACACTTCCAAGCCTACAACTGTCCACCTGGAGGTAGCTTAGGGCCTGAGCCTGCAGGAACTGTTTGAACATCACTCTGTTATGGCACTGCAGATAGTGAAAACAAACATTCTCTAACTCAAAATATTGCATGATTAGAAAACGCTTATAAAAATGTCTGAAAGATCCAAGTAATTTAGAGCATTTTATTCTAGATATTTTTCCCTTTATGCTCCAAAAACCTACAACCACTGCTTATCTCCTCAATATCTGGAATCTAAATGGGACGGAAAGTGATAGTTTCCACTCTCTAAAAGTGTATTATTCCATAAAACCAGTTAGTTATAGAATAGCATGGAGATATGCTGGTGTAAAAAGAGTAATTTTGAGCTATAATTAACCCTGTTTTAAGCACATGAAAATTAACATGTTTACTAAATATGAATCCTAAGATAAACTAAAATAGCTTACTGAAGGACAATTTTATTGCTACTTCCTCTTCTTCTACATTCTACATTGCAAGACGTACCCAGAAGGTAGACGGAGGAAAATTTAAGTCATGAATTTAATACAATTCTGAGTACATACCTACTCAGAAGCAACATGGAGTCCAGCCAAGCTTACTCCTGTGTAAATAGATTAAATACTGATGCCATCACATACATACACTGTGTGGTCTTGTATGAAAAAGTATGTCATAAAAAATGCACTATCATGATTGCAAAAGTAGTGTCTCCTGCTGGAGCTTTATTTTCAGTGACTATGTAAATACTTCTGTGTTTTATTGGTCACAAAATTTGTTACAAAATTTGTAATTTGCTACTGTTGTCTTCTGCATTCTTTCTAAACTCTTAATCTAGTCTATAATCGTAAAATTTCCCAGCCAAGAACTAGACTCCCAATTTAGTCTATAATCCTAAAATTTCCCATCTAGAGTCCTCTCAGCATTTGAGATCAGCCAAGGTTGGTGAAGTGCTGCCCCCTACTGTAGTCAATTGTCATTGTGCAACCTTACACTATTCCTGTACTAGTCTTACACTAGTTGTTGAAATTAAGTTAGTGTGGGAACTGATGGGATATAAAGCTACTCAAATTAGCTGGGTCTGGAATGGGATTCTTTGAAATCATGGGGATCAACTCTTTCTCTCAAGGAAATATTTCAGCCATCCCCATCTGTCAGACTTCTTATGGCAGATCTAGCCAGTCAATGATGGATATGGATCAAATATACGATAGTAATCTCATTTCTGAGAAACTTATCCACATTTTAAGCTTAAATTAACTGAATGGTATTGAAAACATGCACACATACATGACTGCACCAAGGAGTAGAAATCATCTGATTTTAACTATCAGAACAAAATTTCCCAAATGGAATTCAACAGAAATGTAGGTAAAGAAAACTATGGTGAGGTTTCATAAAATTATCTCGGCAACATTCAAAATATGCAATTAAGCATTAGTAAATAAACTTACTTGTTCTCCTGTTGCAACTCCAATCCCTAATGGTGCTAATGCCTAAAAAAATATTTCGTGATATACCATAGGTTTTTAAGCATGTGCAAACGTAGTTACAACAAATAAACAAAATGCAGTTTCTGCAGTTTGTCCATATTATACAATTAGAAGAAATTTGAAAACATCAGTACAACTGCTATTTTTTGCTTTGAAATTAATCAATTAGTTGATTACCTAAGAATTATATATAAGAAAGCATGTGACCATAAAGAATGTGCTTAATAAATGGTACAGTTATGTACATTAAATCAGCATATCAATAGATCTTATCCAGTACTGTATTTCTACTATGGTGCACATATAAGTCCCCTAATGAAGTTTGATTATAGGTATCTTTTGTATATAATTGGGACATTAGGCACAAATATATTAAAAATACATGATTCAAAGAGTAGTGCTGATTAATCAGCTCATACACAAAAATACATTTCAATCTTTTAATGTATTATAATCTAAAATTATGAAAGTCATTTAAATTTAACGGAATATATGTTGAGTATGTGAAAGGATCTCTTACCAGGCATATGTTAACAACTTTTACTAGAATCCTGAAGTTCCCATGTAGCTGTCCAGCCAATAAATCAACATGGCTTTCTGGTCGATAGCAACTCTATTAATTGAAACAATGTCCCTTACCTTAGCAATTTTTGCATGTCCAAGAATATCATCAGGAGAAGTTGGCTCCTCAATCCATAGTGGTTTGAACTCAGCTAGTTTAGTGACCCAGTCTATGGCTTCTTCCACCTCCCATCTTTGGTTGGCATCCAACAACTATGAATAAATACAGTCTAAATTCAGTATGATGCTGTTGATTGTTCCTGTAACTATATTAAAACAGATGTAAAGTGACATAGGCTTAAGACAAGCCTACTGCTAAGATGGTCAATGCCCTAAATGACATGATATCTGCTGGTTAATATTACTGAAAATTTATTTTGAAAAATGGTACTGTTATTTTTATTTCATTTTTAAAAAAAACAACAAAAAACAAAAAAACATTTAGCATGTCGAGATAAAAATCAAATTCTTCTGTATCCTGCTTTAGGAATAATTCAGGCAGGGCTTTTTTTCTCATAGAACGCTCAGAACGGAGTTCCGGCACCTTTTTTGGATGGAACCTTGTAGGATAGACAAGGCGGGTTGTATGACATGTGTGAGTTCGGCACCTTTTTCTTTTACAAAAAAAGCAATGAATTCAGGGCACTGATAAGAAGACTTGACTAATCTGTTTAGTAAGTTTTTCTCTATTTTTCAAATTCTAAAATATAATTTATTTGGCATCATACAAATGTACATACTTACCAGTATATTTTCAGCACCAATCATTTCTCTAACAAGTTTGCATCTCCGAATGTCATCCTGGAGATCTTTTCCAACTTTCACCTTGAACCTAGGCACACATTTGCAATGAAATATGAACTATTCCTCAATTATTGACAAACCTTTGACAATTTTACTGTAGAAAGAGATTATATCATTCCATATTATATCATTCCATATTATTAATATTATCAGAAAAAAATGATGGAAAAGTTCCATTGAGATTGGGCTCAAATAAGAGGAGGCTTCCTAAAATTCAAGGAATTTGACATTACACCAGGATTAGTTTATTTTAAACTTGGGCATTTTGAACTTCTGCAAATCATTTCCCAATCTATTCAGACAATGCAAAATATGCCTACTAAAATTATTCTCCACAGGTGAATAATTCCTGATGACTATGTGGCTATTGGCAGCACCACAGAAGTATTTACTTTTTCTTTTCTCTAACATTTCTTCACCCTACAGCAGTGTTTCTGAACTTTAAGTCAAGGTTCAAGTTCTATTGTTTTTTCTGCCTGCCTATGCAATGCAGTGCATTAGATCAGTGTTTCTCAACTTCAGCAACTTTAAGATGTGTGGACTTCAATTTCCAGAATTCCCCAGCCACTAGCTTGCGAATTCTGGGGATTAAAAGTCCACACATCTTAAAGAAACACTGATCTAATTTGAAGAGAACAGTGTATCTGCTGCCAAAAAGGGGAATGGAATAAAGAGGTATCGCTTGTGATACACCATTTTCAAAAAGCAGAGTTTCTGCAGTTCATTGTAAAAGTATTCCTGCATTGTTGTATATCTTATCAAATTCAGAAAGTGAGCTTGTTCAATATAGTGTAGCGTTTACAGCAGGGGTCTTCAAACTTGGCCCTTTTATGACTCGTGGACTTCAACTCCCAGAATTCCTCAGCCAGGCATGCTGGCTGAGGAATTCTGGGAGTTGAAGTCCACGAGTCATAAAAGGGCCAAGTTTGAAGACCCCTGGTTTACAGTGTTGGACTGACAATGGTAAGACCCAGGATCAGCCAGCTGCATGAAGGAGGTCACTGAGTGACTTAGCCCAGCATATCTCTCAACATCTACTATTGTGTGTAGAAGCATGCACAAGAAAAACACGACTGTACCTGGTCCATCCATCCTTCAGAGCTTCAGTGCATAGCTGCCAAGCAAATTACATTAGTCAGACCTCTAGAAAGTATAAACTTATATATATATGTATGTGTGTGTGTGTGTGTGTGTACATACTGTATATGTATGTATATGTATATATATTATATATTTAGGTTTTTTTTAAACAAAGCTGTATAGTTTCTGCAGAAGAATATTTCATAAGTGAACAGTGTGTTAATGCTTCCTTTAATATTGGCTTTTAAGATTCATTGGTCTCTTGGCCTTTTCTAACCAGCTACTTTCCAGTAGCACCTACCCCAACCAGCAAGACTAAGTCATCTGAAGGACAACCATTAGAGAAGTCTTGATAAGAGCTCTTGTTTAAAAAAACAAGAGGTGTGGGTGGAAGCAACAGCTACAACCCAAGAGTAGGGAGGGTAATATCTTCACCCCTGTTGCAAGCAGAAACAGGATGTATACATAAAACTGTAAAAAGAATGTAATTTATTTCACAAACTCTGCCTATCATAAACAAGGTAGTCAAAATGGGACAAATAAACAGGATTAATTAAGCTTCTCTTGGCGGATGCTAGAACTGAAAGTGGCTAAGGCAGGATTTGCAATGTAGATTTCTGATAACTAACCTTACTACAATAGCTAATTAAGCTGCTTTGAAAGAATTTTAGCCATTCCTATGTGTCAAAGCAAGTCCCAATAGAGCTAGTCTTCAGCTTATGACTATTTATTTAACAACGATCCAGAATTATGAGGGTCTTGGAAAGTGTAAAGTAGTTCTGGCCATTACAAAACATTGCACCACCACTCCTGCAGTCACATGATTGCAATCTGGGTGCTTGGTAATGTATTTGCACTTACAACCAAGCACCCATGACTGCCATTTGCAATCTTTTTTGCAAGCTTCCCCAGAAAATCAACGTGAGGTTGGCAGAGAAGTTTGCAAATTGCTGCTGCCTGCCAAAAGGACTCCCTCTTTTCTCTGGGGACTGGCTGAGATGACTGCCAATGGAAGCTGAATTCCTCTGGTGGGATGAAGAAATGGAGCTCAGATACTTGAAGAGCCAAAATACAAACAGAGGGTGGAGAGGCAGCACAGTAAGGTAAGGAACAAAGGGTGTTTCAGGCAGGTTCAGAGACCCTGGGAGGGCTAGTGGAGGTTGCATGCAAATCTCTCTTCAATTGGGCTAAAAATGCTGCTTGGATTTCTGTAGGGGATTTTCAGCTCCTGAATGGAGCCTCTCAGGCTGTTCCCCAATCTCTCCCTGCACGCCTTACCTGGGATTACATCTGCTTAATGACCAGCAAGATTGCTTAACCACAACTGGGATTGCTGGGATTACGGTTGTTGATTAAAGCAGTCACATGACATCTTAACTATGGAAATTCCAGTCCCAACTATAGTTGTAAGTTGGGGACTACCTGTAGCGGGGATCAAATTCTACTGCTTTTTCTTTTTTCCTATGCAATGCAGTGGATTATAGGATTCTCTTTTAGTGGGAAGATCGATTGCCCCACAGGGTAACAGACTAGCCTGGTTTTGGGCTATTTGCTTCTTACCTTGCCAGAACTAATTCATGTAATCTATTTCTTAGGTGGACATTCTGCTCCAAAGATGTCATGCCATGCACAATAGTAGGGCAGAGGTAAACCATTTCAAACACATCCATACCAAAGGGTACATGTGACCATTTAGAATAGAGCTTGCTTTCAAACCTTCCCCTGCAAAATGCTAATTTACCGGTAGTTATTCGTGCATCTCAAAACTGAAATGAGAATAATGTGGAAAAAACAAACCTGCTTTAGGCAGTGGTCTGGATAACCTAGCCAGGCACAAGATGTGGTATAAGCTGGGTAGCCATATTTTAACATTTGTTCTTCTACAAATATATAAAATGAGGCAAGCATTTAAATGTGATTTTCTTGCAACAGATTTCATACCTTGGAAAACCCTTATTCCCCAGAATGTGATATGGTAATAATTTTGAATAAAACAAACCCTTGATTGTCACAAAAAAAGGAGGGCTGCAAAAAAAGTATCATTGCTTTCCCTGCAGGTGGATGTTATTTTTTAACATCCTAAGACCATCATAACATACATAATAATCCATTAATTAATTACTGATTTGACAAGGAAATAAATACTTTGTTGCTTACCCCGTTCTTTTTTTCCTGCTAAACCACTTTGAAGAATCGCTAGTGAAATGAAAAGATAAAGTGTAAATCAGATCCAAAACAGATAATTAATTATGTTTTGTTTTTAAATATGTCCTATTAGAGAAAAAATTATACAGATCATTTTTGCACATGGATAGACTTGCACAGAGAAAAAGCCTGTGAAATTCCCTGAAGCACTAAGAAAGGCTATCATTTCCAGGTTGCAAATATCCAAATGACCGCTAGATGGCAGCAAGTAGTTACAAAAAACAATTATTCTCTATTACCATCTGATAGTTATTTGAAGGTTGACATTTCATGTACAGCAGGCATAGCAATCAACTTAAGAATGCTTAGCCTATGAAACAGAGTTCCCATGCAAAAAGTCATCAGTTTTAAGTCCACTAAAGCAGGGGTCCCCCAACCCGTGGGCCATGGCCCAGAACTGGTCCATGTCCTATTTGCAACCAGACTGTGTGAGTGGCTGGCTAGTGTACGCACGTACTTGTGCACACACAGCCCCACTTGTGTGAGTGCTTGGGGCCTCACGTGAGTGTTACAGGTAATCTCGGCATCAATCGCACAATGGGTGCTTAGGCCCATGCATGCACGCACTCCTGCCCTTCCTACGAACCATCCTCTCTTTCTCCCCTCCTCCCCAGGCCAGCAATTCAGAAAGGTTGGGGAATTCTGCACCAAAGCATTATTTTGGAACTTCATCCCTTCACTTGCAATACATAAATAATACAGAAAACCATTCTACAAGGGCTGTAAAGGTTGCTGAGTTACAATATCATTATTGATTGGAATACTTTAGGTGTTGTTTGATACACAAACAGACCCCAAAGTGTAAAGACAGCAAGTATCATCTCTCAACGCGTACAACTGAACTGGAATATTTAAGGGGACCAAAGGAGAATATGATAAAATATATAGAGTAAAAACTGCATACTTAGTTAATCAATTTAAAAGTTCAAAAATATCAGCGGAGTAAGATAAAACATATTGAATTTTGAGCCTATTAAAAAGCAACTTACAAAAAGCTTCTTCTTCTGTTAGTGAATTAGTAATGTATCTGAAATCTATGCAAGATAACAATTGCATGGGGTCCTATAAGGAAAAAAGAGAGAAACCATGCTACAATTAACTAGAGAAATGACACAACGATATACTCAGTCCAACTTCACTTACTCTATTACAGCAGAGGGATACAGTTGTCATAAGATTTTATATGACTTCAACTTCCAATAGCGGGTCTGAAACCCATACAATAAAATCTTTCTATCCATAGCTGAAGAATCCCAATGTAGGATGACTCCAGGCATGTGTCTCCTAGCTATAAAATACTACAGATGAGGGCTCAAAAAATTTGGAGAGCAAAATGGATATTGCCAAAGAATTCAGGGAGTTAGGGTATGCTGAGGAAGGCGCTGACATTTTCAGTCTGCCTGATCTGTGTTTCCTCGTAAAATACATGGGAAAATCCAATTGGAAAAAGAAAACCCTTGGGGTAGGATTAGGTCTCCATGAATTTGGATATGAAAATGGACACGGCCAATAAATTCGAGGTGCAGGGGTATGCTTAGGAGGGCACTGACTTTTCCATGTAGCCTTATCTAGATTACCTGGGAAGACACATGGGAGAATCACATTTGAAAAAAACCTATTTAGGGTTAGGGTTAGGTCTCGATGAATTGGGACAGCAAAATGGACATCGCCAATGAATTCGGGGTGCTGGGGTATGCTTAGGAGGTCACTGACTTTTAAATCTTACCTTATCTACATTTCCTGGTAAAATACATAGGAAAAAGACATTGCAAAAAACCCACTGAGGGTTAGGGTTAGGTCTCCATGAATTCGGACAGAAAAATTGACATCGCCAATGAATTCAGGGCGCTGTGGTATGCTTAGGAGGGCACTAGGTTTTTGAGTCTGCCTTTCCTACGTTTCCTGGTAAAATACATGGGAAAATCCCACTGAAGGAAAAACCCACTTAGGGTTAGGTCTCCATGAATTCGGAAAGCAAAATGGACATTGCTAATGAATTCCGGGCACATCGGTGTGATTAGGAGGGCACTGACTTTTTGAGCCTGCATTATTTAGTTTTCCTCGCAAAATAAATGGGTGCAGAAATTTGGTGCAGGATACACTATGTGCAAATAGAGAAATGCTCCCCCTTTAAGAGGCGGTGTTGTAGTGATAGAAAACCGTGTGTTGAGTACCTGTACATGGGGGATTCTAATATTTGACAATGCTTCCTGGTGTTCAGTGAAGGTATTAAGACTAAATACAATGCGTGTGTAGGAGACAAAATCCATGTGCAAAAATTAGGCTAAATAGGTAAGTATTTCCTTAATTTGAAGTGATTTGCTCATCCCCTTTAAAATATAATGACTTGGTCACACACGAAGTAACCCAGAAGAACAGATACAACTACTCTTCCTGTATAACATGGTCATTTTTCTCTACAGTATCTTATTTATATACTGCTAAAGCTCTCATGTTTCTCTGTTTGTAATGTTCAGTTGGGTAAAATGATGCATCATATTGTAATGAATTCTCTCTCTCTCTACATATCTCTCTCTCTCTCTCTCTCTAGATAGATACTATCTAGACCAGAGGTCTTCAAACTTGGCCCTTTTATGACTTGTGGACTTCAACTCCCAGAATTCCTCAGCCAGCGTGCCTGGCTGAGGAATTCTGGGAGTTGAAGTCCTCAAGTCATAAAAGGGCCAAGATTGAAGACCCCTGATCTAGACTATAGTATTTAGTATACAAAAGCATACTTATTAAATATATAAAGTCATGTCTATAATAGAACGAAAGAACAGCCATGTTAATCTTATTCATGAACCCTTCAGGAAACTCACATTGCTGGAATGCATGGCATGACAAGTTACAGAGTGCTGCCACATTGCCATGGTCAGTTAGAGTCAAGTCATCTTCATTTCCAAGGTTCTCTGCCAGCTTTCCAGAAGTCGATGGGGGAACTGGCATGAAATTTAAACTCAGACATGACTGCTGATGGTCCCTGCCAGCTTTCCACAAGCCAAATCAATGGGGAAGTTATTAGGCAGCTGCAAATTGAAGGCCAGTAGGCAGGTAAGTGGCTGTTGCTAGCTGAAGGAGGTAGTAAGTGAATGACTAAGAAAGTGGTGAGAGTTGGGGATGTGCGATTGACATGGTACAGAACACGGAGGGTGCGTGAGGCTGCCTGAGTGGTACAAGGAGGGTCAGGGAGGACGTGCATGTAGGCTGTGCAGGTCATGGAGAGTGCAGGTTGCAGACAGTGTGCAAGGGTTCACGGGTATCTGACATGGCATGAGCACAGAGGGAATAGGGGAAGGTATGCAGATTGGGGAGACTTACCTGAGCAACTTGTACCTTCCCTGACAGCTTGCCCATTGACTTTCTCCCTGTAACTTCCCACAAGCAAAGTCAATGGGGAAGCTGGCAGTAAGTCAGAAATCGCTCCTACTCTCATGCTTTGCCCAAAGTCCTTCTGTTAATTTGTTTAGGTAAATAAATATCTCTGAAATGATGACACAACTGAAACAACGACGCAACAAGTCATGGGTTATCTAGTTACAATTATTTTCAAAATTGCATCACAAAAGCATTAAATTAATCACTTTGAGATTCCAAGATCAGAAAATAAATAAATAAATCAGAAATATAAAATTTCATGGATGATTGTTTCAGGCAGAAAAAAAGTTTTGAACAGAAATCCAAAAATAAACCAGTGCACAAGATTATCTACCTTCAAATCTAAATTTAAACATTTTTTAAAAATCTAGAATATTGACAGTTTAGTTAGTTATGATGCTTAGTCTGACTGTTCTCAATATATTTGAACATGCTAAGTCAGCATCCAATGCTCTGAAAGAAATATATTATTTTTTAATAATGGCTTTATCTTTTATTTTTTTTCTTACCATGTCCACCAGCAGTTTCCAGAGAGGCTTTTAAAAAAAGGGGGTAGGGGAGACAGAAAGAAACATTCTGAAATTCTTAGACATAGAAATAACATTTTAGAACACAAAAATCATTACACACCCACACCCACACACACCCACACCCCTCTGCAGATTACAGTACCCTCCCTGCAAGGATCCAGACTGTTAAATGCACATGTTGGGATTTATGAACTACTTCAAAGATGATCACAGCAATAAAAGACTTTGCACTTGCTGTGTTCCCAAAAACTAGATGTGGGAAAGCCAGTACTAACTCTTTGTGAGTGGAGGTAGTCTAGCCACAATTATTCATGATCTGGAAATACCCAGCAACCTCTTAGGCACATTATGTAGCAGTATCTCTGAATTTCTGTCAGAACTTTCAAACCACTGGACAGGCACTGCCATACATTACATGGGCAATATCTCAGCAGATTCCAAGCAGCGTCTCTAGATCTTGTAAGGCTCTTTCTATCACTAGGCTGTCTATCCAACTAGTAAAGCTGAGGGTAAGCAGTCATCATCTTTCACTGGAACTTGCTCCTACTACTTTCTTTTATCTAGTCAGGATTATAGGAGCAAGAACGGAAGGAATTAAAAGGCTTCTTTTACTTGCAAAATACCAGGGTACTGTAAGCCACTATCTGGGACAGAATATGGGGAGAATTTCTGAGACATGTAACTAGATTATAAAAATCGCAAGATGTCATCTAACACATCTGTTTAAAATGCTGTTTTGTTCACTTTGAACACTCCAAAGGAAACAACAATGAGTATTAGGGTTTGAGGAAAAAACTATTAGGATTCAAAAGCAAATGTAAAAGAAATGGAAAGGTTTATCCAAAATAGGGACTAATCCTGGCAAGAAAACAGCTTTGAAAGAAATCAAGCGAACACTACCAAAATAAAATCAAAATTCTAATGCACTGTCTGATTAATTATTACATCTAGGAAGTCTGGGTTCACATTATTTTTTGAGTCCTGGAACATTTAAGCCCACAATCTGGAATGTATTTGTTCCTTTTTAGAGTCAACAAACAAAGAGCAAAATTCTCCAACAAATACTTCTTCAATATTGGACTGCAAGGGAAGATATTCACCATATTAGACATAAAGCAGGCCAATCCACAAGCCAGCTATGGATACATTGTTGATCCAATCTCTAGGGCTTGCATAGTAAACTGTGCCCAATAAAGCGTCCACTACACATTCAAGGTGCCACCTTTGAACTACAAAGTACAAATTTACTTTAAGTTTATCCTGTAACGTTCCTGTACATGTTTCCTTGCCTGCAAATATTTGGCAGGTTGAAAGAGCTATCCCTCTGACACCATTTCATTTCTGGAACAAACATTTTACTTCTACAGACTTGGCACACATGTTTATAAATTTGGGATGATGAGTAAGTATGGTGTGATTCACTCATTTAGTTTATGTGTTTGAGGGTTGCTACTTCGAATTCTATTTTGTTCGTTTTTACTTCATCATATTATCCTATGATGAAATCCTACCCAATATATGGGAAGAGGGCAACTTGTGGCTTGCCAGAAGTTGTTGAACTATTATTTCTGCCACCACAAGTCAATAGAGACAAATGCCAGATTTGCAATTCAGAGACAGTCTCTTAAGAGTGCTCTGTTCCTTGTCCCTGGTCTAATCAATTAAGTACCCTACAAAATACGATAATGTTCTACAGTGATATTATGAGGAGGCTTCTAGATCTTCACAACGTTCTGGAAATTATAGGAGTTCTATCTACTCAACCAGCCATCACATTTTTACTAGGTTGATAAATGAAAGACAGTTTTTTTTAAATCTATTTTTATTTTTAAAAAAACTTATTACAGCAAAACTAAATGATAAATGAAAGACAATTTGGAAGGGAAGAAGAGTTGGATTTTTATTCCAGGTTGAGTATATGTTCCAAGGCATTCTTGCCTTCCGACTATGATTTGAAGCCCCAAGACAGAAGCGAAACAATATACAAAAGTTCTAAAACCTTGAAGCTTGATATAGTTTTATTTCCAGATAAAATGATCACATTATTGTAACTTACTATGAAGGTGGTGACAGTGTAAAAATAGCACTGTGAAGAGAAGACCTGAATGACTCAAGACTACATTCCTACACTATTTGTAATAGTTGACCGATATGTAATTTTTACAATTTACAAAAATATTGGTTCAAAACCACAGAGAAGCAGAATATATAAACAATTTAAATCCACAACATACAAAATACTACTTAAAATACTTTTTAATGTTTATCTATGAAAAACAGAGACACTGCAGGAGAGGATAGAGGAGAGCAGTGTTTGTTCAGGGATAAAGAGTGATATTTTTGTTTACTTGTTCTAAATCTTTACCTTTCCTTCTTGTTTGGCCCAGAGGTCCCAGACAGCGTTCAAAATGGCAGCTGTGGCCAAATGTACAGCTCCTTTCTCAGGACCAATCTATTAGCAAAAAGAAAGAAAGAAAGAAACCTATGTTATTAAATTATTATGACAGCCAAGCACAAGTATGTGTAAGGTTTCTATCTTTGCTATCATTTGTGGATTGCTGAACTGGACACTTTCAAGAAAAAGTTCGATTTTAAAACTGCTAGGGACACATTAGGTGCACAAGATCTTGCCTTACAGAATTAAAAACTATTTGATTCCTCATAGCTTTCCAAGTCTGTCATCCTTCTTTAGGAGACATCTTGCAAACGTTTATTCATTAAGAAAGCACTCAGTGAGACTTAAATAAATTAAATACTATACTATTTACAGTGGTAGTCTATAACTATACAGAATTTTTGTTTTGCTGCCCTTGAGTCAGTGTTGACTTTTGATGAATGCCTGGTCTAGACTCAATTTTTCTGACAATGGACATCATGTACAGCAGACATGTCAAACACAAGGCCCGGGGGCCGGATCTGGCCCGCGAAGTGGTTTCATGCGGCCCACGAAGCCATCCTGGAAACAGTGAGGGAATGGCCCCCACTGCCTTGGCCCTGGCCCAGAGACCCTTCTCCTGCCAGAGACCCTCAGATCTGTCCCACTCCTGCCCAGGCCCCCATAGGCACCCTTGATGTGAACGATGTAGAGCTGGCCACGCCCACCCAGTAGGCCATATGCACTCCAGCCACACCCACCCAGTAGGCCACGCCCACCCTGGCCATACCCACTCGGCCCCCTGACGGCAACCGCAATGCTGATGCGGCCTTCAATGAAATTGAGTTTGACACCCCTGATGTACGGTGTGTTTTTTGCAAAAGTGAACAAGCCCAAAACGTGTCTGCACAAATCGATGTGTCTTAGAGTGAGTGAGTTTTGGATAAGGATGTTCTTCCTATATGCACCTTTGTTTTGAGAATAAGGAATTGAATAGGAGGAGGGAAAGAGTGATTGAAAAGCCAGTTTATAAGTAATAAATACATTGGGTCGGAAAAAGAACTAGAAAGAAAGGGAAATGGCCTGGATGACCAACTGTATCTTTAGGCTGTATGTTTTTGGTTCTCAAGAACTGGTTCTAATTCTTCAGAAGTTCACAGAAGGAAGGGAAAAAAAGATGGAAGTCTGCATCAACAATTATTTATCAGTGCCTGTTGTCTGGGTGATCTCAGTGCATTCTTTGTCTTCCAAAAGCCAAGTTTCTTCTGGAGCTGGGTATTCAAACCAGTTCAGAGAGTGGCACTGGTATATTTAGCTCCTTTGTTTGATCTTCACCCAGGTGACATGGCTACAGAGCCTTCCAGGTTCTGAAAGCTAACTCAACAGATGTAGTCCATGGATGCAAGAATGTCTAAGGCAGAGTCCTGGAAAAGCAAAGCTCAGGTCCTAAAAAGTATCACAGCCACTGCAGAGCAGTAACTACAGCACAATATCTTAGCAGGCCTATGCCTGTATCAAGATGGTGCTACTGATCTGAGGCCAGGTCTGTTAGGGAAACCAAACTTCAGATGCCTCAAAGAGGATTCTCTTAAACAAAAGTTTGCAAGGAGAGGAAAAGTTCAGAGTTGACTGCCCAACTTCACTATTTCCATTGAGGGACTCCTCAATGATGGAAAAATGCTCAAAATGAGCTTTTGCCCCCATTCTCTTTCTGGTTTGGCCAAAATATATCAGCATTTAATACTATGTTTGCCCAATGAGGATTACTCAGAGGAACTCCTAATTTATCCCCTAACCCAGGGGTAGGCCACCTTGGCTCTTTTATAACTCATGGACTTCAACTCCCAGAATTCCTGAGCCAGCCATGCTGAGGGGAAAGGGAGAGGTTTCCAAGCTTAGCCATACTGGCTTAGGAATTCTGGGAGTTGAAGTCCACGAGTCATAAAAGAGCCTAGGTTGCCTACCCCTGCCCTAACCCAAGGCAAATTTACAAAGTTTAGCCCTTCCTGAAAAGTTCAAGGTGATCAGCACTGTTTATGTGTTATCCAATCAATATTCCAATAGGATGCTATATATGTGCTCTATTTCCACATAATGGGAATTTTACTCCTATAAGATTCATTGGCATTATCACATATGGGGTGATGGGGAAGGAGAATCCTTATAAATATTTGTTTCTAGTAATTCCTCTTCTCCTCAAACACCTACCATGTTATCAAGGCCTTCTTTTAGGCTTTTAGGAAGAAATGGTGCCATATTGGGATTTTAGGAGTATGAATGTCTCAAGAATAAGGGATTACTGATCAAATTTAGGGTTTCATCACAATATGCAGACCAATCCCTTTCAGATATTCATCAGATCAATGGGATTTTCTTTCAGTTTTGACCTTGATGTTAACATTTTTCATATATGCTCAGAAGCTGATGGGAAAATAGGAAGGGAGTTCAAAAGTGCCAAAATTGGAGATGAGGAAAGTCACAAAATTCTATGACTTAAAAATGTAAATGAGTAAATAAGAGGTTGGGTGACAAAAATACAAGAATTCAAGTAATATTTCTATTTTAGGTCATACTAATGCACCATTTTCTTTGATAGTCCTATTTTATGTAGCATTTTGAATAAAGCAACTATATAAAATCAAATTATTTTCTCTTATTATGTTCTTAAAGAACACTTTCACCCATATTTTAGCATTGTTTAAAAAACTGTAAGTTATCTTACCCATCGGAGCTGCCCATCACTAGTGAGCTGCCTGTAGAAGCCTCGAAAATCACTGATTATGTCATCCAAATCTTTATTAATTATGTGAATTGACAGTGCATGGACTGCACTGATAACTGAAAGAAATAATCACCATCTAGAGGTTACTACAAATAAAAATACTACCACATCTATTCATTTAGAATATGGTGAACAATGGAAAAAAACTCTAAAATATAGAAAAAACAATCTAATTGTAATTGTTATATAAGAAACTTTTGTTATTGGGTATATTAAAGTAACACACGTAGACACACAAGATTGGTCCCAGAATCTGTCTCTCTTTCTATAAAAATAGAAATTCCAGTACTGACATAGTGAAGTCTAGAAATGTTTTTCTAGGCACACACAATTCAATTTCAATAAACTTCAGATGTGGGGGTGGGGGGGAAAAGGTGGCAGCTTGTTTTAAGGACTGCAATATTAGTATTGTAGGTATGTTGTAATGGAGAGAAGGTAAGCAACAAGCAGAGCAAGTCAAACTCAACTATTACATTTTTAAGGCACACATCTACAAATATTGATCACGTACACAAGTCAGAAGATGATTTATGATATTTATTGACAAACCAAAATGGGATTATCATACTGTCAATTTAAGTTTCTTAAATTGTGACATAATGTGTTGTCTTTTAACATGTATTGCCCTGTTCACCGCCCTGAGTCCTTCGGGAGAAGGGCGGTATACAAATAAAATTAATAATAATTAAACTGGCCTTTGAAGCTGAAATAGCAACGTGTAAGAAATGTCTGTCCTGAAGGGGATATTTTCCAAAAGGAAGCAAGGTGTTATTTATCGAAAATAACTTCTCGTGGTTTGGGAAGCCAACCCTGGGAATAGCACAAGGACTTACCCACTTCTGTGCCTTTTCCCAGAGTGAAGGTAAAGCCACAACCTTTCAAGCCATCGGGAGCGTCCGTTTCAATTACAACGTAGGCTGCGGAATAGTCTGGATCTGGATGCTAAACAAGAAACATAAAGAAACCTGGGAAAGCAGCGCAAGACGAACAGCGCCGACTTACTACGCGGGACACAACCGAAAACTGACGTGGCGTCTATAATCCAAATTGCCTTAAATCGAGATCGCGGGAGTCCAACAAACGGAACTTGCCCCGGATTAACTTCCTCGGGGAAGCAGGCCTCCAGTCTTGAGAAAAGGCAGCCGGAGCTCCGTTTTAACTTGGAGAAAGAGCCCCCCAAAACCTCCCCGGACGAGAAGGAACAGGGCGGAGTAACGCTCTTGCAAGTTGCCGCAGAACTGGGTCACAGAACAGTTCGGCCCCCTGGCACCTGAGGCCGGCGCTGCTTGCCCTCCCGCCGTCCCCGCCCTGCCGAGCACCGCTCCGCTTACCATGGCATCTGAGCCGTGGTGGGCCAGAGACGTGGGGAAGCGGACGTCGCTCACAGCCAGAGCCCGGATCCTCCCTCTCCCCATCCCGCAAGCAGCGCTTCGGCACTCGAGGAAGCAGGGCAGCTGGAGTTTTCCTCTTAGACCAGGGGTAGGCAACCTCGGCTCTTTTATGACTCGTGGACTTCAACTCCCAGAATTCCTGAGCCAGCTATGCTGGCTCAGGAATTCTGGGAGTTGAAGTCCACGAGTCATAAAAGAGCCGAGGTTGCCGACCCCTGTCTTAGACGCTGATTGGCGCGCAGGAAGGGCGTGGCGGCCCGGGAGAGGGGAGGGCGCTGGAGGAAGGGGCGACCTGCTTGTTTCCTGCGCGTCGGGTTCTTCCTGTCAACCAGGGTTCTTCTCTGTCAAACAGAAGTTTGAGTTTTTGGTCCCAAACCTCTGCAATTGGTTGTCAGGTCAAAAGCGTGTGTCTGTATCTGGGCATGCGGTCTGTGAGAATCTTTATAAATGGGCAACCTTAATCCTTTGGAAAGGTGTAGAGCCGCTTACCACTTCCAGTAACCAAAGAAATACGACCAGTGGTTTGGAGAAGGGGAGGCGTTCGGCAGCAATTCAAAAGTGGGTGGTTGTTGTTGTTGCTGTTGCTGTTTGAAAGTATTTTCCAATTTTGGGATTTCCATGGCGTGTCATCCAAGCCCTAGCCACATCCAACCCTGATTAGCTTTTGCAAGTTTAGATAATTAAGAATACAGATCCTAGATGTAGTTCGCCATCCACGCATCTGAAAAAAAGCTTTAAAGTGACGTCCAGAACGTCAAACCATCCCCCACCTCCTCTCCTTTCCCCTTCCTTCCTTATAAGGTCCATCACGGGTTTATCAGAAAGGGCATCACCAAAAGGAGGTTCTTACTGTTATTAATCCTTTTTCTGAGGATTTTGCTGATGGTAAAGGTTCCCCCGCACATGCGTGCTAGTTGTTTCCGACTGTAGGGGCCGGTGCTCATCTCCATTTCAAAGCCGAAGAGCCAGCGCTTGTCCGAGGACGTCTCTGTGGTCATGTGGCCGGCATGACTAGATGCCAAAGGCGCACGGAACGCTGTTACCTTTTCACCGTAGTGGTCCCTATTTTTCTACTTGCATTTTTTACGTGCTTTCCGAACTGCTAGGTTGGCAGAAGCTGGGATGAGTAACAGGCACTCACTCTGTTACGCGGCACTCGGGATTCGACCCACCAAATTGCCGACCATCTGATCGACAGGCTCAGCGTCCTAACCCACTGAGCCACTGTGTCCCTGATACAAACTTACAGGATGTTAACTCCAAGTTACTTTTTGGCTTAATTTTATTGCATAACAATAGTATGCATAGTGGCATACCACCACTCTTCTCAATTAAAAATGTTACTGTAGAAGTGATTCCATGCGTAAGGTGCATATAACTTAACTTTGTCTATCCACGGGTGTCAAACTCGCCACATCACGTGACATATCGCGACTCTTTTTTGCACTGCCGGCAGTGGGGTGGGGGCGGCTTTGGTATGATGAAACTGGCCCTCGGGCAGGTAGTTTGACACCCCTTTAGGCTTAATTTTATTGCATAATAATATACACGATAGCGTAAGCACTCTGTCAATTAATGTTGTAAATTATATTTTAGAATTTTAAATTGTTGAAACTTTTAAAAGGGTAAGTGTCCGCAGTACCAGTTTCTATTTCACAGCTGATAAATACTATTTTGGGCTCCATAACAAATGTAGAGGAATGTAAGAATTTTAACATGTATCATGCTAAAAACATAATGTTGGGGACGCACTTACATAAAAAGAGTTGCTGAAGAAAAGTTAATCTGTTTAAATTTCCATACAATATTAATCCATTTTCCTGCTTTAGTAACAGAAGATGCACTAATTTATTAAGCTTTGGGAAGTTTAATTATGCAAAAGTAATAAAATATTAAAAATATTTAAGCTTGTCAATATAGTATGATAGGAAAACCAAACAAAATAAAAGATTACCACACAAAGGTAGCTTCAACAAAACTGATACACAAGGCTTGCAATACAGTTTCTATCAGAAATATTACACAATATTTTTCAATACAATATAAAAATCATTCTTAACTGGTTAACAATGATTACAGTACAGGAAGTGCTGAAAATGCAATAAACATACAAATTGAAAATGTAATAAATTTGCATTTTTTTATTCTGGAAATTGTTTAGTAATTCTACTTTTTTAAAATACAGTGTTACTGGAGATGCTGGGTCATGCTGTACAGTATTGACAAAAGAATAAGATTGTGCAGGAGGCATGGAATAAAATTCACAAAAATAATTTGAGGTTATATTGGACTTTCCCAAAAGGTCCAATGAAACTAGGAGCCGTATCAGAAAATTGTGGCACCCTTTATTTCTAACTGAAAATGTGTAGAAATTGTGCTTATTGCTCCCTATCCAATGAAGGACAATTTAGTAGGAAAGTTACCACCCAGACAAAACGGGGTACAGTACTTTCTTAACTGTTAGCCACCAAATCACATAGAGGAAGAGGAAATTCCAAGATCTGTACTTGGAATTACTATAACATTGGTATAGGTAGCTCCTTCCCATCCCTAGCCTTCACTTGTCTTCAAGATTGTGGAAACATACTTCATGATTTTTATTTTTTTGATGAGGGCCCATCGTACAGTATCCACCAAAATGTCTAAACAAACACTTCATCCCAAAGACCATGAGATGTATGCATATCTATTGTGTTTATAAAGTAACAAAGTGCTTTATGCACACATTTACAATATTAGCAAATATAAGAAAGTGCCTTATGCACATGTAATGGTTAGTGTTTTCCAATATTTAATGGAAGATGACAGTGCATTTTAAAGAAATAGCATTCCAGTTTCATACAGTGGAAAGAGACTTCCTGTGAAAGAACAAGTGTGCTCATGCACACTTGTCTGGCTTAGCTCCTTCTGCTATTAGATACCAGTTAAACAAATCAAGAAAAATTAAAATTAAAAATGCAAATCAGGAATAATGTCTGAGTTCAATTTCTTGATTTGGGATCCCACGCTTGTATCAATAATAGAAGTTTCTTGATTTGCTTAGCTTATACTGTCAGAAGCATAAGTATCATGCAATAATAAAGTATGCTTGCTTTGGCTTATTTTGATATGCAAACCTATCCAGAGAAAGGACTAAAACAATTTCTAATATTTTAAGGGACGAGAAAAAAATCTTGTAAGTGAATCATGGCTCTGCAAGATGATGTATTCTGTATTCTGTTGAAATCTACTAACAAATAGAAAATAAAATAACATAGTTCGGATTATCCTCTAAAGATCAAGAAATATAAAAAGAAATAGAGCAGTGCTATGCATGTCAACTTGTAAGCCTCACTGAATCAATTACATTTAGTCAATTAAACTTAGTAGATATAGGATTGTTTCATTTCAAAGCAACTTGGAACTTATCAGGTTATTTTCTTAAAAATAATTTTGTAATTAGAACTTTAAAAGCAATCTTGTGAAACAAATTCAACATCATATTTTATAAAAATAATCACACTTTTACATGTATTACTATATATAGAAAAAGTGTTGTGCTGAATTATTTGCTCACATTAAAGTCTTGAGGTAATACACTAAAAATAAGGAAAAACAATCATGGAAGGTATAACGCTTAAAAATACATATTTTTCTTCAATAAACTCATTAAATTACTGTTTTTTAATTTCAGTACTATACATTTGTTACAATGATTTGTTGCATTTTAATTAAAATCCAAATAACACCAGACTAGTTTTCTGGCATATGCATTATTACACAAACACAACTGCACTACACATTTCAGAATATAAAAGAAAATACAATCCTGTATTATTTGCTACATAGCCCTTTCAAAATTTCATAGTTTTGGGATGTATACATGAGAAAATGCCACTTGACTGCACAATTTTATAAGTTTATATAAAATCTGTGTGGTTTTTCTGATAGCAGTAATGATCATTCACAGAAAAGCTTTGAAGTGCAACATTTGTTTTGAGTGGAAAATTCTAAAATGTCAAGAGGATTTTATTGCTTGATATGATAAGAGGTTATAATAGCTCCTGCTCCCCAGTATACTTGCAAGTAGTGTATGTGTGCAGTTTTAATATCATTAGCTGAATTTGGCTTAGTTGCTCAGTTTGTTCGTATAGCTTAAAGCTATACATAATGGTTATGAAAAGTTTAACTCCTCTCAAGAAATTAAAGGAGATGGATGCAGCTCACTCTAATTTTTGATCTGATGCTTTTGTAAAGAGTTTTAGGAATCATTATACAACCATTTATGTCTAGTTGACTGTGAATCACTATGTATTATTAGAAAGATGGGCTACTGTCCATTATCATTATCCTAACACTTACTATGTTGGGCTAAATTCAGAATTCTGACAACTCTGTGAACTGCAGAAATGGGAAAACAATTCACATCAATCCCTCCACTCTTTACCTTTATCAGAGTATGCTGTAGAGGTTGGAAGATGTTCCAGAATAGTATGCGGGGCTATGTCTCCCCACATAGAAGTTCATTTCATTCACTGAGGTCCAATTTATTGATGGGCTCTCAGATCTTAAACAGTATTTTTCATAAATGCTTTGACAGAGATACATAACAAAAAGAAGCTGTGCAATCTAGTGAATCCCTGAACATTTTAATTGGTGAGCTTTCATAAGCATTTGCCACTTTACTTCCTTTTTCAGATGTGTCTTCTAAAAAATATATATAAAAAACTGGGATATGTTTCACTAGAAATTGGAACTTTGAAACACTGTATCTTGAAGGTTAAGATGTTATCTTTTCCCTCTGATTGCATTTTGCAGTTTCAGGTTTAACATTGTACTCTAGTAACTTAATTACAAAATGAGCTAATGGTTTATGAAGTTAACTTCATTCTTAATTGTACTATTTAGGAAATAAAATATGCTACTTTCCAGTTATGATATATTAATATAAAGTTTCAGCACAGTGCAACATGCTTTTCAGTTCCATTATTGAGGTCTAGTATTTAATCAAGTTTATCATAAATTGCTTGCTTTAAAATTAAATTTTCTTTTGAGTTGAGGTTGACTCCTGGTGACTTCACATACATGTAGTTTTCTTGGGAACAATACAGAATTAATTTTCTTTCCATTTCCTTCATCCGTATTTTTCCCGTTTTCCAACCTAGTCTACAGCTACAATATTCCTGAAACTTTTCCAAGAACTAACCGTGTCTAACTTCTGAAATCAGAGAAGGTTGGTCAGGTGCTGCCTTCTGCCGAGAGCTACCCTAACTAGATCAATAGGAAATGAGCCTCTAGAAGAAAACCTTGCATTTAAAGCCCTCTTCATACTAACATAGAATTGTTGGTCCCATAAACTTATTTTGTTATCCTTTGACCATTTCCATTCAGAAGTTTATTTAAATAGCTGATGTTGCCTTTAATAATGACCTAAAAGTTCGAAGAAAAATAAACCAGCAGCTCCACTGTTATAGCAATGCTAATTTTACCACCCATTTTTTCAGTGTATTTCTTTTGGACCCTGATATAATATGGGAGAAAAATGTCTCACTGATACATTTATATACAGGTATAACACTTTAAAAAGTGGTTTTGTGCAACCATATTTCAGAATTCCAGTTTGCCAGCTAACAAGAGCATGCAAATTGCAATTTGCTTTGAGTTCTTCCAATTAGCAAGGAATTTTTTTTTAAAAAAAGTACTCTACATTTGGCATATTTGTGCATGGGATGTAAGCCATCAATTTATAAATTGTCTCCAGGCTGGTACTGTGGTTCCGTGGCAGTAAAATAATCTTCTAAGAAAGACTGAATATATTCAAATGTTGGCCTTTCATCGGGATCTTTCTTCCAACACAGTTTCATTAATTCATGAAGAGATTCTGGGCATCCCTGAGGACAAGGCATTCTATATCCACGTTCCACTTGTTCTAAAACTTCCCGATTGACCATTCCTAAAATTAAAAGAATAGCTTCAATATTTATATTTTATTAAGATGGAAGAGGGTTTCAAAAATCTGTCACTGTTTACTTGGAATGGGTATTTATAAATTGTATTCACACATAACATTAAAGAATTTTTAAATTTTGAACTATTCCAAACTATAGCTTGTTTAGGGAAAGGCCAATTTTGGCTTGAAACTAGAGTTTATATTTGGATTATTTAACACAATAGTGGCTTAATGTAATATGTCCATATTTTGTTTCCCAGTTTATTCCCAATGTATTTTTCTGCCTCTGAGACACTCCAAAGAGATGCAAGAGAACAGTAGAAAGAAAAAAAAGAAAAAGAAAAAACTAGGAAGAAACTGGTTGTATAAATAACACAATTATTCTGCTCATCAAAGGTTAGCTTTGGCTTCTTTAAAAACCTATGGTAAAAATGATCTGGCATACTGTCTGTTATTTATGAACACAGTGAATTAGATTTTCTAAAATAGTGTCTCTACATTTTTTAAACACTGAATTGCAGCTTCCGTATCATAGCTAGTTTGCATTTACTGTAGTATTTTCTCAAGTATGGTACTAGCTAACATAATTTATTTCATTAGCATAACTGACTGTAAAAAAAAACCCTAACATAAATAACAGATTATGCAATGATATAACACACACATTAGTAATGATTTTTCTTTTACCTGGGTATGGCACACGTCCCTTTGTTACAAGTTCTGTCAGCAAAATTCCAAATGACCAGACATCAGATTTAATTGTAAACCGACCATATAGTGCAGCCTCAGGTGCTGTCCATTTAATTGGGAATTTGGCCCCTAAACATAGAAAATAATGCCTTTTAATATTATAATTTATAATTATTTTAAAAATTATTTTGGTGGTAAAATATACATATATGATTCTTAGGGGAAAGGATAATTTGATAATATCTTCTATTGTTATGATAGCATTCATTCTATTAAACATAAGAACTAATCTAGAGATTGGAACTCTTTCTGCTGGAAAAGAACTGCAAAGGTATCTTTGCTGTACTCAAAGAGAAAAGTCTAACTGAGAATACATGTGGGAGTAGAGTGTGGGTGACAACAAAGTGAATAATACTGTCAAATTAATATATGGTTAATGGTACTCCTGTCAAGGCTGAGGTTGTTCTACACAGATAATGGAGAAAATCTATGCATTTTAGAATGAAGTTTGGTAACTACTGTAAAAACGTTGCCATGTAAATTTGTGTATGTGGAAAACTAGCACATAATTATTCTTTCTATTATACAAATGACTTGCATGGTGTACATAACATGTACATAAACAACAGTAGCTTTCAGGATCTGACTATAATCTGAAGTTCAGATCGTACTGTTCCTTTATAAACTTCTTCACAAATAACCTTGAATATTAATCATGGTATGTTGCAAGGTTTGATAATAAAACAAATCTCTATTCAAGAACAATTTTACTTTTGGAGAGATAAGAATTGATTTTGGCAATTTATATTGTTGATAAATAATTCAACAAATTCAAAAAATTGTTTTAGAAAACATAGAAGTATATTGAATAATCCACTTTAGAGAATGTCCAGTTTCTATTGCTAATGACTATAGTAAATGGGAAAAAAAATAAAGAACATACATCTATCTCAGAAAGTATTAAAATATTAGTAAAGCACTTAGTCAAACTGGAACACAGAGGATATAATCATCTGGGTTGGAAGAGACCTTCAGGTCTTCTAGTCCAGGGGTCCCCAACCTCCGGTCCATGGACCAGTATCGGGCTGTGGTATACCAGCAAACGGTCTGCACAAACAAGCAAAGACCCATCCGCGAGATGCAGGCAGCACACAAAACCTATGGTCCGCAGAAAAACCTCTCTCCACGGAACGAGTCCCTGGTGCCCAAAAGATTGGGGACCTCTGTTCTAGTCCAATCCCCTGCTCAAGCAGGAGACCCTATATTTCGGACATAAACTAACTTGAACTGATCAAGAATTCACATATTATACATATTAATAAAACAATATTTACCATATTAGACAGTACACAGAGAGGGCCTCCTCAGGGTGCCACCGGTCAGAGAATGTCGGCTGGTGACCCCCAGGGGGAGAGCATTCTCGGTGGGTGCGCCAATCCTTTGGAACCGCTTACAAGCTGAAATCCGGATGGCCCCCGACCTTCGCTCCTTCCGGTGTGATCTAAAAACTTATCTATTCCAACAAGCCGGCCTGGCCTGATGGATTTGATGGATTTGGGTTTTAAAATTTTCTCACTTTATTGCTTTATTGTATTCTTACTTTATTGCTCTGTACACCGCCCTGAGTCCTCCGGGAGAAGGGCGGTATATAAAACAAATAAATAAATAAATAAATAAATATTGTAAATACCTTGTCTAGCAGTGTACTCATTGTCTTCTATTAATCTTGCTAATCCAAAATCAGCAATTTTGCACACCAGATTATCCCCTACAAGAATATTAGCTGCTCGAAGATCTCTATGAATGTAATTCATTCTTTCAATGTACGCCATGCCATCAGCAATCTTATAAAAAAAATGTATCCTATTAACAAAGCAGTATTCAATCAATGAAATACTTAACACAAATCATGAAAATGATTCACTGGGTACATGTTACAAATGCAATAGCAAATTTACAATGTTTAGATTCCATAATATGTAGCAATATTACTTTTCAACAGAATTAAATAATCTTAAATTTAAAAAGTCTATATTCTTTTTGTACTCTGAGTATTACATACGTACATTGTACTTGTGCAAAGCAATTTTCTAGAACAGGGGTGTCAAACTCAATTTCATTGAGGGCCGCATCAGCATTGCGGTTGCCCTCAGGGGGCCGGGTGGGTATGGCCAGGGTGGGCGTGGCCTACTGGGTGGGCGTGGCCAGCTCTACATTGTTCGCATCAAGGGTGCCTATGGGGACCCGGGCAGGAGTGGGACAGATCTGAGGGTCTCTGGCAGAAGGAGGGTCTCTGGGCCAGGGCCAAGGCAGTGGGGGCCGTTCCCTCACTGTTTCCAGGATGGCTTCGTGGGCCACATGAAACCACTTTGCGGGCCAGATCTGGCCCCTGGGCCTTGTGTTTGACATGTCTGTTCTAGAACATTCTCTAGCTGACTTTTTTGGGTGGAAGCTCATGCTTAAAGTGTCTGTTATTGCCCAGAATTCTTTTTATGGTTATCACTTTCTTTGGCCACTTTCTTTGGCATTTATGTAGATGTTATTCGTATGCTTCAGCTTCCTTCTTTTTTATAAAGTGTGTGTTGCATTACTGGCTTCCATCTCAGAATATGAAACTTATTTATTTGCATTTCTTCTTTAGAGATTGGGGGATTGCAACATATTCTTCCAGATGCCACTTCAATCTGAAATGAATATTCATTGAATGAGGACTAACTGCAGTAATTATTTAAAGAGTTGTTGAGCCTTCTGTCCGAATCGCAGAGAGCTCAATTCTACTTGGCCAATTCTTTTTAAAGTGACCTCACACACCACTTCAACCTAACCTAAATCTTTGTGTCTTTAAGGGTAAAATCTTCCCTTTGTCTGATGCAAATAGTGTGGTATATATGGGTGAGCCTTGGTTCAAGTTGGAGGTTATTTGCATTCAATCAAGTGGAAGAATTCATGGATCTTGCCATGTTTCTTTCCTATTATTGACTAGTCAAAGTTGAATATTGTATTTCATTTATTTGATTTTGAAACAGCCGAATTCCTCAGCAACTCTGGGCAGTTTGTAATTAAAAGGAATAAAATAAGAAATATATAGGTAGTCTTTGTTTAACAACTGCCTCATTTAGAGACTTTTGTAGTTATGAAAGTGATGGTAAAAGCAACTTTATGATCATTCTTCACATTTATAACCTTCACAGGTCTATAAACACAAAGGATCTACTGTTGCATTCCAGCCTAGCCCTGAGAAACTCCCATGAGTGCATTCTACCCTAGCACTGGTATATTTCAAATCACATTTTTATAATTCATCCCCTTAAAGATGAATTATTGTAGCAGATATGCTCAGCTATATTTGGACTGCGGCACAGGACTTCAAATTGTGATCCTGTTTCTTTGACTGAATTTTTCATGGTTTAGGAATGATCGTTTTATGACTATTCAAAACTGCTAATATACAGTACAGTATATTACATTGCAGTAATTCTCAAAAGCATCCTGCTTCTCTCTCAGATGCATTCTTTTTCCAAACTGGACAGGCATCCTATTGTAAGTGTATCCTCTGCTAACAAGGGTAATCATGAAGCTTTGTTGGGACAGGATCGTCTCCACAGACCTATTGCATTTAGCTAACAGCAAGTTTCAACACAATCTCTTGGTCAAGAATCTCCTACAGTGTTCTCATGTGGAGGCCAGATGCACCATCCAAGATTCCAAATGCTATGACTGATGATTTGGAAAAATCAGCCAGTTACAGATGATTACCTCTGTACAAATGATACCTTTCTTTGGAAACAATCCGCTATACTTTTTTACAGGGCAGAGTGGGCTGTCTGAATTACCTAGAAGCTGAATCGTGTCAGTCCCTGTGTTTTGCTCTGTGGAATTAATTTCACAATTTCTTTGTTCTTAAAAAAACCTTTCATATTCACTAAAAATTATTTGGTTGTTATCAGTCTTTCACAGACATGATGGTGGATTTTTCGCATTCTATACTTTTTTGATCCTCAAATTATAGGTCAGGTTGTCATCTCTATCTTCTGATATCACCCCAATGGAGAAACTATTTGCTACTGTCTCAACTTTTCTCCACCATTCAACTCTTTAACTATCACTTCATTCCATAGGTTACCCTTTAAAGTAACATTTTGAAGAGTTGTTACATTTGCAAAATATGCCACTATTCTTAAGAAGCAAACTATTTGCTTCTAAAGAATTGCCTCATTGTACATTGTGTAGCTAAGAACAAAGTTACTTTGTGCCCTAATTCTACCTTCCTTCTGAAAATATTTTCTAACGTCTTTGTGAGAACACTGGGTTTTTTTTCAGCTTTCTTCCCTTATCCTATTGAAATAACTATTTAGATATGAAAAGGAGTTTTGTCTTTTACCTTGACAGCATGAAATCATTTCATTTGAATTCAAACTTCCTTCATTTGCTGCCTAACAAAAGTTTTCCCACTACTGAAATGATTTTGTTTGACAAACTACAACATCTGCCTGTGCCATCTGTTGTTTTTGGGCAATTCCCCCAGGGCAGTTACTGCAATGTCTGAATCACATATTTAGGACTTCAATTAAGTCTATACCATCTGCATTTGTGAAGCCTAGATTACAGCAGATACCAGTTTTCAACCTGCCATTATTTCCCTCATTTTGATGTGATCACTGATATGACAGCTTTTCTTCCATATATTGCGCTCATAGTAGGTTCTGACAAGTTTAGAAGTGAATAGCATGAAATGAATGAGATTATTATATTATCATGATAAGGAATATGTAGAAACTATGTTATTTTCCCCAAAGAGAGAATTTTTAGGCCATTGCACTGTGCACACAAGACACAAAACTTTGAATGTTGATTTCATTATAAATAGGATTTGCATCCGACACATAGTAGACACTGGAATTCTTTCATATTGGCGTTATTAGGTTTGCAGTAGAGACATTCATTGAAAACCTACATTCTTGAATGCTTTCTGCTCATGCCACTACTTATAAGTGTTTCTGAAAAAGGCCCAACAGATATAGTCCATAAAACCCCCACAAATGATAACAAAAGATTGCTTACATGTCACCTGTCATGTGACACCACCCTCTGCAGGGATTTTTTTTCTTTCTTTCTTTGAGCATATTAACAGTCTGAGAGGTTCGGTGGGCAAATACTTTAGAAAAGGCTTTTCCAAGGTGTAGCTCCCTTGGGGAGGTGCAGACAAAGTCCAGGAGAGGTGTGAAGAACGTTTTAGTTATATTGTTGGAACAAATTATCCTTTCCCAAAGTTTCATTGTATATTTTCATTTGTATTCATGTTGGTGTTTGGATTTTTAGGGAAGTTGTATATGTTAAACTTATATTAAGGGAGAGATGCAGGGCTTTTTTTCTCATAGAACGCTCAGAACGGAGTTCCGGCACCTTTTTTGGATGGAACCTTGTAGGGTAGGCAAGGTGGGTTGTATGACATGTGTCAGTTCCGGCACCTTTTTCTTTTACAAAAAAAGCACTGGGGAGGTGTAATGGCAAAAAGTTAAGAAATTCCTGCTTTAGAGAATCTTCTCACAAAAAAAACTGAACTAGAGAATGTTCCAGAATGCCGTACTATGTAGGCACAAACCTATGCAGATGGCCACCTGAAGATCTATAGTTATTATCAGACTGTTGACAGAATGGGCAACTACTTTAGTCTATTACTCAATGGCTGTAATATTGGAATGTTTTACTAATCAAAAAATATATATTTTAATAAGTACCTGGGCAGCCATATCCACCAGCTGGGGAAGCTTTAAATATTTCCCTTCTCCTTCCTTAAGAAAATCTAGTAAGCTTCCTACAGAAAGATACAAAAACAGCAGTTTCCTTTAATTCAATTATAGTAATGGTATCACAATTTTAGTTACATTTCAGTTTCAAACTCTATATATACTTCAGGCATAGATAAAAATAAAATTCTATTAATGTTAATATAAAGCTAACCGATTATGCAATACATATGTTATTATGTAGTATTTTGGAATGAGTAGTGATTTTGCGCATGCATAAAATAAAACATATTTAACCAAATCCTTTCGATATATCATAGTTTTAACAGACATTTGCAACAATTTAAATGTTAATGGCTGTATATGTGAGGCCCCCTCATCCCCCAAACGCAGATATGCAGTTTTGTGAGCCAGGAGTTTGTTATAATTTGTATGGTTTATTTGTTTTTATTTATTGATTTATACCACACATTTATTTATTCAGAAGTGTCCTATGCAAATAAATATGAATTCAATATTGTATTTATTTTCTATGTCATGGGCAGAAGTCAAGTAATGTTACTTCAGGACATATAAAACAGTACCTGGATTAGTGATAAGCATCTATTCAGGGCTTGGGGGGGATATTAAGATTTCTCTGAATGTGTAAGCAGTCTTCACAATATGGCTGCCATAGGAGTATCGCCTATTCACATTAAGTCTGCAGTGGAAGGAATTAGTCAGTGACAAAAAACTGATGAGAATAGTCTCTGTTTCACTTTCTCAATGCCAGGATACTGTTTTCAGCCCCAGTTTTGTTTTTATTTCTGGCAGCAGGTACACATTGTTTGATTGTATTAAGAATACTTTGGGGCCTATATAAAGCTCAGAAGCATCCTTGTAAACAAAGATGACACTAGAGACTGATTTTGCTGTATTCTAGCTTCTCACATAATTATTTCAATTAAATGACTCTTCAAGAAGCCTGTCTCATCCAGTTAGAAGATGTTGCTGCTTTACTTCTGGGTCCCCCCCCAAATCATGTAACACTATAATGGGTCAGAATTTCGAAAGAATAAGCAAATGCAAAAGATTTCTGGATTTACTAAAATATATGTCTACCGATTTCCTGAAACTGCAAAAAATGGCAATAATTCTTTGTTATCTGTCGTATATGTAAGAGCAGTTAATGCAGCAAGAACTGGAGAAAAGACAGACCAATGGTATTTTTTATCACAGTTAATATCAAAATAGGCAAGCTTTTGGTGCCCAGAAGCTTCACTTAACATTTTTTAGAAAATAGCAATAGCAAAAGCACTTAGACTTATATACCACTTCAGAGTGCCCTCTCTAACAGGTCTAGGATTGGAAAAGTTAGAATGACGAAGAACTAGGTAATGTCATGTCAACTAGATTGATTTTCCTGGATTTGGAGAAGAACAAATATTATGGAATCTATTTACACTATGGTTTTACATATTTGCTGTTTCAAAGTATCAGGAAATTGTGCCTCTAATTTGTTAACTGAATGGGTATAGGAATTATATAAAAGGGCTCTGCAACCATATGTACCAAGTTATAAACCATAGTTTGCAAACCACAATGATTGTGAACTTAAAACAAAATGACTTGGTATGATGTATGTTCCTAGCCAGAATGTCATACACTCAAATACAATAAACCTGACTTTTTATAATTCAAATGTAAAAAGTTCCATAAAGTTAGACAATATTGGATATGCTTACATCAACAAAACATAAACTACAACATTGCTTGTAATAGTGCAGGTTGCCCTTGACTTACGACCTGAATTGAGTCAAAAAATTTTATTGTTAAATGAGACATGTGTTAACTGAGTTTTGCTCTATTTTACAATCTTTCTTGCCACAGGTGTTAAGTGAATAACTATAGTGGTTAAGTTAGTGTCATGGTTGTTAAGCGAATCTTGGCTTCCCCACTGATTTTGCTTCTTAGAAGGTCACAAAAGGGTATCACATGACTTTGGGACACTGCAGCTGTCATAAACATGATCAGTTGCCAAGTGTCTGAATTTTGATAATGTGACTGTGCGGATGCTGTAACCATCACTAAGTGTGAAAAATGGTCATAAGGCACTTTTTTCAGTGCTGTTATAGATTTGAACAGTCACTAAATAAACTGTTGTAAATCGAGGATTACCTGTGTTTTTAGTCTTTCATATGTTAAGTCCCATCAATTAATCTGTCAGACCCTACAAAAACACGCCTCTTTTTCATTTATATAACAACAGGCATTCATTTCTTACAGCTCTTGTTTAGGATAAATTTTGAAGAGGTGGTGCCATCTTCTAGGCAACTTCTGAATTATATCTGTGCTATCTGTAACACTGGTTGAGAACCAATGACTCACAGAAACATTGAGCTTTTGTGGTTTCTTTCCTCTTCTGTTTACCACAAAAGATGACTAAAAGCATTTGCTTTCATTTTCACGTAATGAAATTGTGGTTTAATATACAACTGAGAACTATAAGTAATATTAACTATATTGAACTTTGTTCAAACAAGTTATAATGCAGCAATTGCTTAAGTAATGCTTCATAACATCTATGGTTTCTTACCTGGACAATACAAACTCCAGGTATTTGAAAACAAAAGCAAACATTTCCAGTTTCCCATTGTGACTGCTGCAGTGCTCAGAATACAGTATAGTGCTACATTTGCTCATGGGCATAATTTAGGGATCTGATCTGAGACACTTTAAAAAAGCATCAGTTTCCTTTATGGGACAGAAGAAATAATCTTACGTATGGCTGTTTCCACAAACAGCTCCTTTTTTACAGAAGCAAAATCCTTTTCCACAGAGCTATGTCCTTTTATTCATATAAGAAACTCTACAATCCCAAACAAAACATTCTGATCTTCATAAGAAGTACTGGGAAATAATATCCTTATATGACTCTTAATATGAGAATAATACTAAGAAAAAAATAAAAATAAGCAAATATTTTTTTTATTTCACATAATTTAAATATTAATTCATGTAACTATCTGATTCTTGCAAATATTAATGCCTTTTATATACACCTGGCAAATGTCTCCTGAATATGTTTCCTGCTGACTGCCAGCAACATTATTAAGAAAAAAATAATATGAAATGATAGTTTTGTCTTTTTTAAAAGGGGGCAAATTTATTTATTTACTTATTTAATTAAAAAAACCCTGATTGCCACCCATCTTAGAACCATAATTCTGGGTGTCTCACAACAATTAGATAAAACCAATATTATACAAAAATGAAACAACCCCACACCCAATAAAAACAAAAGAAAGAAACCTGGTGCCATAACTAAACTTCCTTGATGCAGCCCACAACACTGTGGTCTAACTCTAACTTACCTGTTTCAGTGGGAAAGAACCAAAATGCCTCTTTAAGTAACACCAGCTGCCTGCAATTAGTGCAGGTTTGCATCCCACCAGGCTCAAGGTTGACTCAGCCTTCCATCCTTCCGAGGTAGGTAAAATGAGGACCCAGATTGTTGGGGGCAATTAAGCTGACTTTGTAATAATGCCGCTTGTGTGTGTGTGTGAAAGCCCTAATAAGCAGGCATATACATAGAATGAAGGCTACTGCTAAGCTTGTAAGCCGCCCTGAGTCTTCGGAGAAGGGCGGGATATAAATGGAATTAAAATAAAATAAAAATAAATAAAATAAAATCTGCAGTGAAAGTCCTGGCAGACACTTCTAGGAATCTATCATGATAAAATACTTTTCTGTCTATTCTGCCCTAATAATTCCATAGTAAATTCATACAATACTCTTGCTTTCCTATTTGATTTCAATATAGAGGTAAAATGTACCTTTTGTCATGAATTCAGTGACAATGTAGATAGGCTCCTCAGACACCACAGCATAAAGTGGAACAAGTTTATCATGCCTTAATTTCTTCATGATCTGAGCTTCTTGTAAGAAAGCTTCTGGCATCATTGTACCAGGTTTTAGAGTTTTGATTGCAACTTTTGTTGTTCCGTTCCATGTACCTATGTAATAAACGCATTATACTATCAGTTACAATACAAAGATTTTCAGTGTAATATAAATATTGCAGCTGGGTCAGGTATGTTTAAAATAACCAATTTTAAAAAATGTTGAACAATTTTCCAGCGCCTTTAGTCTATGAAATAAGTCTGGAAAGTCCAGTATTGTCTATAATGATTTAAAGTGATTCTCTAAGTATTATAAAGATGTTTTCCATTTCAGTAATCTAAGATCCTTTTTTAAAATTTGGAGATAGTAAGGTCTGGAACTAACCTATTATGCACATAACCCTTGGATTTAATGATATATGGTTCTCCTCATATACCGGTAACACTTACCCATCCAAACTTCACCAAAGCATCCTTGGCCCAACTTAACTTCTAGCCGCAAGGATTCTCTAGGGATTTCCCAGGCATCCTTTGATAAACCCTGTGTCTGAGGTTTCACAGTTGGACACACAGTTGTTAATTTATGACACAGGCCATCAGCATGATCTAGCAATCAGAGAAATATTTCTTATGCAGTCATATATTTCAGAAATATATTGATCAGGCTATGATTTACATCTAGAATCAGCTGTAGCATTTAGAACCTACCTGTGTAGTGTTTGACCAGCTTTTGTAAAGATTCAAATTGTGCTCTTGTTGTTATATAATATCCACCATTGTCAAGTTTTCTAATTTTGTAGTGTTTCACATTATCACCTCTAATCTCATCCCAGTCACGTATAGAAAGGGAATAAGCACCTAGAAAAAACAATTTAATATTTGCTTCTGTAAACACACTTATAAACAACTATAAATTCATTATAATTTTTTTTATTTAGTTCTAAAGTTAAAGACAGATACCTTTTGTAGTTTCACTCTCTCGGACTAAAAAGATACCACGCTGATTCCCAGGATTTAAAAGTAATCTTTCTGCATCTTTCCTGCCCATTTTACCAAAATACCATCTAAAAAGTTCAAAGAGAAATATGTTCAAGAAAATATTTAGTTGTAATATTGGATTAACATAGCAATGGAACAATATTACATTACAAAGATGAGACTGCAGAATAATCATTATAACAGGGTCTTTCCATATAATTTCATCTCTGTACTTTTAAAATAGATTAGAAATCAAAGTTGTTTTGTCCTTGACATTATTCTTAAATAAGTGTGGGAACACCTGGCACTGAAAACAACTCTTTTGGAGGTGGATAATCCTTGATTCTTATCAAAATAGCCTCCATGGAAGATTTAGCTGCAAACAATAACGAAATGGATGAATATATCCCACCACTTGACTATAAACTGATACTGGACACGATTTGGGCAATGACAGAACAAATCAAAGCCAAACTGCAAGAAAAATCTGACAACTCAAAACCACCAAATCAAATTCTGACTTTAAATGAGGAAAAGATAACACAAAACCAAATAGAAGAAGTGGAAACTAACACTAAAATAGGAGATTTCAAAGAACAACAAAAGCAACCTACAGAAAACCTTAAAGTACAAACTTTAATGGCAACTACAAAACTTACAACTCAAAAAGCAACAGCACTTGAAGAAAACAATACTAAGACACTAAAGGCCTTCAAATACACCATATTGAGAATTCAACTAATCAAATGACAACCACAACAACAGCTACTACTTTCTACCTAACCCAGATAGAATTGGAAGAACAAAAAGACTTGACTGATCTAATGACAACTATATTACATCAATCATCAAAAACTGAACTATCAAAGCAAAACTACAATGGCTACAAAGGGGACATTTTCCTTGCAAAATTGACATTTGGATACGTTCCCTGGATTCAAATAAGGGCTATAGGAAGAAAGGAAGATACATTTGAGAATTCAAAGATGCCAAGAGGGAAGCCTGATTGGCACAAAAGGAAGGCAAGAATTAGATTTAAAAAACTGAACTTGTTTCTTTTTTTTGGGATTCCTAAAGATACAGTATAAAAATATCTTTCAATGGATTAAGGGGAATCTCTAAAAATATAACTGATTCTACATTTAGCTTTTAGATTTGTAAGGGAAAACAAAAGTAAGCTCTTAGAATATAATTCTGAACTATATTATAGAATTTGGAATGATATATCAAAAGACAGTATTTTAACAATTGATGTACGGTTAAGATGACTTATAGAATATATTAGTTGTTACTTTTGAACTATATTATAGAATCTAGAATTTTATATATAAAAGATAGTATTTTAATAATTGTTGAACGGTTAAGATAAAAATATACTTCTAATAATTGGTGATTTGTTAAGATGAAAACTAGACTTTAATGGTAAAACACAAGAATGTTTTGTAACGAACAATGTAAGTTTTGTAGATAAGAGAATTATTCTTTATTGAAATAGGGAATTGTGGGTTACCCAAAAATTAAGCTTTTTTTGTATACTATAGGCTATTCTAGAATATTCTATTGCAATTAGATAAAACTTAAAAACAGGATATTGATATGTATTAGTGAAAATATATTGAAAATTTTGTTAATTGACTAGGTTACAACTAGAAATGTATTAACTTGACTATTCTGAATGTGTGATAATTAAGGGAATCAGAGAGGGAATCCCTGTTGATGTGACCTGAACTATTTACAACTTGTTATTTGTTATTTTGACTACCCAACCACCATATTGCTTCACAAATACATGTATATGTAAATATTAAAAATTCAATAAAACTTGTATAAAAAAGAAATCAAAGTTGTTTTTAAATGTGATATGATCACAAATACATAAGCCAAGATATGATCTAAACTTTTATTCCCCCCAAAAAACAAAAAAAACCACAAGACCACGTTTCATTCCTTCCATTCAAGATTCAGTAACAAACTAATTTTAAATACATGGAGAGTTTCAAAATCAAATATTCCAGAATACTAGTTTAAACTTTTGAAGAAAAACAAGACAAGTCAGCTGGACTAAAGCAATTACCGGTACAGGTGAAACCAGAAAATATTGTTTGTCATTTTGTTGTTCCTGTATGCTTTCTGCTTTAAATGCTTTTAAAATTACCAAACATGTTAGGCATTGTGTCAGAGGGAGGTAGTAAATCACTTTTCAGTGACAATAATGCCATATAAGCAAGCAATAAAAGAAAGCTGCATAGCCAAACCTGCTGAGTTACAAAGGAGATTTATCTGTCTATCTTTTTCCTGCCTTTATTATCTTTACAAATAATTCAAGGCAGCAAATATACCCAACATACCTTCCTCCTCCTATTTTCCCCACAACAACAACCCTGTGAGGTAGGTTGGGCTGAGAAAGAGTGATTATCCCAAGGTTGCCGAGCTAGCTTTCAACCCTGTGAGGTGGGTTGGGCTGAGAAAGAGTGATTATCCCAAGGTTGCCAAGCTAGCTTTCATGGCTAAGGAAGGACTTGAACTCATGGTCTCTTGCTTTGTAGATTGGTACCTTAACCACTAGACCAGAGGTCCCCAACCGTCAGTGGACTGTACTGGGCCGCAGCATGCCAGCAACCGGTCTGCACAAACAAGCAAAGCCCCATCCGTGGAATGCAGGCAGCACACAAAACCACATACTCTCCAGTCCGCAGAAAAAACTTTCTCCACGGAACCAGTCCCTGGTGCCCAAAAGGTTGGGGGACCTCTGCACTAGACCAAAGTGACTCTCTCCTCTTCTCTCTCTGTTGTTGTTATATGGAACTATAAACAAATTTAAAACAGGCTTAACTGTTAGTGCTTTTTTTTCCCCTTCTTCTTCTGCAGAGAAAATAAAAGTGTGTCTCTCCCCCACTTTCTTTTGTTTCTTATTGTATTGGCTAATAATGCATTGGAGCTGAAGCTCTGAGGGATCCTAGGTGGGTGACATCTGGATTCCAAAAATAACTATAACCATTATTCCCATGAGGACAATACTCCCACTTTAGGTTTTCATGCATGCAAGGACAAGTGAGAAAGAACCTTGCAAAGTTTATCAGCAATTCTGGGTCAAAGGAACTTTAACAATATGCTCAGAAATTCCATGTATTTCTAAGCTCAGAAACTAGCCAGAAGATTTAAGGAAGCAGATGAGCTTGTTTCAATGTAAGGACTAACTAGCCAGTATGCTGATGTTCATAGATTATATTTACATCTTTGCAAAAAGTATACCAAGCTTTAGAGGTTGTCCATCTTATGCACACCATACACACACAATACAGATTTGGAATGTCTTTAACAGAAATCGGTTCCATCAGAATAGACTGTGAAGTCTCTATGATGAGGAGGTGAGACCTTGTCATCTGAAATGTGGATCTATATCTTTTTCTTGTTAAATAAGAATGACAAAGTTTATAACTATTTGTAGACCATGTAAGGAGAGGAGAATTTATCAGGTTTATTTTTTTCCAGCATTCTGCTATCATGTATTTTTTTATATTTAATGTTGGATGTTGGGTCTTTTTTTCTTTTTTGTACACACTTTTTTTTGTTATTGTCACTGTTGGATGTATGTTTTTTTCCTATTTTTTTTTCTGTTTTGTATTTTATTCCCATTGATAAAACGTAACATATTTTTTTTTAAAAAAGAAGAGATTGTGAAGTGTCAATAATTGTACCTGCATCAGCTCATATTAACACATGTGAAATTGAATCATTTATTCTAAAAATAATCTAAAAATACTTTTTAAGAAAGTCAGTCTCCTCTATATAAAACATATTTTAAGAGATTAATTTTAATTCATGCAAATGCTGTAAGCGAAGGCCTCTTGTATCTAATACGTCTTCTCAGTAATTAAATTCTACTGAACGCCACAGAATTATTACAGATAAAAATGATTAAGGACATTATAAAGTCTTACTCTTCTGCTTGTATGGAATCTGCAGGAGCCACATAATTGCTAGGAATGTAGCCACTCTTTCCTGTGGCAATAGATCTTGCTTCCCACCAATCTCCTTCCCTAGGGGGAAGGGAGGACAGGAAAAAATGTAATTAAAGTGAACAACAATAATAAAATCATTTTCAATTATGAAATACTGTGAACTGATACATCATCATCTTAGCTGTCTATTTACATCTACGAAATAACACACTAGCTAGATCTTAGTATAAATGATGTTTTTTTCCCCTATATAGGGAAATACCATGCAGTAGGAAGAAACATTTGTTTTATCCTCTAATAAATATGTGATAAATAAAAAACAGAATAACACAGTTGGAAGGGATTTTGGAGATTGTCTAGTGTCCAATCCCTTGCTTAAATAGGAAGCCCTATACCATTTCAGACAAATGGTTGTTCAATCTCTTCTTAAAAATTCCAGTGTTGGAGCACCTACAACTTCTGGAGGCAAGTCGTTCCAATGATTAACTGTTCTAATTGTCAGGAGATTTCTCCTTAGTTTTAGGTAGGTTCTCTTCTTGATTAGTTTCCATCCGTTGCTTCTAGTTCTGCCTAAAAGTGCTTTGGAGAATAATTTACCTCCTCTTCTTTGTGGCAGCCCTTCAAATATTGGAACACTGCTATCATGTCACCTCTAGTCCTTCTTTTCACTAGGCTAGACATACCCAATTCCTGAAACTGCTCTTCATATGTTTTAGCCTCCAGTACCCTAATCATTTTTGTTGCTCTTCTCTGCACTCTTTCTAGAGTTTCATCATTTTTTTATACCACGGTGACCAAAATAAACAGGGATTTTAAAAAAATTCTCAAAACTTTTAATCTTCTTCAAATCTTACTATTGTGAATAAAAATGGACATTTTACAGAAGAATAACTGCAAAAATAACATTCTCTTAATGAGGAGATGAAAAATGATCATATTCAGAGAATACAGTTTCATCTTTAATATACTGGAATCTCTGCTACTAAAATTTAAATGAATTGGTATTAATTAATTAAATCTACTTCTGAAAGTGCCTTATTGCAAATTGCCATATAAAAAGTACATTTATGGTTGCATGTATTTGGTTGCATGTCATTTGTTTAGTTTGAAGTTACAAGAGCACTGAAAAAGGGACTTACAACAGTTTTTCACACTCATGATCATTGCAACATCCCCATGGTCATGTGATCAAAATTTGGACATTTGACAACTGCCACGTATTTATGATGACATCCCGGGATCATGTGATCACCTTTTTGCAATCTTCTGGCAAGCAAAGTCAATGAGAAAGCCAGATTCACTTAACAGCTCTGTTATTAACTTAACAACTGCAGCAATTCACTTAACAATTGTGACAAGAAAGGTTATAAAATCGGGAAAAATTCACTTAACAGCTGTCAATTTTGGGGTTGATTGTGATAATAAGTCCAGATCAACCTGTATATACTTGTCTTAGAAATAAAGATAAAAACATTATATTAAAAGCATATGGTATAATCCAATTTACCATTATAGTTTCTAGACTGATCTGTTCTGTAGAAAGATGACGACTTTGATAGAGATATGCAAACTCTTTTGCTAAAGCAACAAGAGTAAAACATTTTTAAAGACCAGAATGTCGAGACAGCAGCTCATATAGACATTTCTCTAATTCACTGAATTATAAGAAGATAGAACAGATACAACACAATAAAACTTGTAAGATTGATATCAGCCATATTAGGTATATGAGAGGGGAAAAACAACTCCACTGAAAGGCTAAAACTATTTTATTTTATTGAGATTGGCTATAATCATAGAATCTTGCAAGTCCAATTTTGTTATATCTCTTCTTCTTCCTCCTCCTCCTCCTCCTTATAGGGTCATTTTTCTTACTCTCTTATTCTCTTACGACTGAAGACTTTTCCCTATCAGCAATAATACTATTAACATAGGTAGAGGAATGTGAATGGCTAACAGTGTGTAATTAAGTCCATGTTAACTCAATACTTACGTATTATTGATTATCTGAAAGCGTTCCCCCTTCTTGAATGAAAGATCATCTCTAGTTCTTGCTTCATAATCGTACAAGGCCACAAAAACAGTAACTCCCCCTTAGGAAAACCCAAAAATATGGCATTAATATTTTTTCCTAGACAAAGGAAATACATACAAATCAGATTACACACATACTATACAAAAGCATTTCACCAATTTTATTTTGAAGAAAATAGATATTCTTACTAAAAAGTGAGCAATGTTTATAGTTATAAAGTAAAAACATTGCCTGAACTCATTTATTGATTTCATAATGGCCTAAGTCTACAACCTCAGTTGAGGCAATCTATTCATTTGATTAAATACATTAATATTACTAAGAAAAACTTATTTAATATTTCCATGGTTAAAAGAATTTCAAACTACAAAAGTTGCTTTTCACGTTAAAGTTTTGAGACTGCCTTTCTCTGTATGTTTGTAGAAAACATATGAATAGGATACTGGGATATGTTCACATTCTTATCGTCAGTGCTTTTTTTGTAAAAGAAAAAGGTGCCGGAACTCACACATGTCATACAAGAGCCTTGGTGGAGCAGTGGGCTAATGCCTCCTTAAGTAACACCAGCTGCCTGCAATTAGTGCAGGTTCGCATCCCACCAGGCTCAAGGTTGACTCAGCCTTCCATCCTTCCCAGGTAGGTAAAATGAGGACCCAGATTGTTGGGGGCAATTAAGCTGACTTTGTAATAATGCCGCTTGGGGGGTGTATGAAAGCCCTAACAAGCAGGCATATACATAGAATGAAGGCTACTGCTAAGCTTGTAAGCCGCCCTGAGTCTTCGGAGAAGGGCGGGATATAAATGGAATATAAATAAATAAATAAATAAATAAACCTGCCTTGCCTACCCTACAAGGTTCCATCCAAAAAAGGTGCCGGAACTCTGTTCTGAGCGTTCAATGACAAGAAAAGCCCTGCTTATCGTAGACCCTCCAAACTGCTATATGTTAACCAGAAAGATATACAGCAGTGTTTTTCAAATTTAGTAAAAAGGTTGGAAATCACTTTGAATTACTTTATAGGAAACTCAAAGCAGCGAACATACATAATGATCTTTCTTCCTCTTAATCTCACAACAATCCTGTGAGGTGAGTTGGGCTGAGTGTGTGTAACTGGCCCAAAGTCACCCAGCCTAAAGCAGGACTAGAACTTAACATCTCTTGGTTTCTAGGCCAGCATGTTAACCACTCCACCACACTGGGTCCTAGCAACTAGATCTCGTGAAGAATTTGGCATATTTTAGACAACATTAGTACTATGAAAGATTCTCAATTCTTCCTCAGTAGCATGCCACCTGACTTGGGAGACCCATCTTCTGGCACTGTAATCAACAATCACTTTATCTTGCCCAACATTCTGATTTACTTGGAAAAATAAAAGGAATAGTTTACTACTGCTTTCTCAATGCAATATGAATTGATGCTTTTGCTCTTGATACTAAAATGATCATCTACCTCAGGCATCTTCCTATACTGTATTGCTGCTGTCCAATATAGGTGCGTTTGCTTTAGCTGGGTTGCTGGGATGATCTTCATGCTGAGGATGACCTTGCTAGAATTTATGCTTGGTGTACAAGCATGGCATCCTTCATTCACCCCTCCCAGGAACTTCCCCATGCAGCAAAGCAGACCTGAGGGAGTGTACTTCCATTAATTGAAAGAGATGGAATAGCTCATAGCATTTCCATCCCTAAGGACTGATGGAAAACCGGGTTCTGAATTATTAGAAATTCAACATACACTACAAACATTCCCATTTAGGAATCTTTTTGGCTGCACTTAAACCAAGACATTCATATGGAAAGAGTTAATTATCTAATTTGACTTTTCCTTAAAAGCATTTTTAGTGTTTGGGTTTGCAAAAACCAAAACATTTCACCATATTTATTTTTTTCTAAACACTTACGTCGATTATAGATGATCATTTCTGTAAATGGACTTCTTATTACTGCTACCATAGCAAAATTCCAAACCAGCTAATGTAGGGTCCAAATATAATGTGTGAGAGTATGTGTGTGTGTTGTTTGGCGTGTGTGCGGAATAGTGGTGATGTTGGGAAGTTTGCCACAGAAAAGTTTTCGGAAGCTTTGCAGTTTAGTAAAAAGATTAATTAGAGGCTGATAGAGGTTTCTCAAATTATGAGGTAATTCCTTGAGCACAAATGCATATTAGGCTGTTACAAGAGATGTTCATAAATTCAAGTCTGAAGAAATCTAGAACACTGAGCTCCCTGCATTCTATTCCATGCTTGAGATTAGTTTACTGCATGCTGGCTTCATTATGACATAAATCATGATTATTAGGTACCAAAATGTTTCATTTTCAGATTTTTTCCTCAGTAACTAGCATGTTTAATCCATGCATATTTTTTTTTGTACAATCAGGCTGTGGCATAGCAGCAACCGGGCTGCGCAAACAAGTGAAGCCCCATCTGCTGGATACAAGCAAAACCACGCCACGCCCCCTCTGGTCCACGTAAAAATCTTACTCCACAGAACCGGTCCCTGGTGCTCAAAAGGTTGGGGGCCTCTGATCTAGAAATAGTCAAGTCTATCAATATTTGTACATTTTTGGAAAAAAATGATTTCTTACACACATTTGTATAAAATAAATTAGCTGCAGACTAAATCAAAGAATGCAACTCAAAATAGGGAAATTTTAAGATTATTGTTAACATTTTTTAAATGACTTTCGATGATTTTAAGATGAAATAAATAAATTTCAGTTATCTATATTACTGAAAATTATGTTGTGTTACAAAATACAAGCATGACAAAATAAAATGATAAAATACACTAGGCTTTTATTTACAAAGAAAAACCTGAGGTATTTTAAAGGTGTGAACACTTGTTTTTGACTTTTCCATTCAAATGTGTGGAACTTCTGTGAATAGTGTTTTGTAAAAAAACCTGATTAAAAATGCAATACCTGCTGGATATAACAGCGAGTGATGGCAAAATCATCAGTCTTTCATCACAATACTTCTGTGCCAAAGGTATGTTGAAAAATTGCCTCAACATTACATATTTTATTCAATGCTATCCTTTAACTTTTGGGCTTGGAGAGCTGCAACATTTAGTAGAGCAGGGGTGTCAAACTGCCAGCCCACGGACTGGTTTCATCATACTGAAGCTGCACCCACCCCATTGCTGGCAATGCAAAAAGAGTTGCAATATGTCACAACATGGCGAGTTTGACACCTGTGTAGTAGAGTGACCCATTCTTATGTCTTATGTATGAATATCATCCCCTGCTCAAGATAACAAGGTGGCTAACCAACCATCACTTTGAATCACATAGGACATCATTATTTATTTAGTGTATGGCTGGTTACACACAATATTAAAAACATTTCATATTTACAAGTTAAAACAGTTAAAACAATTTTTAAAAAGCAGTAATAAAACCTAAGAGGAAAACAGAAATAACATTTCAGAGTTTGATGTCGAGTTCGGAAATCCAGTCAGTAGCTACCATTGTTACGCAGAGGAAGTCCTTAAAATCTCCTGGGTATTTTCTATTAGTGCATTCCCTCACTATATGTTGGATAGTCTGTCAGGGAGCCCTGCAATCACATTGCGCTGAAGATGTCTTTCCCCATTTATACAAAGAGTCGGCACACACCCCATGAGTCGTTCTAATTCTATTGTATATCACCCATATGTGTCGGGGTAAATTGAACCCTGGAGGTATATTATTAGGATTAATATGCTCGAAAATATCTTGGGAGGTATAGCTATTCCATGCTTCCATCCACTTTTGTGTGGTGCTCTGATGTTCATCCAGCAGCTTAAGCACTGTGAAGAGTGGTGGATTTCTTGACTTTAATCGGCATCTTAAGAGAACAGAGGTATAACCATGAATGGGGAGGGAGGAGTTTAGCAGGACCTTACTATACTCCCGAATGAGAGCTTCTTGTCGTCGTTAAGTGCGGGGGGGTGTATATGGCTAAGAACTGATAGCCAGTGAATAGGTGTAGATTTTATGCACCCAGTAATTAATCATCATCTTTATTTATTGATTAGCCCTTGGGCCATATCAAAGTGCCACGTTCCAAAAACAAAATATCACTAAAACTTGATAAAAACAATTCAAATAAAACTGGATAAAATACAATTTAAAATGAAACTGAAACAAAATACAATCGAAATAAAATCAGGATAGAATACAATGATTTAAGATACAGGCTAAATATGCTTAAAATTATATTACAATGTCACCCCTGCGTCTGTCCCAAACAGTCTTAAAACTACTTTTAAAATCACATTTTTAAATCAAGTGATCTTTCCTACAATCTACCACACTCTGCTGCACTAACTTTGTTCTTATTTCCGTCAACTTTACAGCATATTTGGCAATCCATTTCACCAACTGCAAATTAGAGCCTAACAGGCAATGATGCAAGAAGCGCTCTTTAGACAGAGGGGTACAAGTATAAAAGATCCTGCCCTACTGATGTTCCCTCAAATCTGAATACAGGGGGCAATCAAAAATTACATGGGACATGAACTTCCCCTGTCCCACATAAACAGACTCTTTCACTTACAGGAATCCCCCTATATCTGCCCCAAAGCATGTTTGTTTGAAGTTGGTCCAATCTCAATTTTGTAAAAAATCTCCTTATGATGGGAGATAAAGGCAAGGTTAAATATTTTTCTATTTTAAAAATGTGTTTATTAGTCGATAACCAGGGGCAAACTTTTGCTACTGTCACCTGTGCATTGTCTGATTGTGCACTTATGTCTTTAAATCTCTGTGCAATCCAAAATTGAATCTGCCTATGATCATACTGCTGCCAATTTAACAGAATACCAAAACTAAATACCTGCTTCAAAACTCTTGATAACCAATTATTTTTGTTACTTGAAACAATCTGATCCATTAGCGCTAGCTTAGGTAACCTCCCTTCCTCCATCTCGGATATTCTTAGCCAATAATAAACGGTCTTCAGCATGGCTCTAGTGCCGATCGCATGGACTCCCGTTTCTGCCCTTATTACGCATTGTGGGGTTCCAGGGGACATTGCCAAAATTCTCCTCAAGAACTTATTTTGAGGAATTTCCTGCCCAGGCAGCTTAACTGATCCCCATATTTCTGCCCCATAGGTAAGTATTGGTTCAATTTTCGCTTGAAAGACCTTTAGCACTGGGGTTAATGAAGATGGAGTTTTCTCTAAAATACGTTTGTTTAATTGGGCCATCCGAGCCACGGCCTTCTGAGCTCCGGCTTTTACATGCTTATGCCATTTACCATTTGTCTGGAATACTAGCCCTAAATAGGTAAATGACTGAACTTGTTCTATTCTGCCATTTAAAACCCATCTCCTCATCTTTTGTTGCCTGATAAATATCATTACCTTTGATTTCTCTATGTTAATTGTCAAACGATTTTTTATACAATATGCTGCCTACCTTCCTAGTGACCTTCGTAGCCCCAACTGTGAGGCCAACAGCAAAATTATATTATTGGCATATAAGGTAAAGGTAAAGGTTCCCCCGCACATGCGTGCTAGTCGTTTCCGACTCTAGGGGCCGGTGCTCATCTCCGTTTCAAAGCCGAAGAGCCAGCGCTTGTCCGAGGACGTCTCCGTGGTCATGTGGCCGGCATGACTGGACGCCAAAGGCGCACGGAACGCTGTTACCTTCCCCACCGTAGTGGTCCCTATTTTTCTACTTGCATTTTTACATGCTTTCGAACTGCTAGGTTGGCAGAAGCTGGGACGAGTACCAGGCGCTCACTCTGCTACGCGGCACTCGGGATTCGACCCGCCAAACTGCCGACCTTCTGATCGACAAGCTCAGCGTCCTAACCCACTGAGCCACCGCGTCCCTTTTATTATTGGCATATAACAAGCAATTTACCTGTCTTGTTCCTATACTAGGCCCATGAAGTGATAAGTCTTCCAGACATTTTGGAAAATTGTTTAAATATAAATTGAAAAGTGTTGGGACTAAAATGCAACCTTGTCTTATGCCCTTCTTAATTGGAATTGCATTTCCATTTATAACAATCTAATTAAATATAGCAGTTTCTTTTCTATTCCAATGGCCTCTAATTTATCCCATAGAATTGATCAATCAATTGTATCAAAGGCTGCCTTCAGGTCTATAAATGCCACGTACAATGGTTTTTTCCAAAACTTAAACTTTGTTATTAGATGGTCCAACACAAAACAGTTGTCCATTGTAGATCTTCCGCTCCTGAAGCCAGACTGTTCTTCAGCTAGAATGTTGTTTCTCTTTATCCAGTCTTCTAATTTATGAAGCAAATACTTAGCATAAATTTTTGCTGAAATATCAATTAGACTAATTAACCAGAAATTATCCGGATTGTCTCTAGAGCCTTTTTTATGTAATGGAACAATAATTGATGTATGCCAACTGGCAGGAATTTGCCCTGTTCTATTAATAAAAGTAAGGAGACCCGCCAGGACAGGTGCCTAAAAGGCTATGTTTTCTTTAAATAGCGATGCTGGGAGCGCATCCTGTCCTGGAGCTTTGTTTGTCTTCAAGGAAGAAATTAAATGCCTCACCTCTGTGATTGACACTTCTGCCCACTGGGGTAAGGCTTCATATCCCTGTATCAAGCTCAGAGAGGATATCACTTCATCAGAGCTTTCTGCAACTGCTGGAGTGACCAAATGCCTCTCCCAACTTTCTGCAGTAATATTTGGGTCACTTATTGGTTTTCTATCTTTAATAATTTTTGAGACCCCCAACCAGAAGATTGTGGGTGAGGCCAGCTTTGCCGCCTGTTCTAAGCCAGCCAATAAGTCGTCAATATAAGAAGCCTTTTTCCTCTTCAGTAGCTGTTTATATTTCTGCCTCATGATAATATACTTCTTCTGTAATTCCATATTCGGGCTCATTAAGTATCTCCTCAGTGATTTCCTAAGTTGTTTTTTCCCTTCCTTGCAGTCTTTATCAAACCATGTTGAGTAACTAGAATCAAACTGGCCCATTGACTTAGTAGTCATGAAAAAATGCTTCAATTTCTGACATATTTCCACAAAATATACTACAAGCTCTTGTTCACCCGTACTATTTGAACATATATGCGCTAGGGCTTCCATTCGTGATGAATTAATAAATTCTGTCACTGCTTTCCCATCAACCCTCTTCCATGTTAACCTTCTCTCCTGGGCTATATCCAAGTTGAAGCCTATTTGTTGAATTATTTGGTTCCTTTTCCTTAAATCAGAGGGGAGTGCCAGGGACATCTCAATCGAAAGATGATCACTTTCTGGCCTTGGTGACGTCAAGACTGAAGTAGCCCCTGCCACTAAACTGTGAGAAACACAGAAGTAATCAATAGAGCTACATGCCTTGGGACCAAACAAAGGTTATGGGGTACCTTCTAACCTCTGTGTACTGGCCTACTATTTGAAGGTTACAGTTGTATACCATTGTTAGAAATTTCCCCCCATCGTTATTCTTTTTCTTGGGAGTCCCATAATTGTTGGTTATGTAAATAACCATCTGGAATTGTACCATTTTCAACAAAAGGCTCCAATGAAGGACCCACACGGGCATTAAAGTCTCCTGCCAAAATTAAAGGTATTTTTATAAATTTTTTACGTATATCTAATATCTTTACTTCTAGTGCCTCCCACAGATCGCCCATTGCTGGATTGACATACACATTTATAAATACCATTGACTTCCCTCCATATGCCAAATGGATTGCTTGAAAAAATAAAGGGCTGGCACACGAGCATATCTCATTTCCCTTCCAACCTAATTTGGCTTTTACCAAAATGCACAACCCTCCTGAAGCTCTTCCTTTTATAGCTACCCTCTTTGCTGGCAGCTGCCAAATATTAAACCCAGAGAGCTCAATTGGGGCCTCATCACCACTAACCCAGGTCTCCTGCAAGGCAATTACATAATACCTGTTTAAAAATTTAATACAATCATCTGTACACCAACTCCCTCTCCATCCTGCCACATTCCATGAGAGGAAGTGATTGTTTCCTAGTCAGGCTTCTTGAATAATCTCTTCCACCCGTCCTCCCCAGTTTACGCTCACGCACCCATTTAATTGCCTGGGCTCCATAGAAGACTGTTTAGGCATCATTTCTTTGCCTGTTGCTTTTAGGCTTGCAGATCGATAAGTTCTATTAATCTCTGCCTCCACAATAAATGATTTTACTTGAGGCTCTGCGCTTGCGTCGTTTCTTGGTATCATTTTTGCCACTGAGGAGGAGTGGGAGATTCCTTCCTGGGTACCTTCCATCTCCGGTGTTCGTCCCACAGCATTTTGCACTGTCAGGTCAGCTGTCTCTGGCACTTTATGCTGCATAGACGCAGATATGCGGCTTCCCGAACTTATAAGCTGCTGACTCTCCGGAACTGCGTCATGACGTAATGGGGACAGAACCATCGGCACCAAAGGGGTGGCAGAGGAAATGGTCTGCTTCAGCAACTTCCTCGTCTCTTTAAGTTTTTTAAGTACTTCTTGCTGCTCCGTTAATGAAAGTAAAGAAAAAGTTTCTAAGCAGGCAGAGTCAAATATCTCATCTTACATTAAGCCAATTGAAGGAAATTTCACAGTAGCTGGAACCAAAACCTCAGCCAACGTTTCCTTTGTAATGCTAGATCTCCTCCCTGTTTCAGTTACGGTAACTTACTTTCCCTATTTCGTTTACTTTTCAAGTCAGCTGTCCCATGCACTGCACCACTCTCCCTAGGGGCTCTTTGGATCAATGGGATGACTTCGCTACTAGAAAAAACTCGGGTTGGTAAAATCTGGTAAAAAGCCAAGAATCCTCTCATTCGCGTGAGCAGACTTGGAAAGAGCTGTTGTTTGAACTTAAGAAGAATTCTGGAATAATTATCACATTGTGGAAGATATTCATATGCTACCAGATCTATTGCCCCCTTGTTACTCCGAGTAAGCTGTGACAAGGAGGTCACTATCCGTCTTTTTGAAGTCCATCTACCCGCATTTGTCTCAGAATTATATATGTTCAATACAATCTGCTCCTTCAACAATCGCCTGCTTCCCCGCACACACCTGTGCCGTGGGATTTCAGGCCCATCCAGCTCACCATCTTTTTTCCCGCCATTACAGCCAATATGCTGTCTACTTACTCCTTCCCTCGTTCGCACCATTGATGATATCTGACCAGGTCGTTCTGTCTGGCAACCAGTTGAAATTACCTGCGGCTTTTCCATCTGTACCGCAACAACAAGATTGATCACAGAGTCCAACTTTAAACGCACCTCTGCAAACTGGACAAAAATGGCCCAGACTGTCTGAGAAGTGAGCATGCTGTGCCGGCTGATAAAATCCATTATGCTATCACTTAGCTGGTTTTCAAGCCCTAAAGCTGATCCACTATGATTGTCAAACTCCAACTCTAGTCCCTTATCCTGGCTTGGAGCTGACTCACTTAAAACCGCTGAGTCATTTGTCATCCAATTACGCGGAGGGATTATCGAGCCTCTCAACTGGCTTCTCAACTGGCTCTCCTCAGCCTGCGCCCGCAGATCCCACTCCAGGGAAGAATCCCCAAACAATGCCAAAGCCTCGCAGCTATCCGGCAGGAGAAGTGGGGAGAATGCATGACCCACTGCAGATGGTATAGGCTGACAGAAACCGTCAATTTTCTGTTGTTTTTGTATATTGATTCTATCTTCCTTACTGTTTGGTGAACACTGTGCCGTCTTTCTTTTCTTCCCCTTGGGAGAGGCCATTGGTGTCCTCCATTTTCTATTTCCCTCTGCCCTTTCGCCGAAACGCCGAGACCACCAGAGCTTGCTCTCTCGCGTGCTAGTCATTTCCAACTCTAGGGGCTGGTCCTCAATTTCCTCTAATTCACCCTGTGAGAGCGTCTGGAGACTATCAGCTTCATGCTGTCACAACAAAGTGCTCTGTGCTGAAGTGAGTTATTACATCAGGTGCCATACAAACACCATAAATAAAAATAGCAAAAAAAAGGTTCATAAGGTAAACACAGCAGGGAAAGAAGAGTTTAAGTGGGATTAATTATATAGCCATATCTACTGACTCATTGGTGCACAGCCACACCAGCACAGCTGGAGGGAGAAAGTTCAGTACAGGCAGCCATGACCCAGCCAGTAATTAATCTCATCGTATGGTTAAGTTGAACATCGACAAGTCTTGTATGTGGGCTGTTTATCCATACAGGTGCGCAATATTCCGCTACAGAGTAGCAAAGCCCAAGGGCTGCGCATTGAAGAGTTGGAGCTGAAGCTCCCCAAGTTGTTCTGCATAGTTTTTGCAGAATGTTGTTTCTGCTGTTAACCTTGGCAGCCAAATTCTGACATCATGAAAATTATTCATAACTGAGGTTCTTTAGATGGTCAAGTGACCTTGGTTTTTTCCCCTTATAATTAAAGGAATCATTGGTTTCATCTTAGTGGCGATTATCATTAATGGAATCTACACCCAGACATGCATGATATTCACAGAGGACATGGTTCTGCTGAAAAACTTTAAATTCTATGAATTTTCAAGTTTGCACCAATGTAAAACCTGTATGAATTCATGGATAATCCTGAAGAATTTTTCATGTAAGTAACTAAGCATCAGTCTTACATAAAACCTGGGAAGTTGATAAATGTACTAAAGACAAGTCAACCATCAGTACAACTGTTGGTGCAGAAAATTGTTTTGTACAATTTATGTATTTATTTTTTAATCATCTTTTGCACATTGCTTGGAGCACAGGATACTCATTCCTGTTTGCAGCAAATCAAGCTTTTCTCTAGTACTGCTTGACCTTTGTACAAACTTACACATTTTTTAATAACATAACACATTTTAGACTAAATCACGTACAACTCTTACTTCAGTACTACTGAAGGTTTTTTTTGTATCTAATGGTAACTATCTGACTATGCTTACCTGTTAGACTACTAGGATATGGACATGGCACTGGAGAAAATGAAGAAGATGCTCCTCCGAAAGGTGTCATACCAGATGACCCACCAAAAGGAGTCATGGAATGGCTATTAAAATTAACCGATGATCCTTTTACTGCAGGTGACTGATTAGCTTGGGTTGAATCGGATCCATAATTGCTGGCATGGGAGGTAATTGTCTCCGGAGTATTCTCAGTTCTATATTTCATGGTAAGAGTTTTATCTTCCTTGCTCTTAATGCACCCCATGGTCTTTTCTGTAGAGAAAACAAAGGATAGTATTGCAGGTGAATATTTCATTATTATTGAAACTGTTAACTAAATATTTAGAATAATTTGGAGACATATTAGATTGAGACATTTTTACTCTTTAAAACAAAGATTTTAAACATCTCTGTCTACAATTAGTAGATAATCCACATGCCATTAGAGTTTGTTGTACGCAGTAATATTATTCCAGCTTGATGGAAAATAATCACCCAATATTATTAGAAGTAAACCTGAGAGAAAAAAACCTGAAGCTTTAGTCAGTAGTTTAACATCAGCCTCCATGCCTTGCTTTCAACTTTAGGCATTCATGTTTCTAACCAAAGAAAAGCATTAGCTGTTACTCTGGGTCTAATGAGTAAAGACCTTAGAAATTTGGTCTGCTTTATTTCAAAACATTCTTTCCAACATAGAGACACACCTCAATTCTGCACAATACTTGGGCCAAGGTTTCAGTTTGGGGGAAAAATAAGACTTCCAATAATAGCTGGTTCCTTTAATAATAAATAATAATTGCTTTATAGCTGTTGAAGATTTTGATCCTAGTAGGCCCTCCAGATTCCCTTGGACAGAAAACCACCCCCAAGAATTTAAAGGTATGAACCTGTTTAGTGGAATTCTCTATATTACATCCTTGTACTTTGTCCTTGCTGGAAAAGTCCACTTGATATTTTAATCAATTGAAATTAGAATACTTTTGGTGACCTCTTTTTGCTCTCTAAACAATGAAATGATATATGGTTTGATAATGCCACGTTACTAGACTAATGCTGAAAATGACATGCCTGATGGTAATTAAACTGAATCCAAGCACTGATTTGAATTATATGCTAAATTAGAATTATATGCTTACAATCCAATTAGCATTTGTGAGTCAAGCTCTTATAATTCAACAGGAGAAACATTGCATCTATGAAAATTGGGAAAAAAACAGCTTGCATTAAAACTGATAAAACACAAAACCTAAAAGATTCCTATAGGGTACCTTTATGGATTATCACCAATATGTACACTGATATAGAACAGATACATTTTAAATGATATTTTAAAAAGCACTGCATTTCCAAAAAGATAACCTATAAGAGTTACCTTTATCTAGCAGCTAGAACTCTGTCAAGCACCTATGAATTTTTCTCATTATTTTAAAAACAAATACAATTTACAAAATACACTATGGACTATGCAAATCCTTATAAAGGGAAGTTTCTTACTCCCACACATGCTTCTTTTCAATATAAAGAATATATCAGAAGTAAGTTTTCTTAAAAAGCAAAGGGATACATACACATTAGAATTCTATCAAAGACTGAAAGTTTTTAGTAGAAGGAATATTGCCTTCAACCCTCCCAAACTATAGGGACAATTTATTTATATATACAGATGTATGCACATTTGTGCAATTTGCACGATCATCAACTTATAAATTGTGACTGATAGCTAACGTAAGATCAAAAACATTGAAAAACCCTTTGAAGAACATAAAACCCCCAAAACCATAATATTGAATGAAACTAAACCACTGGAGGTATGCTGTTCCAAAGGATAGGTGCTGAAATCAAAATGATAGGTCTCCTGCACATCACTCAATGACCCTGATTCATAGAGTGGACTTTAAGTATGCCCACTCTGTTGTATCTTGAGAAACAGGCAGGAACAATAAGAAATAAGTAGTCCTGTAAATAACTCTGCTTAATGTAATGAAGAGCTATACAATGGTAATTAGCACCCTGAATAGTACCCGAAGGCCTATAATGAGCCAGTGCAGCTTGCAGAGTAATGGTGTTGATGGTGTAGTATAATTATAACGGTACATAATACTGCATCTGGACCAACTGTAACTTCAAGTAGTCTTCAAGGGCAACCCATATAGGACCCATTGCAATACAGGTAGTCCTTACAACCACAATTGCGACCAAAATTGCCATTGCTAAGTAAAACAGTTGTTAAATGAGTTTTGCCCATTTTATGATATTGTTTTACCACAGTTAAGTGGCAACCACACTGCAGTTGTTAATGAATCATGTGGTCATTAGGACAATCTGGCTTCCCCTATTGACTTTGCTTGTACGAAGGGACACAGCAGCACAGAGGCTTAATGATGCTGGATGTGCTGAGCAATTGCCAGAACTCTGTTGGTTTGAGTCCAGCTCCCTGAGATAGGGTAAGTTCCCATCACTTTTCCTTAGCTCTTGCCGACCTAGCAGTTCGAAATCATTATTTGCAGATAGATAGATAAGTACACCATTTCAATGGTGGGAAACTGCTGGCTGCATTCTGTGTTGGGAGCTGGAATCAGTGCTGGATCTGTCCAGATGCAATAGGCGAGAAACAGTGGAGGAAAGCCCTGGATAAGTCAAGTTCCTTTGACAATCCTGCAGGGCAGTTGGTATGAAGCTAGTTCGCCTTCTTGTGGTGCAGTGGTGCAACAAATGGACTAGCAACTGTCAGCTGCCAAAAGGTCTATCACATGTATAACATAGTAGCCTCCCTGGACTTGTATGTCGTATGCTAAATAAATCTGCTTGTTGGAAGGCACTGGGAAGATTGCAAATGGTGATCCCATGACCCTGGCACAATGTAACTGTTGTAAATATAAGCCTGTTGCCAAATGCCTGAATTTTGATTACATGACCATGAGGATTCTGCAATAATTATAAGTGTGAAAGTATTTTTTTCTGCACTGTAACTTTGAAAAGTCTCTAAACAAATAGTTATAAGTCAACAACTACCTATAGTCCAAGCAGGATATAACAAGGAATTAGTGGGTATGAACAGGTCTTCCTGATCCAAGAATATTTACAACAAACTCTCTTGGTCGTCACTGCCACCTGGTTTTAAACACCACAGAGAGTTCAAGAGGACTTCTCAAACTGCATACCAGTTCTATCTGGGAGTGCAACCAAAGCAAAAGTAAAGATGGACATCTTCAGATCAAGGAATCCCCAAATCCCTCAGCCACTCAGGCTTGGCAGGGTTAAACCAAAGTTTATTTTTCTCTATCCAAACCACCATAGCCTCCAGACACCAAGAAATGGTCTTAACAGCTTGGTTGGCCAAGGATAGAGATGCATTTCTAAGTATTAACAGTAAAGTGATGATTTTTAATCCCAAGATAATGATCTAACCCAGTGGCGTCATGTAGATATTAAACATAAAAGGAGAGGATGTAGAACTCTAAGAAGATTCAAGAAGGAGGGATCTATGGCTAGACACCTTTCTCCCCATCTACACTGACTGGAATCAACACAAAAGGATAGAGAAACATTTCACACCTAACTCAGAAGCCAATCAAAAATGATACGGTACCATGATTGATGGTATTAAAACCTGTTGAGCAATCAAGGAAGATCAGAATGGATGCATCACCCCCATCCAGTTGCAACGAAGGCTATCTACAAGTATAATCTATGCCATCCACGTACTAGGGTCCAGCTAATGTTTTCTCCAGAATTTTCTGGATCTGCAAAGCAACCATCTTCTCAATCACTTTCCCTAAAAGAAAAGTTGGGGGCTGTATGAACATAATCCAGCATTGTTGAATTGAAGGATGATTTCTTTCGCTTTCCTCAAGGATGCATTAAACACTGCCCTGAAATCCTGCCCATTTCTCTCTGTCCCCTTATGTCAAACAAAATTAAGGCAGAGTTATTTTGAGTTTCTTTCTCAAATTTGCTTCAATCTGTGTAATATTGCTGTAAATCACTCCTTAACTGTTCTTTCATACCTTCCCCAAGGTCATCTCTAATTTCATTTTACACCAACACTGAGGTTCCTCTGAGTCTAACTGTAGGGTGCAAGTCTTATGACAGCTGCTGAATGCAGCCAGCCCTCCTCCAGCCAGTTCACTCCTGGTCCCACTAAGCACTGTCTCCTGGGTCACCATCACCACCACTGTTCAGGTGGAGATTGAGAATTAGACCTGAAACCCACTGCTGTCATCACCATCTGAGTGAGCATCACAACCAGCTCTGTGGCCATCACCAGGGCAGTGCTACCAGATATTCCTCAACCAAAGGTGGTACCCCATTACCATGTGCTTCAGCTGCTGTCACTCCACTTTTAAATCACCACACAATTCAGATATCCAGATTCAATTCAGATATTCAGATATACGCCTAGATAAAATGTCAGCTACTGAGCAGATTATTTGGCCATCCAAAAGGCAGTGTCTGTTAAAAACAGCCATGACATTCAAATTTTTCTGATCTAATTATGAGCAATCTATGATATCCAAGTACAGTTATTTAGTCCAAAAGAGAACTGTATCAATTACATTGTTATGCATCTCCTTTTGTGTATAATAGCCTGTTATTGCAGTATAAATACAATTATCAAGAGATACAACATAATTCTGTAGTCAGAACTGGTCAGCCTGAGGAACTTTAGAATTTGGCAGAAGGATTTAATCTATGATATCATCCAAACTGTAGAAACCAATATTTCAGCCACATTTGCACAACACTACATTGATTTGAATGTTTAGTTATGTTCTGTTTTAAGTTTTTCCAAATCTTTAGACACTTTCAACACTTTTTGGGCAACGTTCTTGTTCTTTCTCTGGGAGAAATTGACATGGCTGGTCTTCCGTTTTGCCACCCCCCGCCGTGGGTGTTTGGAACCAATTAAATGGTACCGCCCCAGACGCTTAATGGATCCCCAGAGGTTCCAGGCAGCTCTGGGGTCCCCACCTGCCTCCCTTGCTCACAGCTCGGCAGATGCCTTAGTGGAAGCCTGGGAAAGGACGGCCACTGAGGCTCTTGACCGAGTTGTACCCCTGCGGCCCCTGACCCGGTGCAGATCCCGTCGAGCTCCATGGTTCTCTGCAAAGCTTCGGGAGATGAAGCGTCGGAGACGGGGCCTAGAGAGCGGTTGGAGGTCCAGCCGATCCGAATCCGACCGATTGCGACTAAGAGCCTACATTAGGTCTTATCTCGCTGCGATAAGGGAGGCGAGGTCTAACCACTTCGCCACCCTTATCGCGTCCGCAGATAATCGCCCGGCCGCCCTGTTTAGGGTGACTCGCTCCCTCCTAAATCAGGAGGTGAGGGAGGATCCCTTGCAGGGCCGTGCCGAGGAGTTTAACCAACATCTGTCGGACAAAATCGCTCGGATTCGGACCGGTCTGGACTCTGACTGGGCAGAGTCTGACGATCAGGACACGGGTGGTCTTGTCGATATCACCTGGGAGGAGTTTGATTCTGTGACTCCGGAGGAAGTGGACAGGATCATGGGGAGGCTGAGCACCACCACATGTTTATTGAACCCGTGCCCTTCCTGGCTGGTCTATGCAGCCCGGGAGAGGACACGCAGCTGGTTCCAGGCAGTTATATCGGCTTCTTTGAGTGAGGGTATCTTCCCCGCCGTCTTGAAGGAGGCGGTGGTGAGGCCTCTCCTCAAGAAGCCTGCCCTGGACCCAGCTGTATTGAACAACTTTCGTCCTGTCTCCAACCTCCGCTTTCTTGCGAAGGTTGTTGAGAGTGTGGTGGCGTATCAGCTCCCTCTGGTCCTGGATGAAGCGGATTATCTAGACCCTTACCAATCGGGTTTCAGGCCCGGGCACAGCACGGAGACGGCATTGGTCGCGCTGGTGAATGATCTCTGGAGGGCTCGGGACAGAGGACATTCCTCTGTTCTAGTCCTATTAGACCTCTCGGCGGCTTTCGATACCATCGACCATGGTATCTTGCTGCGGCGTCTCAGGGGATTGGGAGTGGGAGGCACAGTTTTACAGTGGTTCTCCTCCTATCTCTTGGGACGTTCGCAGTCGGTGTTGGCAGGGGGGCAGAGGTCGACCGCGAGGTCTCTCATTTGTGGAGTTCCTCAGGGGTCGGTCCTCTCGCCTCTCCTGTTCAACATCTACATGAAGCCGCTGGGTGAGATCATTCGTGGCTTTGGAGTTGGGTATCATCAGTACGCTGATGATACCCAACTTTTCTTTTCGACCCCAAACCACCCCAGTGATGCCCTCAACGTGATGTCCCGTTGCCTGGAGGCGGTTCGGGTCTGGATGGGGAGGAACAGACTTCAACTCAACCCCGACAAGACTGAGTGGCTTTGCATACCTTCATCCCGGGTCTATTCGGACATTCCACCTCTGGCTATGGGGGGTGAACTATTACCCCCCGTAGATAGGGCTCGCAACTTGGGTGTCCTCCTAGATTCACGGCTCACCTTAGAAGACCACATAGGAGCTGTGACTAGGGGGGCCTTCGCCCAGGTTCGCCTGGTGCGCCAGTTGCGGCCCTATCTTAGCCGGGATGATTTGTGCACGGTCACTCATGCGCTCGTGTCCTCTCGTCTGGACTACTGCAACGCTCTCTACATGGGGCTGCCCTTGAGGACCACCCGGAAGCTCCAACTGGTACAGAATGCAGCCGCGAGAGTGGTGTTGGGAGTCTCCCGATACTCCCACGTTACACCTCTGCTCCGTGAGCTGCATTGGTTGCCAGTTGTCTTCCGGGTGAGATTCAAGGTACTGGTAACGGTGTTTAAAGCCCTCCATGGCATGGGGCCGGAGTACCTCAGGGAACATCTGCTGCCGGCATCAAGCTCCCTGCGCCCTGTGCGTTCCCACAGAGAGGGCCTCCTCAGGGTGCCACCGATCAGAGAATGTCGATTGGTGGCCCCCAGGGGGAGATCCTTCTCTGTGGGCGCTCCGGAGCTGTGGAATCAGCTACCGGCAGAGCTCCGGATGGCGCCCGATCTTCGCTCCTTTCGTCGCGATCTCAAGACATTTTTGTTTGTACAAGCTGGCCTAGCCTGATGGGGATCGGTGGGGTTGTTTTATTTTTGGTCTTTTAATTTTATCTCGGGGTTTTTTAGAACTGTACTTCTATTGTTTTTAATTAGGGCAATTGTTTAATCATCTCTTAATGTTTGTATTTGCTATTTTATTCTGCCCTGTGAACCGCCCTGAGTCCTCAGGGAGAAGGGCGGTATATAAATGTTATTAAATTAAATTAAATTAAATGTTATAATGTAATACTTTATTTGACAATAAGTGCAATAGCAAGACAAAGATGAGCATGTCTTTAAATATTGAAAAGGTACATAACCGCATGGCACATAAAAATATTTTATTCATATTTTAGAATATGTTTTAAAACTTAACAATTGACTAGGAAGAATGTGAATAAGAAAACGTGAATCACAACTATTTTAAAACATGTAAAATTGTTCTGAATCATAGCTCAGTCCATAGTTTAAACATTTCTATCCACAGGTGTTACTTCTCCCTATAAACCTTCAGCAATCATTTTGAAAGTGTACATAGTAACAATTTGGAAAGTAGATACAGGTTAGTGACATGAATCATATTAGTATAAGAACTCTTTGTTACAAAGCACATGCTTAAACCTCTCACTAAAAGTTAATGGTAACATAAACTAACCCTCCTGCACTTTTCCTTGGAGGCAAATTCTACTGAATTAAATGGGAATTGATATACCGTGAATGCAAAAGCTTTCAATCACAAATGCTTACTTTTGCCTGAATTGTATAAAATGAACTGTTTTGCTTTTGTCCTTGAAAATGACTTTTCTGAAAACAATACAATAAACTCACTAATTTTAGGGATTACTATCAGAATACAAGCAATGGGAATTTACAAAGAATGTGAACAGGAAACATAAAAAGAAAAAAGGATGCTTCCATTTATAATATTCCCACTTCCTATCCTGAACATTCATTCTTCCCCTCTGCATGTCAGCATTTCCACCTTTTCTCTTGTTTCATTATCTCCCATGTAGTACGAAAGCAAATAAAAAGCAAATGACAACCACAGTAAGTTATATACAGGAACACAGGCAGTTTAATGGTTTGTCACTTCCCTTTCCCAGCTAAAAAGCAGGTAAAAGAAACTCCTTCATGCATATTAAGAAAAGCAAAACATCATGTTTTCATCTTTGATTGACAGTTACATGCAGACTTCGATTTGTGGTTTTTTCCTTCCATTCTGGGTTCAGTATAGACAATTAAAGGTAAAGATAAAGGTTCCCCCGCACATGCGTGCTAGTCATTTCCGACTCTAGGGGCCGGTGCTCATCTCCGTTTCAAAGCTGAAGAGCCAGCGCTTGTCCGAGGACGTCTCCGTGGTCATGTGGCCGGCATGACTAGACGCCAAAGGCGCACGGAACGCTGTTACCTTCCCACCATAGTGGTCCCTATTTTTCTACTTGCATTTTTACGTGCTTTCGAACTGCTAGGTTGGCAGAAGCTGGGACGAGTAACAGGCGCTCACTCTGTTAGGCGGCACTTGGGATTTGACCCGCCAAACTGCCGACCTTCTGATCGACAAGCTCAGCGTCCTAACCCACTGCATTATCTTTTCTCTGCTATACTTGGCTTGGTGTAATAAAAAAAACCCTAGTAATGGTCTGTTATTTTAATGCTATTAAAAAGAAGCACTACTTTTTGACAAAGCGAGGGCAGGCAAGACAGGAGAGGTTCAATGTTTAGCTCATTTACCATGTCTAATCACATCCCAGTACTATTCATTTTCTGCATGTGAACAACTGGTGAGATGCATGTAGTGGCTTAAATGCAGAAATCATTTCTGAAGGAGAATGGATCAAATTACATTTTTTAAAAACAAACAAACACTATTTTAAAAGATGTAAACATAATGTAATGAAATTATTCTATTCATATTTGGTTGAATAGGGGTATTTATCAATTTAGAACAGCCCAAAATTATGCCAACACTAGCTGACAGTGTCTTTTTACAACTTCTTTCACACTCATGCAAAGTTAAATCAATTTGGCACTCTTTCTGCTAACCAATTGTGTCCTTCAAGTCTAAGAACTATTCACTGAATTGAATTGCTCTATTAAGGACTGTTAGCTGGCATGGGGAATACTGAGTCGACTGACAATGTGCTTCAGTCACAAAGAAGTTGCAGCAAGATTTTCTAAAAAACACTGTTTTTTCTAAAAAACACAATCTCTATTTAAATGAAGCTAACTAAATAGGATACAAATAAAGAATGTTTCCGGAAAAGACTAAAGGTTCGGCGGCCTTATGGCTTAAGCCATATTTGACAGCAAAACCAAACATGTGCATATTTCATTAAAAAGGTACACACTAATTAAATACTGTATTTTCAGTTACCCTTTTGCCTGTTTTTTTTAAATGAAACATATTTTGTATATTACCAATTATAAAGAAATCTTTACAAAAAAAACTTCTGGATTGTTAAGATTCAAATACTTCCACAATAGTGCAATGCCCATCAACTCAGAAATAAATCTCACAGAATCAAATGGGGCTACTCTTAATGTAAATAGATTAATTCTTATAGAATTTATGATTTAATCAACATGTGCAGTGTTGCAGAAATATGCAACATTAAATAAACACACACAAGGTATATACGATACAGGCAAATTAGAGAGCTCTTTATTAATCATTTCACTTCACACAGGCACCATATGCACTATGCAAATATAACATATTTGCTAGTTCAATATTTGCATATTGAAAGAGCTAGTTGTATGATCCATTTCTGGGAAAGACATCTTAAATCCAAAAGAACTTTGTGATTACTGAGTAAGAATGTATTGCCCCTACTGAATAACCAGTTTAACAGAAGCTACTCTACATTGCAGTCAACCCTGAATTAAACTGATTATTGAGAGGTGAGTTGTACAATTACTGACAAATTATATATAGTGTGACAGAAAACTATTCCCTGGAATAACCCTATTAAGTGCTTTATTTGAATTAATTTTAATTATAAATCTACACTGAATTAAATAATTTAATTTTTCTCCTACCCCTAGTTATTAGAGTGTAATCCCTGATAACTTACTCAAAAGCCAAGTACACGTGTTAGATGAAAATGATTACATGCTCTTGCACTGAACTAAGTCGTTTTAATGTGGTTTTCCATTAAATTTTAAAACTGAAAGTGACTAACCTAACGGATTTTAATTGCCCTAACAATTTTAAATATCATATTTTAGTTAATTTTTCTCAGCCAAACATTACTCACTGGATTGTTGCGATGATAAAAAATTGAAAAACAATCCTCACATAAACTGCTTTGAGCTCCCGAAGAAAAAGCGAGATATAAATAAATGTAAAATCACGAAACTGTGTCTCACTTACTTTGGCCGTGTCACGCAGGGCTGAAGAAAACAATTATGTTTAGAAGAATTTGTGGTAAAAGGAAACCAGGCCATGAAAGAACAAATTGGCTGGACACTATCTAAGAGCTGACAACAGACAGAGCATAGAGAAACTCAAAGAAATAGTGCAAGATGAGAAGATGTGGAGAGACTTGTCCCATAGAATCACCAAGAGTTGGACCAACGGAACGTATATTATCAGCAGCAGCAGCACCATGGAAATTAAAGTTTGGTTGTTTGATTGCTTTTTTACTGATACACTGATTCAAGAAAACAGCAATATTAGACATTTTTCTGTCTTATATCGCTAATTTGAATTTCTAAAGGGTTCAGACAACATACGGTGCTCAATCAACATAGTCTTGTAGTGCTTTAAACATAAAGTAACAGTCTTGTAGTTTTTCCTGTAGCAGAACAGATTTGCTGTTTTGCCACATAGATACATTTCTAGGGTAGTTAAACTTAATCACATTTCTTGTATGATCTGCAACTTGTTTTTAACTGTATGAAGAATTACCATAAATATCTATTTATAGATCATGATGAGAGGAGAAGGATACTACATTCTATCATTGAGGTTATCTCTGATGAAAGAGTCAGAAAAGCAAAAATCATATATAATAGTAAATGCATGAAACTTTGAAATCCCCCCAGAATTCTTGTGGGTTTTTACTTTATTTTTGCTGCAGCTAACATGACTACTACATTATAAAAACCTGCTTAACAGTATACAAAAACATTAGTTAGTTTACATTTAATAATAAATCTAGAGATTGACATCCAATCTTCTCAATAAATTCAGAGATATTACAAATATTTTAGAATATTTAGTGCCAATAAACTGAAGCTCAAGAAAGGCTAAGTTGTTATTAATTTATAAGAAATGTGGATCATGTGGGGCAAATTCCCTGGACTGGTTCACAGAAACATTTGGCAAACATTTAGAAAATGTAACCACATGACCAACATCTTTAACAAGGACATGATGGATCATCTCCGTTCAGCAGGAGCTAATGAATGTACATCCTATTCCTGATCCAGAATAATGCCCTGCTTATAATTTCTGAGACACACACTCAACAAATTGACCCAAGTGAGTGGGCATATTGTACCTAAATTCTAGAATATTCATCAATTCAGGATCCTACACTGGCAAAATCCTGAAAAGAGATTGACATTTTAAATGCTTCTATACAGAGATGGAAAAGGGTGAGACCTTCCTGATCTGAAGGTGAACGACCAGATGAAGATTTGAATGGCTACTTGACAATGTTATTCTGGGCGTCATGCGGAACAGAAAAATAAAGGAAAATGCCATGCCAAGAAACTCAGTCCATCTGTCCTATAGCTGGCTGAATACTTATTATCTATCTCTCTTGCATGAGCACAATCTGAGAACATTGCACTATGTATACACAAAAAAAACAATACCTGTTGGAGGAAAAGAAGCAATCACTGCACAAGGCCTAAGGTATAAAAGAGCACCAAGCAAAACCACTCTTAATCCTGTCCTCACAAGTAAACATATTGATCTTTAGTTCCTATGCAGTATTTAAGTACTGTATGTAACTACTTATATTCCAAAAAGTGCAAATAACAAAACTTTCCTCAAATCTTTTTTTCATGTAAATCACAAAGTCCATTGTATGACCAGCAGTAGTAACCAGAACATTTTTAACTGTTCCTCCAAGGGGGCTTTCAATGTATATTTTCCATCAGAGTTAACTTTAATAAGCAATGACATAGGAGCATCAAACTATGGGTCACCATACTTCATTTGCTATTTCCTGATAGTAATGTACAGGCAAAGAGCATACTGCTTTTATTTTTTATCTCTACTGTGCTTCCCTGAAAATAAGACCGGGTCTTATACTAATTTTTGCTCGAAAAGACGCATTAGGGCTTATTTTCTGGTTAGGGCTTATATTCAGTGAAATATGGTACTAAATGTATCCGTCTCTGATAATCTTAACTGGAGCTTATTTTGGGGGGTGGGGCTTATATTAAGAGTGTCCTGAAGAATTATGCTCTTATTTGCGGCGAAACACGGTAATACAGTTCAGCAAAATCTATTTGGGTATTTCTATTTATATGCCCTGTTCACCGCCCTGAGTCCTTCGGGAGAAGGGCGGTATAAAAATTCAATAAAAAATATAATAATAATAATAATAATAATAATAATAATAATAATAATAATAATAATAATAATAAAAAAATAAATGGCTTAAATTTAATTCTGATGAATTCTTCTGTTATCAGGACTCTGAATTCTTAAACCGCTGGTCTGGTCAGAGAATATAGAAATGGAATTACATTAAGTTTTACTGGAAACAGGTTAGCCCATAAACATTTTGTTGGTTGATTGGAACATCATCTCTTTAAAGAGTTTGTGTGGTCGATTCACCAAATTGGCATAAGATTTTTCTGCATGCAAGTCCTCTTTTGTTGCATAGGACAAGTCATCTTAATTAACAGGTATAATGGTCCTGCTTTTAAATTGTGTGTGTATGTGTGTGTGTGTGTGTGTATGAGGGGTGTTCAGTGATGATCAGAAGCATAGTAAAAGCCCAGTGACATTTTTCCACTTGGGTGAATAGATAGGGAGCTCCCTCATACTACAGGCTTGACTTTTGCCAACAATTTCCTCTCTTTTGATTCTGCCATAATTGTACTTGGCCAGGTATGCAAAAATGATTTGGGACTTGTTCCATGATCACTAAACTTGTATAATGAGCTATTAGGAGTTACCACCGTGCAAGGGCAGTTATTATTTTTGTATTGTTTCTTCTAGTTGCTGAATTCCTGGTTAGCAGAAGGTTCCTATTCTCCTCAACTAATTTCCTGATGTAGCCTATCTGAGTATCTGTCTCCTTTGCACTGTGTAGGCAAAAAATAAAATAAAATGAGAAGTTGTAGAATGTAGTAATATAAGAGGATTTAAATCTGTGTGTGCAAAAATTACTGCCCCCTTTGATGATTTTACTATGTGCCATGAAAAGATATACTATACAATAGAGGATACTATTGTGTCAGTGAAGCAATATACTGAATGAGTTCTTTTCCTGCCACTACACACAATGGATTTAATCTATATTTAATTGACATGGGTGTTATTAACTTGCCATACTATGACTTAAGAGGGTCAGCATTGTTGCCTTGGCTCTATCTATTATAAATATTGCCTTCTATATCTTGTGCTATAATTTCCTCTTAAAACGTAATCATGCAACAGCCTTTATATTGGCTATGACTCACAGTATGGCAGACATATTGGATTGCTAATTAGATTTATAAGCCTATCGCTTTGACTTGTTAATTGGGGAGAGTGTGATTATGTATTTTTAATTCAAGTGAAATAGTTCTATCTTCAGAAATTCCATCTACCAAGATAACAAGTAGTTCTTGGTTTATTAGCACAATTGGAACCAGAATTTTCATTACCAAGTGATGTGGTCATATAGTATAGTATCACATAACCACATCATTGATGGCAATCCTGGTTGCCACTCTTAACTCCAGGCACATGGGTTCTTAAGTGGGCAGTGGAGGGAGTCCCAGATAAGAAGCGCAGGTGGGGAGTGCGGGAGGCCCTGGGAAACTTGGCACAAGATGTGCCTGATTTCTGAGGGTGCTGCAATTTGGTGCAACCTCAGGGAGGCTAGAGAAAGAAGATGTGAGGTGTGTGCATGCATGTGTGTAAGCTCAGAAGGCCAGGAAAATAATATGTTGTGGCTCAAGGGCTTCATGGTGTGCCACAGCCCCAAGACGTCAAGAAACCTCCGAGCTGTAATGCAGTGCCCCTGGAAGTCTCGGCTGCCCGTCCGTGCAGCATAAAGCTGCTACACCCCAAGAAGCCCAAGCAATATGATGCAAAGCTGCCAGACCTCAGGAAGCACAAAGGGGCTTCTTGGCATATTAGGATTCTGGAACTGCAAGAAGGACTTGAGCTGCAGTCGAGCATCAAAAGGGGTGCTGGAACAGCAATAAATTAGGAGACCAATTGTCACTTCATTCAGGACCGTTGTAACTTCGAACAGTCACTGAATGGTTGTAAGTTGGGCATTACCTATACTACCATTCACAATCTCGTATTCTCCAGTTGTATTGAAGCTTATGCTGGCAGAGGATAATAGATGCTGTACAACACTTCAGTGGGTACAGGGTCAGAAGGGGTTTGGAATATGATCCTTCTGCTTGTCTTTGGAATGATGCAAGAATAAGTATTTTTCTTAAGGTGATTTTTTTTAGATAAGAAATATTTCATTGCTCTTAAAGTTGATTTTGGTAAGTAATACAATAAAACAATTTATTCTGTAATAAAAACAAATAAACAACTCTATTAAAAATATATAATTCTATATGTAAACATGGGGACATGCTGTGCTCCCAAATACAGACAGAAGCATAGGAGAAAACTCATCCATACTTATAGGGAGATTTCTAGCTTTTCAGAAGTGTTCTAGTCTTTGGTTTCCCCCATTTCCTTGTCTTGGACTTAAATGATACTGTTACATTCTTTAGACACTGGAGTGCACAGTTGTGAAGTTTTGGTGATTGGATTTGGAAGTTAGCATAGCTTCTGAGAAAGAGAAAATGAAGCCTAAAAATTATGCCATCACCCATACCCCAAAGCTGATTTCTCTCACAAAGTATTTTTTAAGGGAAAGGGAATTGCTCTTTAACTATTTAAAATTAGCTGAAGAAAAGATGGTCTTCTCTGAGCCCAATTCCTCTACCAAACTAAGATCCTCCAAATGAAAAAGGAAATAAAAACAAACTCTTTGTATTTAACTGGACATAATGACTCCTGCCATACAAATTATTAAAATGTACATAGCAGATTCTATCATAATGAGGGAGCAATTTCAAAGTTATTTATAAAATGACTATATCATAGGTTATCACCAGTACTGAGATGAATAAACACTCTGTTGTCGTATCAATTAATCACCCATTAGATGTATTTTACGGTTATAAACCAGAAGCTGAAAAGCAACCTGACAGTAGGACAGGCTACTGACACTATCAAGACACTTGACAAATTAGGCATATTTCTAGGATACCTATTTCTGATTACGGATTCACCTATAGAGGAAATTGTGGCAGTCCTATCTCAGAATCTATAGGAATGCCCAAAGAAAGAAGGAAAATATAATTCTCCAAGGCACATATTGGATGGAGAATGAATTACAGGTGAGAATACGTGATTTATATGTAGATGATTCAAATATAGATTATTCAAATGTAGCTAACTAAATGTTGCTGGCTTGGAACATAACAGAGCATATTTGTCACTGCATATCTAGAATTGTCAATGCAAGTATCAAATCATCTAAATTCTCAGATAAAGTGAGAGTAGGTAGGAGCTGTGTTTCCAAGACAACATATTGCCAGAAATATGCAGCAAGGTTGAAGCACTTTAATCAACACAGTATATTTCTCAGATTAAACAAAAGATCCCCTATATTAAAATAAAACAATGAAATTGTTAAATATTGCATGGATTTAGGCACAAATGAAAGAAACGAATAGACAAAATCTGATGTTTAATTTTTTATGTTTGGGAGTTTATTAGATATTGCATTAAAATAAATGGAAATGCTTTCAAATACATGCACTTAGTCAGTATAGATTCTCCAATCTATAACAGTATTAAAATTATTGTGCTGTGTCAGTGATTCTTAAGCAATAACTCAGCCTAGAATGCTTACCAAACTTCATAAGTACTGTTTGTTTCTTCTGCCTTGCTTTTAAATGAACAGACTTTGTTAACGTGTTATGTCATTATAGAACATAAAAAAATGAAAACTTTCCAAATGTCTAAAAGTTTGGAATTTATGCAAGAAATGAATACTTAAAATTCATTGTTCTTATTATGATGTTCTTTTATCAATATAAAATTGTAATTATTATAACAACTGGGAACACACTGGCCTTGTTCACATGACACACACTGGAGGCAAACAGGTCACATGAACTTGAAAAGTGGTTAGCATCCCAAACAATGAATTCTAATGGAATTCAATGTGGCCCAAAACAGAACCAGTTTTAGGCTAAATTGCTCCTGCCTTTAGATCATGTTCTCCTGACATCATGCTAAGCGGTGTAATGCATACTTTGTAGATTCTCTTTGACTTTGTTTATTTATATAACAGAATTGGTCTGGACTGGTTGTTGCAGTGAGCTATATTCTGGCTTAGCAACAACAAGTAATCATATTCTTGGCTTATGATTCTGATTTGCAAGGAGAATCAGAAGTTCTGATTCAGACCTTAACACAAAACAAGCTAAGAGTGGAAATTTTGCTTGTTAGCTGCTATCATTGGTAGCAATGCAGGTGTAATATTTTCTTGTTCTTTAACAGGCTGAATTTCTAAATAATTCATACTGTATGTCCAAATCAATGCATTAACTGAACAAATTTTAACAGTAGATATTTCACAAGATTATTATAATCAGAAGTATGTGTATAGTGCTTAACCAGTTTAAAATATCACACCCAACTTCACAACTGATTAAAAAGTTTTAAATTGTGAAAGAATTTATATAAATGGCATGATTTATAGCACTTGGTACACAATTCTATCTTTTTTATACATACCTATTTTAAAAAGGATCCTGCCTTGCATTCTGGCAGTAGATTAGACTTTTTTTTCTTTAGAAACATTTAGAAACATGCAAATGCATATTAAACAGTGATTTTTCAGACTATTGTGTTAACTGTGGGACTAAAAGACATATTTTAACATGTCTTTACAATATGAAAGGTTTACAGGTTTAATTTGAAATCCCCTTACATCAGACATGTCAAACTCGCGATGTCACATGACATCGCACCACGTATCGGGACGGTTTTGCCATTGTCGGCAATGGGGTGGGCGTGGCTTCCAGATGACGCAGAGAAAAGGACCCTTTATTTCAGTATTTCCTACACCAAGCAGAAACATCTCCAGGGTTTGTGTGTATGCAAATGGTGAACTCTAGCAAGGTGCCAAAACACTGTTTTAGGAATACAGATATTCTAAACAAATTTGAGCTTTTAGAATACTGATGGGTTTTGTTAGGCACAAAGAACTCTCCTCCTTGAATTTATTTTAGGTCTGGTTTATATCACATTAATGAAACATTTTCTCTACTGCTTTACAAAGCATAATGTATTAACTTGTTTTGACTCAATTCATTCCAAGTTACTTTAACTAATAATTTAACTTGTAATATTTTATTAGACAGTATGCCTTATTTAATATAACTTGAAGTAGTGCCAACAAAAGGTTCTCCCTTTTAAGATATGCAATGGGATTCTCTTACAAAATGTACATGAATTCCCAATACATATATTAATTGTAATGAGGCTAAAGCCAAATCCCATAATTTAAAATCTAAATATACATACGATATGGAATGGGATGTTCATTCACTTTCTTGGGTAGACAAATGCTTACTACTTTTTTCAAATAAAATATAAAGTTTGTCAAAATTGTTTTAATTGTAATTAGGTGAAATTGATCAAAATGTACAATTAGAAATTCATACTTAGAAATTAACAGAAATCTATGAAAATCCTGTATACGCTGTATTGCAGATTGTCTTTCCAACTTAAAGTACAGCATTTCCCTAATTGTCTATTTTACTATTTTCTTTGCATTATCATACAATATATACCATTTTACCGCAACAGAGGAAAAAAGAGCAGGGCTTGAAGGAAGCCCAAACTTTTTTTAAAAAAAAAAAAAAAATCATATGAAAATTTAATGATTCTTAAAACCTGGCTCAAGTTTCTCACTTAATAGGTTGGCAAATAAGCTACATCTCCATTGGGATCGAAATTAAGAAATCAATGCTCAGTTATCTCGATTGCCACACCACTTTGCTACTTTGGTTGCAGCCATACCCTACTTAAAACGATGCTATGCTATAAGGCAGTGTTTCCCAACCTTAGGAACTTGAAGATGCGTGGACTTCAACTCCCAGAATTCCCCAGCCAGCATAGCTGGCTGGGGAATTCTGGGAGTTGAAGTCCACGCATCTTCAAGTTCCTAAGGTTGGGAAACGCTGCTATAAGGAACGACCTTTGTATACTCAGCAGCACAGACACACATTGGAGACTCTCTACGTACACTTACGGGCAGGAACTTTTTCCTGGTGTTAAGGAAACTGAAAACGAAGGAGAGCGACGAACAGTTTGAAAGGGGACACCTGAAGTTCCTATTTCCTCCTTTTCTTTTTCAAAGGAAAAAAAAAGGGGGGGAGGAGGGGGAACCCGAGTGCAACAACCTGCCCTGGAAATCGATCATAACGACCCCCCCCTTCCTTTCCAGTTGGCATCAGACTGGCAAGAACAAGCTAAGCAAACAAAATAGAAAACGAACAGGCTACTGCAGGGGTCTTCAAACTTGGCCCTTTTATGACTTGTGGACTTCAACTCCCAGAATTCCTCAGCCAGCTTTGCTGGCTGAGGAATTCTGGGAGTTGAAGTCCACAAGTCATAAAAGGGCCAAGTTTGAAGACCCCCTGGGCTACCGGAAGGGAAAGGGGGAAGAAAAGAGCATTGCAGGGTTGTTTTTTTTTTAGGACGAAGCACTTGAAAGGGACCCTTTGAAGCCTTTCCACACCCGCGCGAGGCCGGTAGGCGCAACCGCGTCACGAAAAAAGCACCCTGCCGGGTAGAAAGGAGGAGGAACTTCCAGTAAAAAAAAACTTTTTTGGGGGGAAACGGAGGGGGGAAACCACCCCCACCCCTCCCCCGAGCGCCTCCCAAACCTGCTACTCGCAGGCGCGGGGCTGCTACGAAGCGGACCCACGAAGCTTCCCCCGCTCCTGAAAAATGGGCAGGATCTTGCGGGGCCTAGCGCTCTCCAGGCGCCACCGCCTCCGCGCAACGAGAGTGGAGAAGGGGAAAAGGCTCGGGGGGGGGGCGGGAGGAGGAGGAGGAGGAGGAGGAGGAAGAGGAAGAACTGGAAACTCTCCTCACCTGGTGCCCGCGGGCCACTCCGGGGGAAACCGCCAAGCCCTCCCCTCCCCTCCCGCCCTCCTCTTTGCAGGGGAGAGGGCGCTCTCGCTTCAGCTTCAGGACGAGAGGAGCCGGTCCGGCGCCGAGTCTCGCTGCTGGGGAGACCCGCGTCGCTGCTGCTGCTGCTGCTCCTCCTCCGCTCAGGTACAGTCCGCCGTGCTCAGCCCTGCCACGACCGCCCCATAGCCTCCGGCCAGGGACTCCCAGGGAAACGGCGAGCCCAACCGTCGCTTCCAGAGGCCGTACCTCAAGCCCAGGCCGAGAGGAGAGGGAGGAGCCGGGATGCTTCGCCTTTCCACACGCACCAGGAGGCGGGCGACGAGGCGTTGGGTCCCCTTCAGTGCAGCCCCAGTTCATCGTCCCGACCTAACATGGCGGCCGCCGGAGACCCGAGGAGGGGAGAGGGAGAGGGAGAGAGAGAGAGAGAGGAGCGGGAGGCGGCCGTGGCGGCAGCAGCTGTTGCTGAGAAGCAACTCCGGCTCTCTCCCGGCGCGGCGGAGGCAGCTCCTACTTTCCTAGCTTCAGTTCGGCGGATCTCGCCAACGACCGAGAGCGCCCCCTTCCTCTGGGAGCCGTCAGCCCTGACCTCCCGCTGCCGGGGGTGGGTGGAGGTCAGGGCCGGCCGGCTGAGAAGGGAACTTGGAATTGCTTTAAAAGGAAAACGCGGGGAAGGGAGCCGGCGGTTCTGAGTGAAACCGGGATCCCGGGAAGTTTCTAGTGCAAGTTTTGTTCCTAATAGCAGCAGTGTTAAAAACTTTTCATGCGCAAAATGCTGCCTGGGTTAGTCCACCCGAGCAGCTTCGCTTTACGCGGAGCTGTAAATCCTTATTTCCACCGACTGAGGGTGAGGGATTGACTCGTCTTACGTCTGGTTCGACAGCCCTCCCGAAATTTGTTGAGCAGTCCCTTCCAGGGCAACTTGTTTTCATCTAAAATTAGTCAGTAGAATAGAATGGATTCCAACATTTTAAACGATCTACTAAATAAAACAACTCCTCCCCTTCCTTCTACCAGAGTTGTCTTGCTTAACGATTGAACAATCACTTACAACCCGAGACTTTCCAGCAATGATCCTGAAGAAGGTTCTTCCATATACCTTTCGAATAGTAAAAAAAAAACTATTCAGTTTGAAGCAATATCATCTACTAACTTATGAGCAGTATTGGAAACAGTCTCTTAATGTGTAATTAGCACACTTCTAGACAAAGCTGTTACAGTGATGTGCATTCATTCTTCATCTGAAGAATGGTGTGCATTCGTTCTTCATCTCAAGAATGTTATGCACAGTAGTTGTTTTCCATCCAGTTATGATATAGTTTTTCACCACAAGAAGTCTTAAGAGAAGAACATTAGTATGTTGGATAGCAGTGTAAAGACCTACTAGTGTGGGGGGAGCCTAACATTTTCTACAGACTGAAAATCTGTTACAGATCAATATAATTATACTAGCTTTGAAAAAGACTGAGATTCAAAGGTGTCAGAAGGGTTTGTGTGTGCTTCCATTTTTGTGGCTATGATTGTGTGATCAACACTCTGCCTTTTTACAAAGCTCCCAAATTAAAACAAAAAAAGTTGGCTTTGTTCAGCAGTCACAGCTGCTATCTTGACCTGTTTTGCTTCATCTCCCCCCCCCCTCCAGATGCCCTGTTGGGATTTTTTAATTAAGGCATTTTAAGTCACAGATGCTCAGAGATGTAACTCATTTCATATAATTTATTATAGACATTTGAACCTTACCAATTGCTGAGAAAGAAAACATGATTAGCTTTTGACAGTGAAAGTGTATTACTAATAAAACAAGCTGCTAGACTGATGAGACACATTAATTGAAATGACATTTTTTTTAGAAAAGTAAGTTGGCAGATTTATGTTGAAATTTTAATGAGATACAATTGTGCTTAAGAGTTTGTGAAGCCTTTTGAATTTTCAGTACTTCTGCATTAATAGGATCTAAAATGTGTTCTGTTCTTCATACAAGTCCTAAAACTAGATACAGATAATCCTCAATTTAATCATAATGAAACCTGCCCATTATGGTTGGAAGGCCCAGTAGTGGGCCATGGCCCACAGGTTGGAGACCCCTGCCTTACATGACCTCTCAGTGGCTTTCAATACCATCAACCATGGTATCCTTCTGGACTGACAAAGGATTGGGGGTGGGTGGCACCATTTTGGGTTGGTTCACCTTTTTTCTATGGGGCCAGTTGGGGAGAATAGATCTTGCCCTTGACTCTCTGCTATGTGGGGTGCTGCATATCTGTCACCAAGGTTTGAGGTATCAGTATGTGTACCACCACTATCCCTGGTGAATTAAGCGATGCTGTGTACATCTTATTCAAATGTTGGGGGCTGTGAGGGACTGGATGGAGAACAACAGGTTTCAGCTGAACCCTGGCAAGATTGAGCAGCTTTGGGTTTTGAGATACTGGAGTTGCACTGCCCAAACAGGCCCTTTGCACAATCTGAGGGTTGTTGTGGACTCACAATTCCTGCTTGAGGAGCACGTGGCAATTGTGGCTAGGAGGACCTTTGCAAAATCTCAAATTGTGTGGCAGTGACACCTGTTCCTGGATCAAGGGGCCCTACATAAGTAGGTCATGCCCTGGCCACTTCCCAATAGGACTGCTGCAATGTGCTCAATATGAGGCTGCCCTTGAACAATATTCAGAAACTTCTGCGGTTTCAAAATGCATTGATGAGAGCAGATATGTTTGTCTCTGATAGTGCATATGTTACACCTCAGTTGTGTGAGCTGCATTGGTTACCAATGTGTTTCTGGATCCAATTCAAGAGGCGGATGTTTGAATTACTTTATTAAAACATGGAAATTGATGTCTCATGAAAAGAGCTTTGGTTCTATTGAATCTGGGTCACAGTAAAGAAAATAATTCTACAAAACTGGAAAGAAACTTATTCTAAGTTTAAGGAACAGAGTTAAGATATGATTTTATTATCTATTTTGGAAAAGCCATAAAAGCTATTAATACTGATATTTTTCATTTCATTTATATAGCATTTATATAGTTACCCATCTCATAGAAATGGGTAAGTTGTATAGGTGGTGTACAAAGATTAACAAAAGCCAAAAAATGAATAAGATTCAACAGAAAAAAAAGAAGTAACAGAGCAGTGTTTCTCAACCTCAGCAACTTTAAGATGCATGGACTTCAATTCCATATTCAATTCTGTTTTTTTGGTGTGTTTTTTTTTACAAAATAAAATATCTCCTCAATCCTTGTAGGAGATACCAAAAAAAACACCTGTCTGGGTCAAGGGCTTTTGTGTCTCTCTTGTGTCTGGGTCAATCTAATGGGGTACAGAAAAAAAAGATGTATCTTCATATGACAGTAGCACACTTGTGTCAGTACTATTTAAGATCAGTTTTGTGGCATCATATACTTATTTATGTCTTGTTGAGTTTAACTAAACTTATTCCAGATGCAGATTATTCTTTAGAACCCCTTTGTTATTATTTGAAATGAAAGTTAACATCACAGTTATGTCTAATATATTTTATAACAATTCTTCTATAACTTGACTGGGGAAAAATAATTAATATGCTTTCTTTGATCCCTGGCAGCCTCTGTTTCAGAATATTTCTCCTTAAGTAAATAAAGTTTCTGTGTGCTCTTCTAAGACAGCATTTTTAAATGAAAAAAACCAAACTATTTTTAACCATAATATACACATGAAAAGCATTTGTGCACCCTTGGTTATTAATTCTCTACCTTTGTCTTTCACATTTGTTTCATAAATAGTTACAGCAGTAAAACCGGATTAAATTATATAAAGCAAATTTATTGCTGTTTGCTAATCTTTATCTCTTCATATCCCGTCTCCGTTTGTTGGCGTAAAAGTGTTGCTTATGGTAACTTAAAATAATTGTTCCTTTGTTTGACTTGTTTCTTGTCTTTCAGGGGCAGTAATATGATTGTCTTGCAGTTCTGTTAGGAATTGTATTCTATATCTTGTTCATCTGAAATACATTTGTTTCCAAACAATTTAAATAATAGAAATGAAATATTTGAAATTGTACATCTTCACGTTTCAGTGATTTATAGTCAAATGTGCTAAAATAATTTTTGACTAAAAAATTCTGTTGAATGTAAATTATGAAAAAGGTAATAATTATAGTGAGTTAAATACATTTCATGTTATTGATAAGTTTTGAATTTTTACTATGTGAACAATTGCTATTAACATTAAAGAAAAGAAATGGAAGTAAGTTGAAATTCCTCTTCCCATACTTTGATTCATGAGGTTATTTGGGTCATGAGAAGGTTTGAAAAATTCATTTGCTTCTTGGGATAGATTTGATTCCCTGTCACTTCTTTCTTTAAAAAAAGTGAGCAAATGAGACATTTAAACAGAGTTCTACTGAATTTGTTAAGCTAAAATGTTATTAAAGTTCTTAAGAAAGTCACTTGAAGGACAGAATTCATTTTCCTATTGGAGTCCCTTATCATATGAAGTGTAGTGTCAAATTATTTTTTAATCCAAATTCAGAGTAGTAACCTTTGCTAATATAAGCATGGATATGAATGCTGTGCTTCAAGCATATATGTCAAAAAGTTTCAAATAAACATCTATCACACCATTGCACTCATTTCTCATGCTAGTAAAGTTATGTTTAAAATCCTACAAGCTAGACTCCAGCAGTATGTGGATAGAGAACTACCAGAAGTACAGGCAAGATTTCGAAGAGGCAGAGGAACTAGAGATCAAATTGCCAACATATGCTGGATCATGGAGAAAGCTAGAGAGTTCCAGAAAAACATCTACTTCTGCTTCATTGACTATGCTAAAGCCTTTGATTGTGTGGATCATAACAAACTGTGGCAAGTTCTTAAAGAGATGGGCGTACCAGACCATCTTATTTGTCTCTTGAGAAACCTATATGTTGGCCAAGAAGCAACAGTGAGAACTAGACACAGAACCACTGATTGGTTCAAATTTGGGAAAGGAGTCCGGCAAGGCTGTATATTGTCACCCTGCCTATTTAACTTATATGCAGAGCACTGTTGTGATTCAGGGTCAGCCTGTGGGTTTGGCATTTGGGTCGGATGATTCAGAGGAGGAGGGGGGTGTTGGAGAGGTTGCTGAGGGGGTTGGAGAGCTTGCTGATGAGAGCCCTCAGCCAGGCCCCTCCCACCTGGTCATGACGCAGACCCAGCTGTGTGAGCCTGACAGCGTGGATGAAGATGACCTACAGCTGGCCCTGTTCAAGGACGCCCGACGCAGGAGGCAGTCAATCAGGAGTAAACAGAGGAAGGCAATGGGGCACCTCGGAAGGAGGCAGAGAGAAGCCTCGCCCTGAACTGTATAAAAGGGGAATGCATGGGAGGGCTGGTTTGCTGAAGGCAACCGTTTGAATAGTTCCTGTTACATGGTTCGTGTTTGCTCTCTTTGCTCTCTTTGCTCTGTTTATGTTTTTATGTTAATAAATTTGGCAGGCTTAGTTCCAGCCTCTTGCCTTCTTGTAAAAGGGGTTGTTCCTGCCTTATCTGCAGGGCCGGTAGCAGGCTGGTACAGAACAAGCACATCATGAGAAAGACAGGGTTAGATGAATCAAAAGTTGGAATTAAGATTGCCGGAAGAAATATTAACAACCTAAGATATGCAGATGATACCACTCTAATGGCAGAAAGTGAAGAAGAACTAAAGAGCCTCTTGTTGCGGGTGAAGAAGGAGAGTGCAAAACTTGGGTTGAAACTTAACATTAAGAAAACCAAGATCATGGCATCCGGCCCTCTCAATTCCTGGCAAATAGATGGGGAAGAAATGGAGGTAGTGACAGATTTTATTTTCCTGGGCTCCAAGATCACTGCAGATGGGGACTGTAGCCAAGAAATTAAAAGACGCTTGCTCCTGGTGAGGAAAGCCATGGCAAATCTAGACAGCACACTAAAAAGCAGAGACATCACCCTGTCAACAAAAGTTCGTATAGTCAAGGCTATGGTCTTCCCAGTTGCAATGTATGGCAGTGAAAGCTGGACCATAAAAAAGGCTGAGCGCCAAAGAATTGAGGCCTTTGAACTGTGGTGCTGGAAAAGACTCCTGCGAGTCTCTTGGACTGCAAGGTGATCAAACCGGTCAGTCCTAGAGGAGATCAATCCTGACTGCTCTTTAGAAGGCCAGATCCTGAAACTAAAACTCAAATACTTTGGCCACCTAATGAGAAGGAAGGACTCACTGGAGAAGAGCCTAATACTGGGAAAGATTGAGGACCACAGAAGAAGGGGACGACAGAGAATGAGGTGGCTGAATGGAGTCACTGAAGCAGTAGGCGTGAGCTTAAATGGACTCCAGAAGATGGTAGAGCACAGGAAGGCGTGGAGGAACGTCCATAGGGTCGTGATGGGTCGGACACGACTTTGCAGATAACAACAACAACAAGTATACAAAAAAGTGTCTATCTGGAAACAGTGTCAATATGGAAACAAAACATGCAGTAATAAAAATAATTTTGTAGTTTTTACAAAAAATGATAAATGAAGAGTCGGGTAAAAAGAAGATACTTCTTAAATTTAAAAATCTATACTTCTCTACCAGTTGTAAACAATGAATATTTCTTTTTGGAGTTAACCTTAGCCTTGGCCGTAACAAATTCATGTATGAAAATCTGTCTTTTAAAATTAATTTTAAGAGGCACCATAAAAATAGGGTGTTTGCCTTTTGATCCTTCAGTAATTTGATCGGATTGTTCATAGATCCAGGTGAGTACTGCTTGGCTAGATTCACATCTAAACAGGGATAGCATGATTTGATGTACATAAAACCAGAAACTTTCAGTGTCTGACTGCATATTTAACCTGCCCATAGCCTTCAGAATATTATTAGTGTTATGTTGATTAAACATCTGCACTGTGTAGTTGGAAACAAGATGAGAACCAGAGCAGTGTTCATAGATGTTTAGCCCTCCTTGAGTAGGAATGCAACCACTGAGACAATTTGGGCTTCTCCAGGTTTTCCATATGCTCAAAATACTCAGGATTTGGGGTTTCTATGTTTTAAAGCAGTGATACACACTGCTTTTAGATCAACATCCGACTAGGAACCAATAAGCTAAAAGGCATACCTCAACAGCTTATCTGCAAAAATATTCAGACAATCTGTTGTTTCTTTTGTGACTGCTGTACTGTCTTTATGGTCTATTATAAATGTGCACTGTGCTTTCTTACACGTTTGGGTTTCATTGTGTTCATATTAATTTCTCCATCATCACTCAATGTTACTGCTACCACAGCCTCTTGTACCATCTAAGTCTTACAAGTTTAGAAGTGTTTATTTTATTTATTAAATTTATTTGCTGCCCATCTCACTTTGAAGTGACCCCTAACAACTTACATTAAAGTATCACCACATCCAATTATAATTTATATACATTAAAATTGTACTGAATTTTGAATTGTACAGTTTCAGCTAAATTGGCTATTTTTTTTAAATTTCAAGAGGGTTTTTTTTAAGACTCTCTTCAGTTTCCCCCAAAATCTCTGAAATAGTCTGTTCTATCCTATGTCTTTGTTCATCACTAAGACAGCTACCTGAAAATGAATAGAACTGAATCAAACTGAACTGGCACTGAGGGAGAATCAAGCAAAAGAAGACTGAATTTTAAAATAGTCTGGATTTAGCTTAGAGCTGTGGAGAAAAATGTTCCACAAAATTTTGCCTAGTGTATCCATGCAGGAGAAGTTGAACAGCAGCTAAGAATGCTACTAACTCCTCCATTCTAAGACTTCTCACATTCCTTCCTGGTTATGTGGCCCAGATCAGAGTTATTACTGGGCTGGAAAAAAATCCAAGAGTTATGCTTTGCATTCTTTTCCTACATTGTTTATTGTAGTGTTCTTAATTAATGGTTAATTCCAGATTATATCTTGCCATATTTGTACTGCACTCTCTTCCACATGGATAGATGCTTCTGTCTAACCTGCTTCTGGTTGGACAAAGGCAGCTAAGGAAAAGTCTAGCTTGTCAAAGAGATTAGGATACAAAGAGCTTTCTTTAACCACTTGTAGTTAGATTTTTATTATTTTACTCCAGGTCCTCTGTATATAAGGACTATATGTATGGGAAGCAAACAGAATAGCAGAAAAGCCTATTTCTTTAATGATATCCTTTGGACTTGGATGAAGTCATTGTTTGGTCTACCAGAAGAAGAAAATAATGAGCAAAACACACCACATGCTTAATAGAAGCTTCTCTTCTGTATTAGTGCAAAGTACTATCAGATTCCAGTCTAATGCCTTTTTAAGGAAAACACTTGCAATAGTTAATAGCACACATTTATCTACAAATAGGTTTCATGTGCTAGTTGATTTATGGAAATGCTATGTATTTATTAAGGTAAGGTGATTTCATCTGCCACAGCTATTTTCATACCTGTTCCTTGATTATGCTGAATTTAGATGGTAGAAGAACAAGAAATGGTTCGGTTACGTGATGGAGAAGGAAACAATACAAAGGAACAGAAAGGAAAGAAATAATATTCTCAATAGAGGAATCCCTATAATCAGAGAGAGAGAGAGAGAGAGAGAGAGAGAGAGAGAGAATTAATTTGTGTAAATTATAATAAACTTTGGTGTAAATATTGTAATTTGCAAATAGGAAATAGGTGAAATCATTCTGTCTATATTCAGTATTTTTAGATGTAAATATGATTGGCTGCAATCTGGAACAGTCTGGATTGCAGGATTAATAAAATGAGATAGATGCTTTGCACTCCATTTGATATTGTTTTGTTGTTGTTGTTAGTTGCGAAGTCGTGTCCGACCCATCGCGACCCTATGGACAATGTTCCTCCAGGCCTTCCTGTCCTCTACCATCTTCTGGAGTCCATTTAAGCTCACGCCTACTGCTTCAGTGACTCCATCCAGCCACCTCATTCTCTGTCGTCCCCTTCTTCTATTGCCCTCAATCTTTCCCAGCATTAAGCTCTTCTCCAGTGAGTCCTTCCTTCTCATTAGGTGGCCAAAGTATTTGAGTTTTAGTTTCAGGATCTGGCCTTCTAAAGAGCAGTCAGGATTGATCTCCTCTAGGACTGACCGGTTTGATCGCCTTGCAGTCCAAGGGACTCGCAGGAGTCTTTTCCAGCACCATAGTTCAAAGGCTTCAATTCTTTGGCGCTCAGCCTTTCTTATGGTCCAACTTTCACTGCCATACATTGAAACTGGAAAGACCATAGCCTTGACTATATGCACTTTTGTTGACAGGGTGATGTCTCTGCTTTTTAGTGTGCTGTCTAGATTTGCCATGGCTTTCCTCCCAAGGAGCAAGCGTCTTTTAATTTCTTGACTACAGTCCCCATCTGCAGTGATCTTGGAGCCCAGGAAAATAAAATCTGTCACTACCTCCATCTCTTCCCCATCTATTTGCCAGGAATTGAGAGGGCCAGATGCCATGATCTTGGTTTTCTTAATGTTGAGTTTCAACCCAAGTTTTGCACTCTCCTTCTTTACCTGCAACAAGAGGCTCTTTAGTTCTTCTTCACTTTCTGCCATTAGAGTGGTATCATCTGCGTATCTTAGGTTGTTGATATTTCTTTCTAATAATCAGCTACTATACAGCTTTATCAGAAGCGAAAGTCAGTTTTTATAGGTTGCTCTTGTGACCATCTGTCACTGTATGGAGTCCAAGTTACTACAACAAATAACGAGAAATGAGCTTTTCATTAGGACTTTAATAAACAGCTTTACTGAGAATAACTGGCTTTTTGTGATTCCTGAGAAACATACCACATTATTCTTCCTCCCTAAGAGGCTTTTCGTTCAATGCCTGATATTTATTAATTTTATCCCAGCAAGAAAATTGGGTTTTGATTCCTTAAGGGCTTTTTCTACAAATACATACAATTTCTATTTTCAATTTGTGGTGATTTTATTTGATAAATGGTTATCTTCACCTCTTCATTTTGAAAAAACAAAATTATGCTGCTGTCAAGATTTTTGTTCCAGATCTTTCTCCACATTTTCATCCATCCAATACTAATTTGCCATTAAAGTTGCATTCTCTCAGAAATAGCTATATCAAAACAAACACAGCAATAAACAAAGTGAGCTTGGTTGTTTTCTTGCAAACATTTCATTACTCAGCTAGGTATCTCAGACATCACTAAAGTCTCCACAGTTCAACCTTGAGCTACATTATCTTCTATTAATAAACCTTATTTTGACAGTTTGTTTTTTCTGTTCCATCTAAATTTTGTCCTTCTCATAGAATAATAGGCAATACGTTCATCTTACCCAAGTAATTTAGTTTTTGTGGCAAAAATTAATGCCGCATTTCCCAGAATGTTAGTTTTAAATTTCAGCCCCAATACTTATCTGTAATGAAAAATATTTAAATATGTTAACTTATATTCAGCGCACTTTCTCTATTTTTTCCTAGTGTTGCCATGCACATTGTAACCTCCTAAAAATAAGTATGCTTTATTTATGATAAAAAAAACCAATAGCAAATTACAAATGTAATCTAAAATTTGGCATTAGATAAAGTTTTCTTCTTTCCCTTTGACCAAAATGTGTGGGAACACATCTCCTTTAAAATCCTAGGTCAGGGGTGTCAAACTCAATTTCATTGAGGGCCGCATCAGCATTGCAGTTGCCCTCAAGGGGCCGGGTGGGTATGGCCAGGGTGGGCGTGGCCTACTGGGTGGGCGTGGCTAGAGCGCGTATGGCCTACTGGGTGGGCATGGCCAGCTCTACATCGTTCGCATCAAGGGTGCCTATGGGGGCCTGGGCAGGAGTGGGACAGATCTGAGGGTCTCTGGCAGAAGGAGGGTCTCTGGGCCAGGGCCAAGGCAGTGGGGGCCATTCCCTCACTGTTTCCAGGATGGCTTCGCGGGCCACATGAAACCACTTCGCGGGCCGGATCTGGCCCCCGGGCCTTGTGTTTGACATGTCTGTCCTAGGTGTTTTGAAGCCTGGCTAGCTTCGAGGTCATGTTCTCCCTATATAATGTCCATGCCCAAGGCACAATGTTGACCATTTCTACTGAAAGCTCCCATTCTGTGAGAAGTGCAGTGATAGGAGCTTTGGGGGCAAACATTCTCTTCAGGAGATGTAGAATGCCTTCTCACCAGACAGAAGAATTGCATTCCTACTCCAAGGTTTCAGGAAGTTTTTAAACATATAGATTGTACTGTGGTGTACCTGGGGACTAAGGAAAGAATGTGAAGGTACCTGAGTTGGGAGGAATGTGGTTATAGCAGTAATAAGATGCCAAAGAAGGAGATTAATAAGATCTTTTCATTTTATAAAACAAGACTACATTGAATTTATGATAATAATTATGGTTCCCGTTTGATTGATTTGATAATATTGACAATTTTTGATTTATTATAGAGAAACATTATTGCTGTCAAACTTTTTCAGGCTGCAAAGTTCATAAAAAAAATCCTGGAGCTTGCAACTTTTTGATTTTAAGCCATGATACATGAGCAGCGAAATGTGGTTGATTTGGTTGCAATACAGCAGGACCTTTTCCTGCAACCTTTGAGAGGGGCATAGATCAGAGGAATTAATTCATCTGCGGTTTAGAACATTAAACATTAAAACATAAAGAAAGGGAAAACACATTTTTACAAGTGATAAAAATACAAATTTGCTATTTTTTCAATAGGTTTTTGTAAAGATCTAGAGCAGATAATCTAACATTTTATAATCATACTAAAAAAGGGGGGGGCGGCCTTTAAATCAGCAATGACATAGCACCACCTGCTGAATGGAAATGAAAATTAAATTCATTCTTAGAGGGATCTGATCTTCAAACATGTCTCTTTCTGTTTAAAATTGCAGTATTAAAATGCACTTATAACAGTTGTAGATATATTGGGGTGAAAAAAATTAAAAGGACAAATAAAACTATCCTAAAATAGCAAATTAAAAAAGGAGATTTCTCATTAAAAACAACAAACCTAAATTAGCATCATGAAGCATAAAAGCTAGACAACATATGGACAGAAGACAAATAGAGACCCTTAGCCTGCCAGATGGCCATTAAGCTAAAAACAAAAAAGTGGTTCAACATTTGTTTCACATTTGTCAAGAGTCAAATAAAAGGTGATACACATACTTTGATCTCAGCTTCCTCTTCCTGCCACAGATCTTAAAACTACAAGGGCAGGGATGGACAGAATTTTGATGGCTGCAAGTAATACTTAACATTATTTGGTGGACCAAGGATGAGAGAGTTGGGGCATAAGCATAGGCATGAGTTGCATCTTGTTTTCCTCTTTTTTGGTGGGGGTGTGTGAGTAGGTTAAACCCATTTCAGGGCTTACAGTAAAACTGGGGAGGGGTACTCTGCGTATTAACTTTCAGCAATAATAGTCTGAGTCAGACTCCCAGAATTGCCAAAAGATTGCCTATTGCCTATCTCTATGAAGCAATATTTTATTTTTGCAGCAATATGTAACCTTTGGGATGATGCCAGAACCCCTTTTCTTGGGCATGGATGCAGTGAACTGACAACACTGTTTGGAAAGTGTATACAACTTTGAGACACTAAGGGCTGATTTACCATCTGGGTGTTGTGCTGAGTAGTATATTTACAAAAAGTAGATGTGGCCAAAATTAAATTATTTGTGTTTTTGAGTAGTTTTCTCTTGCTTGTAAACATTACAGTTTCTTAGGAGCTGTAAGACTTAATAATATTTTAATCTGATTACTTTATGATGGCCAGAATATAAGAAGGAACAGCATGTAACCTTCTATGATATGTAATATTATGCACACCATAATATTAAATAACTATGTTCTAGAGCAGAGGGGTGGAACTATGGCTCCTTTATAACTTGTGAACTTCAATTCCCAGAATTCCTGAGCCAGCATGAAAGGGCTATCTGCAGTTCTGTGATTTGCCACACCGAGGCATATTCACAGACATCAACAGGATCTAATGGGCCAGGCCTTGTAATCTTTTTCTGCCTGTTCTATTTCTCATGAAAGAACAATCTGCTTTTATACAGAACTGCCAATACAACCCATAATAATAACAAAGTTTTCTTGTGGGTTATTCAGAAGGTGTTTTATATGTATAGAAACTAATATTTGTTATGTTATTTTCTGTGAAACATTCTCCCATTGGTATAATATATCAGTTTTGTGGTGTTTTTTTAAGCAGCTTTACAGGTGCGCTGTGTCAAAAAGATATATTTGGGTATGGATCACAAACTCCCTGCGATGCTTGGAAAGATTGCGGAGCTATCAACATATCTACTTTTGCAGAAATAACTGAAATAGTTTTATTATTACATCCTTGTATGTGTAGGAATGCCAATAAATGCAAGAAAATGCAGTGGAAGTGCATGGTAGTCTAAACTTGAAAATTCACAAGTTTACTGGGAATCATTGCTTCATACATATTATTTCCTGAATGAGTTACATCTTTCATGCTGTAAAGTCGCATGGTCACACACAGAGACGGACACTCAGTTGGGTATTAACTTCTTTATTGAGGTCAGGAACAAGGATGGGGAAAAGGGGTTACCTGGCGTATCTTTATACCTGCCCAGGTTATAGCCTGGAGCTGTCCACCCCCCTGCTGTGCTGACATCCTGTGTATGCTTTTAGTCGCATACACTACACATGCAATTGTAAATAACTGTGCAGACATCTTCAGAAACATTTCATGGACCAGATACAGAGACAGAAAAATCAGACCTTTGTTGGGCATACCCTCTTACTCAGAACAAGCTAATGAACCTGTACACTCAGAAGCCAAGAAACACAACCTTGGGCCAGTGAAAGCAGGACAGATGAAAGGTTGATTGATTCAAACTTGAATATAGAAGATTTTGCCCTGACATTTCTCTCCACTGATGCCCCCCAGACCTCAGGTATTGTGTGATCAGATGCCTGCTTGCAAGAGAAGACAAAATCTGATCCTATTAAATCCAAATTGCTCAGGTTCACCTGCATCAGGGTAGGGACAATAGGCCTCTGAGGAGGCAGATTCTGTAATGGTTACTTTGAAGCTCTGCATACATTCCTGAGCCCAAACTAGAGTTTACTCTCTCTTGGAACTTGACAATTGTCCTTGGACTGTGAAGTGGAATTTAACTCTCAGACTGGTTCACTGAGGCACTGTGTTTGCCTGTTCCTTTTCAGCTTTCTGTCTATAGTGCTGTTTCTAAAATTTATCAACTTTAAGATATGTGAAGATCATTGTATTAGCTGGGGAATTCTGGGAATTGAAGTCCACATTTCTTAAAGTTGCCAAGGTTGAGAAATACCACTCTAGAAGAAATCTGAAATCTGATTTATGACATTATGAAAAAGTATAACCAATGAGATTTCCTGATTTACAACTGGTCTCTTTACAGCCCAGCAGACTGTGAAATAGTCAAAATGAAGAAGAGATTGTGCAAACTGAATCCCCTATACAATTATTCACAGATGACATGGAATATATTTGTATGATAAATATGGGTCATCGTACTTATTCAGTTTATTATTGTAATGTTAGCTGCAATTCTGTTTCTGAGAAAAACTATCTCTATTCTATGCTACTTGTTCATAGCCTCAGGGTTGTCGCTCGTGAATTTCTGGATCAAAGGAAATGTTATGTAAGCTACAATGCAGGATATCCCATCTTTGGAGCACAACTCTATGAAGGGTCATAAGAAAATTTGAGGGAAGGAATTAAAATTCTTAGGGTGGCCAGAAGGGTTGAAAGTTGAACAGGCAGAGAAAATGCCTGATGAAGGAAGAAGTGTCTTTGCCATGTCTGTTGCATGACTGACAAGGAGGAGAAAAACATGACTACGCCTGGCTCAAGTAGAAGTTTCTCCTCAAAACTGAGAAGTGAATGTAGCAGCAGCAAGGTCACTAGATTGAGTGGTTGCTAGTAACCCTGGCCTCTTTCACCTGCTTCTGCTGTTGTTAGCAGGTGGTGTTAAGGGACAGAGGGAAATCACCAGGAGGAAGACTCAGGACCAAGACAACCATCAGGCAAATGAAATGTCTGGGGCAAAAGTGTAATTTGACAAAGCATCTTAGACTTGTCCCTCCCTAGTTCTCATGAAAAGAAAGTGAGGAAGGGAGAAGCAAGAATATTTTACTGTAACCTTTTACTGTAATCTTATAATAAGATTTGGCACAGCAACCAAACAGGACAGATACAGACTTCAATGGATTGTTAGGACTGCAGAAAAAACAATTGCAACCAGACTGCCTTCCATTGAGAAACTGTATACTGCACAAACCAGAAAAAGGGATGAGAAAATATCTCAGACCCCTCACATCCTGGACATAAACTATTTCAGCTTTTCCCCTCAGGATGCCACTACAGGGCATTGCATGCAAAAACAACTAGACACAAAGATAGTTTTTCCCCATGCCATCACTCTGCTGAAAACCTAACTCCCACATAACTGTCTTAGGCCTATGGATATTTTGGTTTATAGATTGCGCTAAGCCATTGCTTTAAAATCTTTGCTTTGGTACTTTTCCTTTCTGAAATTCACTATATTTGAGGACATAATAAACAGTCAGCTCCTATCTATGCTATCTTGTCCAAATTTAGTAGGCTGTAAGATACTTCTTTAAGGCTATAAGAAGTATAATTATTATTTTTTAAATGTAGTATTGTAGGCTGCTCAGCACTTTGAATTTAGTTCATAAAGATGTTTGCTGTTCTTTAAAGCAGTGATGTCTAGGATCATACATTTCCCCTCTGGTTAGTTGACTCTAGAAGATGTTAGCTGTCCCTAGTGAAGATTCAGAAATCTTTCTAAATTTGTTTTATTTTCTTAAAACTATATACCTTGTTTTTTTTTACAAAGCAATATTCAATTTCATTTATGGGTTAAAGAAAACAAAATGTGCAAATAATCTCTTAAGATACTAGAAGTTGCTAATTAACTTTCTGCCACCTCTAATATATATGGTGTGAATAAAATCACATATACTATACTGTATAAATAAGGCAACCTGAACTGTGTGTCAAAATTCCATGGAGTACATTTTTGTCTGATAAACTCACAGCACTGGAGGCAGTAATGGAGGACAGAAGACAATTTGAGAAGAAGGCATAATTGGGAAGGTAAATGGCTGGAAGGGAGGCTTTGTTTTTTCCTCTCCTATATAAATTTTTTACTCTTAAAAAGTCCCTTTTTTGTTTTTCCATTTCATTTTAATTATCTGGGTCAATCATCTGTTTAATATCAGGTGCACATGGAGCACTAGTGAAAATCCTAAAGTAGGTTTTCTTTTCAAATTCTTAGAAAAAGATGAATATGAAGTGGCAACTTCCACTTTTCCAATATGACTTTATCCTGCCACTAAAAAAAAGAAGAAAAAACACACACAAAGCAAATCATAATCCTCAGCTTCCAAATATTATCCACCCAGGCTTTCAGTAAAGCTACTACTACCAAATATTGTTTGAATCATGTTATTTCTTGTAGTCCAGGTGGTTGCTTTATAGTAGTGATAGGAAAGTTCAGATAATTTTGGCCTTTTTCAAGGTTATAATGATATACAAATCATTGTTCATTTGAACATGAGTGTATGCCCTTTTCACTGTTCATAATGATCGATTTGACAATGCCACCTAGAAAATACTGTACTAAATTACTATGCTAGCTTTAGACAGCTTCTTTGAAATATTTTTGCATGAGGTGATCATATTGGTTACAGTGATTTGTTGAAAAAGAATAGCATGTACAATTGGACAAAACAACATCTAACTCTATCATTAATTCTAGTAATTTAATGTCTAAAAAGACAAATGAAGAAGGAAACTCAATGCCATGGTATTCTTTTGGACCAATTCCAGGGGTTGGCGGTGGGTGGCTCTGTGCTGCCCAGTTTTTGTCCTTCTACCAGAGTCACTTCAAGTTGGTGTTGATTGGGAAGGGGAATCCTGCCCTTGGCGCCTATTCTGTCATCTTCCAGAGTTTGGTACTTCTCCACTCCTGTTTAACATCTACATGAAATTGCTGGATGAGCTAAGCAGTGTCCCAGCCTAAGCAATACTTCTGAGATCTTGTCCTGATTTCTGCAGGCTGTAGGGGTTTGGACTGAGAACAACAGATTTCAGATCAAGCCCAGCAAGACTGAGCAGCTCTGGGTTTGGAGGCCTACAAGTTCCAGGGACTTATTATCCTTCTGGATGGCAAACAGGCCCATGTGCAATGTCCAACACGGGGGTTCTCCTAGACTTATGAATCCTGCTCAAACAGCAGGTAGTAGCTGGGGCCATGAGGCACATTACCAGTCCCACCTACAAAAGAGTAGCATCTGGTGGGAATGAGAGAGCCTTTCTGCCTTGGCACCCATTCTTTGAAACATTCTCCTGGATCTTAGATTTGCCTCAGTCCTCCTGACCTTCAGGAAAGGCCTGAAGACATTACAGCCATCAGGCTGATGAGTCTGACAGTAGTGGATAGTTTATACAACAATTGCATTGAATGTGACCTAGTGATGGATTCTGCTGCTGATTATGGTTAATTTTTGTTTTGATGTGGGTTTTTTAAATGCTTATATGCAATTGTATATTTGTTTTCAACTTGTTTATGTGTGTGTGTTTTAAATTGTTCTGAGCCTCCCAGAGTAAGTTAGGTGAGATGAATGGTTATACAAATCGAATGAAAGAATAAAAATAAATTGCACATTTTACATTTATTTTCAGTGGAATTAAAAATAAAATGACAATGTTTTAACAAGCCTCTTTTTATCCTTTACTCTGCAATGATTCTTGAACTTATTATTTATTCAATCCAGGCTTAAAATATCTGCTTTAATAGACTATTGTTTTTAATGTGTGGTTTAAGATTTACAATATATTGACTATGGCAAGAAAGTAGGTGGGTTTATATGTATATTTATATACATACATATACACTCACACTTCCAGAAGAAGGAGAAAAAAAATACAGGTAGTTCTCAACTTACAACCACAATTGGGACCAGAATTTTGGTCATAAGTTGTTGTGGTTATAAATCAAGGAATTATTTTTGACTTGTTTACAGTGCATGTTAAGTGAATTGTGCAGTCATACAAATACATTCTTTAAAATGGGCACTTTTTAAAAATAAAAACTGACAAAATGCATGAAAATTGCAGGCTGTGGGACAGTTGCAAATGCAAAGCCAATTGTCAAGTGCCCCCAAATGCAGTCATTGCAGGTGTGCATGAGAATGAGACAGTACTTGAAGTACTTTATGGGCTATAAAGTAAACACAGAGGTTATGATGCTGTGGTAAGTTTGAATGGTTATTAAACAACTTGTTGTAAGTCAAGATGAATTGAATCGCAGGGACTTTGTGCAGGTGTTTGATATGTATGTTTCATACTCCCTAATGTAAAACAATCATAAGCTGCAGTGCTTGCATGTGCTAGGCATTCACAATTGTTACGATATACAAAAGATCCCACACCACTCATTTGTCAGTTCTTTGCATGCATCATTAAACCTGATAGGGAACCAATAAGTATCTTTTAAAAAAACTAAAACATAATATGAATCATATTGGGAGACAATATGATTGCCTGGAAGGCAATGACTATCCAGATGACAATTACCTCAAGCAGTATTCTGGTAAATATTTGATAATAAAATAAAATAAACATTGCCAAAGAAACATGATGAGACTGCCATTGTCTGGAATAGTCCTATGATTTCTGCAATGAACTTTACTGCTGTAGGATCCAATCTGGGCTGGTCAATGGAGCCAGAGGTGTACTTTCCGACTTGTGCTGCAGCCCATCCTCAGGGAATTTCTCTCACACCAGAATGTGTGCTTATATGTAGTATTTGTGTGGTGCGTGGATGTATGTGGCTTTTTAATTGTTGATTGGGGTTTTAATGGCTGGCTATTAAGTCATTGGCTGTTGTTTCTTTGTGCTGCTAATCCTCCGTTTCCTAAATCTGATAAACTGGTGGTAAATCAGCACTCTTGTTGACTGGCAGGGGGCCCACTTCCCAGGCTTCAATTGTTTCCCTGGCTATTTTTGTACCTGCTCAGCTAACAATTGTAGTAGCTGTGAAATTAAATGTATATCCTTTTTCATTGCAATGATTGAAGCCTGGGAAATGGGCCCCTTGTCACTCAATAGGAGTGCTGATTTATGACCAGAAAATAATTTTACATCCCTCAACCCCACCATCCCCTGTAACCATTGTCCCTAAAGCCCTTTTCTACTAGCTGTTCCTGTTCCAGCCTTATAATCCTATTTCCTCAGTAATGGGATGTCATATCATCAGGCAGATTCAGAAATGGATTTTAGCCCTGTTGGGAATGTGCCCTAAATCAAACCACTAGTTGCTCTTCTTTAGTATTGCAGATTTTAGGCCTTTACAGGTCTTTATCAGATTTAACTGGAGATTGAAATTCTACCCTTCTCCTTTTTTATTTTATCACAGGAAGACCAGGCAGGCAACTAAACTTATAGAAAGAACAAGTCCCTTGATTAAAACTCAAACAAACAACTCAGTGATAATTTTGCATCTATGAAAAGAGCATTACAAATTGCTGACAGAATTATACACTTTGTTCAGTTTCTTGACAAAAGAATAAAGATGGTCCCCTCCAAGACCAATTTACCAATAAAGGAAGTATCTTCAGATGTAGGTACACTTGTGTGCAGGTATGAGTGTATTTAAAAATAGCAATTACAAATTGGAATCAGTAGAGGAAGAGGAAAAAATCAAACTAGCATGCATATACACATTAATCAGCAAGCAATTCTGTTCCATTTTCTTTTAGCAGTGTGATGTAGAGGTGATTTTTAATGATTGATATGCTCCTATGTTCTGTCCTGTGGAGAGCTACTATTAGAAAAATGAGATCCCCAGCTGTTAAACGAAAGAAAAAAATATACATATTTAACATCATAGCTTCTTAGAGAAATGGTAAGTTTCCATGGTATGTATGTGAGTGAAAATTTGCAAGATGGCAGTTGCAACATGATGCTTACCAGCGTTGACATTCCACTCCTTCCTCCACCAAGATGCCCCTTGGAGGGGGGTAACACAAACTGTTGTTGGACAATGTGCCGACTGCTGAAAATAGGATTGACAAACATGAAATCTTCTAGTTATTGTTGAACTGAAACTCTCATCACCCCCCAGTCAGAGGCATGATGGTAATCATACTTTCATAACTGCTGAGGAATATTTCTACCCATGATTTACAGGAAAGTATTTGGCTAATTATGGCAATGAGTAATTTCTATAGCTCTCTGGTATCTAAAATATTCTACTGCTTTATTGCATTATCATAGCTAGAAATAGGGCTATGATGTAGGGACAAACCCTTTTTGCTAGTAGTGATTGCAGAGAAAGCAGAAAACTATTGCTAATGAGGCATCTAAACTACTACAGTCTTTCTTCCTCTAGCAGCTTATTGACTTTTGTCCCTCCCTAACAGTTAATTCCTTTATATCAGATCAGGAGAATGTGCAACCCCCCCCCACTTTCTCCTGAGCTAACCAGCATCCCCAATAAAGATGGATGAGGGGGAGTTGCTTAGCATTATCTGTGTGAAATGGATGATAATGCTTTTAATTAACATTTCTATGGAAGAATACATGAGGTATTAAAGTAGGTGTAATAATAACAATTGATCCAAAGAAATGAAATTCCACTAGAACTTAGATATTCTTAGGTTATTGTGATTCAGGCAAAACATATGGCCTTATTTAAAAGGCTTCTTTAAAGTACTTTCCTAGTCTGTGGCTTACTTTTCAGACACCATCTTGTGGTCAAAATTATCATTTCAAACTTTCTGGGCTCCAGACATACAGTAGTAGTTACTTATGAATCACTGATGCAAATGGAAAACATCTTTTAGGCATGTATTACATTTTATATCTGGATGTTGTTTCCACAGTCTGGAAATAAATGAGATAACTGCAACAATCTTGCTGACAAAATGGAGCAGATTGTTTCATTAAAGCTGTTTGATCCTACTGTTTTGCGAAAACGGGCACCATGACACGAAACCAATATCTCATGCCTAGTCAATGGTAAATGCATCTCAATGTAGCTGTTTATTAGAGCTGCTCCTTTTATTATAGAGAAATGCAGGCATTTAATATTCTGCTCAAAGGAGGAATAATAGAACTCTGTTACTGCAACAAGTAAAGTGAAAATACAAATTAAAAATCCTATCTGTAGGTCACCAGGGTGTAAAAAAAATCATCACAACCTAGATCAGCTGCTAGTGGTAACCTTGGATAATTTTATCATGCTCCCTAATTCTAAGAGCTATTTCCATATTTATAACAGACCAGATGAATCAAGATAAATTTTCACATTACATTTTATAGCTGGAGTGCACAAATTTTTGGGTTTTGACTATTGTACCAAGGTCCCCAATTCAAAAAGCGGGTAGTTCCAATGCAATATAGTAGATATGATCAAGAAGAAAAATACATTGAAGTTAAACTTAATGTAAATCGATTGAAATAGAGTTAATCTAATTATGTCTCCATAGCAACACCTAGCTAGCCTTGGCTAATCTCAGAAAGCTAGGCAGGATAGGTCTTTGTTTCTATTTGGATGAGATACCAACAAGAAACACTAGAGTTCAGCTGGGAACTTAAAAAGAGGTTGTGAAAGAACATAATAGCACCCATCTTCCTTATTGTTGGCAAGAAAACTATATGATACCTTCTTTTCTATAGTCTCTCTTCTATAATGATTAAAACTAAGTTACAAGTTCATTGTTTTCTTTTTTATGCAAAAAGTCCATAAGGGATATAGCTTTGTTTACTTCTTCGGGATAATTACAATTTCTGTATATAGGTAGTCCTTGCCTTATGACCACAATTGAGCCCAAAATTTCTGTTGCCAACCTAGACAGTTGTTAAATGAATTTTGACCCATTTTATGATATTTCTTGGCACAGTTGTTGTGACTCACTGCAGCTGATAAATTAGTAACATGGTTATTAAGTGAAGCTGGCTTCTCCATTGATTTTGCTTGTCAGAAGGGTGCCAAAGGTGATCCCATGACCCTAAGACACTGCAACTACCATAAACATATGCCAGTTGCAAGCTTCCAAATTTTGATCACATGACAATGGGGATGCTACAAGTTGTAAGTGTGAAAAACGGTCATCAGTCACTTTTAAGTGCTATTGTAACTTTGAATGGTCATTATATGAATGGCTATAAGTCAAGAAGTACCTGTACTCAATCTGGAAGGAAATGGTCTCAAAATCTGGCAGTGTGAATGGGATAAAGTGGGGGTCTTCAACCTTGGCAACTTTAAGACTTGTGGACTTCAACTCCCAGAATTCCTCAGCCAGCTATGCTGGCTGAGGAATTCTGAGAGTTGAAGTCCACAAATCTTAAAGTTGCCAAGGTTGAGGACCTCTGGGATAAGGTATGCCAGGTGGCTAGTAATGGGGCTTGAGGTAGAAACTGCACCTTCTTTGAGTGCCTAGGCCATGGGTGTCAAACTTGATCATGTCACGTGACATATCATGACATATTGTGACATTTTTTGCCTTTGCAGAGCTGGGGGGGCATGGCCTGCACCTGGAGCACCTGGCTCACGGGACACCAGTTTGACACCCCTGGCCAAGGGAAAAAAACAAAGACACTTTTCCAAATGTGATGAATGTTTTGGAGGACAAATTGTTTCTAGTATGTAAAAGTATCACATTTGTGATGCAGAATTCCATATTAGCCAGAATTAAGTATAGCTAACTGTCCCTTTTCATCTAGAAAAAAGAGAATATTCCAAACGGGAATTGTTTCAGCATTTATCTTTGTAGATGATCTGCATAGCATTTGAATAAAACACTATTGGGAGTAAAGAAGTGAGTAGTCTGCATGATAACTGTCTCAGATCCCCAGCAAACATTTAATTATATTATTTTTGAAGCTGGATTACAGTATCAACTTTATGTCTAGACATAATCTAGATCTCTTCTTAATCAAATTAAATTGCTGACATAATTTGGATGTTTGTTAGGAAGACTTTAAATCTCGTTAATTTCATTAAATATAATTAAGTTTAATTTAAATGCAAATATAATTTAGCCTGGATTCAACCCTTTGTTGGCTTATTCTGTGTATTATTTAGTCCCAATTATAACTTTCCTCTTTATTTTAGATTTACCAAAATAAATACCCTAATGTCTCTACTGAATCTCCCAAACTGATATGGAAATCACCATGAGGCAGAATAAGTCATATTATCCCTAGTTTGCAAAAGCTCTGTATTCAGTCTTTCTGCTTTAGTGTAATTCCAGAAGTATTTCACTAGTTTTACACCAGTATAGCTTGCCTATAAATATAAAAAGGAAAAATGTCAGATCCTTCATTCCACAGAAAGGCAGCAATATTGTATTATGCATATTCTGAAATTATTGGCATTTCACCTTGAAAAGAGTGCTGAGGGATGAATATCTAGTAAGATCAAGTAGGGTTCAATAAGTTTGACCCTCACAGATCAATTGCTATTTTCAGAAATTTAATACCACATCTGAACACGAAATCTTATTATAGAATATCTATTATTTCCTACCTAGATGTGTTATTACCTGCAAGGAGAGGAATATAATTTGCATAGATAGCTGGAAAAAAGAGTGAAATTGTGTTGGTGCCATTTCCCATGGGATTAATAGCTTCTCCTACAAATCAGTTTTACAAAGAACAACAAAGCAATTTTTCTAAAAAAATAATCTTAAATAAATAAATAAATCATTGGTATTCAGAAAATAAAACAAATGACCCCATTTCTACTTGCCAGCATCATCTTTAAACTGGAAAAGTTTGTCAGCAGCAGGTATTTTTGATGGGAAAGAGGTTGCTTTAATCTGTATGAAAGGATGTAATATTAAAAATATTTAATACTTAGATTACACAATAGACAATTTAAGACCATTACAGTGGCAAATATTAGGAGAATTATTGAAAGTCAACATTTAACTTAATATTTTTTTATTTTGTTTTACAGAATATATTTCCTGCTACAATCCCAAAAGCCTCTGGGTAACATATAACATAAACAAAACAGCCACAATAACAAGAGCATAATAATAATAATGAAATCCAAAGGATACCTATAAAAAAACAAGAATAAAACTCCACACAGGTTTCCACAGTAGAAAGTAAATAAGTTGACATTAATTAGCTTTTTATTCATTGGCAAGATAGGGGATGTAGGTTCAGCTTGGGAGAATTTTCCATAGCACGGGAATTATGGCAGAGTCACCACCACAATCACCCATCTTGTGAGCCCCATGAGGGGAAGGAATTTTCAGCAGGCCTTCCCTTGATGAACAGAACAGTTTTGGAAAGTATACATAACATTTTATCTATATTTACATTTGTTTTGACATTTCTTAAACACAAAGGAGAGAATGTCATTCTCAAGACAAGTGCCAGTGCAAAAAGGGGGCATCTAAGTGACAATTAGAGAGGTTATCTGTATGCTATTTGTGTGCATACAAAAACTTCATACAAGTTTTTATATAAGCTGTGGGTACTTCCCGGCTTTTTTTTTACACACAGGTAATTAATGCCAACAGCAAAACTGACAGAACAAACAATGTATTTGGATAGAGTGTAATGGTGATCCTTGAATGCTAGAACAGGGCCAATGCATTTAAATAACAAATTGGTTTTTGATTAGAGAGTGGGAAGAAATTGCTGAGTGTGGCAGCATTTCTCTAACAGAAATCAATGCTTAGAAAAAATATGGACTCGGCTTGAAAAAACAAGAAGAGGAAGGAATGAGTTGTTTGACAAATAAAGTGTATCCATTCTGGTTCTATATCATTGTGTGTTACATGATGTTTCCACATATGTGGAATGGTGCGATGTGATGGTCATGGCTCCTTCCAGTTCTATGGTTTTATTGTTATAGCATATCCTTTTTAAAGTATGAAATAGTGTCCTATAGAACTTTAGGGTTACTGGATTTTTATGGGTAAGTGTGCTTTTCAATTTTGGTATCCACATGTTTGATTTTTTTTTCTTTGTGAAAAGCAATGATTTTCAGTTAAATAACGACAAATGCATAGTATTTTACTGAGCATTATTTTTTTCTGATAATGCAATTTTCTTCTGTTTCTTAGGTTTCTATAGAGTTATTTCAACTTTACTCTTATACATTCAAGGATTCATATAATTAATGTCACACCAAATCAATTCAACTTTTAAAAGCATTTATAACAATATCATTAAAATTTATGATTATAAGTCTTTATTATGAATATGTATGGGAAAATTTCCCACTGGCCTAGTGATTATGTCTTCCTTTGCCAGAAGCATAGATATTAAGTCAGTATAGGATTATACCATGCATTTATTTCGGGACAGAGAATTGGTTTAAATGTTGCTGAAGTCTATATCTTAGTATAGTAAGGGTGTCTGTAGAGTGGTGAAAAAGGTCAAGATAGGCAGTAAAAGCTGTTTCTTTTTAAGCAGAGTTTCAATTGCACATTAGAAATAAGCAAAGCTATTGTCACTGGCCATGTTAGAATTCAATAGCATCTTGTTCTGCATCTCAGATCTAGTCCATGGAAGGTTATCATATCATATATTCTTTGCTATTTTTAACATATACTTTACTTCTGCACAATTCTGAAAATAGTATCCAATGACACTGATAGCCAACATTTACCATTCTACATGTAAATGAAATTTTCTTGATATTAGATCCTTTGTAATAAAATCTATAATAATCATCTATCAAAATTCACATATTGAACATGGAAAGCAAATAAAAATTATGAAACAAACAAACAAAAATAAACCAACTGCTGCTAGTTCATATCTTCCCTGTTTAAATGTTTTGGGCAATAGAATATTATTCTAATGTGATTTTAGAGAATCATCATATTTAATCATTCTTGGATCTTGGCGGAAGGAAGTTGCATAAATGAAGAACACCCAACTAAACCCATATTTTAATAATGAGGCATTATTTGGGTAATAGAGATGATAGATTCCGAAAAAGACATGGTTTTTAAAATGGGACTGAACTACAACAGGAACACTTTAAAATGCTAGCTTGGATTGAGAAATGGTCAGAAATGGTCAGATTCTTGAATGACTGGCTTAAGGTATATTGCATTAAGAGACAATACTAGATCAGACTGAAATGTTTTGGCAGAGTGGGTGGAATTATCATTCTGCCTTGTCAGACATTTTTTTAAATAAAATCTGAACTCTTCCCACCCACCCACCCCCTTTGGATAATTCTACCTCTGTTTCATTTCAGCATATTACAAGGAAATAACAGATCAGATTATTCTGCAATTGGGTCACACTCTTTATTTTTAGACATCCCTTTCATGTGAACAATAACATAATCCTTAAGTCATCAAGTTTCTACTGAGGTTTTTTAAATGTACTAAGTGCAGAAGTTAGACCCATCTCACTCAAAAGAGATCCTTTATATCATTCCATCGTTAGGTTAAGCTTAAATGGATCTACCTTTGAAGGTAGTAGATGTTGGGAAAAATGTTAAAAAAGAAAGAAACGGCTAAGCAGATGTATTAAAATAATAACAAGGAATTACATATTTTCAATTGACATTTTATCTTTGGAGGAAGAATGGAGTTGTTTACTGCCAATGCTTTTTGCCCAGGCAATATCAGGTTCCCAAAGTTAGGATTCTTCCTGCTGTTCCTCCCCATTCATCATGGTCTTTGCCAGAATGCTCATCCTGAATTCAGCTGTGTGGATTCCTAATTAACAACTTGCCCATAAGGTACTGACCCTGACTGAACTCATCTGTCTTCTTCTGAAATGACTAAGCTCTGTCCTGCATTAAAGATGTAAAAGGCCACAAATTACTTTCATGGTCTTTGCAGCTAAGAAAAGATAGCGGGGGTGGTGGTGTGGGCCAAGGGAATGGGGAGGAAGAAATCATTGCTTGGTGAATAACAATTTCAGGTTTTGGGAACTAAACTAATTCATTCCAGAAGCTCTCTCCCTGAGAGAAGAAAAATATTCTGTTATTTTTCTGTTCAGTACTTGTATTGTGTTTTTGAAACAAAGGACTTTTTCATTAAAAGAGTTTGGGGAAGATTAATATTTTTATAATTATTGATTGTACAAATTAGCCATTCTATGAGTGATAGACAAACTTAAGGTTTCAAACTCTACCAAATTTTACTGAGGCAGATGCAAAATAGGAAGTTGAGAGACATACATGCAGCAGAAGTTTTAAGAATCTAGTATCCAGTATTCTTGAGAGAATGTTTATAATTAAATAAAAATGACTAAATGTAAAACAATAAAGAAGGAACCATATGGAAATACCACACATGCAAATTAGAGATAATAAATAGTCCACTTGACCCATATGGGATCATACTTAAACTCTGAATTTGACAGCCTGTTAGCAAAGTTAAAATGGGCCTGAGGTTTAATATGAAAATCCAAATCATGTTGTGTGAACCAAGCCATCCTGTTAAATCATAATATGATCAATTTGTTAAGTGAACATAGCAGTTATGTTTTGTTAAGCTTTAGATTTAAACTGTATATCCTGTCTGCAGAATTTCCTATATTTACATTAATGTATTTTCATTTGTTGCATCTTTTCTTTAATATAGTATATCTCCACTTTCCATAATGAAAATGGATTCCATGTTGTTAGAAGATTGAGCACTCTTTTTTTTTGATTTTTAAATTTTATTAAATAAATCACATTAAATACACTGCATAAATAATAAAAATATTTTTAATTTCTTTAAAAGTGGTTGGGTGATTTATGCCATTGTAATTTATTATGCCATTTTAAATCATTGAATGTATTAGGATGTATAATAATAAAAATATTTTATTTTTTATTTTACAGCATATACAGATACAGATTAGGAAACAGAATTCTACTACCAGCTATCATTCTTCTAATGAATGGAGTCGCTAAAAGTTGTGATACATCTTAGGGCTTTTGTATATGTGTGGAAGCTTCCTATGTGCTAACATTCAAAATTAATAGAATTTCCAGAAATTATAAATTTAGGACACACTATCATTTGAACATATTCTATCTCAATGGTACCTGATACCCTTGAAAAACTAAAAAAATAAACAATAGCCTGAACCATTAGTTCAAGATATAGAAAATGCTTAAGATTTTGTTATAATCAAATCTTCAGTGCATTTTCAGCACTACTTAAAAATACAGATCAGAAGTCTCTTGGCACTACTGCAGGAATAGCGTATTATCAGTATGGGATGCCTAATGCTGTACCTATGCAAAAGTGATTAATAACACAAGTAGAAATTGCATGTATATGGAATGCATTTGAGGGCATAAAGTAAATGCATCAGAAAATGTTACCTGACAACATACAAATTAAAAGGCAAGAGTGGATCTAGGAAAGACATGTTTATACTGTACATATAACTACAAACTTAACAGGCAGTTTTATAAGTCATAGGCTAGTGTGAATTTACTAAAGAAAAATGGGGGTAGTGAAGAGAACATAAAAGTAAGGGGGGGGCCCACAGGACTATGAACTATTTTCTGTACATATAAGTGCATAGTGCTGGATATGCATTCTATTGAAAAGTTATGTAATCAAGGCACATCTACAAGTTTGCAGACTATTCAAATCATATAGTTTTTATTTAAAACATCTAGATACTGCTGTCTTGCCTTGGAAACTTGATCTTGGTCTATATTTGATTTTTTTGAAGATCCATCAAGTGATCCTACAGAGGAGACTAGCAGATTCAGCATCAAATTCAGCTTTAGCTTGCTCCAGTTCTTTGATGATACTTTTTTCTAATTCCATCCGCATCTATCCAATTTGCTCCCCAAAGATTTCCGTATTTTTCGTTCTTCTGAATACAGTCCTTTGTATCTTTCCAATTCTGTATGTATAGATTCTTGCTGGTTGTTTTTAAGTTTGGCCAACTCTGATTCTAATTCTTTAATTTTATTTTCCAGTTGATTTCTCAAAGAAGCATTATTAGTAGCTCTTATCTGTTCTTGAGAAGCAGCCTGTGCCTGTTTTATGTCTTTTCTAGCTCGTTCTTCGATCTCTCTCTTGTATTGTTCCACTTGGCTGAGATCTATTAAGTTACCATGTACTTGGCGTTTGAGGTTAGCTACTTCTTCTTCTAGTTGCAATTTGCTTTTTTCTAATTTTGCATGATTCTTTTGGAGTGATGCTAATTGTTCACACAGTTCACCATTGGTAGATTCCAGCTGGGTACATCTTGTTGACTCAACCTCCAAATGGCGAGAAAGTTCATCAACCCTTTTTCTTAGTTTTCCAACTTCATTATCAATTTCTGAATATTTATTCTTTATTTCTCCATGTAAGCTGATTTGAGATGAACTTTCTCCACTCTCATAGCCTTTTAACTTCTTTTTGGTTATTTTTAGAAGTTTTTTCATACCATGGTATTCTTTTTGTAATTCACTGTTCCTTTTCATTTCTTGATCCAGTCGTAGTTCCACTGATGGTTTCAATTCTAGTACTTTCTTTACTTTTTTCTTTTCATTCTCAAACTGAGATATTATTTCTGTCTTTTCCTTATCAAGCTCAGAAAGGCGAATCCCAAGTTTTGATTTTAATTTCAGTTCTTCTTCCCACATATTCTGAGCACCTTGTGCAGTTACTGAAAGCATATTTTCCTTCTGGACCTGGTGGTTTAGTTGCTCCTCTAGATTGATTTTTGCTGCCCGTAAGCTGATTATCAATTCCTCAAGACGATTATGAACCTTGCCTTTACTTTTAAATTCTTTGATGATTTTGTGTTCACTATATTGCTGACCTTTTGAAGAAATTATGTTTTGAGTATCTGAGTCTTCCTTCACAGGGGCAGAGATTTCAGGTGCAACGTTTGTTTCTATGAATTGTTTAGGAGCTACATGATCTTCTAACATAATCCTGTCAGATGGTTTAACACATGGAGTGCTTTTAAGAGAAATGCTGGTAGAATCCCAGTCAGATGTATCTTCAGTATCGTCCGCTTCATCCAAACCAAGTTCTTCCATTAAATCTGATTTTTGCTTTTCTATGATTGCCTTCTTTAAAACAGGAGCAGGAGATACCAAGTTTTCTTTTGTGATCTTTTGCTGCAAACCTGGTTTTCCATTAAATGGTTCTTCTATAATACTGTGCATGTGTATTCCAGTTTTGGCAGGAGATGTAGGCAAAGAATTAATAGTTAGTTTCCTGGGGCTTTCTGAAGTACACTGTTTAGAATGCAAGGTTCTCTGGGAACATTTAGAAAAGGAGCCAGGAGAGGAATGGATAGAATGAGGAAAGGTTTTGACTTGGAACAAAGGCTTAGGAAGGGATTCATTGCATTCTTCAAATTCACAATCTGCTTTATTTTGCTGTGAACTGCCTAAGACTTCTGTTTGGATGGCGCAATCTTTCTCATCTAAATTTTTCAAGAAGTCCCGTGCACCTTTCATTAGCTGAGCCAAACTTGTTTTTTCTGGTTTCTTGGGACTGCAGCCTAGATCCTCTTCTTCTGAAGAAAGCCAGCTATCATCATCTGCTTTTTCAGAATTGCTTACTGAATCTCCAGAAGAGTGGTTGTCAATAAGACGTGCGTCGCGGCAGTTGCCGCCACCAAGTCACTCCTCCTGCGCTCGGGAGCTCGCTGGGGAGTAGCAGCCGTGCCTGATGCAGCCAAAGTCAGCCACGCTCTCCAGCCGGGCGACGACGGTTGAAACGGGACGTCCCACGCAAGCAGTCGCGGGCATCGATTCGACGACGTCAGAGAATGGGCGATTGAGCACTCTTTTGTATAAAATATTAAAGGCTGTTTCTAACTTTTGGAAATATAATGTGTTTATTTTCTGAAAAGCTTCTATATTAACAAGGAATTATGATTATTGTGATTTCCTCTTTACAATGAATGGAAATAATGGGTAGACAATGAAATATAAACTCAAGGAAATGCTTTCCCAGAGTTTTAAAGTCTGAATCTTTTGAAAACATTTCCTGTCAAACATCTTTCTTTTTGATGACAAGCTTTCTTCAAAATACATTGTGGTATGAAATTATCCTTTTAGTGGCTTTCACAAAGCAATTACAAAGTTAATAATTTTCTTGCCATCAGCCATAGAGCTTTCTTGAGTTTTGAATAATATATCAAATGAATTTAGAACAATATTTATAAGGATTTTGGTAAATTTGTGTTTCTGTACAAACTCTAAACCTACTTATTCATCTTGAAAATGTTACATGCATTGAACTTGACAGTCCTTCAACAACACATTTTTATACCACAAAATTCTAGAAAATTAAACGGTTTTACTTTTAACAGTTTTAAAAATTATAATTACATATTGTGCAGTTTGTTAAAACAACAGTATACTGTCTTGTCCTATTAGACCAGAGGTGTCAAATTGCTGGCCCATGGGCCTGCTGTGTCATGGCGATGGCAATGGAAAAAAAGTCATGATATGTCACGACACGTTGTGTGATGTTGCGAGTTTGACACCCCTGCATTTGGCAGTGCGGTTATCATGCCTTACATTTGCTCATTTTTGCAGCTGTATTAGTTCACTGAATGGAATGACAAGCATTCTTGAATGATAGCAACAAGAAAAAAAATATAGTAAAGGACATATTAAAAATCATCTTCATTTTTGTCCTCTATGAATTAATAATGTGCTATTAATATTTTTAGATCATTGCACTGACATACAAAAATATATTAATAGCTTTTAATGTATAATGAAATGTCCTTTTTTTTGCCTGTAACGATTCCCACCCCCTCTAGTATCCAAAATTATTGTGATATTCTAGTGGTAGTAACTGCTTTTTTAGTGGCTAGGAGACTATATTTGCCTAATCAGGTTTCATACAGGCTTTTGAGACATCAGATCTATCTATTTCCACTCTTTATAATGAATAACATCAACAATGCTTGGGATACTATTATTTTTAATGCCGATCTTCATTGTATTTATTTTGTAAATGTAAAGTTTGTAGCTGCCTCAAAATTGAGTATGAGTACTCACTAAGTCAAATCTCACATGGATTAGACTCTTAATGCACAAACCTCCTTTTTATTAATTAATCCATTAGGATATAGCACCACCAAAATACATCTTCATATATAAACTCTTTGGGATGGAATTATAATATGGGCGTTAACCCTACATTAATGAAGCCCTTCTACCGTAAATGGTAGAGGATGAAAGACAATGCTTACACAAAGGAAACTCAATGAAAAATGATAGCCTAGTGACAATATGGGGCATGTACAAGGAAAGAAAGTCTGAATCCAGCAGGAATGAGATGATAGAAAGCATGGCAAGCATTCCTTACATGGAAAACAGATTGCTCCCTTGACTGTGGAAAAACAGCAAAGACTATTAGATAATGACTTTCCAGTAAAATAGTGACTTCCATTCAATGGCCTTTTCCTTTATGGAGTGGGGAGGCACAGATTTACACTGGATATTAAACAAAAGAAAATCTATGCTATGAAAGCTGTCATGGTGAAATATTTACATGGGCAAACCAAAACTAAATTCTTCATCAAATTAGACCTAAATTAAAATTTCTTGATCTGTACAAGGAGTTCTAAGGCCCTTATTTAGGAGCTTCACAATTAATAGCTATTCTGTAATTTCAAACCTTAAATGTATTCCTGCCATTCATTCAGGAATTCACAAAATATTCTTTTTACACTGTTCTAAGAAATTTTGTGAACGAAGGGTTTCAGGCTCAAACATAATGATTTCCCATTATTTTCCCATTACTTAAATTCTTACATTCTGAATAATTTTACAGCTATGATTAATGGTTGTCGTAATAACTTGAATAGATAGAATATTCAGAAATACAGAGTATTATATTTTCCCCATCTTTCAGAAAAAATGTCATTGAGAAAAGTACAATGGAATTGTGTTCACTTTTCCTGAACAAGTAATCTAAATCAATATCAGTTTTGTCTGGAAATATTTTATTTTTGGAAAGCACATATACACTTTTAATACAACCAGATTTCCAATTTAGTTAAAATAATGAAAAAATATCTCGGAAGTCAAAACAAGGTAACAGGTTACCTTTTTAAAGAGTTTGTTTTCTATTATATATTAAATGTCCTTAAAATACTATCATACATTTATAAAACTAATGTAGGAATTTTAAAATATTGCCTCTTCATGAGTAGGTTTAAGCCATATCCACTCCTCTAATTTGAAGCACTTCAGAGGATATCTGTTCAAAGTTATATTGGAAATCTAGAGGAAATTTGATTCTATAGTCAATTACAACAGCTGTTATAGTTGGAACTTCGACTGATATCTATAGTAAATCTGGACTATTAGGAAGGTTCTAACTCCTAGAAAAAGCCAAGACTTTTATTTAATCCCACTTAAAAAAAACAAAGTGGCAAACTATTCACACTTAAAACAAGGATCTATTTTTCCCTTCAGTATTTTCTTAAGCGATACCACAGGAAAAAGCAGAGGAAGTGGCTATTCTGCTCACATACATAATGCATTTTGGAACAAAAATACTTTCAGGGACATAATTTTTGCAAATAGATACACTGATGAGATGAAATGGCCTTTTGATTAATTATTAAAATTTGGGCCATTTGTTTTTCTGGCTAAGTGCTCATCAACCCATTGTTAGACTTTAAAAATAAGAGTATCTTTCAAGGAAGTGCATCAGAAACCTCACAATTACATAAAAAGTAATTAATTATAAATCCAGTGCTTAGTGGTTCAATTCCTGGCAGTACTATCATTGCTGGCATCATGATATGTAGAATCTTGATGTTTAAAAACAAGGAAAAGTCTTTGAACAAATATTTTTATGAAAATTTTATTGTGAATTCACAATTATCAGTTCCATTTTTATTACAGATAATTAAATGAAAACTATTAACATTAAATTCAATATAAAATTAAACACTAAATATTAATCAGAAGATTTGCACAAAAAAGTAAAGACCTTAACTACTTATAGATTATCATTGCTCATAAACATTCAATAGATGGTATATATAAAGAGAGTTCTGTTATGTAAGTACTTGAAGCAATAATGACAGGGCTAAACAGAGATCTGTCATTGTAAAGAATCATATTTCAAACAACTGGATACAAATGAAGGTGCTGATGTCTAAGTAGTTGTATTTTTTAAAAGAGCCATGTTTCCAAACTTTCTAAATTCTTGGCTTCCCCATCACTATTGCGTTCAAAACCAAGGCAAATACAGGATTCAGTTATTTTCAAGATACCAAAAAAGGAAGTAGGGTTTTAATAGGATCCATCCTGTAATAGAGAGAATCAAAATTTGAATTCAGTGAGGTGCTTTAATGTGGATGGCTGTGGAGTTTACTCAAACACAGAGCAAATAAAGATATGAGACAGTCTGAGCTTGGCAGAACAATAGGAAAAATGGTGAGGAGTCAACTTTAAAAAGGAATGTAATTTTTGGAGATCATATCTTTTTGCTTTATAGCTAAGCTAGAATCATAAACTGATGCTAAGACAGGAGAAAAAACAATTTGTGCCTCAAAGGATCATAACAAAACCCAAAAATTGCAGTAGTATTGTGACACATTTAGGATGGAGTAGAACAAAAGTATTAATAGTCTGATTTACTGGAATGAAAAGAAATTTCTAGGAGGTTCTTCAATACTTCATAATTTACATTTGATTCAGTCCTACGAAGTATAGGAAAGATAAATAAATATTGGTATTCCAAACAAATAACTCATGATGATGTTCAGATGCTCTCTGATTTATAATCCATCTTGAAGGAAAGAATGTTGCAGGACTGAGGCATTTTTATAACAATCCTGTGGAATAACCAGTTCACGTGGATTATCTAGCGAAGTGCAGACTTTGCAACCCAGCAAACATTTGACTATGTCAAGAATCCCCTGACCACAACTTCCTTTAAGAAATGTTGGAGGAAAAATAATAATAATGAGAATGATCTCTCTGCACCCCTTTGGGAATTATTATTATTTAATATTCAACAAGCTTTCATTTCTGCTGCTTTTTCTACCTTCAGTCAAGGCATCAGGTTAATGCCTACAGGAAAATATAGGAGACCACTACATTTGAACCAAGAATTAGCATTTCAAAGATCCACTGTTTATTCTGAAAATTGGTTTATATTAAAGAAAAGAAAGGTGTATATATATATAAGTACATGTGGTCTGCATAGGGGCCATTACTACCATAAGAATATATATGAGCTGTCACCGGTGTGACTACTGCCTGTTCGATGGCCTTCATGATAGGCTGAAACAGGAAATAAAGATTTGTCCCATGTTTGGGGCCTAGCAAGGTAATCTAAATAGTTAACAAGCATTTGACACACACACACACACACACACACACACACAGACACACACATATCTTTCTTTTCTTTAATATAAACCAATTTTCAGAATAAAGTATTAACTATTTTAGATTACCTTGCTAGGCCCCAAACATGGGACAAATCTTTATTTCCTGTTTCAGCCTAACCGAAGGCCATCGACAGACAGTAGTCACAACAGTGACAGCTCATATATATTCTTATGGTAGTAATGGCCCCTATGCAGACCACATGTACTTCTAATAGTTGGCTTGTAGTGGGATTTTTCTGAGAAGAGAGACCAGTGAACTAGTTGGCAGATTGAGGTAAAAGGAAATGTTTTGATGGGGCAAGATTTTAGGAAAAGGATGTGAAAATACTCTGTGTGGTTTTGTATATATGGGTGTATGAAATAGAGAAACAGAGTGAAAGATACTGAGATACATCTAGATGATTCTGAATTGCTTTTGTGTATCTTTTAACATGTCACATTTCATTTCATGATTTCTCTTAGGGAGGCTCATGGAATCTGTTTTGAGGGGCCAGGTTTTCTACCTCTTTTCATATATGAATACTGCAATGCAAATATTGCAAAAGGTTCTACTTCATTCTTTATGTCTGTCTAAATCCTTTTTTTGTTTTCAGTTTTCTAAAATGAAATGAAGCACAAAAATGAAATGAAGTATTTGCACTGAAGAGGTATTTCTTCAATTGACAGCTTATAATCAGAAAGGAATAGAAGAGAATTTTCACTGTGATTTCAAACTACATCTTCATTCAAAATTTTGAACAACTATGAATGTCTAATGACACCACACATGTGCCTAATTAAATATGTGATTATGACTGATTATGCGTATCTAACAATTATGTCTTTCTAATGAAATATAAATTTGTGCCTTTTAAAATCAATCTTTATTCTGCTTTGACTTTTTTCTTCCAGATTCTCTGCACATGAAGCAAAGATTATTTAAAAATAACTTGAATCTCTATGGCTTTATGCGTGTTTGCTAAATAGGAACTTCTACTGTATTTGGTGAGACCTGCTTCTAAACAAGCACATTTAGGACTGTGATCTTTTTTTCATCATTGTTATTTTTGATTGCATTGTTTATTTAAGGGACTGATCTTTGTGTTTGACTTTTTTATATAAATATTTCTTAATATTGTATGTTATTAGTTTTATTAGAAATTTTTATATACTCACTTTTCATAAATTGTGCTCAGGTTAACCAAAAGTAATATGAGATAAACCCCCAAAAATCAAAATTTCAAACTGAAAATGAAAAAAAAAAAATCCTATGTGCAGTGAAAATTTGATAAGAAAACATAAAAATATAAACAATATAAATGAATGTATTTATGAACAATATAATAATTGTATAGTCCAAATATTTACCCAAACAGGAAAGTTTACTGGAGCAATCTCAGAAAAAAAATATCTCTGTATTTGAATTATAAACTTCTGATTATCCCAATTTTTTTTATTCCAGATATCTAGTACAAGAGTAACATAAGAATAATGCAAAATTATCAATTATGAACAATACTGGTAAAAAAGCGCAAACAGAACTGATATGGATTTAAGGATCTTTAAGACCTTGGTATGGTGGGGAAAACATTCTGAAGCACAGCATTCAACCATGCAAGTTTTAAATTTCCCACAAGGTGGCAGAGGCAGCTTGCAAGAGGTTTTTTGTGGTGAAATGTTCCACGAAGGATTCAGGATTCTGAAAATCTATACAGTTCTTTGAGTAGAAAGCTAATTTCTCTAGGGCGATATTACAAGAATTCCACTGATTCTTATCAGAAAACTTCAAATTTGCATAAATTTCTTGGTATACCCTTAAGAAAAAAAGTTTATATTCTTTTGAAATACAAAAATCTTAAATGCAAATTAGAGAATTGCTTTGTTTGATCTCTGTTGTTATTACTATTGTTATTTTACTACAATTCCTACTGCTGTTGTATTTCTTTAACTACTAGAAAACAAAGAATTGTGTTTTAATTTCCAAAAGGCCTCTATTTATCCCTGTAAACCAAATAATTGAATCAGAAAGTAAAAGCCCAATGGCTAATTTCTTTCTTGGTTTTCATCATGTTAAAATGATCAAAAGTCCTTTCCCACTTTCCTAAAGTTTAAAATAAATCTGGAGTTTCCTTTGAAAGGGAAGCAAAGGAACAATAGGACATTATTTTAAAACAGGATTTAAAAGAATCTTTGTTCATAGTTGGTGTCTAAGGATGGTGACAAAGCAATAGATAATGATGTTTTGAAGAGTTTCCTGAAGAATTTTCCTAGACTTGACATTTTAAGAAAGATCTGTGTGCTGATCTGGGGGGTATTCACACTGCCAACTTGCTTTTGTACAGAAAATAGGATGGATTTTTAAAACTAGCATTCACATCATTCTAATACTTTTCTTCTTTTTCATATTTTCATAGTTTTGACATTATTATTTCAAACATAGAAATAATTACTTGTTGTTAAAAGTATTGCATTATGTGTTATGATGGAGTCTTAAAAGAAGCATAAAATCTGGTGCAATTTTCCTTACATCTAAAAGGATAAAACCTATTTTGAGTCTGGAGTGCCACATGGAATATTTTTTTTTAAAAAAAATTCAAAACACTATGAAGAATTTGAAATAAATATCATTTCAATAAGATGGATTAGGCTTATGGACTTTACGGACTAGCTGATGAATTTCTAACATTGCTTTGCCTTCCAATATTGGAGCTCCATAGGGCATTTCCCCCCCCCCCCCGCCCGGTCCTTGTTTATTTGCCAAAGCCAGTTCAGCACCATTGTGCTTGAACAGTTCCGCCAGGGAAGAAATTATTCTCCTACCTCGTTGCACCCTCTGGCTAGAAACTGTCAATTGCTATTTATAATTAGAGATTTCCTAATAATCTATAGCTTCAAACTGTTTTCTCCAAACTAATAATATTGATTATAGCAAGAACAAGGACAATAATCCTCTTTACAACATTTAACTGAACCAGCATATGGTTTCCAAGATTTTTTGATTCTGTAATCAAGAATATAGTATTTAGGAATTGTGGCAGGTCTTCAGTTTAAAAAAAAACAAAAGGTCACTTAGTTGGGAGGATATGTTTTTGGAATTTTATTTGAAACTAACTTCCATCAAATTTTATCTTTCTCATCCCATCCTGCTTTCAATAAGAAGTTTAGGAGCAGGAGAGGTTTTTTTTTTAAAAAATGTTTACTTTATTTAGAAAATGTATACGGCTGCTCACTCGCTCTCAGCGACTCTGGGTGGCTTACAAGCAGTAAAAACACAGTCTAAAAATAAATAAAAATTAAACATATAATTCAATATAATGAAAGAAACGTAAAGAAAAGTGAATGTTGAGGAAGACATTTCACTGAAACTTTAGTTTGAAAAAACTATGGAAGGGGATGCTGGGGGAGCGGGGGGGGGGGAAAAAGGAAATGTAACTTAAAACAAGTGCTTATGAGAAGCTTATGACTCCTGTTCGCATCATCTTGGACATAGAGTCGTTATGTCCCTTGAGGAATTGGAGTGGTGACGTCTTTTCTGATACCGATTATTACGTGACTGCAACAACAAAAATGAAAAGTCATTGGCAAATAAAAATCCGAATGCCACATCAACAGCGAAAGAAAATAAGCTAGACACACAGCAAGGCAACAAGAGAGAGAGAGAGAGAGAGAGAGAAAGAGAGAGAGAGAGAGAGAGAGAGAGGTTCCTGTGTGCGACCGAGAGCTGTCGATCAGAAAGCCGAGTATGCAAAAGATCTGACAGCTGAGAAGGCGGGTGGATGTCAGCGGCAAACAGCGGAAGACTCCTCAACTTGGAAGAGCGGAGAAAATATCAACGAACGTCAGAAGCAGCTCGGTGAAGACAGAAGCTCCGAAACCTCGGAAGAACACAACTAGCTCTCACCTGCTCTGCTGCTCTGCTCGGTTGGGGCTCTTCCCACCTAAACAGCCCGCTCTTTTTCTATTTCCCTTGCTCACCTCGGTGTCTCTGCCAGGCTCTACTTTCTGCAAACTTTTTTTTTCTTCTTTTTGTAATTTGAGAGGATTTCCTCCCCCCCCCCTCCTTTTAAGTTAGACAGACAACCAGCGGTCGCTCCGCTGTCTATCCCACACGCCCCCTCCCTTTCTGCGGTTTCCCTTTTGCCCATCAGAGGACGGAAGGCAGAGAAGTAGAGAGAGGCAGCGATGTTTCAAGAGGATTAACGATAGCCGCCAAAAGTTCGGAAGAAAGCCTTTTGGATCCAGACTTAGTCTCGTTCTCACTCTCTCGAGTTGAATGGTAAGTCACACTAGATCGGATGCTCTGGGCTACAGTTTTCATCCTGCCAGCCGAAGAGTAAGAGAGTTGTAGTGCAACAGCTCTGGAGGGCGCCAGGTTGGGGGGCAGCTGAGCAGGATGAATGGCTCGTAAGTCAGGCAGCGGGGGGGGGGGGGGAGGGAATGGGGAAGGGAAAGGGGGAGGGAAAAGGCGCAATACCAAAGGCAGCTTTTTCTGCGCCTGATGGGCCAAGCTTACGGAGCCTCTTTCTTAGCGGGCAAACCCTTGGAAAGGGACCAGGGCCCCCAGAAGTGCCCAATTGTGACAGCCGCTCTCCTTCCTTCCTTCCTTCCTTCCTTCCTTCCTTCCTTCCTTCCTTCCTTCCTTCCTTCCTTCCTTCCTTCCTTCCTTCCTTCCTTCTTTCCTTCCTTCCCAGAGTGGCGATGTGCAGCAAAGCATTTCTCGCCCTGCTGCTTTATGGGCTGATTATGCACTGCAGCGTCTACTGCTCACCTGCTGCCGCCGCTGCTGCTGCTGGACTTCAGTACCCCGCGCTGAGGTAAGTGCCCTATTCTTCCTTCCCCGCCCCCTAGCCAGAGTCCAGCCTTGGCTGTCGTCGCCTCCTTCGCGGCTCGGCCGTCTCGCTCGGAGCTGTCCAGGTTAGGACTCGCGAGCTTAGCCCCCCATCCAAGACGCCTTCGCCACATCTGGCAAATAGGGAGGGCAACTTCTGCAAAGGTGGGCTGGAAAAAATGAGATCGCAGAGGGTTCTTTCTTTTGTATGGACCCCAGCGGTGGTCCACTTGGACTCTTAGTTTCAAAACAGGCCGCAATCCTCTAGTAGCGTGGGAGAACGGAATGTCCAAGAAAACGTGAGGTGACAGTATTTTGATTGGTGTGTGTATATATGCGTGTGTGTGTGTGTGTGTGTGTGTGAGAGAGAGAGAGAGAGAGAGGGAACAAGAAAACGCGCCTGCGTGCTTGAGTGCATATGCATGTATGTGTGTGCGTGCGTGCGTTTTGCTTAATTTATTGCTCAGTGGCAACTTCCACCTCTTACATCTTGCCCCAAATTGGCAAGATTTATTCTTCCTCTGGGTTTCTTCCAGAGCAATAATTTTGATTATCTAGTCTTTGGGACTAGACTTTGCTATCACAGTCTCTTGGGAATCCCTGACTGAAACACAAAGTCAGTGGTTTCCCCTTTTCAAATTAGTATCCTAAATAATCCTAGAATAGTACTCTCTAGGTGGATCACAATGGATAAAACACCTTTGTAAGTGATATTTACATATCTTTGAGCTTATCTCCAGCATAAAGAAAAAATGTAGAAAATCTTATTAATGCTAAGCATTAATGATGGCCATGCTTACTCAGAAGCAAGAGCCAGTTATACCAATGGAATTTATTTCTAAATATGAGTATGTACATAATTTTCCAGAAGTTAGATTAAAACGTTTAATAAATATTACTCTTAGATCAATTGTTATCTAGCAGCCTTACAACGAAACTCTGTAAATATTTATGTAGATTCCAGGATAAAATTATACATGTGTACACTAGAACTCTATTTTTGATCTGGAATTTGGTTGCCCATGGCAGGCATTAAAGAAGTTACTAGAGGAAGGTATTTGGCTGCAGTTAAAACACTGCATCATATCGAATGTACAATGAAATTATTCCTTTTGTACATGATAGATTTTCAGAGAATTGCCAGACCATTTGATTTACCTGATAAATGCCAGTTTATTTCAGTAGGTGCCTGTAAATTGGCTAATTTGAAAGAGGATTGATCCCGGTTAGTAATTGAATGGGAGACCACCAGAACATCCCAGGGATGTAAATTAGCATGGGAAGCTGGAAACCCGTCTTGGAAGAAAGCAGTAGCAAAACATTTCTGTAACTGGTAATAAAACTGCAGGAGCTGAGATAGACCCACTGGTGTCTTAATTTTGTAGCAGCCCTCCCCTTTTTTTAATTCTATGAAATTTAAATTAACTGAAGTGTAGTCCAGACTGAAGTCAAGCAAGAGAAGGTGTAGGGCCAATTCCCCCCCCCCCCCAAAACGGCAGCATTGGTTGGCTAATGCTTTCTGTCTGCTGAATTTCTTCTAAGACTTGAAAAGTTGGCTAATTTCAGAATGGGGCTATCCGATCCCCAATGATTTTCAGTTCAGGAGGCACTTGGTTTCTTACCTCATTTCCTGTCATTGTAAGGAAATGTAGGAAGACTTGTTAGACTCCTCCTTCCCTCTAGGCGTGTCAGTTATTTTTTTCCATGTAATTTATTTCTGGAATTCCTAGAAGAAAACCCAAAAGGTTTACACCAAAAGATTGCATGTCTACATGCCTTAGCAGAACATGATTCTCCTATAATAATATCTAGTAGGACTGTTTTTAACTACCTCCTTCAAGTCACTTTCTTACGCCCAAAATTTAAACATATTCGTTTAGCAATAAATTCCGAATCAATCAAACAATTCTTTAAAATAAATTCACAACAGTCTATTGAATAAGACAAACTACTTATTAGTTTGAAAATTTAATACCATTAATTTCAAACTCCAGTTGGTTTGCCAGACTGGTCCCAAAGATGAAAAGAAGGATTTAGTATGGGAATCTAGTTATTGTTATGCGCCAGGAGATTTATTTCACAATCCACACAAGGGTGTCAATAAAGGATGACTGTTGTGGTATCCCCCTTTCACTTCTTAATCTCAAAGGTTTGGTGACTTTGAAGGATAGGAGAGAACCAAAGTAGTATGCGACTGAAAAAATAAAGCAGGGACTAGAGGACCGCTAATAAGATGTGTACAAATTTCTGGCACAAACAAAATAAAAAAAAGAAATCGCTATTTGGCTGAATAACGCCTCCTTATTCAAGGGCAGTCTACATTAATTGCCAGCTAAAGCCCAAATGAATCAAATTAAGGCTTGGCAAGGAGGGGTATGCAGATTAGTTGGAACATTTGGAAAAATCTGCCAAAGCTACTTGAGGGAAATCAGTTTTAGTCGAGGAAAGCCGTCCTGAGGGCTGCTTCTCGAGGGGAAAAAGCTCCCGCGCTTTGCCTCCTCCCCGCACTGAGAGCTGCGAAGCCCTTTAGGGAAGCTTTAGGAAGTTCAAGACACTGTTGGATTCTAGTCCAGACGAATTGGGAGGCGCGTAGGCGCGGGGAGCGAAAGGGGGGAGGGGGAGGTTGGGTTTCCCCCCCCCTTCCACCAATCCTGGAGACAAAAACAGGCTTTCCCTCCCACGGGAACGGGGGACTGCGGCGCGCCCTTGGCAATCGCAGAAAGAGCGGCCGAAAATCGCAAATTGCGCTGCTGCGCAGACTCCGAGATTGTCCTGAAACGAACCAGCTTTGTCCACACCCACCCGTTCTCGGGACGATTATCCGCACTTGTCCTTCCCTCTCCCCGAATCCCACCTGTATGGGATGGAATTGGGGGGGGGGGGAGGGCATTGGAAAGCAGCAGCCTGAACTGGGTGAGAGACATTCCTTCCCTTCTTGGCTCAGAGGGCGGCGGCAGCCTTCAAACGCCTGAATTAGCAGCCACGAAACACTTGAGGAGCATCTATTATTGATCGCTCCTGCCGGAGCTCGGCCGACGAAAATAACTGCCGGAGATGCACAATGACCTAAAAGCAGAGAAACGGCGGAGGGAACAGCAGGCGGGGTGGTGGTGGTGGTGGTGGAGGGGGAGGAAGGGAAGGCTACAAGGAGGGGAAGTGTGGGGGAAGAGAAGGGTCCTCTGTGTGTGGGTGTGGGTGTGTATACATTCAAGGGGGGGGTGAATACAGTGGGAAGGAAGGAAGCTCTACAACGGTAGCGAAGGCAGCTCTCTTGGATCCCCCAGGCAACGATTTCAGTGTTGGGGTACTGCGTCTGTCAACTGCGCCTCGCCAAGAAACGCGCAGAAGCGCCCGAGAGAGTTTCGTTGCCGGAGGAGGCTGGTGGGCGAAAGGGAACAACCTTGTTTCTCCAGAAAGTGCAAGTCCGCCGGGAGCAGCCGCTCTACCTTGCATTTCTTTGTTCCGTGGAAAGCTTTGGTGTTCCAGGCCAAGCCGATAGCGCCCCAGTCAGTCTCCGTTGCCCTTCCAGTTCAGGACTAGTGCCCAAGGCCCCGTTTCTTCCTTTTTGGGGTTTCCATTGTCCTGGGGGACTAAGAAACACACCCGCAGGTTAGGGGAAGGCAATGCGGGTCAGTTGGCATCTGGGTCAGGAGAGGAGTCGGGCGATTTTGGACTTGAGAAAAAAACCCCAGTCCTTACCGCATTGGTCTCTCAGATCCGCCTTTGTCCCTTTGCAAAACGGGTCTGTTGGCAGACTAAAAGGGGAAGGGCGAGCCAAAGCGCTAGCCCAGGGGAGGCGCTTGCTCAGACTTGGGCTGAGTTTTTTTTTTTTTTGTTTGTTATCTTTCTACTCCGGGCCTTCTTCCCAAAAGATTGGCAATCGTCCCAGAGTTAGCTGGGCAACCGGTTCCAAATTTCCAGCTTGTATAGGGAACTGTCGTTTCTCTCATTTGAGGTTGTCGGGATGGGCAGCGGGGCTTTTGCAGCAGCAGCAGCAGGTGTGTAACAGGGTTGATGGTGCCTTTCTCTCTTTCCGGGAAATACCCCTCTTAATCAGGCAGAGGTGGCGGGTGGGCGCCCATCTGCTTACCGACTCCCATCCGTCCCCTTCCCAAATTGCCCCTCCGATGCATCCCCACAAATTAAGGCAAAGCTTGTGCATCTGTTCTCCTTCAGTAGGCTGGAAGATGAAATGTACGACGAAGAGGGCAACACTCTTTCGGACTATGCCTTTGACAGCGAACCCCTCAGTATAGCCGACCCTTCCTCCATGCTGGACGACATGTATACTTTGTATTACCCGCCGGACAAAAGGTGATTTAATGTTGCATTTATATATTTTGAATGATGCTGCTGCAAGCAGGGCGCCCGGGAGCAGTCGTCCAGGGCTGGTGGTGGCGCTTACATCCCAGCCCACATCTGTGGGTGTGGCCGGCGGGTTTCCCTTGCGCTTCTGAGCTTTGTCTTGGAGGAGGAGGAGGAGGAAAGAGAGCCAAATCAACGGCGTCCCTCTGGAAGAGTCCAGAGGCAGCCCGGACGAACAAATAATGGGAAAGGGTGGTCAATACAGTAAGGCAGACAAAATCAGACTTACCGCTTGTTCCCCCACCCTGGAAAAACGAGAATCGGGAGTCGGCAGCCATCAGCCTACTTCGTCCAGCCTTTGAAGTCGACGGGGTGGGGGAAGGGGGGGGAGGCAGCTGGTCTTGACAGCCAGACGCCGTTGCCAAGATAGGCGCGACTCGGTCTCCCTGGGGGATACCAAGGAGAAGGGGCCAGGCTGATGCCGGTGGACCCCCCCCAGGTCTTTCCCTGCTCCTCGATGGCCTATCGGCTTGCAGACGGGGGAGGGGGGGATGTTTATGTTGTCCATGGGAATGGGGTAATCAGGACCCCTTGTTGTTTTTTTGCTTTAATCTGTGCTCTTTCCACTTTACTCTTTTAGGCATGCAGATGGGATACTTAATAAAGCCTACAGAAAAGTGCTGGGCCAGTTATCTGCAAGGAAGTATCTGCATTCTCTGATGGCCAAGCGGGTGGGGTAAGATGTTATCTCTTATCTGCAGATTCTTGTTCGTTTGTGCTTGTGTCACGAGGCAAAACAATCTGCTTTTAAAGAAATAAGGCTTAATGACAACTCCACCCTCAGGACTGCTAAATGTATTAAACAGCCATAATATATTATTTAGATGCTCAGCAGTAGGTCTCTCCCTCTCTCTTCCTCCTCAAGATCATGTGTTTGCTTTAAGCAAAATGGACTTTCTTTCCACTGAGCATGTGCTTGAATCTCTTGCAGTCCCATGTCTTTGATGGAAGAAATGAAAAATGCCTTTTGCATCAGAGTACTTAACCTACGCACTACACATATTCTTTCATTCATACAAATGAATTTCTCATCTGACTTGCCAGCCTCCTAAGCTGGCCTGTGGTCCAATAGCTTGATTCGTCCTGGATGCTGCTGTGCCATGTGCAAAACTTGGACTGTAGGGTTGCAATCCTAAATGTATTTTTATGGAAATAAATTTCCTTCATTTGATCTCAGTGGAACCTCTTTCTGGTCAAGGAGTATTGATTTGAATGCAAAAGTCAGGTCCTTTGTATAATATTGCTCCCTTGGCCAATCATCTCCTTTTTCCTCCCCCCCTCAAAGTCTGGATGCAAAATTCAGAACTATATTTATCACCCTTGGGGTACCAATCTGAATATCCTTAGTGTGCAATTTATTGTTTGTGTATTCTGGAGGGGTCATTAAAATCAGTTGGACTAAGTTCTCTGATTTGCAATTCTGAATTGTTCCATTATTATTCCTAAACGCTGTTTAATATGATACTGTTGGTATCACCCTTCAGCATGAAAAGCTCAGCTGATAAAACAGCCTCAGTTACTGTACACTTCAGTCCTTTAGGGATGCTGCCCCTGCTGCCCCAGCCTGCTCTGTGATGAATCAATGCTAAAGGTCTCTGTCTCAGAGGAAAGTCACATTTCCATTGATCCAGGTATAGAGTTACCACGGACTTTGTGGCATGAAAATTAAATGGACTGGACAAGAGAAGGACTTGGGAACACTACCTCCCAGTCTTAGTGGCTTGAAATCAAATCTCCCAGGCTGATAGCAGCCCAGCATGCTCATATGTGTCACTATACCTATCAGCAGAAGGCAACATCTTAATGAAGGGAAGAATGGATTACACAATTTATTCATGAATAATGCAGAACCTGACGAGCTGGTCTCCCGACTGTCGGCTTGCATTGTGATCAGTCTTCAACTTCCGCAGTCTGTTCAGAGGAATCCTTTGTCTCCTCCTCAAGGAAGAGCATACCACGATTCCCCTTTGCTTCCACCCCACAGCCTACGTGTTGCTTTAGCTGTTCATCAACCAAGCACATAAAGAACAAAAACATTCCAATTCCCACCCAGCCCAATTTTTTTTGGGATATGTTTGAGTGAAGACAAATAATGATTGGAAAATCTGTAGGTTATTAAAAACAAAAAAAGGAATGGGCATGATTAAGGCAAGACATTTGGTCCGGAAGAAAAAAAAAGGGAGTGATGATCTTCAGCATTGCCACCTAAAATGCAAAGTAAGCAGGCTTATTAAAGGTTAAAAGGATCTTACTAATAAAAGAAACAGAATTCAAGAAACCGCTTATACACACAGGTGTGAAAAGTCCCTTTCCAAAGCCCAACTACTGGGATCTCAGTCTGCTATTTTCAGTGACTATCAGGGGTTTCCATTGGGTACATTTTAATTCCTTCTTCCTTGCTCTCCCCAGAGATTTTCCTTCTGCTTCTGCTGTCTGTAGATCCCAATGTTGCACCAACTATGGTTTGCTTTTCTTTCTTTGCCTTGCAGTGGGGCCAGCAGCCTGGAGGACGACTCAGAACCCCTTTCCAAAAGGCACTCTGACGGCATATTCACAGATAGCTACAGCCGCTACCGAAAACAAATGGCTGTCAAGAAATACTTGGCAGCAGTCCTGGGTAAAAGGTATAAACAAAGAGTTAAAAACAAAGGACGGCGAGTAGCTTATTTGTAGCGATGAGCTCGCAACCACTCCTGTGTACACAAGAGTCCCCCCTGGGGAAAAAAAAATTCTGAGAGAGGACCCACCCCTCCCCCAAAGTCATTTCCAAACTGACTGATCAATCATCACTCTCCTATGTTATCTAAACATGTATTTATGTATGAAGTAAAGCCATTAAATGACTATTTTGATAATAATATTGTTTTTCTTTTGTACAAAAAATTAAATTAAGAGTAAGCACTAGAGAAAGGCACAGATCTACTTTGTAGACCAACCCTTTAAATAAATAGATATAAAATAATCAAAAAAATATTGGATAAGAATGCATTAGTGATAGAGCTTTCCCCTACCAGATTCCCTTCAAATGTGCTTGATTACAATTCCTATCATCATCCCCAGACAGCTACCTTACTGTTTGAAAGGTAGCGATTTGGGTAAAACTCTGGCATAGTGAACAGACCTGACTAACAGTCCTTTTAGTGGTTAGCTTTGCACAAAAGAATGAGGACATTCCTCTAAGCTTATGTTTTTATATGAAATAAAAGAGTTGGAGAGTAAGAGGGAGACAATCATTGCTTTGAATATGATTCCTATTTTTGTAATGGAAAATAAAGGAGAGTATTTTTTATTTATGACAGGGTTGAAAGAATAACTATTCTTCACTTGCTATTGTACATTCACAAAAATAACTCTGTTCCAAGGGGTTCAGGATGCTCTTGAGCAGAGAGCATCCCTGGCCCTTGTACGTTTCCCCCCCCCAAAGGCCCTGGCCCAATACCCCCCTCCCCATCGGGCTAGGGAAGGCGTTGCCTTATTTCCTTGACATCTTCCTAAGAATCGGTCTGCCCCGCCCTCCCCCCCCAAGAGTGAGCTTACTCAGGGCTACATGCTACAATATGTAGCATGAACCTGCCTGCTACCCTCTAGTCTTTTTTTTTGTGACTCTCCTCCTCCCATTCAGCAGATCGTCCTGCTGCTTAGAAACTATGGGCCATTTCGGTCTGTTTAAAGATTTAGGGCTCAGTACTGTGCAGTACTGTAGCTGCTCCATTCAGTTAGTAAGAGGAAATGTACCCATATGCATTTTTCAGGGAAGGATACGGGCGGGGAGGGAAGCCCTTCCTCCAAACCATAAGAGTAGGTTGGTTACTAAGGGCACACCTATTCATACTTTCTTTTCTAGAAATAACTATAGGAGTTGGAAAGTTTCCCTTAAGGAACAGAAGAAGCACCTCTTCCCCGGTTCCTCTGAGTTTGGATTGACGCAATCCGGACTCAAAAGTTAAACAAATTAGTTCTCTCGCTTCCGCGCAATGAGCGCAATATAGCGGACCGTACCACTTCAACTAGGGCTGGGAGGGGCAGAAAGAAACGCCCTGCCACTAGAAAACCAGTTTATCAGGAGGTGGAATCCAGCCAGGACCGTTCGCCTTGCTGGACTCGTTTTCTAGAAAGGCACCAAATAATCCAAGGGGGACACCCCAAAATTCGCACCGTGGTATCTTCGAGCCCTCCCCAGAGATTTAGGGCCACCGCGTGCTACAAAGGATCCCGTGCACCTCTCCAGTGCTGCCCAGGCGCCCTCGCATCTTGCTTTATTGGCCGGCCTTTCTCTTTGGAATCGCCCCTCCGGGCCTGGCCAGGGGGAGCCACGTTTTTCGCCTTCGGTGTTGCCCGTAGATTTTACGCATCCCTTCCCTTTTGGCCTCTCTCGCAATGTTGTGTTTTCCATCCGGGTCATTTCAGTTTGTTTTGGCTTGAAAACAACAACGAACAAATTATATTGTGAGCGCCTCAGGCATTTTTGAGTTTTGTTATGACGCGAGCTCTGATTGTAAGACCGTTTCAGGCCCCCTTCCCTTGTTGTAGCGACTATATATCTATATCTACTACTAAATACTTAACGCACTATTCCAGAAAAGGTTCTTTTAAAAATATATATTTTAATTCTTTTGGTTCCTTGTTGATTTATTGAGTTTGGAGGTTTAAAATGTATTTTTCTACATCATGGCTTTAACTGCTTAGTAAAATTTATTTCATACAATCAACTTTTGTCATACTAGAATGTGTAGTGTCCATCTGCGCTTCAGTTTCTGATATTTATCAATCATTTTTCTGTATGGGTGGGGATTTGGAAATGTGATGGGGAGGTGGGTGAGGGTGGGATTGGAATGGAGTGGAGTATTTAGAAATTAAATAAGGTACTTAATTTTCTTCCCTTTTCTCGTCTGGAGAATGAACAACTAAATATATCTCCTGGTTCAGTTGGCAGGATTTGGATTTAATCCAATAAAAGTGTTGTCATCAAAAAGCTTTCCCTGCCTCTATTGGACCCAAGCTAAACCCTGCTCATTCACCTATCTAGACTATGGTGGGCCTGTGCACAATGCCACTCTCAGATATGAATAAACTGAAGTTATCCAAATAATTAGGAAAATGAGCAGTAAACCACTGAAATCAAGGGCATGGCTTTTTAAATACCAGCGTGTTCTTCAGCATAAACAAAGATTGGGGCACCTTCAACACCAACGACCACATTCGTTAGTATTTAAGGTGTCACAAAACCTTTGGTGGTTTTTCAAATGATATTACCTGACCTTCTCTCTGGAAAATCTTCATACTTTCTCAGGGGAATTTCTTAAGTCATTTCAATGAGAAAAAGAATCCTATTTAGGCATATTTTTTAATTTTTTCCCCTTTTAAGTTGGGTGTTCAGCTAGGTATACTGGTGTTAATCCACTTTTAGGAGATTGCTTTGGATTAATTGAAGTGTGGTTTAGGGTGGTCAAAGTGTACAGAAAAGACCTACTGGATAGAAACATTTGATGCCCTCACCCCTTTTTTTAAAGGCTGAAAAAACAGGTTTAAACATTGAGAGTTTTATTTCCAAAACAGGAGTGGGAAGCGGGAAGCTAGTGGCAAGATATGCTCCATTCCCCACCCAGCACACTTGATAAAGACTGGCTGTATATTCAGCCACTTACAGCTGATTTCCTCAACGTTTGTAGATTGCACAGCAAGTGACAATGATTTCAAACAGCTTAATACTTTAGGCTCCTCCAGTCCAAGAGATCATTTCCTTGTTTACAAAGTGTAACTGCTTCACTTGTTTTCCTTCCAATTATAAGGCATAAAAGAGCAACCACAACAAATTCTCTTAAGGCGCATGCAATTTTTAAAAATATTCTCCTTCCAAAGGTGATCTTGAACGACTAGTGGAACTTGAGTCTGAACTGACCGCTCCGCTTGATTTTACCCTAATAAACCCTCCCATAGGAATCGCCAGCTGTCGGGCTCAGTCGGCGGTGACCCTCTGTCGAACATAGGCTAACAATTTGGGAACTAGGCATCCTGATCCTTGTCCGATCAACCCTCCCGGGGCACCCGGTGGGAAGGGACTGGAGCAAGTGCCACGGGGCTTGGAAAAATAGGGCAGACTTTAAACCCGGCCTAACCTTGGCTTTGAAACCGCCCGCCCCTTCCCCTTAGAGCAGGGAATCACCCTCTCTCCAGCCGGGACCCCAAGTACTGCAGCCAGGGCAGCTTTCCTCGGGGCTCCAATGGGGTCGTTGGCGGCCCGTGGGCCTTTGATCCGAGGACGGACCGGGGGCTGCGCGCAACTTCCTTTGGAGTTTCGCCTCCCGTTCAGGCCACGTGCTGTAGGACGTAACTTTCCGTGCCTTTCCTTCGCCTTTTTAAATCGCCACGAGATCACAGATGGCTATTTAGTGGCCCTACAATGCTGCAAGACATCCGCTTGCCTTTCTTTCTTTCTTTCTTTTCCTCCCACCCCATTTCCCCTGTCTCGTTTGGGTTGAATTTCTCGCCAGCCGCTTCTCTGACGAAAACAGCAGGCAGAACTTTTCCTGCCGCGCGCGGTCCTTTTTTAAAAAAATATATGTATATTTGTGTGTAAGTGCTGTGTGTGTGTGCGCGCGCGTGTCACGTGCTTGGTGCGGAGACGGCGACCTCTGTTGCGCTCTGCCCTTGACTTGCTTGTGGAGATCAGCTTCGCCCGCCAGTCAGCGAGCTAGTTAGTTGCAGCCAGTCCGCCGGGGTACGTTTTTCCATCCGGCCAGTGATCGCCTGTTTGTAAAATAGCTATCGCCAAGAGCCTTAAATCCAGTGGATACCCTTTGGAAATCCAGTGATCACTGAGGTTAGGTGTTAGTCTTTTGGAAATATTTATATCTATATCTATATATTTTTTCCTCTTTTTTCTGTGTAGCAACTTGAGTATCACAAAAGCACTGCGGTAAGAATAATTAAAAAAATATGATTATAAGCACTCATGGTCTCCGCTGGGACTTTGAGCACTGTTATTTTAAAGTGTGTAAAGTTTGTATTAATAAATTTTTATGAACAATGCAATTTTGTCTACTGTTTGGGGGAGGCTGTCCAAAAAAGCCGTTTAAGTAACTCTTGCTTTTAAATTTACATGTCAAGTCCTTCCTTGAAGTTGTGGAAAAAGCATGCTTTTCTTATCCCTGCTTTTCTTGTTCCACTGCATCGTGTAGGTATCAGAAAAATCATTAAAAAGCCCTCCCCGAACTTGGCTTCTAATAAAGATGAGAATATGCCCAGAGATTTAATTGCAGCTGTCTTGAAAAAAAAAGACATAAATGTTCAGCTGTCTGCCTTTAAAGCCACCTTTCTTAGAATCCACAACCAATTTAAATTTATCTAAATACATATTAATATTTATTGATCAATCCATTATTTTATCATGCATTTTTAAAAACATTAATTTATATTTAAATAGTGATAAAAATGGTGAATGCATTCACTTTACAGGCACCATTTGGCCTGGAATTGTGGAAATTGTAGGTAGATCTATCTACAGAGGTATTTTGGGCATTAGTTTGTGCGATGGAATGAATTGCATAAGATATGCAGCCTTATCCTAAGCAAGTTCACTAAAACAGAATAACTTTCATGTGGATTTTCTTCTGAATAAACCAGATTAGTGATGCTTTCAAGATAGGAACATGGGTTGAATGCAGGAGCTAAGGCAGTAGAGGTGTTTATCCCATTTTTGAATGAAATCATGTACATCACTGTCTAAACAGCAGAGAACAGAAGAGTGGGAATGGCCACCTCAAATGGTTAAATTCAGAATTTAAAGTGATCCTACTGCTGCACTGAGGAACAATATCCTACACTTCTACAGGAATTAAACCTGACCTTTTTATGGATTACATGCTAATGAGTTCATACTTATTCTGGAGCAAAACAAATGGAAACCAGTGGGTTGCTTCTAGAGTAAAACTTGCTGTTTTCTTTCTGGAGACATTTCAGAGATATCCCTGAGGTGTTTAGCCAGACTTCACCTGTATGCACTTCTTTAGCCTCACAATCCTGCTTCATAATAATCACAATTAAGATTGCTGTAATGGAAATTCATAGCTTTAAACAAATCAGCTTTGCTCAATAAAAACCACTGAATCACAATACTTTTTATAATAAAAATATTCTGCTGCCTCTAATATACCTTGATAACATGTTTTGAATATTTTTAAATTAGACCTGATTATTTTTATCTGAAGTCACAAAACAATGACTGTACTGTAAAGCCTTTAGTCTGTCACTAGATCTCCCCAAATTTTCAGTGTGACTCTTCAGCGCCATCAGCATGTAAAGAATTAAAGGGATTCCTTAGGAAAATGTGCCTGCATGTTGATTTGACAGTATAAGGATTTATAGCAGAGTATTCTACAGGGAAATTTCAGTTAAATTTTTCAGGTATAATTGGAAATATTCCAGTTCCCCATTATGCCTATGATTGCTATTCCTAAATAGATTAAGAGGTGTATTGAACTAGCCTCTTAAAGTTCCTTCAAATTTTTATTAAAAAGCAAATCAACAGCTGTGCCATTCTTCTCCTAAGAAGACTACACTGTATGAAATATTGAAGATGAGTAATCAAGCCACCCAAGAACTGCACACTAAGAAGCTTGGAGGGGAAAATTGGTAACGGAACTACAACTTTATCCTATTATAGGCAAATTCATCATTAAAACCTATGCATAGAGATGGTGGCTTAACACTATGATGCTGAATACTTGTAAGAAAGTTCAATGAATGTCAATTTTAGATAAATTGAATTGACTTGAGGAATTAAATCCATTCAATCCCATGGATTACTAAACAGGAGCCAAGGAGGGCTGTTAATGTCAGTCCAGCAAGATACACCAGACCATAACCATCAACTCTATAGGAAGGCTACAATTACTTTTACTGAAGTTGGCTATAATAACAGAATCTTGCAAGTCTGACTACATATACCACCTGCCCCTCCTTACAATTAAGTGAATTAGATCTGTCTGTCTGAACACTTCTGAATATTATTTGGCTGTTCTGGACTTTTAAGAAAATCCTTCAATCCTTTTTGCCTAGGCAACAGCCTCTGCATATTTCCACCAAGATCATCTTCCTTACTCTACAGTTTGTTTCCCTCTGAAAATATCAATACAATACAATACAATACAATACAATACAATATTTTACTCCTATTTCACTGGGTTGTTTATATACACACAAAAGTCCTATGAAGAACAAAACTTCAGTTCATATGTTCTGCCATAACTAATTTTCTAGTTAGGAGAATACTCCCATTTTGCTAGGGTATTTTTTTAATCATCATTTTAAAAAGGACATGCTTATAAGAAAGCAGTACTGGTATAGGGCTTGCTGCCAAGATCCAGTACCAGATAAAAAGTTATCTGCTCATATATACAGTCATGGCCGAAATTGTTGGCGCCCCAGAAATTTTTCAAGAAAATCAAGTATTTCTCACAGAAAAGTATTGCAGGAACACATGTTTTGCTATACACAGGTTTATTCCCTTTGTATGTATTGGAACACAACCAAAAAAGGGAGGAAAAAAAGCAAATTGGACATAATGTCAAACAAAACTCCAAAAATGGGCCGGACAAAATTATTGGCACCCTTAACTTAATATTTGGTTGCACACCCTTTGGAAAAAATAACTGAAATCAGTTGCTTCCTATAACCATCAATAAGCTTCTTACACCTCTCACCCGGAATTTTGGACCACTCTTCCTTTGCAAACTGCTCCAGGTCTCTCTTATTGGAAGGGCGCCTTTTCCCAACAGCAATTTTAAGATCTCTCCACAGGTGTTCAATGGGATTCAGATCTGGACTCATTGCTGGCCACTTCAGAACTCTCCAGCGCTTTCTTACCATCCATTTCTGGGTGCTTTTTGACGTATGTTTGGGGTCATTGTCCTGCTGGAAGACCCAAGATCTCGGACGCAAACCCAGCTTTCTGACACTGGGCTCTACAGTGCGACCCAAAATCCTTTGGTAATCCTCAGATTTCATGATGCCTTGCACACATTCAAGGCATCCAGTGCCAGAGGCAGCAAAACAACCCCAAAACATCATTGAACCTCCACCATATTTCACTGTAGGTACTGTGTTCTTTTCTTTGTAGGCCTCATTTCATTTTCGGTAAACAGTAGAACGATGTGCTTTACCAAAAAGCTCTATCTTGGTCTCATCTGTCCACAAGACATTTTCCCAGAAGGATTTTGGCTTACTCGAGTACATTTTGGCAAACTGTAATCTTGCTTTTTTATGTCTCTGTGTCAGCAGTGGGGTCCTCCTGGGTCTCCTGCCATAGCGTTTCATTTCATTTAAATGTCGACGGATAGTTCACGCTGACACTGATGCTCCCTGAGCCTGCAGGACAGCTTGCATTCCTTTGGAACTTGTTTGGGGCTGCTTATCCACCATCCGGACTATCCTGCGTTGCAAACTTTCATCAATTTTTCTCTTCCATCCACGACCAGGGAGATTTGCTACAGTGCCATGGGTTGCAAACTTCTTGATAATGTTGCGCACTGTGGACAAAGGCAAATCTAGATCTCTGGAGATGGACTTGTAACCTTGAGATTGGTGATATTTGTCCACAGTTTTGGTTCTCAAGTCCTCAGACAGTTCTCTTCTCCTCTGTCTTTTGTCCATGCTTAGTGTGGCACACACAGACACACAATGCAAAGACTAAGTGAACTTCTTTCCTTTTTATCTGCTTTCAGGTGTGATTTTTATATTGCCCACACCTGTTACTTGCCCCAGGTGAGTTTCAAGGAGCATTACATGCTTGAAACAATCTTGTTTACCCACAATTTTGAAAGGGTGCCAATAATTTTGTCCGGCCCATTTTTGGAGTTTTGTTTGACATTATGTCCAATTTGCTTTTTTTCCTCCCTTTTTTGTTGTGTTCCAATACACACAAAGGGAATAAACCTGTGTATAGCAAAACATGTGTTCCTGCAATACTTTTCTGTGAGAAATACTTGATTTTCTTGAAAAATTTCTGGGGCGCCAACAATTTTGGCCATGACTGTATATATATATATATATTGCATAGAAGTTGAAATGACATTTGATAGACACATTGGACTTAGGTCTTCAGTTGCTATGTTCTGATAACATCTGAAGTCAAATATTTCAGCTTTACATATTCTTTTGCCATACCTATCGAGAGGATGATACTGAAATGGCTGTTTTATTTTATGTGGAGAAAGATGAAATATTTTTCAAAGGAGATTAAAAAAACAGGAGTCAGATAGCACCTTTTCTGATTAACCAATTTTATTAAAGGACATAAACTTTCAGTCATGAAAATGTATTAGCTGAGGAAAAAAATACTATCAGATTCCTCCTGATTTTCGTTTCTGTAGATTGACACAGCTGCTCTCCTACATTGTTCTCAAGTAGTAAATGCAAATGAAATTACCTGTAAAAATAATAGGAAAACAGCGTAATAATTAACATTCTTAAATATACTTTTCAGAATGATGGTTAACATTAGTAGTAGAATTGAGAATTAAGATTGAGAGAAATTATAAAAATGTAACACAATTTATTGATTAAAACATATAAGCCTTTTTTCATATGGAACGGATGATATTCAGTTGCACAAATAGGCTTCTGCTTGCACAATGGAATTTCTCTCCTTTCTTCCTTAAAGCACTCAATCGAGTGCTAAGTGTGCAGTAGAAGACTCCTGGATTTCTAGAGCAGATAATTTCAAACTGCTCTAGACAGCAATACAAGTCTCTGTGATCCTAATACTATGGATAGAATACTGAAGTTGAAGAACCCATCTTGAACAGTGCCATACCATGAAACGTGACATATATTATCAGTAAGCATCATGCATTATATCACTAGTTCTTCTGCAGTTGGAAGACTGAACACAGTGTAGTGATATAAAGTGACAAAGACAATTGAATGGGCTTAAACAGGGCTTAAGCTTTTCACACAGTGACTGTGGTACTTTATATGTCTGCAATGAAGAACAGCTTATTAATTTTTATGATTTCGGTATAATTCCTTGGATAAGAATCATAATTCGAAGTAGCATATGATTGCCTGAAGATTATCTCAGATTTCACTTCCAAATTCCTAGGATCAGGTTGTAAGAGAAGTAAAAGACATCCATTTAAAGTCCTGGAGAGCCACCTCACATACGGTGGACATCACTATATACCTTATAAATAGGTACAGAGAAGCTTATTCTTTATTTGCATTGAGCCAATATAATGTAGTGGTTAAAAATCTTAGATCTAGGTTCAAGTCCATTCTCAGCCATGGACGTTCACTGGTTGACTTTGGGTCAAGCATTTTCTCTTAGGTCAATGTAGCATATGAAAAAAACGAAGGAGGAATCACTATGGCTGCTGCCTTGTATTCAAAAGAAAAAAGGTGAGATATAAATCTAACAAACAATAAATAAAGTTCATAATTAAAGCCCAGTGAACAACAGTGGCCAATTTCTACTCAAGTGAAACTGACTGATTGTATGGTTTTTTTTGGCAGGTAACATTAATTAATGTTGGCTGGCATGCATCATAGAACTCACTTCATCAACAATAAGAGCTTTCTACTGATCTTGGATCAGTATGATGAAATTAAATGGAAAAGTTATGCCAGGATTATAGACAAACATTGAGAAACTTGCAAGGTTAGAGTTAGGGTGAGTAGATTTTTTTTTTAAAAAAAATAAAACTATGTGCTAGGTGAATTTTACATTGTGACTTACACCCAAAAGAATTCACAAAGCAGAAACAAGATTAAGTGTCCTTAAAAATAATTTGTACAGTTATTTGTATTCAGATAATAATTAAACAGATGGATTGTGTACTCTTTCCCTCTAAAAGTTTTGGTTCCATTCAGCAACATCAAATTACAGACAGTCTTAGTATTGACCATAAGACAACTACTGATGTCTAATTTAACTTGCTGTTCTAGAGTATTTGGAGCAAATACTTAAAATTCCAGCAGGGAGATGAGTTGTTTAGAAATGGAAGTTAAGCATCTGTCCCTCCTGTTTCCAAATTCCATCTTTCCAAATGATTTTTTAAAAACAGTTTTCACAAATAAATTAAGCCTGTTGTAACTCAAGCAACTAAATTTCTAGATAGAAATGGCTGAAGCAGTAGTGAGACCTGGAATTGTCATCTTTTGCTAATGCAGAACCATGTGGGCAAACGTCAGGTTCGTAAAATTTAATTTGCTTTTTAGTAGATTCAGAGGTCTCCAGTTTTATCTAGTGCAGGAAACATGTAGAGATGAAATTCAGGGGATTTCTGAATATTGGAAACAAGTCTATATAACTTGAATAGAAAAATCCATTTCTTGATACTTCTAAGACCCCCCTCCCCTCCAAAAAACCAGTATATTTATAGAGGACTTGTGAAGAGTAGAAGATAATTTTGTTATTGCTCTCATTAAAATATTTGGAATTATTGGCCAGAATAAACCTTCTCATGATTTACCAATAGAGTTTCTCTTCCTTTTGTTCTTTTCTGCTTAGAGGAAGTCTTCTGAATATAAGAACTGTAAGTGATGGTTCATCCAGAAATACCTCAGAGAAGTCAGGAAGAATTTGAATATATTTGTGGAGTCATATCTGTTGAACTAACATACGAAATGTTTCTTCTGGCTCAGCAAATATATCTTGCTCTTAGTTCCTGTATCTATTTAATTTCTCAGCAATGCAAAACCCTCCAGATGTATTGGACTCCAATATAATTCCTATCATTCCCATTTAGAATGACCATGTGCTGCAACACAACTGGACGACATCTACTTGAAAAGGGGATGTCACAAGTTGTTCTGGTCTGGTTCCAACTTTATCTTTCTCTGGCATATGGTGGTGTTTAATCACTTAAATTAGTTGGGCATATTTTACTCAGTATCTCTTGCCACAAATACTATTTATCACAAAGAAGTAATGAACTGCTGTGCAGTTCCCAGTCCGTTGCCAATGAGCAATTCCTATGCAGCATGAAACTCTGGCATTGGTTTATTCCTATTTTTGTTTTTTCTATTTCTTGAGTGTTTTATCTCAAACAAACCAGAAGATAAAAGGCATGACCATACTAGCAATGACTCCTAGAATTTGGCCTTGCAGTAGGGTAGGCTGGCTGCTTTCATCTGTTCTTAGGACACATATGATCGATGCAATCTGCTTTGGAATTGTTTTTAGCAGTGATAATATATTGGATGACACAAACACATTTACGGTAAATAAAATCAAAACTTATATAGAGAATTTTTGTAGGACTGAAACTGCAGGTCTCAGAAACTGCCTTTCCCATGAGCCATGGAGATAGAATAAAAAGTTTGTTTCATGATATTTCATTCATGCCTTTGTTAACAACACTGATATTACATAAGACATATAAGCACTTATATAAAAGATGGCATGTGTACAGGCATAATTTCTTAATTCCGTGCTTAAAGGCATACTCAAACTATAAAGGCTAATATTTTGGTCAACCATTGCATAAAAAGCAGTGAAAATAACTATTGAGTTGATTGGGCTACAGTGAAATGTCTTCCAAAGGGTTAAAGTTTTAATCAGTTGAGGACTGATCAAGAATGAAAGATGTGGATATAGGCTGCAATATTCTCACTTTTTTAATGATTGTTCAAGCTAATGGTTTATAGCTGCTTTTCATTTCTTCCTTTGTAACCTATTTCTCCAAATGGTGCTCATAAAAGTTAAAATATTTATATGCTGGCCACAGCTAAGCTAAGAGACAGAATTAAATTCACCTTGGTATCCTCCTTTAACAAGTTTTGGAGAGGATGATTTAAGTCCAGAGAAACAGAGTGAATCACTAGCAGAATAAAGTTTGGTTCAATAACAAATTTTAATTCTTATTTTTATATAGTATTTTTCTCTTAAAATTTAGTTTTTATGTTTAATACAAAATAGAAACATGTAGATGTTAAAGAGTTTGTCTCTCAGACAGACACAAACATTTATTAGATGACAAAGCAGAAAATTTTATGTTTAAGTAAAAAAGGATTTTCAGGTTACTTTATGCCTTCATTAGTATATTGGCTGTTAAGCAGTCGGATTGGATTCAGAAGTAATCTAATGGTCTCATTACTACTCATTTATTTTCCATAAAGGTGAAAGAAGCAAGGGAGAGAGAAAGTGAAAAGGGGGCATAAGAAAAAGTTACATTCAAAAATCCATGGGGCAAGCCAGGATTGCTGGTTGTGAAAATGTGAGGACCACTACTCTTATTAAGTGCTGCTGCTGTTTTTAATAGTTATAAATCTCTAACAATGTGTCATATTCTGACTGAAGAGTTTTGCTTGAGGCATATATGTGGAGAATAAATTCCTTCCCTTTAAATATGTTCCAAGAATTATTTTATGGCTAGCTAAATGTCTGTCTACAATCCTGATCTGAATCTTAACTTTTTCAGAAGTGCCATCAGGTGAAGGTTGATTTATACTGGCTCCTTGTCAGAGACCAAAGTACTTACACCAGAGTTGCTGCCTTGACATAACTTAGCGATTGGAGGCCTTGTCTTAGCAAGGCACACATCACCTCTCAGAAGATTTGTTAATCCAGAAGGAGGTCTTTATATCCATTTTTTTCAGGGTATGATCCTGGCATTTTGCTTGCTTACTATCTATCTCTCTGCTTAGAGAGATAGGAAGACAGGTTTTGTTTCAATATAATTTATGGGAGTGAACTTAATTGGAAGTTGAATTTGGATTCTCTTATTAATTGTTAAAGGGACGCGGTGGCTCAGTGGGTTAGGACGCTGACCTTGTCGATCAGAAGGTCGGCAGTTTGGCGGGTCGAATCCCGAGTGCCGCGTAACAGGGTGAGCGCCTGTTAGCTACTGCCAACCTACCAGTTCGAAAGCACATAAAAATGCAAGTAGAAAAATAGGGACCACTACGGTGGGAAGGTAACAGCGTTCCGTGCGCCTTTGGCGTCTAGTCATGCCGGCCACATGACCACGGAGACGTTCTCGGACAAGCGCTGGCTCTTCGGCTTTGAAACGGAGATGAGCACCGGCCCCTGGAGTCGGAAATGACTAGCACACATGTGCGGGGGAACCTTTACCTTTACCTTTACCTTATTAATTGTTAATTCTGGGTGGCCATAGGCAAATTGAACATGATGGATATGGAACAAATATAAACAAATATGCATGGTTTGAAAAGAATTTAAATTTAAATCAGCCAATTTCCTTTTGACACTTGGAATTAAGCCAACCTGTATTCTGTATCAAAGCTTCTAAATCTCCTGTGGTATTAACTTTATCATCACTCTGTTATTATAACTAGTGTATAAGATACATTTTTAAAACAGAACATCAACTAAAAATAGTCCAGACTAAGATTAAGGGTTGAATTTTCAATATTGTTCAGCACGAACGAAGGCAAATATACATGTCTCAGGATAATGTTAGATAAAGATAAAGAATACAAACAAATACAAAGTAACAAAAAAAGCAAGCAAGCAGAGGAAAAAAAGTACATAAAAATAAAAAAACAAGTGCCCTCTGATATTCCTCATAGCAGTTAAAAGTATAATGATATTTTAACCTCTTTCTCTGTTTATATCAATGCTCTTCTTTCTTTAATCTATTCCATCTAATCATCAAAGCCATAAATCATATTCATTTTTTAAAAATTATGCAAAACGTCTATAAGGTTTCCAGTCACCAATGAATCTAGGTAATATCTTTTCTCTAATCAAAGAATTTAATTTATCCATATGAGCAAAATCTTATCTATTTAACCAATCATTCAAATTTTGTTTTGTTATGTAAATTTGTAACCCAAAATATTTCTCTTTGTTTTTACACCTAGGCAGTTTTAGTTTTACACCTGGGCAGAAAAACCAAAGTTACAAGTACAAATTAGGCGAAACTGTGAGAGGCACCCTGGAGTCCTAGTGGGTGATCACTTAAACATGAGCCAGCGGTGTGCAGCAACAGCCAAAAAAGCTAATACACTCCTTGGTTGTATAAACAGAGGCATAGAATCAAAATCACATGAAGTATTAGTACTGCTTTATAAATTCTTACTAAGACCAGTGGTGGGATTCAGCCAGTTGTTGCCCAGCTGAGAATGGACTTCCGGAAGCGGCATCCACAGAGAGTACTAGTTGTTCATATATTTGAATCCCACCACTGAGTAAGACCATAGCTGGAACACTGCAATCAGTTTTCACCACACCAAAAGATGTTGAGACTTTGGGAAAAGTGCAAAGAAGAGCAATTAAGACGATTAAAGACCTGGAGATAAAAAACATGAACAACGGTTGCAGGAATTGGTTATGGCCAGTCTAGAGAGAAGAGGGAGTAGGGGTGACACGATAGCAGTATTCTAGTATTTGAGAGGTTGCCACAGAGAACAGGGAGTCAACTTATTTTCCAAAGCACCAGATGGCAAGACAAGAAACAAGGGATGGAAACTAATCGAGGAGAGAAGCAACCTGGAATTAAGGAGAAATTTCCTAACAGTGAGGACAATTAACCAGTGGAACTGCTTGCATTCAGAAATTGTAGATGCTTCATCACTGGAGGTTTTTAAGAAAAGACTGAACAGCCTCCTTCTGAAATGGTATAAGGTTTCCAGCTTGAACAGGGAGTTGGACTAGAACAGACATGTCAAACACAAGTCCCAGGGGCCGGATCCGGCCCGCGAAGTGGTTTCATGTGGCCCGCGAAGCCATCCTGGAAACAGTGAGGGAACGGCCCCCACTGCCTTGGACCTGGCCCTGAGACCCTCCTTCTGCCAGAGCCCCTCAGATCTGTCCCACTCCTGCCCAGGCCCCCATAGGCACCCTTGATGCGAACGATGTGGAGCTGGCCACGCCCACCCAGTAGGCCATACGCACTCTAGCCATGCCCACCCAGTAGGCCATGCCCACCCTGGCCATACCCACCCGGCCCCCTGAGGGCAACCGCAATGCTGATGCGGCCCTCAATGAAATTGAGTTTGACACCCCTGGACTAGAAGACCTCCAAGGTCCCTTCCAGGTCTATTCTGGTTGATTGATTGTTCTGGATGAGGTAGTGGAAAGCATAAATAGAGAAAAGGCCTTGTGGTAATACCAATGTGGCAAACTGGGTTTGTTTTTTTAAAAAAAATCTAATACAGTATAATGTTTTACAAATAAAATGTATGCAAACAGGTCCTGAAAGGAAGGCAGGAGAAGAACAGTTGAATAAACTGAGGCTACCAAAGCACATAGCAGTCTGGAACAGGGATAATTTTGGAGAATTGGATTTCTGAGACAGGCCATTCTAGCAAAATGGATGATCTTTGTTAAAACAGAAAAGAAAGGGTCAGAATCTACTGGAAGATGGGATAATCTGGATGTCCCATGCAATTATCATAATGAATGAATCATTGCCACTGTTTTTGCTGGTTGCTCTAGGAGCAACCTTAGAAGAGGCACAATCAGGCTTTTGGCCTTCAGGGATGGGGTGATAGCATATGAGACAGCTATATTTCATTATTCTGTTAAAAAGTCTTATTATTTTGTCCTGTGATCTGTGATCTCCACTTTTCTTGTCCTCTTGGTTTTTGGCTGGGACACATGATCCTGGTTCATTAACAGTATTTATTCAGTTTTCTATTCAGTGTTTATGAGCCTATCCACATTTTCTGAAAGAAACAGCTGGACAAGGAAACATGCTGGCTTCATCAGTTTGTGTAAAAGCATTTTGAATCTTGATGATAATTGAAAGATATATCTAGGAGATACTTTTTTAATGAATTCCACTGATAGTATTATATCCCCTGTTGCGTCTTGGATTTGACCAACAATTTGATAGGTTGGTGTTTTGAATTAGATCTATATAATGCATATGGCAGTATATCTTCAGATTTTTCTGTAATACATCCTGCCAGCTCTTCAGTTTTTTTAAATTCTTTTCTGTAAATGTAATGAGGTACAGGAGGAAGAGCTGCAACCAAGACAATGGTCAGATAAAAGAAATCTGAGTCCAGGCAGAAATGTTAGTTGAGAAAGTGTCTCAGGCACGACCCTCCCTAGTTCTCAGGATAAAGGGAAAGAGAAGTGCGTTCAGACTTATAAGATTTCAGCTGCTATAATCTTACAAATAAAAGAAGTATTAGCTCCGGAGTTTTTGATTTCCAAGTTTGCTGTATGTTGGAGGGCTGTCATTGTAAGTCTGAGTTGAGAGAATTAAGAAAAGGACAAAATATCTTACATTAATTTCAGTTTCTTTATGTGTTTTTTTGGGGGAGGAGTTATTTTATGCAATTAGAACAGGGGTCTTCAAACTCGGCCCTTTTATGACTCATGGACTTCAACTCCCAGAATTCCTCAGCCAGGCACACTGGCTGAGGAATTCTGGGAGTTGAAGTCCATGAGTCATAAAAGGGCCCAGTTTGAAGACCTCTGAATTAGAATATGGTGGTGGATTTGTCTGCCTCACGAAAGGTATTTACATCTCCATGCTTTAATTATAAAAATAGATTTGCCATCTGTTTTAAACAAAACTGAGAGAAGAGAAAGGAGATCTCTGATGGTGGGGGTCTCAGGAAGAAAACAGCTTGAAGAAAACACTGGATTTTATTCAGAACTGAAGAAAAATCAGAACACCCATATCTGACAGACTCAAGGTATAATGACACTTAATATAAGTAATTGTACAATTTTCTATTGGGGCATGTTTGACATGCTCACAATGAAGAAACTAATAAGATGCTAATTAACAAGTTATACAGAAAGTAAAGTACAAGCCATTTGCTAGTGATTCTACTCCCATCAAGCTGTGCAGCAATGTTTGTATATATAACACATGCAATAATGTTTGCATATATAGCACGCTATATTATAATTTGTTTCCATTACATTAATCCGACAAAAATATAAACATATTGGTGGGCAAGGCGTGGCTCTCCAGATACTACTGAATTCCAATCTGTATTAGCCTTTGTCATCATGGCCAATGGTTAGAGAGAATGGGAATTACAGTCCATGAACAACTGGAACCTGAACAAAAGAGAAGCAGAAGATATTGTCTTAACATATATGTGTAATATGTATGAGATCGTGATTAATTGTAAAGACTTTAGACCTAACTCACCTCTGACAGATGACCTGTATACATTTGTAGCTTGCACATAATTGGTGTTATATGAAAAAACAAACCAAAAAAACCAAAGAGAAGATCACCTTGTCTATAATGCAAAGCATGAAACTGTTAAATCAATCTTATATTATTTTCCACTTGGGTAAAATGCTGCATAAACAATCAAGCTAACAAACAGGCAAATGAGAGGAGCATCTTCCTGTTATCTAATCTTGATTAGGGAAAGTTCACAGCCTGCATATTTACAGGCATCAACAGATATACAGAAACAATAAACTCACCTACTGTATGGAGAAATCTGTATCACTGTCACTCGTTAAATATGGAACAGGAACATCAAATTTACCAGGAGAAAGAAAGATCAAAAGAGTTTAGTGGACATTTTATTGTCACACCAGAAGGGACAAAATGTCCTGTAAAAATACTTATTTGTAAATAAAGGCTATTTACAATGCAATAATTAATGCTAAAATGTGAACAATTAAAACCAACAAATAGTTTAAAAGGTATGTTTATAATATTGAAACACACACACACACACACATGGATAAACGAAAATATATAGCAGATACAAAGTTTTCTTATAACTGTACGCTCCAAAGAATTAAGATGTCCTAGACAATAAATACGAGCTGAGGTTTGATTTAAAGAGTTTGGGCTTATTAATGATTAACTATAAGGACAACCGCATGTACATTGATAAAATCCAGGGAATTTTGTTAGTATGGTTGGTTTGTTGATGATATACTGTAAAATACAGTGTGGAACAATTTAAATTAAGCGTTTGCTCACCAAATTAATTCAAGGAATTAACGATGTTTAATAGTACAGTAATAAATAGCATTTTCCTAATTTTTTGAAGTTTGTTTCTGAGTATCCCCAAAGCAGTAATAGAAGCTCAGTCTTCAGTTCTGAATAAATATATTTTCATTTGGGGAAAAAGTAGAGATGTTTCTAATGGAAGCTTTAAAATTTTAATTTGGGTTACAGGAAAAGCAAATAATCAACAGTAGAAAAACTTCATATTGTCACTAAATAAAATAGCAGTATAAGAGAAAAATGATACAATATTAGGAACAATATGATTAATTATTGCATATTGTTTGCAAAATAAAGGAATACAAGTTGAATGTAACAGTTCAGGAGAAAAGGGGCAAAGGTTATAGCATTCCACATAACTTAGGCCTTTGCTTTTAATTTATTTTTTTAAAAAAGTCTACAAAGAGCCTTAGTAAATTTTCAGGTTGGAATACTTAATGTGTGAAGAGGTTGCTTTTCTTTTGTTCAAACAAGCAAATGATGACATAAAGTTAATGTTATTGATTAATGTCATGTATTTGCTTCTATCATTTGATGCAGCCATACATAATACATTAAAGTGTTTTGCTATGAACATCTTTTAACAGTCTTTTATAATGCAATCTTCTTAATGCAATGAGTACCATGTACTTGATTATATCTATAAACTTTTTAAAACAGTGAATTTACTGGAACGTATCCTAATTTAAGATAATTAATGTATTACTAGGGAGTCATGGGAGATTTTAAGCACATCAATAAACCCTGGCTACAATCCAGCATATGTTTTTTGGATTAATCCCATGCTATTAAGCATTTTGCTCAGATTGCTTCGTTACCAAAATTGCTGCACTTTTTAAAAGGAAAGTCATAAAAACGAAGATTCATTGAAATAAGAATGTGCTTCATGTTTTTTGACTAGTATTTTCATAAACTTAATATACAAATATTGTTTTAAATATGCTGAGATAAACAAGTTTCTATTCTCATATTACATTCTCATGTAAAACAAATAATCTGCTGCACACTATTAATGGCTAAACAAGTGTTATGTGACATGGTGCCACAGGATATTATTTCTACCAAATGAGGTGCTACAAAGGTCTGACTGGTAGGCTAGCCACTGCTTTCTGGTTTTTTTTTAGTCTGAATCTGTAACATACTGCATAGAAACAGTAAATATTTGTTATTTATTTAATTATTTATTAAATACCCTATTGCTGGCAATGGCAAAACTGTCCCGATACGTTGCGTGATGTCATGTGATATCGTGAGTTTGACATGTCTGATGTAGATATAGAGTAGAAGTCTTTGTCAACTTCTGTACACTTAGGGAATATTGAAACATGCAATTTTGATTGGGGTGCCTAGATTTTTGCATGCAATAGCGATGGTCATTAGCAAAGTTGTGTTGAAACTTTCAGGAACATCAAGAGATTCTCAGGTTCATTGGTTCTGCATGCTGTTGGACTGTTTTATTTCCACAGAAATACACAGAAGTTAAATTGGGGCCCATGAAAACACCCTATACTCTTTAAATACTCAGAGAAGCTTAATAAGAAAAAGGAAGCTTGAGATTCTTGAGATTGAATAGGCCTTCTAAAATTTACAGTTCAGACTTGAATGGGTTTGTCCTTACAATTTTTTATATTTTCATCTACTTATTACCATTGTCTTCAGAAGAAAATGTTGTAAATGAATCAAAAGAATATTGTTGGCAGTCACTAGGCCTTTATAGATTTACAGTTACCTGTCTCAGTGGATTCACACAGCAACAACATGTCACAAAGTTTAACAAAATCTATATGTTTGGGACCTGGGGGAAGAGAATCAATAATAAAAAGCTAAAAATTATGAGCTTCAAATGTTTCTGTGATGAAGTGTGGAATCAATTACCACCTATGAAGAGAGCAAATGGTTGCAACCACATTATTTCTGATTTAACAGATACTGCCTATGAGAACTATGTGTAATGATTTAGACTATGGTGATTCAACTTGGATCAATTCGATCTTTCTCCCTAAGCCTGTTTCCAGGGACTCTCTGGTTGTCCTATTGATCAAGTCATGATGATGGTTCAAATTTGCGATTGCACAGAGAACTTTGTAGTGTGACAATAATGTGGGTTTTTTGTTATTGTTTGGCAATCATTAAAATATAAGGCAATTTTGTGGTCATATTCACGTAAGTAAAACCTTTTTTTTCACGTAACTATGGATTATTACCTTCCCTTAAGAACATTCACAGGGAGGGTTAAAAATGTGAAGATCTTTACGAAAGCTATGCAGTTGAAACCTTGTCCCCTCTTTTTACATACATTTAATACCTGTTATAGTTATATTCCAGTTACCTTCTCAGCCAAATCTGTTCTCATCACATGTAAATCCCTACATGATTTAAGGATCTCTTCCTTGAAGTAAGGTTTCCTTGCTGCATTGCTACCCAGCTGTGTGCAGTGAGTCCTCATTCAAGATTATAATGGCACTGAAAAAAGTGAGTTACGGCCATTGTAGCATGCCCATAGTCACGTGATCAAATGTTCAGATGTTTGGCAACTGACTCATATTTATGACAGTTGCAGTGCCCCAGGGTCATGTGATCACCTTTGGCGTCCTTCTGACAAGCAAAGTCAATGGGAAAGCCAGATTCACTTAACAACCAGGTTACTAACTTAACAACTGCAGTGATTCACTTCACAACTGTGGCAAGAAAGGTCATAAAATGGGGCAAAACCCACTTAAGAAATGTCTCACTTAGCAACAGAAATGGTCGTTAAGTCGTAGACTTTTGTGTATGCTGCCCTGAACATATGTCTGTATGGCATCAACTAGGGCTACAGTCTTTTTGATGGTGCTTCCAACATTCTGGAATTCTTTCCCTCAGTCAGTGAGGTCAATCTTAAGACATGTTTTTGCTGTCTAGCTTTCTTTCATACTAACAATGCTTAATTTGCTGCTGGATTTTAATTGTTGACATCTTTATTGTTGATGTACTTTTAATTGTGTTTTGGCTTATTGTTTTGATGTTGTATTTAACTTAAAACGTTAGTATTTTAAATGATGGGAGGGGAGGATTTTTTTCTGTCATGGTTCATTATTAGCCCTTTATTATTCACTGCAGGCCAGCCATTAGGCTAAAAGAGGGTATTACTTAACTAAATTTAATTAGTTGTAATTGAATTAAATTTAGATACAAGTTAAATCACATTTAGTTTTTCTCCTAGTCATGCCCATGTTTTGGCATATACCCAAAGGGTAAGAAAGTTGTGTATCCTCATTTTTTTCAGGTTTAGATTGAATGATATGGGAAAGGGTAAAATTGGAAGATGAAATAAATCTTCATGACTGGGGTTAACAACAGGAGGTAGTGATGTACACTTATTTGCTTGCCTCCATATAATTCTTTTTCTAAGGGATTGTATGACTGCTCATATCATTCAATAAGCAGTATTACTCTTATTTGTGTTTTTTTTAAAAACCAATCCTTCTCGTTCTGACTTAATATTAAAGTAGGAAACCGGCTGATTGGATTTTGCTGTCTGGATGAATTCTAACTGCTTGTTTAAAGAATGAGTTATGCCAAAGCAAAAGACAGATTGAGCATTCTTCATTAAACCTTTGGAATACAGTTTACCCAATTAACACTGAATGAGTTGCAGTTGATTATAGTTCTATTTGTTTAAGTCCTATCTGACAAGATATGTACTGGAAAAAGCTGCAACTGCATGGTAAATGTAGCATTGGAGCTATTTTTTTATGTATCTTCTCAAACAAGTAACACTTTACTCTGATTCTTTTAAATTAAAGACAAAGAGTGACATGGAGTCCAAGAGCTTTTTGTTGCTTTAGAGACAGAAGCTGAGAGCAGTAGCTTGCAAAAGTCACACTTTTCTCTACTGACAAATCCTGCAATTCCCAAACCACCATGTAAATCCTGTTATTTTCTTCCTTGCATTTGCACTAATGTTTCCAACAGTTACTCCAGAAAGTGTTTCAGGACCACTCACAATATTATATTCTGGAAGGGGTATTAATAATGTAAACAGAAAAAAACTGTTTTCCAATCGCATATTCTGAAATGGACTATTATAAAAAGTTACACAGCAAGATTTTTCTCATAGTTTCATTTTTTTTTGTGTTTTCTGCTATTTTGATGGCTACTTATTTTTGTATTTTTATTTCTGAACATGACATGGAATTCTGAAAGTGATTAACTGGGTCTTTAATACTATCCTTCTCATACTTATCATCCAGATGCAGTATCTTAGACTAGGAGCGTCATCATTTTCAATATGTGTTAAGTGCAAGCGTTTTCAGCCTGCAGAACTTATCAATTAAAGAAAAAAAACCACCTTGATTCTGTGATCAAGGAATACAGAACTAACGATAAAAAATGGCTGCATTTAAATAAACTAGATTCCCTATTAGCCTTTCACAGAAGGCCATCCATATCTCACAGAACCCTAGGCTTCTGCAGAATACAGTTAAAAAAAAACTTTCCTTAATGTACATTCCCATTTAAAATTGAATGGTTGCCAAAATGTTTGTTTTTAAAAAAGTTGGATTGTCTAGTGAATGTAAAATGTAAAATAGTAGGTATTAATAAGGAGTGAAGAAGGAGAGTGCAAAACTTGGGTTGAAACTAAACATTAAGAAAACCAAGATCATGGCATCTGGCCCTCTCAATTCCTGGCAAATAGATGGGGAAGAAATGGAGGCAGTGACAGATTTTATTTTCCTGGGCTCCAAGATCACTGCAGATGGGGACTGTAGCCAAGCAATTAAAAGACGCTTGCTCCTGGGGAGGAAAGCCATGGCAAATCTAGACAGCACACTAAAAAGCAGAGACATCACCCTGTCAACAAAAGTGCGTATAGTCAAAGCTATGGTCTTCCCAGTTGCAATGTACGGCAGTGAAAGCTGGACCATAAGAAAGGCTGAGCGCCAAAGAATTGAAGCCTTTGAACTATGGTGGTGGAGAAGACTCCTGCGAGTTCCTTGGACTGCAAGGCGATCCAACCGGTCAGTCCTAGAGGAGATCAACCCTGACTGCTCTTTAGAAGGCCAGATCCTGAAGCTAAAACTCAAATACTTTGGCCACCTAATGAGAAGGAAGGACTCACTGGAGAAGAGCCTAATGCTGGGAAAGATTGAGGGCAATAGAAGAAGGGGACGACAGAGAATGAGGTGGCTGGATGGAGTCACTGAAGCAGTAGGCGTGAGCTTAAATGGACTCCAGAAGATGGTAGAGGACAGGAAGGCCTGGAGGAACATTGTCCATAGGGTCGCGATGGGTCGGACACGACTTCGCAGATAACAACAACAATTATTATTAGACCAACAAATAAAACTTTCTTGATATTCTTATTTTTTTGTTTGGACCTCCTCCTCCTCCTCCTATTGTACGATCATCTTCCCTTCCTTATCCTTATTTCTATTACAGTGGTTATATTTAAGTTACATACTACTCTGATAAGCAGGAAAATTGAAAAAGAAAAGCTATGTTTCTTAAAGGTGCTATAGTCTAGCACTTCAGGAAACTAGAAACAAATATTGTTGAAATATATTGCCTTTTTTAAAATGAACCTTAAACTACTTTTGTGCATAATACTTTATGAAAGGAAAATCCTTCATATCATAAATGAACGTGGTAAGTAAAAGAAAGCCATTTATTAAATGAAATGAACATTCTTGTGACATGTACATTTCATGTTTGTTCAATGGATAGAACTAAATCACATTGAAACCACATGTAAGAGAAACATGTAACATAAAAATGGTCTTGGCTTTTTTGTACTGTTGTGCATGCAATTTAACATTTGTTTTTAAAACATAGGAAAATGCCTTTTTGAACTGAAAATACAGGTAGTCCTCAACTAACGACCACAACTGAGCCCAACATTTCTGTTGTTAAGTGAATTTTGCCCTATTTTACAACTTTTCTTGCCACAATTGTTAAGTGAATAATAGCAGTTGTTAAGTTAGTAACATGATTGTTAAGTGAATCTGGCTTCTCCATTAACTTTGCTTATCAGAAAGTTGCAAAAGGTGATCACATGACCCTAGGACACTGCAACTGTCATAACTATGAGTCAGTTGCTAAGCCTCTGAATTTTGATCATGTAACCCTGGGACTGCTCTTGTAAGTGTGAAAAACGGCCATAACTCACTTTTTTCAGTGCCGTTGTAACTTCAAATGATCACTAGATGAACTGTTGTAAGTCGTGGACAACCTGTAAAGAAAACACAATTATAAGAAAAAGGGTGACCGTATTAGATTATTCGAAGTATAATTTGTCCTATTCTGGGATGTCATAGTTTTTTAGAGAATCAGAACACCAGGAATCCATTCATGATGGTGGGGAGACTGATCATGTGTTGAACTAACTTTGCCAAGAAGCGGTGACATGCTTTTAAAGCTTTGTGCTCCACCAATCTGAGGAACTGGCTTCAGGAGAGAGAGAAAAGTTATTATTAAATATAATGGGTATAGAAGTGAATATTTCAGCTCTTAATATGATAATGGCAATTCTAAACAATATAAACAAACTATTCAGAATAGATATCACCCAACAAAGCTAAACATAATTCTTGACTCATGCACTGCATTAACTTAATTATTGCTTTTTTTGCTGTCTAAAATTGCTAGGCTTAGGTAATGCAGATAAAGTATACCTAAATAAAGAAGAGCCAGATATTATGGGGAAAAATCAAAGACACGCATCACTGCTCAAAGCAAGCGCCTTGTCTCAGACATAAATTTCATGTTAATTGAGGTTTTGAGCTACTCAGCTGAAGCCAAGGTCTCAAAGTGGCTGGTGAAGTCAATCATTATAAAGCTTGTTAGTATGGCAGCCCTCTGGGTATTGTTTAACTGGAATCAAAACATACATATACAAAAACTCAGCAGTGTCTCTCTCATGGTGCATAAATCTATTCTGCATTCTGTTATTTGGCGTTTGATAGCAGTCAACTAAGTAGCAGAGAAAATGCTTGCATATACAATCAGATGGTTGTCTTGGATGAAGGGGAAAAAACCCAAAAGGTCAATAAATACTGTAATTCATTAAAAAATTTTTGAATGCAATAAGAACAGGTATGGCAGTTTCCTGAATGTAGAAATTCATGACATGATTCAATTATTTTGTCCAATAACGGTAAATTTGAAACATCTGGATACAACTAAATAAGGCTATGTGGGAATTGACCTTCATGAAGAACCTCTGTACTTATTATGGTGATGTTTGCATTTTGTAACTGGTCTCCAAATAGAGTTATAATTTAACAGAATAGGCAAAAAGCCCAATTTTTCTACAGTGTAGTTGGCATGAAAAGTCTGCCTGCTTTGGTTATAGTTGCTATGGAAGCATGCTTTCAAGCTGACAGTTTACAAATGTCTAATAAATGATAAACTACAACTTGGATTACCCACGGAGTTAATTTGGGTTGGTGGTTTGAAGCAACATAAAGATCATGACTGGTCAAATGTCCCCAGGATTTTAAACCAAGAAAACACCAATTTGTAATTTGAAGGTGTCAGATGATTAAAAAGTAAATCATAAATAAAGTTTTGTTTTAGGACTGAAGGAAAACCAAAGTGAGGAGCATATCTTCCATTCTCAGGAGATGTTAGAGAAACAAAAAAACAGAAGTTGGAAAGTAAAGTTGAAATACTGAAATGAGAAGATCTGTTAGGGGATGATGAAGAAAAAGTTCCCCCAGTATATAATTCTTCATAGATGAAACTATATATTTTTTCATAGAGGAGATTCAGCCATTTACATGCAAGATCTTCTATTCATTATCATTTCATATTGTAATGAATTGCACGGGCAATATTGTTGTAATTGTAAGAAGGACAACTTTGTGTATTACAAAGGACTTGAGCAACATGCCCAAAATAAGAAACACATTTGATATTCAGCTTAAGGAAAATCTGACAAAATGTCCACTTATACCTTATGAATTGAGCTGGAAAGTTGAAAAGATGCTTATGTTACAGTAACTAGTCCAATTAAATATAATTAAAATTATATTATTGTTCTATTCTCCTTGGTATATCATTCTATTGACAAGTACCTTATTTTTATTCCCAGAAAAGGTTATCTTTTGTAGTGGTCCCTCCCATGCTTGTAAGATTGATCTTGGGATTCTGTAGCATTTATTTTAGTGCCATTCCTTGAAGGATTTTGTTCACGTTTTATATGATAACTTTATTGAGATAATGTCAGGAATGAATTCACTGTGTATTAGTGCCGTATAGCTTTAAATAGAGTGGGGAGGCAAAGCTTGGTACTTGCAGTGGGAAAGCATATTGCATGGACCTAACAGCATAGGAAAAAATTAGTAGCACAGTAGGAATGCTTTCTACTGCTTTCCCATCTTGTCCTTCTTGATAATCTAGTGTTGCTAACTTTATTATTGTCCTGCATAATAAAGGGGTATGTACTGCACTTTTATATGTATGCATGTGTGCAACATCATTTTAATATTTGAAGCTACATTAATTCCATTGCACTCCATGAAATGGAGGAAGTAAGAAGCCCTCTGAATATGGTTTGGTGACCATTAACTACTAAACCATCTAGTTTTAACTAGCCTTCTAATTAGAATGTCACAGCGTACTTTGCCACAGCATTACCACAGATATTAAGGCAGCTACCCATTTTATGAGATAAAATTACTAAGAGAAGATTTTTTTCTGGTCACCTTAGTGCTGACCACTAGCAATTACTCCACTGTTTTCAAGTTGCAAAAAGATTACTTCCGAAAAATCATATCAGATGGATAAATCTGTACTTTTCTTGATATTCATTCTTTCCCTTCTTGAAAATAGCACATTTGCCTTCTTCTAGTCATCTGGCAGGGACGTGGTGGCTCAGTGTGTTAGGACGCTGAGCTTGTCGATCAGAAGATCGGCAGTTTGGCGGGTCAAATCCCGAGTGCCGCGTAACAGAGTGAGCGCCTGTTACTCGTCCCAGCTTCTGCCCACCTAGCAGTTCGAAAGCATGTAAAAATGCAAGTAGAAAAATAGGGACCACTACGGTGGGAAGGTAACAGCATTCCGTGCGCCTTTGGCGTCTAGTCATGCCGGCCACATGACCACGGAGACGTCCTCGGACAAGCGCTGGCTCTTTGGCTTTGAAACGGAGATGAGCACCGGCCCCTAGAGTCGGAAACGACTAGCACGCATGTGCGGGGGAACCTTTACCTTTACCTTTTAGTCATCTGGCACTTTACCTATGCTCCAGAATTTCTCAAAGTTAATACATAAAAAGTGCTCTAGGGTGCAGCAGTGTTAATAGCTACTTTTTTTACCATGTTTCTCTCTTTCTCAATCTTACTCTTTCAGTTGTTTATTCACAAACTCCTCACTAAGCATGTACTTTTTTATTCTTATTGGAACAATAAAAGGCTAAGTGAAACGAGTTAAGTAGCTTTGCAAAATGCCTGTTAGCATTTTGTGATCTTCATTAAGCACTTGGCATAGTGGTTTTTCTCCCTTTGTTTTATTTTGAACATATTTAGAGAAGCCATTTTTGTTATTCTTAACAACATCAATTGGAAGTTTGTCTTTCAACAAAACTTCATCCTAGTTTAATCCAGATTTTGAGAATCATTTTATCCACAGTATCACCGAGTTGTTTACTTGGATTTCAGAATAAAATTAAAATTGCTGGTCTGTAACATAAGATACACCATTCACTAAATTAATGGATACCTTTTCTGTATACTAACAATTCCTTCTCTTAACAGAAACCTTTCTCACATATAGAAGTGTACACATTCACACATACTTTCAGCAGGAAAAAATTGGAAAACCTAGGATGGAGATAGGATAAGAGTAAGAGGTAGCTTCACTGAAAAGGGAAGGAAAGAAAATGGGTAGGCAAAAACAGATGTGAATGAGCTACTTAGTAAAAAGCACTTAGAGAAGTAAAAGAAAAAGAATGAAGCCTTATGGACGTTATCACCAGGGTTAAAATTCACAGTAGAATTTATTTGAAGAACCACTTTAGGAAATGAACAAAATACCTTCTGAATATGCTGCATGGAAAGTCTGCATCTCTAGAAGGCTTTCACCTGACCTCTTTGGGATCCTTCCTGTGATGATTCTTTAGGTCTAGGAGAGATGGCTGTCTGAAAGATTTGGACAATTCCATTTAACTTACTTCATGTTTCCCTTTTTTTCTAACAGAAGAAAAATTCCTATGGCAGAAAGGAGACCAAAAGCAAGACCTTGAACGACTACAAATGATATAATATGACATTATCCACATCATAAAAGAACACACTGGTAGAGTGAAAGATGTGAAAACAGTCTAGATCAGTGATGGCAAAACTTTTAGAGACCGAGTGCCCAAACTGCAACCCAAAACCCACTTATATATCGTCAGGTGCCGGGTGGGTGTGGCTCATTGGGTGGGTGTAGCCCTTTGGGTGGGCCAAAGGTTTGCCACCACGGGTCTGGATTCTAAATATTTGGAAGGTAGTCAAGGACAACCACAGAAAATCTAAGAAACCATTGTGATATTTCTGAGAAAGAAACTTCAGATATATAGCTCTATAGTTCTGAGTGCATTTATAAATACGGTAACCTAATTTATTCCTCCATGAAATCATTCTCCCTTGTGTCAGGTTTTAATCACATGAGAGGAAAGAAAGGATAATGTCTGAAAAAAGGATTATGTCTCCATGTATCTTATCTGTTCATTTGTTTATCCATCCACGATCAATATTGCTAGAGAGTTTCTAATGATTCAGATAGATAATAGAATATTTAGATTATTATCTAGATGTTCTATTAGTAAGTACTCTACAAATAACTATTATTAAATTACCCCTGGGTATTCTCTGTGACATTATACACTTCTTACTTCCTTTGCAGTATTTCTGTTCTCTGTTCATACCATTCCATTGAATTCAAACAACTACTCTGCTCTGACTGAAACAATAAACTTGCCTTTAAAGTGAAACACTTGATATTCTAGCACAGAAAAAAGAGAAGAAACTTAGATATTCTCTTGCCACTTGTTCATGAACTCCATAAAACTAGTCAAGTATCACATACAGCAAATCAAAGCAAAGTCATAAACAATGAAATATTTAAATGTTGCACCATCTGTGTTAAAACAGCAGGGAATAGCATGAAATGGCATTTAGTCAAAAGAGCAAGTTGGTACAAATTAGATTCTCCTCTCTAAGTAAGCTGGAGTTGTCTGATGATGCCAGAGAGTAACTTGACCGGTTTAATGCAATTATTGCTAAACTTCATTAAACCGGTATAAAACCTGAAAGGGCAATTTAGTTTGGTGACTGCTTTATACTTGGGGAATTTCATTGCCAGTGAAATCAATACTTCTGATGGATTCTACCAATGTAAAAGAAAAGAATAAGATTGATCATGTAGTTGGGATGTGCAAGATCATTTGGAGTTGCCAAAGCAATTTGATGGATCAAACTGATGGACCGCTTTTTAAAAAATGTGATAAACTATTCTGGCTTTCCAAAGAATTTGAAAAATAATGTCGCAAATTTGTTTCATTTTGTTTCATTTTGCATATATAACCTAGAGCAGAGTTCCCCAACCTTTCTGGGTTGGCAGTCTGGAAGGAGGGGAGGGTGGAAAGAGGAGATGGTTTTTTGGGGGGCAGGCATGTGCGCACACACAAGCACCTGTTTGCCACATGAGAGGCCGAGAGCACCCATGATGCTAGTGCGAGTGAGACCCTGAGTGCTTGCACGAGTGGGGCCCCCAGCATTTGTAATGCTCACGTGAATGGGGCCCTGAGCGCCCACAACACTTGCACGAGTGGGGCCTCAAATGCCTGCAGCGTTCACATGAGTGGGGCCCTGACTGCCTGTGATGCTTGCATGAGTGAGGCTCTGTGATTACACATATGTTCGTGCACCAGCCAGCCACTCACATGGCCTAGTTGCGAATATACCACATACCGGTAGTGGGCTGCGGCCCACAGGTTGGGACCCCTGATCTAGAGTATCTATATTATAATATACTAGATATTTGACAGAGGGGCCTGGTGGCCTAGTGGTGAAGATGCTTGCCTCCCATTTGGAAGGTTGAGAGTTCAATCCTAGGTAGCAGCAGATGTTTCTCAAGGCACAAAGAGAAAATGCCTCTTGCAAACTCCACTTAGATGTGAGGAAAGGCATCTGGCCAATAAACACTCGGCTCCATTCAGTCTCCCAGACTTTACCCTGAATTAAGGGATTACAGGGTTGTAAAAAGAAAAAAAACTAGATATTTGATAGTGCTAATATGCAAACATATCAGCACCAGGCAGCGTAGAGTCTATACATTCATTCATTTATCAGTAACAAAGTACTGTAAAATAAGGTGATCATAGTACAATTGCAATAACCAGGATTTGACAGCTGTGGAGATGCTTGTTCCTGATGAAAGCAGATAAATAGCTTGTCCCAGGACCCTTATAAAGTTCTATTTTTGTAATTACAGAAATATGGAGGAATCTCAATTCTGGTGCTGGGGAAACTGCAAGGACAAGATACCATGTATAGTTAACTATAAGGCAAGCAGGTGAGATCACATATGATAATTCCACCTTTTATGCATTACAACCTCAAGAATGACACCAGAATCCTTCTCTCCAATCCAGCAATGCTATTAGGGCACAATTGAATGGCTGTGCAGCCTGAAAAGTCTCCAAACTGGTTATCATACATGTTTTTGATAAAGTTTTATCCTCTGTAGATGGCTCCTTTTTTCTCTTCTTCTCCCTGCCCTTACTCTTTGTCTCTGGAAGGGAATGGGAGAAATAGAGATTTTTATCAACACCTTCCCTCCTAAAGCAACATCAGAGATTTGGTTTCTGTTTTGATTGTCTCAGTAAGCTTGTGGTTCCTACATCTTTTTTTTTTGGCTAATCAGGCATAGTTATAATTATCTTTTAAGAACTCTTTTAGTGTATTAATTTTTCCTGTCCCCCCCTTAATCAAACACCAGTCCTCCCATACTAAAGAGCAGCATTTATCTTAGGTCTAAGAAACAGGTTGATATTGGAAGTATATTTATCTGAATGGAAATATTTTATCAGGATCAGCCCAAACAATTTTGCTGGCTGAAAGCAGTACAAAAAGTTTGCTCAGGCGAGCAAATGAATTAATAGTACAGGTAGTCCTTGGCTTACAACCACAATAGAGGTCAAGATTTCTGTTGCTAAATCAGACAGTTGTTAAGTGAATTTCCTCACCTTTTAGGACCTTTCTCATCGTAGTTGTTAAGTGAATCACTACAGTACTCAAGTTAGTATCACAAGTGAATCTGGCTTCCCCATTGACGTTGCTCGTCAGAAGGGTGCCAAAAGTGATCACATGACCCTGGGACACTGCAGCTGTCATAAATATGAGTCAATTGCCAAGCTCCTGAATTTTAAGCATATGACCATGGGGTGCTGCAACAGTTGTAATTGTGAAAAACAGCCAAAAGTCACTTTTTAAAGTGGTGTTGTAACTTCAAATGGTAATTAAATGAATTGTTGTAAGTCAAGAACTACCTGTATAGGACACATTCTCCATGCACATCAGGAAAGGTAGTTTAGGTTTGATGGTTGGTATGCCTGTAATACATACTGTAGGGCAAGCTGTGAAATCTGGTTCATATGTCAGTTGAGAAGATCCTTCTGTGCCTTAAATTGAATATTTACTGTACAGTTGTCCTCCCAGTGGCACTCTGTGGGTCAGAATGCTGGCTAACAACAAAGAGACATCAACACACATTGGACACAATCAGAATGCAAATGATCAGATGGTCATGGGGGTCATGTAGCTAGATCATATTATGAACAAAGACATCCAGAAGACCTTCAAAGTTGCCCCAATTCCAGACAAAATGAGAGAAGTGAGGCTGTGATGGTATGGACATATGGTCAGGGATGATGTGGATTCCATTGTGAGATGGGCACTTGCAGTCAGCCTAGATGGCTGATTGCCCCAATCGAAAAAATGATGGAGGGACTGCCTACCTGAAGTCATGCGAGCTGTAAGTGTATGCCTCACTGATGCTGCAGACTGGATGAAGTGTGGGCGAAATGTAAAACTGTGGATCTTGTGATATGATGGGAATAATGCAAAGAAAAACAACAACAAAGAAGATAATCAGTTGAAAAAGCTGCTATAACTAATGATTCATAGGGATGATGATATTGATGATGATCAGGGTCTGGGTTCATACATGTTGCATTAAACCACACCGTGGCTTGTTTAGGTTAATACAGTGTGTGAAGTCAAAGTATTGTGCCATATTCACCAACCACAGTCAAACAAGTTGGTATAAAGAAATGAGTGATCTTGGTTTGTCTTCACTCCGGTGTTGCTGTTGGATTATTTTAGACTCTAGATTTAATGACTTTTTGATTGGGCCTCTTTTTAGGTCCATGATCTCACTGATAGAATTACCATGTAGTGAATGTGTGAGGAGTTTACCCTAACATTTTAAGCCAAATGAACCACCAGATTATTCATTGATTAATCCGTGATCCTGAAATAAAAAAGCACCTGAGTTAAGTCTGAGTTAAGGAAAACTTCTTAGCACAAGAAATGCCTTTCCTTTTCACATTTTTAGACTTTTTAATTTATATCACACTGTGGTGATGTGTCTTTCTTGTCCTTCCCCTCCTGTTTTGGCAATGCTAAACATAAATGGTGAGGAAGCTGACCCTTTTATTAGGCTTTTCAGATCACTGGACTCATCTGAAGTTGGTATATTTCCCAGGCTTAACCTGTAATAATATGTTAAATATACAGTATCAAAATGTCTACATCTTTCCAATTTACAGCACTTCAATATCATATTTCTGACAATTATGGAAAGCCATAGGACTAGACCTGCGCACAGATGGTGTAAACTGGCATGGTGCCACTGACTGACATGATTTGCATAAGCTGACCTCGTTCATAATTACAAGTTGTCATAGACAAGTCTCAGAGGTTTAGAGGTTGGTGTGACAGACTAGAATATGATTGAACTTTGTCTTGAATTACATTGGTACCATATGCTGCTTAGCAATGAAACCCTGCGTTTGAAGTGCTCTTGTTCAAAATGGACAGAAAATCAAGTCTATTATGCATCTTGCATTTTAGGAATGAACATCTCTCCCTTTGGCTTTTTTTAGCACACATTTTTTTCATATCTATTTCTGGCTAACTTGGTAAATCTGCTTGTTAAAGTGCTAATGATAAAACAATTAAATAGGACTATGAATTAAGTGATATTATGATCATTATTAATTGGATTGATATCTTGCCTTTCACAAGTAAAAGAGCATTTCCAGTGGCTAAGAATAAAGAATAAATATAGAACAGATTAACTAAAAATAATATAAACATAATATCCTTACAAATGTAACACTGCAAAATTGTTATCATAAAGCATTAAAAGTCATTAAAAAGTGCAAAAGGCTAAGTAATCGTTATGGATTACAAAAATTCCCAAGGTAAAAGCAAATTAACCATCCTATTTAAATTTCAGGATGTGTGTGTTCTAGTAATTGTAGCTCCAGTTTCACTCACTCTGGTGAGCAGTGTTATTTACCACACAGGGTGCTGAATCAAACTTATCCAAATGAGTTGTTGGAACTAACAGGGTCTTGTAGGCAGGAGACATCTGCCAAGGCAGAAATAGCACTAAGTGAATGAGATAGACTAATATCTATATATCATCCAGACACTTGTTTGTGCAGTTTAATAGACCTTCCTTGCAAATAATGAAAGCCATAAAATTAATCTTAGAAAGCTGACAAAGTTCAAGCATGAAAATTATAATTTAACCTATACCTTTCCAGAACACAAAGAGCATATATGTAACTATATGTAACTAAGAGCCTTGGTGGAGCAGTGGGCTAATGCCTCCTTAAGTAACACCAGCTGCCTGCAATTAGTGCAGGTTCGCATCCCACCAGGCTCAAGGTTGACTCAGCCTTCCATCCTTCCCAGGTAGGTAAAATGAGGACCCAGATTGTTGGGGGCAATAAGCTGACTTTGTAATAATGCCGCTTGGGAGGGGTGTGAAAGCCCTAATAAGCAGGCATATACATAGAATGAAGGCTACTGCTAAGCTTGTAAGCCGCCCTGAGTCTTCAGAGAAGGGCGGGATATAAATGGAATTAAAAAAAAAACTATAAAAGAAAGAGCCACATTCATAGTGGAATAGAATCTGAAATGGCATTTTTAGAGAAGACTTCCCAAACCATCCCATATTATGTTGGATATTGATACAGTATGAGTGTCCAAATACAGTTTTTGTTTAACAGTGAAATTTAACAGAAGTCAAGTCTTGATGAAATATATTAATTCTTATAATAGTCCTCCATTTAGGACCACAGTTGGCCCTGGAAGTCAATGTGGTTATATTTTACAACAATTTTTATGGTGGTCATTAAGCAAATCATATGGTCACTAAGTGAATCCAGCTTTCCTAATGGGTGTTGACCAGCAAAAAAGGTCAGAAATTGTGAGCACCAGATTACACAATGCTAACTTCTTCATAGCAAGTAATATGAACTTATGCACCAGTGAGCAATAATGGGATTATAGCAGTAAAAGGAGAAAATTGAGTGAATGGTAATGTGGAAAAATGTCCAGTAGTTCTAGCGATCCTGAACATAACTGTCATAAATAATTACAATGTGATTGTTTTGAAAGAAGTAATCTGAAAATGATGTATTATAAATGTGTATATTGAAAAAAATCTAAAATTTTCAATGCCCTTCCATTTTTATATTGTGTTGGTCTTTACCTTGGTTCTTTGGAAATTTATTTATTTATTATTTATTATTTGGATTTATATACCGCCCATTTCCCGAAGGACTCAGGGCGGTTTACAGGGCAATTAAAACAATACAATGCCCTGGAAAACAATTATAGGGAGCACTGAAAACTAACCTTCAATATTATTTTCTTTGTTAGGCAGCTCAGTTGTGGGTTGTTTTTTTTTTGGAAACAGCAAAAGCTTTTTTGAGTTTATTGGTCTGAAATCTAATGTAATAATTTTAGGTGCACTGGATTAAAGCAAAAAGTAAAGAAGCTGTTAGAGACTGACACGATCAAAATAGAGTGGCCAGTAATTACGTATATGATTGAGTGCATAACTGCGAAAATGTAATTAATGACACATACTTGAATGCATGAAGCTACTTCATCCTCCAGCTACTCCAGCCCTCGCTCATTTTTAAAACTTTACAATAATCCAGTAGCACATAAGAAAAACCTATATTCTGCATGTGAAATATCATGTTGTGTTCTTTGCAGTAAGTCAGTGGTGAAAAACAAGCCCACTTTCTCAAAGCAACTGGTGATAATTTGAAAACATAGAAAGAAATCAATACTCAGGACAGCCTTTGTTGTAACAACAATTAACTTTGATTTTTCTTAACTTGGCTCAGTGAAGAAGTTTTAACAGATGCAGTGGGTAGATAAACAGACACACTGAAATCACTTTCATCATCTAAAATCACTTTCGTCAGCTAGTATAAACAAATGATCAAAACTGCAAGACAACATGGTCATCCCCCCCTTTTTAAAAAAAAAACTTCTTTGCTGTTCATCATTAACCTGCTGGGGCAACAAAATGGGCTATTGGTAAGTGCCACTGCCTTGCCTTCTCTAATCTAGTGTCTTCTGAATATGTCACGTTAACCCTTCTAGTTAGGATGTCCTATACTTACCCAAAGTCTTGTATGTGAGATGGGCAACTACTGTATATATATATATATAGGTAAAAGAAGATTTTTATTGACAATACAATACAGCTTACATTGGGCAGGATTGTTAATGTCTTGAACTGGATGCCTGTAATCAAAAAGGAAAACCTTTTGGGACATTTCTATGATTTATATTTCTATCAATAGTTTGGCTTGGGAGAGAGCACAGTAGATCAAAAAATAGCAATTATAATAATAAGTTGGAATCAAAACTCATATATATTTCTGATTAAACACTCACATGTTTAGATGTTTGTGCATGCAAACACAAAACAAACATCCAGGTGACATAAGAGATCCCTGTTCCTCTTTTTTTTGGCAGAATTCTTTTTCTGCAATTTCTGTTTGCAATAGGCACAGTGCGAAGTTTGTCCCTTTGCATATTTGGTAGAGAGAATGGTGGTTGGTTTTCCTTAGGGTCATGAGGGCAAAGAATCTAGCACAGACTATATGTCAAGGCTAGGATCAGTAACTGTTCTGTGGAGCTAAGGAAAGTATTTACCAGGCTTAGGGACCTGTTATTGATTTATCTCAGATGAAAATGCTCATTGAGATGTTTCTCAATGAGTCTTCTGCAACCTAGAGCAGATGGCATGATGGAAGAAACACAGGAAAAGTTCTCTCAAAATAAGAGCCTTTCCAAAGGATTTAACCCACTAATTAGACAACTGGCTAAGTCAGTTTCTGGACCAGTATTCATATAGTGAAATATACATTGATACATTGTCAAAGGTGATCATGAATTGACTAATGTCATAGATTTGTTTGAAATCCTGTCTTGTCATTGTAATGATTCCTGTCTTGTGAGCACTTTTTGCTAGTGTTGCTAAAACAGTGAATTCTACAATCTATGCTGAGGAAAATATGACTGCATTATCTCATGAATGTATTTGTTCATCTACCTTGCTTTTGATTCCTTTATTGGAAATGAATAGAAAAAGTAAAGTCTTGCTGTTCTTAGCCTGTGCAATGGTACTGTGAAGCTCCTTACTGAGAGAGAACATATTCCTGAGACTGTTTTCTGTTCCCTTTTCAAAAAGTGACAGTTTATTTGATCTAAATTCTAGACTAGGATCCTGTATAGAATTGGGTACTAATATGTCCTGCTGAAATCAAAAGGACATCTGGATGAACAACAATGTGAGAATTTGTGACAGTGTTTGGCTTTCTTGCTGGTAAAATTATGGAATAATAAATGACAGTGAATAAACTAGAAATCAAAGATGGACGGAACAATCCTTCATATCAGTGGGGAAGAGCAGTTGGTGGCTTTTTTCCCCCTTTTTTCTATTCCGTTCCTGTTAATTTTTCTTCTTCCCCTGTTTATTTCTGACAGAAAAGACAGATCTGCCAGTAGATCAAAAAAGGAGATGGGAAAAAAGACAGGCCAAAGAAGAGGCAAGTTACCCAATAAATAAACTATTATCAATAGGGAGATAGCCACACTACTTGTACAAAGGTAGAGAAAGCTGTTGATAATCCCACAACAATTTTCAATCTACTGAATTCAACAGGATATATTCTCATTGGATTTGGATTTAGCACATATTCATTTCAAGCAACCAGATGCCAATTCAGCTGGCCATTGGCCATTCTGCTTATTTAGAAGCAAGTTATTCTTACATAAATATCCTTGCATGAAATTCAGTTTGATCAGGTTCAAGTAGGGATAGATGAAACAACTCCTGGAATGATTTAGAATCATGTACTTATTATTCCCATTAATATAATCATTTAATCTGTTTGTATTTCATATGTTTAGATTTATGATTATGAGAATCTTAAACACAAATAATTCATAATCATGTGTTTTCAATCTTAATTACCACAATTTCTCAATTACATTAATCAAATACTAGCTAGTCATGTCATTTCTATTTGAAAGGGGCCTTTTTTATTCTTATTTCAATAATTTATATCTCCTTAAATTAGTATAATGAAATTTTGCACTGCTAATTAGGGATTGGCTTCTCCAGATTTGTTTTTCTAATATTTGGATACATTCACTATTCGTTTTGATTATGATGATGGTGATGATGCTGATATATTCATTGATCATCTTTGTGTAGTTTCTGATGGATTAGTTGAAACAACTGTTCATTAATTGATTAACCAGTGGAACAACCTGTCTCCAGAAGCCGTGAATGCTCCAACACTGGAAGTTTTTAAGAAGAGACTGGACAGCTATTTGTCCGAAATGGTATAGGGTTTCCTGCCTGAACAGGGGTTTGGACTAGATGACCTCCAAGGTCCCTTCCAACTTTTTATTATTATTATTATTATTATTATTATTATTATTATTATTATTATTATTATTATTATTATTATTATTATTATTATTATTATTATTATTATCAAAGAGTTTAAAGTAGCAATCTTTACTTAAATATGCTTATTTAGCATGTATAAACCAAAACATTGAAGATGTGTTTTCAAAGAGCTGTTAGGCAAATATTTCTCTTGTACAATGTAGTAAGAGATATTTTTATAAAACTAAATTTTCTATGGTCCAATTTATCCATTTTTTCATGAGATTTTTGCTCTGGAATTGTCCCTACTACTTCATCTTTATTCACATTCCATTTTCTTTAGTTTCTCATGTCTCATTTTCAGTTTTGATGACATGCTTTCTTTCCTTCTTCCCCAAAGCTATGTCATTTGTAGATAATAAATCTGGCAACAGGACCATGTTATTTTTTTTGTGACCGTTTCCTAATTAACCGTGTCTATTGGTATCCAACCCCTGTGCTGCAGAGAAGCAAAGAGAAGATGGCTTTTGTGCCTTGCTGGTGACCTCATTGTCCATGAGATCTTTGGCAGAGATAGACAATACACCATGCTTCTTAAGTGCCGTACAAAGTAGGATATGAGTAGCTGCAGCAATCTGTCTCTTTTCTTTTCTTATCCTTTTGAGTTCTTTATTGCTCTCCCTGCTGTAAACAGTGAGCTGTGGTTATAATTAGAGCAGTCTGAAAGCTTTCTGAAGAATCCCAACAAGTTTGTTAGTCTTAAGTAAAGTTTGTTAAAATCAGAATTAAATAACCTAAATGTTAAAAGGCAATTAAAATGTAATTAAAATGAAGTGTAGCTTGGGATTCTGACAATGTGTTAAAAAGTTTTTATTCTTAAATGGAAGTTGTAGCACTGGACTTTTTCATGACTATGTTGGAGAAAAGGGAAACAACCTGCATGGTTCTTTCTGTTAATACTGGCGCATGCAATATGTGTGTGCCAGTTGTAAAAATTGCATTTTTATGCTGTAGTTCTTCAAGACCTTCTGAAAAGCCTGAGCAAGGTTCATCGTGTTTAGGACAGGGCTCCAGATTCTGGGGCCTGGACTCTGCCCCTCCCTCCAGTTTATTTTTTTAGTCTTGCCAGCATAAAATGTTGCTCCCTGCTTTCTTACAGGATTTTTATGTGAGCATCTGGCAGAAGAAATAGTCCTTGGTGGGATATCTTTCACAAGACCATCAAAGAAACTAATCGATGGGCGTCTTTCCTTTCTCCCATGCTTTTTTTTAATTAACAAAAAGACAAAGAATACCCTGTTAGATTTGTTTCTGTTTGCTATAGAAAGGGACATAAGATGGGTTGGTAATAAGCCTTTAAGATTGTTAGATGGTTGCCAATGAACTTGTATAGATAGCCAGTGCCAAATTATGTGAATAGGTAGCTATTAATTGTAAATAAAATCAGTATTTATTTCTACAGAGTAACTAGAATAATTATGATAGAATGTGTTCATTTATGGCTGAATACATACATGGAATAAAGCAAGCATCCAAATGTTATGCGGCTGAATTATTGGTTATTGCAGAATATTTAACCTGAACTATAATTAAATATTACACAAAACCACTCAGACTTTGTATATAGAATGTTTGTTGTTAGTTGCAAGTCGTGTCTGACCCATCGCGACCCCATGAACAATGTTCCTCCAGGCCTTCCTGTTCTCTACCATCTTCTGGAGTCCATTTAGGCTCATGCCTACTGCTTCAGTGACTCCATCAAGCCACCTCATTCTCTGTCGTCCCCTTCTTCTCTTGCCCTTAACCTTTCCCAGCATTAGGCTCTTCTCCAGTTAGTCCTTCCTTCTCATTAGGTGGCTAAAGTATTGGCCTTCTAAAGAGCAGTCAGGGTTGATCTCCTCTAGGACTGACCGGTTTGATCAACTTGCAGTCCAAGGGACTCGCAGGAGTGTTCTCCAGCACCATAGTTCAAAGACTTCAACTCTTTGGTGCTCAGCCTTTCTTATGGTCCAACTTTCACTGCTATACATTGCAACTGGGAAGACCATAGCCTTGACTATACACACTTGTGCTGTCTGCGGTGATCTTGGAGCCCAGGAAAATAAAATCTGTCACTACCTCCATTTCTTCCCCATCTATTTGCCGGACTCCTTTCCCAATTTTGAACCAATCAGTGGTTCCATGTCCAGTTCTCACTGTTGCTTCTTGACCTGCATATAGGTTTCTCAAGACAAATAAGATGGTCTGGTACTCCCATCTCTTTAAGAACTTGCCACAGTTTGTTGTGATCCACATGATTAAAGGCCTTATCATAGTCAATGAAGCAGAAGTAGATGTTTTTCTGGAACTCTCTAGCTGTTGTGATTCAGGGTCAGCCTGTGGGTTCGGCAGTTGGGTCGGACGACTCAGAGGAGGAGGAGGGGGGTGTTGAAGAGCTTGCTGATGATGGCCTTGAGGCTCCGCAGAGCCCTCAGCCGGGCCCCTCCCACCTGGTCATGACGGAGACCCAGCTGTGTGAGCCTGACAGCGTGGATGAAGATGACCCACAGCTAGCCCTGTTCAAGGACGCCCGACGCAGGAGGCAGTCAATCAGGAGTAAACAGAGGAAGGCAATGGGGCACCTCGGAAGGAGGCAGAGAGAGGCCATGCCCTGAACTGTATTTAAGGGGAATGTGTGGGAGGGCTGGTTTGCTGAAGGCAACCGCTTGGATAGTTCCTGTTTCATAGCTCCTGTTTCATGGTTGGTGTCTTGTCTTGCTCTGTTTTATGTTAATAAATTTGGCAGGCTTTATTCCAGCCTCTTGCCGTTTGTAAAGGGGTTGTCCCTGCTTTTGCTGCAGGGCCGGTAGCAGGCTGGTACAGAACACTAGCTTTCTCCATGATCCAGCGTATGTTGGCAATTTGATCTCTAGTTCCTCTGCCTCTTCAAAATCCTGCCTGTACTTCTGGTAGTTCTCGATCCACATACTGCTGGAGTCTAGCTTGTAGGATTTTAAGCATAACTTTACTAGCATGTGAAATGAGTGCAATGGTGCGATAATTTGAACATTCTTTGGCACTGCCTTTCTTTGGAATTGGAATGTAAACTGATCTTTTCCAGTCCTGTGGCCACTGTTGCATTTTACAAATTTGCTGGCAAATTGAGTGTAGCACTTTTACTGCATCGTCTTTTAAGATTTTGAATAGCTCAGCTGGAATACTGTCACCTCCACTAGCTTTGTTGTTGCTCAGCTTTTCTAAGGCCCATTTCACTTCACATTCTAGGATGTCTGGCTCGAGGTCAGTGACCACTTCATCATGGTTATCAGGGATGTTAAGCTCGTTCTTGTATAGTACTTCTATGTAATTTTGCCACCTCTTCTTAATCTCTTCTGCCTCTGTTAGGTCCCTGCCATTTTGGTCCTTTATCATGCCCATCTTTGCATGAAACGTTCCCTTCATCTCTCCAATTTTCTTGAAGAGGTCTCTGGTCCTCCCTATTCTATTGCTTTCTATTTCTCTGCACTGTTCATTTAAAAATGCATTCTTATCTCTTGTAGCTATTCTCTGGAATTCTGCATTCAATTCGGTGTATCTTTCTTTTTCTCCCTTGCCTTTCACTTCCCTCCTGTCCTCAGCTATTTGCAAAGCTTCCTCAGACAGCCATTTTGCTTTCTTGCATTTCTTTTTCTTTGGGATGGCTTTAGTTGTTACTTCTTGTACAATGTTGCAAACCTCCGTCCATAGTACTTCAGGTACTCTGTCTATCAGATCTAATTCCTTAAATCTATTTGTCACCTCTACTGTATATTCGTCAGAGATATGATTTAGTTCATACCAGAGTGGCCTATTGCTTTTCCCTACTTTCTTCAGTTTAAGCCTAAATTTTGCAATGAGAAGCTCTTGGTCTGAGCCACAGTCAGCTCCTGGTCTTGTTTTTACTGACTGTATAGAGCTTCTCCATCTTTGGCTGCAGAGCACATAGTCAATCTGATTTCTGTGTTGACCGTCTGGTGATGTCCATGTGTAGAGCCGTCTCTTGGGTTGTTGGAAAAGAGTGTTTGCTATGACCATCGTATTCTCTTGACAAAATTCTATCAGCCTATGCCCTGCTTCATTTTGTACTCCAAGGCCAAATTTACCTGTTATTCGGGTTATCTTTTGGCTTCCTACTTTAGCATTCCATCCCCCATGATGATAAGGACATCATTTTTTGGTGTTAGTTCTATAAGGTGCTGTAGGGCTTCATAGAACCAGTCAATTTTATCCTCTTCAGCACCGGTGGTTGGGGCATAGACCTGGACTACTGTGATATTGAATGGTTTGCCTTGGATTTGAACTGAGATCATTCTGTCATTTTGGGGATTGTATCCCAGTATTGCTTTTCCTACTCTTTTAGTGACTATGAAGGCTACTCCATTTCTTCTGAGGGATTCTTGCCCGCAGTAGTATACCTGATGGTCATCTGAATTAAATTCACCCCTTCTTGTCCATTTTAGTTCACTGATTCCTAAGATGTCAGTGTTCAGTCTTGTCATCTCTTGTTTGAGCACGTCCAGCTTTCCTTGATTCATGGATATTACATTCCAGGTTCCTATGGATAAAAAATCTTTACAACATCGAACTTTCCTTTTACCACCAGATACATCCACAGCTGAGCATCCTTTCACTTTGGCCCAGTCACTTCATTCTTTCTGGCGCTACTAGTAGTCCTCTGCTTTTCCCCAGTAGGATATTGGATGCTTTCTGACCTGAGGGGCTCATCTTCCAGCATCATATCTTGTTTCATTTTGGTACTGTCCATGGGGTTTTCATAGCAAAGATACTGGAGTGGGTTGCCATTTCCTTTTCCAGTGGATCACGTTTTGTCAGAACTCTCTGCTATGACCTGTCTGTCTTGGGTGGCCCTGCACGGCATAGCTCATACGTTCGTTGAATTACGCAAGCCCCTTCACCACAACAAGGCAGTAATCCATGAAGGGGATATAGAATGTTAGTTTTTGCTTAATAAAAGGATGCACAAAATAATTTGTGGTTCAAAGGATTGCATTATAATTTAGATAGTTTCTGTTTCCAATTTGTACTTCTAATCCTGTTGGCTATATGCCTTTTAAAGACTAAACATATGGCAGTACATCTCCCTGAGTTTTTCAAAATAGCAATCAGAAGGCAAAGTGGAAGGTAATGCCAATTTTAACATATTGTCAAATTACCTCATTTTGAAGACTTTCTTGGGATTTTCAGCTTTCAGCTCTGCTAAATGCTCTGTCTGTTTGAATATAAATCATGATCCCTGATCATTTCAAACTGATTTTTATCAGCTGAAAGTTTTCAGGGAAATCATTTGCTGCATATTTGCCATTGTTGACCAAACCAACACACTGTTGACTGCATAGTGAAAAGATGGAAAAATGGTATCTAATGGTACAGGTCTGGTAAATAGATATCAATATATCAAGGAGACTCACCGTTCTACAGTAGTTAAGGTAAGGAGATTAAGGTTTAAGACACTTGTCTTAAGGTTTAAGACACCTCACCCCCAATAGATTGGTTGTACAAAACCCCAGCATATTGAATTTTCCATATAAGGGGCAAAGAAACTTTATTTAGAAATAAGTTTTTGAGTCTCATATTTACAAGTTTACAAGTTGCTCTTAAAGCTAGAGAATGCCATTCTCTTGTTTTTGCTATGAACTTAGTCACAATTCTTGGTTTCATGATAAACCTACATAGTCTTTTTTTACTATTCTTTTTTACTGAATCTGAACACCAGTAGATACCAAATGTTCTTATATTTCTTGGTAAAGCTTTCATTGCATCATGGCATTTTACTGCAAGACAATATTTCATTTCTTAAATAATTTCTGGCCCGCCACCATGCTATTAATTAGAAATGGAAGCTTGACTTTTTAGCATTTAACCAAACACAATTCACTCCCACAAACCCTAATACAGCTATTTCCTTTTCTGTAAATAGTTAATAGGATTTGATTAGAACCTATTAATCATGAGAATGATTTATATCTTGGTGCCCTAAATTTAAACTATGATTCAATGAGTCACAGGACATGGCACATAAATGATATTGGTTTTGCAGTAGACAAATGTACCTTTCAATATTTCGATTAATTTATTTTAAATGTTTCAGTTATGCTTCTTAGGCCATGTTTGCTAAGTGCTTTGAATGCAAGATAAATTCTGGCATCATGAAGGAGGGATGTAACTATTATAGCTATTTTCAAGATGTATTTTTACACTTCCTTTCCCCAAGTAGTCTTGACTGTTTATACTGGATGAAAGTCAACTGCTAATTAAAACATCCAAGAAGATGTCTCTCTAACACCAAACAGTTAGATCTGCCAAATAACAGAGAGAGCCTTTTGACTTCTCTGGGTGATTTGTTTGCTTGTTACAGCTATTGTGAAGCAGCACAAAAAACAATCACTTGTAGCAGAAAGTGTAGTTTTATCTTTGATAATAATCTGAGCAATGATCGATCAATTTAATGGAAAATTAAACATCTTGTATATTAGAGCTTGAGATACAGAAAAGAATTGTGATTAAGATTGATTGGATTTAGTTTGGTTCATGCTAAGCCATATTATAGTTTGTTTAATCCTGATTAATGTGTTGTGTAAAACCAGACCCCATAGTTTATGAATCACAGTTTAGGGCAATGTTGTCCAACCTCGGCAACTTTAAGATTTGTGGATTTCAACTCCCAGAATTCCCCAGCCAGCTGTGCTCTGTGAGTTAAAGACACAAGTCTTAAAGTTGCTGAGGTTGGACACCCCTAGTTTAGGGCATCCTATGAATTTGAAATATTGAGATTTATTCATCAAACTATGGTAAGACAGTACTGTAGCATGATATCTGTACTCTTAGGAAGTACACTATTTTTTTTTAAAAAAAACTGATATTGTTTTATAATCCTTAATAAATGTATGAGGTCAGTCTCTTAAATTTCAATGTACGGTAGAACATTTGGAAAGGAATTCCCTCTTTCACCCCGCTTTGCTGAAAACAAAGCCAAAGCAAACGAAAAGTAGGTTGACTAAAATAAAGATGGTGTTCATAGCATCCCCTTTTCCACTTTTGTAAGGTTTGTTTTACATCTTTCTTGAAATGGGAGAATGATCAGTTTGGGGGAAAAAATCTCCAATTTTCTTGCAAAAAATTTCCATAATCTTATTTTATGGAATGAAGTTTGCACAATGAAATTTAGATGTCCCTGTAAAGGTGAAATAACAGGGTTTTTTTCCAGTGTCAGTATCCTTTAAAGCTAATTCTATATAAGAGGTTCTGAAATTACTACAATCCTATTCAGGGCTCACTTCCTGGATGAAAATTTGTTCCAGGTCAAAAAACAATTCAATAAGATAACTTTTATAAGCACCCACTTATTTCTTTCCCTCCCACTCCAAGAATCTGTTAAACTCTTATTTTTATTGCTTATTAATCTCTTGACCTTTTTTGAGTATAAAATATTGATTGCATTGTGCAAGGAAAATCAACATGGAAGTAGCATTTTTATCTCTCCCAAAGAATAAAGCACTGAACACTCTCAGGCTGTAAATGGATTTAGCCCCCTGTCTAGGAGCAAGAAGGAACACATTATTTTAACACTATGTAATGGGAGAATAAAATGTTGCCTTCAAAATGAGTTAAGGGGAAGATCATCAAGGTCCAACAATGGTGATTTTAAAAGCTTGAATAGAGATATTCAGACTAAATATTAACATCTTATCTGTTAACTTCAGTGTAACCTGGGCACATTGAATAATAAATGTCCTAGGCTGCTAAAGAGCTGTGAATGAAATACATCTCTTGGGAGCTGAAACATAGGGAGTATCCTGATTTCTTTTTAACAGCACCTAACTTACAAATAGTCCTCAGTTTACGACCACAACTGGAATACTGGAATACTCATTGTAAGTTGGTGTGATCATTAAGCAGGCATATATTACACACAACACCTTTTTTGTGCAGAGAAACAAAATCACTAAACTTAATTAGCACACAGACAAATAAAACTAGTATTCAAATGTATTATTATTTGGGTAAATCTAGTTACCTTCATAGGAAGTGATTCTGGGCAGCATACAATAATCAGTTTCCTTCAAAGTAAAAATCTTCTGTTTCTTTTCCTGGTCCTTCACAGTTTCTTGGGATAATTTCCATTGTCTGCAAAAGGTGTTTGGGAAGATTGTATTCTGCTTGTTTTCACAAATCAGGCACAGTAACTGCTTGCTATCATTTGTATTCCCAGAAGAGGCACACTAACTTCTTGTTCCATTTCCATAGACATCTCTATTTGTCTTAAAAATATTCCTATTTTCTAAATCCAGCATTGGGAAATGTGTGATAGAACACATACCTGTTGTGTAATAGAATATACGTCCTTCTTAATGTTGATTGTAACTCAGCAGTGACTATCTTGCTGTCTGAGCTTTCATTATGGTGAAGTATGTTTAGTATTATTAATACTCATAAAAATATTCAAATCTACAACCAATGTTTTATATAGACAAAAGTTAGTTGTAGCTTATTGCAAAGAATGCCGTCCATCTGAAGTGTTAGTAATGTGTCAATGCGATTTGATATTTATTTATTCATTAAATGTTTATGCCATTCATCTCTCTAGAAGGTGACTCATGGCTGCTATATAGGTATAATCAGAAGTAAGTTTATTTCAGTAAGATCAGTTTACAGATTTGATATGAAATTACAGTACTGAAGCTGGGAGGTGATAGGCTTTTGTGCCCCTGTGTCACACTTATTTATATACTCCTATATGTCCATTCAAGGGACGTGGTGGCTCAGTGGGTTAGGATGCTGAGCTTGTCGATCAGAAGGTCGGCAGTTTGGCAGGTCAAATCCCGAGTGCCGCGTAACAGAGTGAGCGCCTGTTACTCGTCTCAGCTTCTGCCAACCTAGCAGTTCGAAAGCACGTAAAAATGCAAATAGAAAAATAGGGACCACTACGGTGGGAAGGTAACAGCGTTCCATGCGCCTTTGGCGTCTAGTCATGCCGGCCACATGACCACGGAGACGTCCTCGGACAAGTGCTGGCTCTTCGGCTTTGAAACGGAGATGAGCACCGGCCCCTAGAGTTGGAAACAACTAGCATGCATGTGCGGGGGAACCTTTACCTATATGTCCATTCACATAAATAGCAGGTCCATAGGAATCTGGCAGAAATTCTGAACCAAATTTTTGTGTTACCCCAGTCATGTAGATGAAACTGTACATATAAATTTTCTGTACAATCATAAATGTACATATTGTTTATATATTTATTAGGGTGGCACAAAGGCTCAGGGGTTAAGAGGCTGAGCTGGTCAGCTGGAAAGCTGACAGTACAGTTTCGAGACCTAAGCATTGTGTGACAGGGCAAGCTCCCATTACTGACCCCAGCTCCTGCCAATTTTAACAGTTTGAAAGCATGCAAATACAAGTAGATAAATTGGTACCACTTCAGTGGGAAGGTAACAGCGCTCCGTGATGTCATGTTGGCCACATGACCATAGAAATATCTTTGGACAATGCAGGCTTAATGGCCCTTGAAATGGAGATAAGCATCACCCCCTATAGTTGATAATGACTAGTGGAATAAAATCTGCAGGGACTCCTTTACTTTTATATATTTATTACATTCATAATTATATTTATACTAAAATAGAGCTTGAGGCACGATGCAATCTCATCTCTTCAGGAATGCTAAGAGATTAATGCTGCTTGCTCAAAGCCTTGAATTCATAATCAAATTTTTATTTGTTATAATTGGTGCTATTTTTTGTCAAGGTTGTCACAGTGTGCCATCTTGTCATGCATTTGCAAGCAGCTGTTAAATTTTATCTCACAAGTAGACATGGTGAATCTCAGCAAGTGATGAATCCATTAACTCAATCGAAGCAAATCTGAAATTTGTGAGAAGTTAGAAACTAAGGTTGTTGTTGTTAGCTGCAAAGTCATGTCCGACCCATCGTGACCCCATGGACAAGGCATTCTTATCTCTTCTAGCTATTCTCTGGAATTCTGCATTCAATTGGGCGTATCTTTCTTTTTCTCCCTTGCCTTTCGCTTCCCTCCTTTCCTCAGCTATTTGCAAAGCTTCCTCAGACAGCCATTTTGCTTTCTTGCATTTCTTTTTCTTTGAGATGGTTTTACTTGCTACCTCTTGCACAATGTTGCGAACCTCTGTCCATAGTTCTTCAGGCACTCTGTCTATCAGATCTAATTCCTTAAATCTATTTGTCACCTCTACTGTATATTCAACAGGGATATGATTTAATTCATACCTGAGTGGCCTAGTGCTTTTCCCTACTTTCTTCAGTTTAAGCCTAAACTTTGCAACGAGAAGCTCATGGTCTGAGCCACAGTCAGCTCCTGGTCTTGTTTTTACTGACTGTATAGAGCTTCTCCATCTTTGGCTGCAGAGCACATAGTCAATCTGATTTCTGTGTTGACCATCTGGTGATGTCCATGTGTAGAGCCGTCTCTTGGGTTGTTGGAAAAGAGTGTTTGCTATGACCATCGTATTCTCTTGACAAAATTCTATCAGCCTGTGCCCTGCTTCATTTTGTACTCCAAGGCCAAATTTGCCTGTTATTCCGGTTATCTTTTCACTTCCTACTTTCGCATTCCAATCCCCCATGATGATAAGGACCTCATTTTTTGGTGTTAGTTCTATAAGGTGCTGTAGGGCTTCATAGAACCGGTCAATTTTATTTTCTTCAGCACCGGTGGTTGGGGCATAGACTTGGACTACTGTGATATTGAATGGTTTGCCTTGGATTCAAACTGAGATCATTCTGTCATTTTGGGGATTGTATCCCAGCATTGATTTTCCTACTCTTTTATTGACTATGAAAGCTACTCCATTTCTTCTGAGGGATTCTTGCCTGCAGTAGTATACCTGATGGGCATCTGAATTATATTCACCCATTCCTGTCCATTTTAGTTCACTGATTCCTAAGATGTCAGTGTTCAATCTTGTCATCTTTTGTTTGACCACGTCCAGCTTTCCTTAATTTATGGATCTTACATTCCAGGTTCCTATGAAGAAAAAATCTTTACAGCATCAGACTTTCCTTTTACCACCAGATACATCCACAGCTGAGCGTCCTTTCGCTTTGGCCCAGTCGCTTCATTCTTTCTGGTGCTACTAGTACTAGCCCTCTGCTCTTCCCCAGTAGCATACTGGATGCCTTCCGACGTGAGGGGCTCATCTTCCAGCGTCATATTGTTTTGCCTTTTGGTACTGTCCATGGGGTTTTCATGGCAAAGATACTGGAGTGGGTTGCCATTTCCTTCTCCAGTGGATCATGTTTTGTCAGAACTCTCTGCTATGACCTGTCCGTCTTGGGTGACCCTGCACGGCATAGCTCATAGCTTCATTGAATTACGTAAGCCCCTTCGCCAAGACAAGGCAGTAATCCATGAAGGAGAGAAACTAAGGTATGCTAGTTTATTCTTATGTACCTCAATGCATGTTAAGTTTACTCTTTATAGTCATGAGGTAATGACAACATATAGTCGTAGCTTCTCAAAGTGCACTATATAGAGTATTCCTATGTAAGCTTGATTAGTGGGAGTTTGGTGAAGTAGGGCAGATGTAGAAGCCTACGCACAGCTGTTATTGAATGGTTGAAGGGATAGCACTCAGTATTGTTAGAACGTTTTTGTGGGTGGCTCTGAGTGAGTGGGATAATCACTTCAGGAAACTATTTTGACATCTCCAAGTTTGATTGGATCAGAATAAAAAAAACTCATAGAGTAATATTTAAAACACTTGATGGAAAGATAACTTGAGTTTCTTCAGGGAGAAATATGTAGGTACAAGCACATAGGATATTGGGCTGTTGTCAGCACTGTATTATCCAATACATTTAGCACAACAAATACAAATTTTGTTTGCCATATTCAAGCAGCAATCGTGTTTTCATAAATGAATAACAAGGTAAATGATCAATGGATTCAAGGTGTGTAAGGCTACCAAAATATTTGGTTATGCAACAAAAGTAATTTGAGTCTAGCCATCTGTGTCTTGAGTAGGACTTCTGGGTTGATTTGTTTGATGATCCATCAGTTTGTTTTCTTGGCTGTCTATGGTATTCTCAGGTGTTTTCCAAAACCAAAGTTCAAAGTTGCCAATACTCTTACTATCCTGCTCCTTTAAAGTCCAACTTTTGCTTCCCTGGAGTGTCACTGTTGAGAGAGGGCTGTTCAATTTTGACATTAGAAGGGAAGGAATATGACATCATCTATCTCAAGTCTACAACACAGTCCTTTCAGCAGTTCCAAGAAAGTTCCACACCCATTGGCACTACTCAGGTGACCCTGAGGACACAGATAAACCTTCAAGTGGCCTCAATGATTCTCTAAAAGAATGCAAATGACCAGCTGTCTGCAAGGAATATAAATCCTTCCATTCCCCACCATCCAATCAGAGTTGAAGAAGCTTCTTGGGCGAGAAGAGAAACATCTTCAAAGAAAAAGAAGAAAGTTAAAAATTACATCTAATAGAATAGTTAAGAGATATTACTTTCAACAACATTCTGAAAAATATACTTTATCAATTATACCCTTTGTTATTTAAGTCTAAAAATCCCAGAAAATAACATATTTAAATATCTCATTGAATACTGAGGCTTATGGGCATCATCCCCAAAGCATTGGAAAACAAAAGAAAGCTCATAAGCCATATTCCATGGCTAAAAGTCAAAGTTTTAGTGTATAGTGTATTTTGGTATCTGATAGGTAATAAGAATAAATTTTAGAATTATTTGATCCACCAAGCCATTGTCCTACGCTTGAGTTCAAATGCACATACATAGTTGTCATGGTGATTAGCAGTTTACTCAAAGTCATGGAGACAACAGCAGACGAGGAATGCAAACCAAAACAGTTTTTAAAAGGAACTGGACTGAATGGTTGCTTTTTTTAGGAGTGTGCAGAAGAATAGTCAAAATCCAGTCCAAGATTTTGAGAGTCAAGTCAGAGTTGTCAGCCAGTCCAGAGGTCAATATTCTGCAAGCAGGGTTTAAATGAATGTCACACAAAAGCTAGAAATTAGTTGATTTCAATAAAGATCTTGGGTCATGGCTGGATCTTAATTTAGACTGTAGCCAGCTTTCTTTAAAAGATTTACTCCATCACTTGGCAAGGAGCCTCATAGAATATCTCCACTCTGCTCTTTGTTCTACTCACTGGGTGTGGATGGGGAAGTGTGGGCAGTTTTCTATCATCATAATCAGACTACTCTAGCTGTCAGTGCCAGGTACTTCTTGATTTTATATCTCCTGAGGCTGACATTCCACAGATTCAGCTGGATCAAATTTTTCATATTCAAACACAGTGTGTCTGAGTCCTTGACCATGACAGTCTCTCTCTTTTTAAGCTGCTGTTTTATTTCTTTGATGAGATCATATGGTTTTCCATATTGAAAGACCCTATGAAAGATGCAAATAACCATAAAAGCTTCTAAGAACAAACTGTGTGGTGGTGCAATGGCTAGAATGCAACATTGTAGGCTGACTCTGCCTACTGTCAGGAGTTCAATCCTCAAGGTTGACTCAGCCTGATTTTTGTTTTTCCTGAATATCAATATAAACAGGTTTTATCTGTCCTCTTTTTTCTTTTGTGAGCTGAATTCCACAACTGAAGGCATTTTTCTTTTTCTGAAAATCCATTCTTTTTAATACTTCTTTGGCAAGAGTCCCAAGTATGCAAATTTGTAGCAGTTAGGAATGTAGTATGTCAAATCTGTGAACAGGAACTTTGCCAATTCAATAGTTGGCTCTGTTCTACCACTGGCAAAAAAGTTATTGAATTTGTAAGGGTAAATAAGATTTAAATTTGGTTTATAGATTTTTTAAATTGATATAAGTAAACATAATATTTCTTTGTTAATACCACAGATACTGATAATATGGTCTGAAGCCCACAGTATATGTGATTAATTTTCTTGGTGAGGTTTTTACCTGGTATTTCACCATGTCTTACCTCAACTCTCCCCATTTATCTCAGCTTAAAACTGGAATGCTTTTTTCCTCTTTTTTTTACTAACTATATTTAACTTAATTTAAATATGAGAAGGAAGGGAGGGAGGGAGGGAGGGAGGGAGGAGGCAGCAAAAACATGTAACAAATATTTGAGTACCAAAAGAAAATATTTTACAACTTTTAATTAAATATATAATAGTAAAAGGACCCAATAAATGAATAAAAATGCAAGATCCAGTCTAAACATCTGACTGATTGTGTGACCAACCATAGTAATAATAAAATAATTAAAATTGAAACTTACTGAATGTGCACAATATGAATATTGAAATAATGCAATAGAAACAAGAACAGAATACTAGCAAGGAAAAACATTACATGGTCAATTTCTACAAAAAAATCAAAAGAGAAAGTGGATAAAGATAAAACCTGGCAATGGCTTATAGCTGGAACATTAAAAAGGAAACCAAAGGCTTGATTTTGGCAACTTAAGAGTAAGCTGTTCAAACTAATGCAATCAGGGTCAGAATTGAAAAAAAAAATCAAATGACTCAAAGTGCAGATTATGCAAAGATACAGAAGAAACAGTAGATCACTCAGCTCATGTAAGAAGATTGCACAAACTTGCAGTCACCAGAATGATTCATTGGATCATCCATAAAAGTTATCATGGGCCAATAATGAAAAATAGGTGGGAATGTAGAATTGAAAAAATAGTTGAAAATGAATGAGTTAAAATATTGTAGGATTTTGAAATACAAATTCATAGTCTTGACTTGTAACACACCAGATTTAACTGTGTGTTAACTGTGGTTGAAACGAAGAAAGTATGGATAATTGATGTGGTAATACTAAGAGACAGTGGAATAGAAGACAAAGAATTGGAAAAATATCAAGATCTGAAAATTAAAATGGAAAGATTATAGCATAAACCAGCTGTGGTAGTCCTAGTGGTTATTGGCACCCTGTGTACGATACCAAAAAGTCCTGGATGGCACTTAGAAAATATGTGCATTGGTAAAATTTTCATCTGCCAATTATAAAAGTTCACATTATTTGGTTCGGCAAATATACTATATTGATACATTATGACACCCTTGGTTCTTGGGAAAAGCTCAGTACATATGAAGACTGATTCCAGCTAAATAACTGGCAGCTCTGATTTCACATTTTGCCGTAGTAGTAATAATTATTTAAAAAGGCAGCTTTATTTAGAAGAGTTTACATCTTGCGATGATACCTTTAACAACAATATCTGCTTATTCCAGATCGTTAGGAAGGACTTGATGGTGTATAAAAAAAGCCAAATCCAGTCTAAACATCTGGCTGAGTATGCTACAAACCACAGTAATAAAGATTGATCGGTAAGCCTTGAAGCCATATCAGAATACTAGACACAAGACAATAATAACACCGTACACATCAAAGCAAAGGCAGAACTAAAAGAAAATACATTTCATATTTCTGTACCTTCCCTACAATTTATCCCAATCAAAATCCACACTTGGAGTTCTCACTTGTACTCTTTCATTGAGTGTAATATATAACATTTGACTTCTGACCACACATAAAATGTTCCTTTAAAGTATGGATCCCAATGGGCCATTCATCTAATGTATGGCCCAAGATATTGATCTCTGTCTTTGCCCTACAACTAACATTCAAATAATACTGTATATGTCCTCTCTGGAGCTTCACAAATACATGTACGTTGATGGTAAGGAACTTTGTTAAGCCTTCCATATTTAACCATTGTATCTAGCTTCTTAAACCTTACTTGAATAAATATCCTTCTGAGATGCTTGGACATTTCTATATTTAGATATTTTTCAATTTGAAAGGTATGTTTATATATTCTATTGCACCAAAAGGAGTCGGAAGTCCATGCCTTTTCTTTCTTTTTTCCTCCTTGCCCTACACTTTTCCCTTCCCTTCTCACTCCCTTACTTTCCCATTATTTTCTTTTGTATTTTGGTATTTTATATTATAAACTCATAAAAAAAAGAAAAAAAAGGTCTGTGTGGAGTGGCTCATCCATGGCCTTACTGAGGCTAGTTATATCTCTTTGAACTTTTGTACATCTAAGACTCTGTCTTAAGACTGTTGGATAATAAGCTGTAGAGCCACAAGTTATTTGTTGTATCAAATACAACAAATTTTATTTGTTGTATCAAATACAACTTTGGGGGTGTATCAGTTTCCATGGGACTAATTGTCCCCAATAATTATATGCTCTAATTTTTGTCAAAAAACAAAGTGTATAAATTCCCAGCTCATCTCTACTTTGTCCATGTTTAAACTTCCCCCAGATGCTGTAATTGTGTGTTTCTGTGCATGTGTTATAGTCCTTAATTGGAGCTAAGAAACTAAGGATATTCATTCTACACATTAAGCCTATTACTAAGTAATAGCCAATAATAGGCTTTTTAAGTTTAAAAAACTTCTATATTTGTGCCAGTAATTGAATGTACTTTCCCCAAATCAATAAAGCTCTTAAAGTAGCTCATGGTATATGGTCATACTATGAAACAATAATCGGAATGATTTTTCATTTAATTATTTCATTTAAGCAGCACAGATAAAAATGCAAATCTTATTTTATCATGGCTCAAAATTGGCTAATAAACCCAAATTAAACAATAAAGGAAAGTACTAAATTTAGTGGATAGTAGCTTTCCTTCATTAAATCTAAGTACTTGCAATTATTTTCAGCTAACTATTTTCACAGCAAAAGAGAAAGATGTGGAATACAATCGCTTCAGCAGGTTTTACTCAGAAGAAAGTCCATGGCAGATCTTATTCCTTAAGTGTAGCAACAGTGCAACTTCTTCCCTGCTTAGTAAACTAGGATTACAGTATCAGGACACATTCACACCACCTTCTTGCCCCAGTTTGAGGCTTTCTGTTAGCACTTGCTCCTGCCTGTATGTAAAGGCCAAAGTTCAAGGATGGCTTAGGTGCACTGTTACTCAAATCATCTTTTCTTATTATGGTTGAGTTGCTTCAGACAGATAATGTGAGACATATTATATAAATGGAGCACTAGCTTGCCGTGATGTATTCTGCATCAGCAATTTGGTGGCTCCTATTGGCTGTGTTGCGATTGCCTGAACTTCATCCCTTTCTTCTGATCTCTGGCTACAATGCCTATGCCAGTGATGACGAACCTTTTAGAGACCGAGTGCCCATACCCCAACCCCAAACCCACTTATTTATCGCAAAGTGCCAGGGCTGCATCAGCATTGTGGTGCCCTCGGGGGGGGCAGGGAGGCGCCTCTGAGTGCTGCCTCTGGCATGCAAAACCCAGAGGTGCAAAAATGGGCCACTGCGCATGCATGCATGTAAAATGCTTCCCCCTCCCTTTCCTTCCAGTCCATCAATCGACAATGGTTGGTGACCTCTGCTCTACCACCTTTGCTAGAGCTTGCTAGTTGGCTGCTTCCCCTCCTTTGTGCTGGGTGGGGCTCCTGCTCTGGGCAGTGGTGGTGGCCTGATGAACTTGGACACTGGCGGCAGCCGTGTACGTGCCAACAGAGAGGGCTCTGAGTGCCGCCTCTGGCACGCGTGCCATAGGTTTGCCACCACTGGCCTATGCTGTGCACCTGGAGCAAATATGGTCAATAAACACACAGAACAACAAACATAATTGATGGTTGATTTCTGAAGCCCAGCTGATTTCAGCCACTTTGCCTAAGGCCATCACTAACTGGCACCTTGACTGCTCTTTAAAAAAAAATGTAATTCCTTCTGAATGTAGCACCAATAGCAGGATCCACAAAGTTAACCTGTTGACTGCTTATTAAAAATATCAATTTTAAAAAGGGGAAAATGCTACAATGATCCAGGCATTTAGTTTAAACGAAGATTCTCACTGAATAAAAAAATACATTTTTAAAAATTTCTTGGCTGTAGCATTCTGATGCTTTGAAGATTTGTTTCTTTTCTTTTGAGGATTGTAGATGTTGTTAGAAATGACATCCCAAAAGCAGTAGAAGATGCAGTTGTCACTGGTGACAATTAAGGGCTAAAATGCATTGCAGATAATGAAAAGCAAGGAATAAAATGTAATATTAAAAAGATGAAATCAGTGCTAATATAAAGATTAAATTTTATTAACTTAACACAAAACTGAATGTACAGAGAAAAATCAAAATCTACGTGTCTGTCTGTCTGTCTGTCTCTCTCTCTCTCTCTCTCTCTAGTTAGCTATCTAGCTATCTATCACATATACAAAGGTATAAACACCATTATCTATAGACTAAATGTGTCCACCATTCTTACATTTTTACAAAACCAAAAGAAAGCAGTAAACATTTTATTTACTCCTCTATTGCGGTGATATACTTTACATGTTGCACGTTTCTGTTGGTGTTTTTCAATAGGAAAAAAAGCAAACAGAAATAGAACCACATGCTCACAGTGAATAATTTTTAGAGAACAAGAGCAGTTTAAAAGGTACATTTCACACTATCTTTGAGATTAGTGTCAAAATGTTGCTCGTTTGCGCTATTTATAGGCTAAAGTATAAATACTCCCATGTGAGCATATTCCATTAATAAATCAAGAACTAGGATGGTTTTTTTCCACAAGGAATAGGAATATGAAGCAACGTACTACAAATAAGTCTGGAAAGTCACGTTTTGTTCACCTGATTTGTCGTCAGGTCTTGTTCCCTTTCCCACCCCCACTAGTTTCAATATAAAATGCTAATGTTGACCTTTATAGTTCAACCTGGCTAAGTTATTCAAAGGATTACCTTCTTTCACATGAACCTGTTTGTAGCTTAAGTTCTTTGTCTGCTCCCCGCAAATCAAGTGACACAAGGAAATAGAGCTATCTCCAAAGGGCTGCCCTGTGCTTTCCTTATGGCCCTTCTGTTCCTTGGTGAACAGTGATTTACCCAGGTCTTCACATTAAAACCAAGCCCAACCCTGTGTTTTTTGTTTTCTACTTTTATTTTGTAATAGGAAGAAACTCCAGGAAAAAGGTTGGTTTTAATCAGAGACAGATTAAGTGAACTGCCTCAGATAATTGCTGGGTTGTGCGGAAGAACCACACTTTCTATATTTGTAAATTTCACATACTTGTCGTCTTTTAGGTTAGGCTGAAGGGAATGACTGGCTCTTAACAATCACAGATAAATTTGGGCCAGTCAGAATAATTTCCTTCCATGGTGCGGTGGGAGAAATATATTCCTTTGAAATTGATGGAATGTTATGGTTTTCTCTGCATTCTAATTTTTGCTCTCCCAGTCTGCAACTGCCTGAGCTCTGGAGTCCTTAGAGTATTTTGTGGTCTGAATGTTCTTTATTATTGTTTTTTTTTCATTTTTAGGCATCACAGCATTTTTGTTGTTACTATTGCTTTCTTCCAGTAATTGAATAACACAAGTATCCTGGCTTTTTTACTTTATTCACAGGTCTTTATTTCTAAGCCTCCAATAGCTTATTTCCGATGTTGCAATTCCATTTGTTACTTCAGCTGTCGCAAATGTCTCCTTAATGTCATGAGCAATGCATAAAATAAAAAATTTCAAAGCTTGCTCCAAGTTTCTTTTCTTGACCAAAGATAAAATGGCAGGTTCCCCATAGGTTAACAAAAGCAAAGCAAAGGTAATAGTATAATAATAACAAAAGGCTCATATAAATAAAATCATGCCAGTTGATTTCTTGTCCTGTCAAGCAATAGTATAAGAAACAGCATAAATACTGTAGTCTGCTCGCTTTGTAAAAAACATACAGTACATCAGATTAATAAAAGACAATCCTGCTACAGAAATGTGTATCTGTACCCAATAAAGGTGTGCTTATTTGTCATACTTGCACTGCATCCTGCATGGACTGTTGAATGAAGGACTAATGCTGTTGAATGTGGGTTAACATTGGGGCAGCCTTGTGTTCTCAATTCTTCATTTATACTCTGTGATTAGGTTTAGAATGTTAGGTTTACTGGAAGAAAGTGAGTTTTTTGCGTAGCACTGACCATGTAACTGCATATGTGTTGCAGAAGAGCGTTTTTTCATTTGGGGAAGTGGAGAAGTAGATTGGAGAACTTCATAGAGCAACTGTTTATGAGAAATGTATGACAAGTTGTCTGAAAGATTGGAAACATTCCCATTACAGCATCATCTTATTTGGTTGTCAATGCCCAGATTCTGTATGCTAACTAGAAATTTTGGGAATTGTAGATATCACATCTTGATTGGCAAAATTGTGTGAATTAAGAATGAGAACAATCTTTTTGTTCTGAATGACATTATTGCATTATTCTCAACATTGGAGTCTTATGTTTGAGCTTTCATGTGACAGGATTTTTACATTCATTTTAAAAGAAAAAAATAAAGCCAAACCTTAAGAAACATAATTCAACTTTGGTGTATCTGGCCTTTGTATACAACACAAACTATTAACTTTAGGCAGCAAAAAGAATATATGTGAGTGTCCAATATTTCCATTTTATGTAAGATTCAACTTAAGCAGTTGGTGAAAGCTTAGAGAAAAGCATTTTCAAGTAATCATAACTTTTACCTTTTACATTTTAATGAAGGAGATGTCAAAGATTCATTGTAACCCAGTTGCACAGTAGATTCATTGTTACTCAGTTACACAGTGCACATTTTAATACAGAAAACTCCAGATTCAGTTCCAAGCACCTTCAGAGTTAGGACTGAGGAAAGATCCTATACAAAACCTTGAAGACCTGCTATACACAATGCTGAGCTGAATAAGATAGTTCTTTTAGTTATAACTTCCTATGTTAATCTGAACCAAGATAATATTCAGTTTAAATTTCCAAGTTACTTTCATCCATAGGTTAAGGCTACAGTTCTAAATATACCAAACTGAAAGCTAGACTATTTAATATTAATTTAATTGTTTTCTAAAGTTTCTTGTTTGTCTGGTTAGGTTTTGGCTATTAATTGATTCAGAAAGAAACAGGTATAAAGTCAGTCCTACAGTATTAAGGAGTTCCCTTGATCTATCACACATAAAACTATTATGAAGATTGTTACTTATACTAATCTAAATATTTCCACATGGAATTATAATATGAGTCTTTCCGAGGACAACATTACCTGTTTTGATTTGTGACCATATATCAAAATTATGTTAAGTTTAGGACTGAAGATAATATTGAAGGAATCCATAGGATTTAAGGATTTTAAGGAGAGATTAAAGCAAATTGCATACTAAACAATGTAAGTCCTACCCCCCCCACCCCCTCCCCCCAGCATATTCTAGAGACTAAAGAAAGAGAAATAACTGACAAATCTGTTTCCCATTCAGATAATCTGCTAATTTAATCTTTTGCCTTTCCCACGTATTGGAGCACAATTATATGAACAAATGGGAAAATTTAAAATAGGTCTTTAATCACCCTCATTAATCAAGAGGTTTGCAGTTATTTCCTACGTTGCTGTAGAAGGCTATTGCAGCATTAGACCTTAAATCAACCAATTCAACTGGCAATATGTTTCCACAGCTGCAATATGTTTCCACAGCTTCCACAGCAAAATAGCAAAATAGTTAAAATAATATTCTGTGTCTGGTAGTCTACACAGGAACAGAGCCTTATTAAGTGCACAGAGCTCATAGATTCCAATGCAAAGAACACACATAACCATATCATAAGAATTCTGAAGATGGTTGTTATGTATTGGGCTCAATGGTAATACCACGTGGGTTGCTGGAGCAGCTAACAGCTCTCCAGCAACCCAGACTACAAGTCTCCAGTGCTGCTATTGGCTGTCCCTAGGGGGCAATGGTTGCTTCAAACCTATTAGCTGCCGCCTAGGGGCTAGACTATATATTGTGGCTAGTTACAGCCAATTCTCAGTTCAGATCTTGCAAGCAATAAACCATGAGTTTTCCTGAACTCACTTGCCTCGACTTCATTCCTGCGCCAAAGAACCCACTACACAACACTGGTGACGAAGGTGGGATTCTGCTTCCCTGAAAAAGAGCTGAAGTCTTAGAGGGGAAGGCAGCGCACGCTGGAGGGAAAAGGCATTTCCCTCCCTTCCCTCAAGATCGGCTAGCAAGCTATGCTAGCGACCTCGTGCTCAGCGGACTCATTCCCTGAGCTTGGGAAGCAGGATCAGAAGAAATCTCAGGAACCAGCAAGAAACAGAATGCCGAAGGTTGGAAGACTTTGAGAATTCAATGTGAAGCATCCAGAAGAATGGCCATTTTATTTGTCCCAGGTAGAAAACTACCTCTGGGCAAACCAAATCATGGAAGAAGGCCTCAAGGCTGCAATGCTACTCTGCCTCTGCAACCCAGCAACCTTTGATTTGGCCGAGAACCTCTTCACTCCGATGCCAATAGAATCAGTCTCCTACGCAGACCTCAGGAAGAAGTTAACTGAACATTTCCAGCCCAAGATGTCTGAAATGGCCTGGTGTTTCAAGTTTGACCAGAGAGTGCAGCAGCTGGGTGAATCAGCTTCAGAATTCATCGCGGGCCTGAGGCAGGCCGCACGCCTTTGCAAAGAGAGACTTCGAGATCAGCTCGTTTGCAGCCTACGGAAACAAACGCTTCAACAAAAACTCTTTGCCACACCGAATTTAACATTTTCAGAAACACAAGACGAAGTTTTGCCCGACGAAGCCGCCGGGGGTGCAGTTCAAGCAGTCCAGCCTGCCAAAACACCAAAGCATGAAGAAATGGTCCACCACGAGGATGCCAAATGCCCCGAAGAGTCCTCCAAGGAAGAAGAACCAGAAATCAACAAACTTCAAAAGCAGCCCAACACGCAACACCGCAACAGCCAGCAGCAAGAGAACACTTAGAAGGCAGTTCTCTTACCTAGATGTAAAGGGTGCGGCAGCAGCCATTTTCATGCCAATTGCAGATTCCGGTCAGCCATGTGCAGAGCTTGCGGCCAGACAGGCCACATCGCAGCGGTTTGCAGAGCCCGCAAGAGGGACCAGCCACCCAAACACCAGTCGGAAGAACTGACTAGGAGAGGTACTGGGGCCCAGGGTCCGGTTAGTGTGGGGTTTTTCAGAAGCCATAGAAATGTGTGTCGCACTGGGGCCCGACGCCCCCTCAAACCTAAACTCAGACTCCTGGTAGAGCTACAAGGAGTTCCTTGTAAAATGGAATTGGACTCTGCAGTCTCCATTATTTCTCAAGACACTTTTAATTTCGTGTGTAGGCGCAGTAACAATTGGGCCAAACTGAGGCCCTCAGACATAATTCTAACTGACTTTCAAAATGCTCAAGTTAAAGTTAAGGGAGAAGCCACCTTGACTGTAAAATTTAAGGGGTTTTATTGGCACCTGGATGTCATAGTAGTAGGGGGCCAGAGAACGAGTCTCATTGGACTTGATTGGTTTGATGCCTTAGGTCAGGGGTAGGCAACCTCGGCTCTTTTATGAATCATGGACTTCAACTCCCAGAATTCCTTAGCCAGCCAAGCTGGCTCAGGAATTCTTGGAGTTGAAGTCCATGAGTCATAAAAGAGCTGAGGTTGCCTACCCCTGCCTGAGGTATTCAGATTACTGTTATCAACCGAACACAAACTGCAAGCCTCTCGTCAGTATGTGAGGACTATGCTGACGTTTTCGATTCTGCCCTAGGAACATACACAGGCCCGCCTATCTCATTCAAGCTAGACCCCAACGTAGTTCCAATTAGGTTACGCCTCGAAGGGTCCCCTTTGCCTTAAAACATAAAATTGATTCTGAACTTGACAGGCTTGTAGAACAGGGCGTTTTACAACCAGTTGATGGGGGGGAATGGGAAACTCCTATAGTCACCCCACTTAAAGCCAACGGGGAAATTCGCATTTGTGCTGATTATAAATGCACTCTAAATAAAGCCCTCAAGCAACACGCGTACCCAGTTCCAGTGGTCAACCACATTTTAGCCTCCTTGCATGGGGGTACTATTTTTGCTAAACTTGATTTAGCACAGGCCTATCAGCAATTGCTGGTTGATGAGGCCACAGCTGCGGCTCAGAGGATCGTGACTCACAGGGGGGCTTTCAGAGTAAAACACTTACAGTTTGGAGTCAGTGTTGCCCCAGGCATTTTCCAGGGAATAATGGAACACACACTTAAGGGCATTCAGGGCATCTTCCCTTATTTTGATGATGTTCTTATTGCTGGGGAATCCCCAGAAGTGTTAGCCAGCAGGCTCAGAGCTGTTTTACAGAGGCTTCATGAAGCAGGCCTCAAATTAAAAAAGAGCAAGTGTAATATTGGGGCTCCTTCAACAGAATTCTTGGGATTCAGAATTGATGCTAACGGCATTCACCCTGCTGAATCTAAAGTGAAGGCCATTAAAATGGCTCCTAGGCCCAAATCCAAAGGTGAGCTACAAGCATTCTTGGGTCTCCTTAACTTCTATCACACCTTTCTACCTCATAAGGCAGCATTAGCAGAGCCTTTGCACAGGCTTTTAGATAAGAAAGCTCCATGGAAATGGACTAATTTACATGAAAAAAGTTTCCAGGACTTAAAAGCACTATTGTCAGAAAAGTCCACTGTAACTCATTACAAAAAGTTTAAACCAGTATGTCTTGCATGTGATGCATCTCCCTATGGGGTGGGGGTAGTTTTAAGTCACTTATAAAAGAATGGAACACAGGTTCCTATAGCATTCTACTCAAGGACATTGTCCTCTGCTGAGCGCAACTATGCTCAGATTGACAAAGTGGCCCTAGCCATTGTTGCTGGAATTAAAAAATTCCATGACTATTTATATGGCAGGGACTTCACAGTCTTTATAGACCACAAGCCACTGTTGGGACTTTTCACAATGGACAAACAAACCCCCCACATACTGTCCCCAAGAATGTTGAGATGGTCTATTTTTCTTTCTGCATACAATTTTAAATTGATTCACAAACCGGGCAAAGAATTGGGCCATGCTGATGGCCTCAGCAGGTTACCACTGCCACTAATGGAACCAGATCCAGCTCCTGCTGCCAGAATTCTGTCCATACAGGACCTGCCTGAATTTTCCCTCCATGCTGGGGACATTGCTGCTGAAACAGCTACAGATAGAACACTTAGTAGCGTACTTTCATGGGTATACACGGGGTGGTTGGATAAAAGCCCAGGTTCTGAATTAGAGAATTATTTTATCAGAAGACATGAGCTTTCTGCCCAGAAAGGGTGCATTTTATGGGGAAACAGAGTCATAATTCCCTCTTCCCTAAGAGACAGGGTTTTACAATCATTACATGAAGGCCATCCAGACATTGTCAGAATGAAAGCTTTAGCAAGAAGCTACCTTTGGTGGCCTGGCCTTGACAAGGACATTGAGGCACAAGTCCATGGTTGTTATACATGCCAGCAATCTAGGCCTGAAATGCCACAGGCTCCAGTTCACAGGTGGGAGGAAACACACACTCCCTGGTCTAGAATTCACATAGACTATGCTGGACCCTTTCAGGTCCAGCTCTTTCTCATAGTGGTGGACAGCCACTCCAAATGGCTGGAAGTAATTCCAGTCCCTAACAGGACTACTGCTAGGACCATCCAGGTGCTGAGGAAACTCTTTGCCACACATGGGTTGCCAGATGTCTTAGTTTTAGACAATGGGGCCTAATTCACTGTTGCTGAATTTCAGGCCTTCCTTAGAGCAAATCTCATCAGACATGCAACGTCTGCGCCGTTTCATCTGTCTTCTAATGGTCAAGCTGAACGCATGGTGAGGACAATGAAGGAATCACTCAAGCGCATTGTAACAGGTGACTGGCATCACAGATTGGCAGATTTTCTACTCTGCCAGCATTCTACGTCCTACACTGCTACAGGCAAAAATCCTGTAGAACTGTGTTGGGGGAGGCGATTGATCAGTAAACTGGACAGGTTGCATCCAGAAAGAGTGGCAGCAGAAGCCTCTTGACCAAAACCCCCAAGGGGGCTGCAAATGGGTGATTGGGTTTGGGCCAGGAACTATGGTCATGGGAATATGTGGGTTCCTGGTAAAATTACCAAAGCATCTGGGCCCCTATCTTATGAAGTGGGGCTGGAGGGGGAGCAAGTTGTCAGACGCCACATTGATCAACTCAGAAAACGGTTTCCAGAATGGCCACTAAGTGAGGACTGTGTCATAAGTCCCTCCCAAGGTCCTCAAACTTGCGGCCAAGCTGGTCCTCACTAGGACTCTCAGGACTTTTCCTTCATAACTGATGAGGAACCAGATGGAGAAGTGGGGAGTACAGGAATGCAACATAGATCCCCTGAAAGAGCAAGCCAACCAGACTTCAGCAACCACTGTGTCTACTCTGCTGATCAGTCTGACTCTGGGGTGGGCCAACCTGGAGAGGCCAGCCAGAGAGCATCTAATCCCCTTGACTCAGGAGCAACAAGGGACATGGGTCTACCCAGCCCACTGGGTAAGCTGGTAGACCACTAAGTGACTGGAACTCCGAGATGTTCCACTAGGGCACACAAGCCTCCTTCATATCTTGCTGATTACATTGTAAAATAAAGATCTATAATGTTGTATTGCAACTTGCCACTGTACTACAGAAACTTGGAGTTATGATGTTAACTGTCTAGTGTGCTGTCAATGAAGCCTATTCATTCAGATGCTGTAAGTTAACTTTGTAACCTATATGGGTTTATTTTCTATTACTATTATTTAGGATTGTTTTGATAATGAATCTTGATAATTGTATTAAGATGAAATTGTGTTACAATATTGTCTGATCTAAGAGGAGAGGGGTGTTATGTGTTGGGCTCAATGGTAATACCATGTGGGTTGCTGGAGAGACGTTAACTGCTCCAGACTACAGACTACAAGTCTCCTGTGCTGCAATTGGCTATCTCCAGGCGGCAATGGTTGCTTCAAACCTATTGGCTGCCGCCTAGGGGCTAGACTATATATTGCGGCTAATTACAGCCCAATTCTCAGTTCAGATCTTGCAAGCAATAAACCATGAGCTTTCCTGAACTCACTTGCCTTGTCTTCATTCCTGCTCCAAAGAACCCACTACACAACAATGGTCATCTGAGTAAATCACTGTTTATGGGACAGGAATGTAATAACTAGTTAGGAGATTCAAATGTTACACATCTTCAGAGCAGCACATGCATCCTGTGTCAAAATGTCAGAATAACATTTATGAAAAAAAAGTGTTGGAATAATACAGTAACTCCAGGGACTGCCTTATTAAAATAACTCTGGCATTTCCATTCCAAATCATCTCTGTTAAGCCTATGATAATGATTAACACTATCCTCACAATTTGAAACGTTATTTTAATACTGTTAAATTTTGTAAGAAGAAATATTTAAAATGGAGCTCTTGCACAGTGGAATCTGGCTGTCCATGATGGCTTTGGAGAAATTCCGTTAATTTGTGTAATAGCTTTACGCAGAAGATTAACCTGAGCCTTCTAAATAGGCAGCCAATTAGATGGCTTTTCCCTTAGAAAACACAAAAAAGAACTGAAACCCTATACAGAAAAAATACAGCTTGATAGCCAGCAGGAAGCTTTAGTTTATGTCAGTCTTAAATGTTGCCATTAAAAAGGTTTATGAAGACTCTCTCAATTAAACGACAGTGAGTATCTTTCATTTAATCTGATCCATTCCAGTAATTACACTAAAGATGAGCAGAACTAGTTTCTCATCTTCTTGTTAATGCAAATATTTCTTAACTTCAGCAGAGTTCGGTAGTACTGATGATACATATATATAGCTATGAAACATGCTATAATTAAACATACTATAATTAAATTGTGTGGTCTGAATGCTGCTACAGCCCCTGAGGTAGTCTTTAAGAGACTTTTAGTTTTTAAGAGATGTAGAACAGAAACCAACAATTGAACTTTATAAGGAATTAAAAACTAAAATGGAAATTAATTTTATCTAGCTATCTTGTGGAATAAAGAATTGCAATGTTTAACTTTAGTAAACCAAAGAGTTCAAATGTGCTCATCTCCGTTTCTTGGCTGAGGGAGAAGACGTTATCCAAAGACATTTTCCATGGTCATGTGCCCAGCATGGCTATACGCTAAAGGCACATGGAATGCTATTACCTTCCACTGAAGTTATATCTATGAATCTACTCACATTTGCATGTTTTGAATTGCTGGGTGGGCAGGAGCTGGGGGAGAAATGGGAGTGTCCTCAGTTATGTGGTGCTTGGGTCTCAAAGCTGACAAGCTTAGGGTCTTTAATCGCTGAGTGACAAGTATCCTTTTTTCAGTTTACAATCACTACTTTTTGGTGCTGTAAGCTGTATTTAATATTCAATATTTTTTTTAAAAAAATTAAGTTGAGCTCTGCAAATTATTTTGAAAACAGCATGCTTTTGAAAGAAAGAGCCTAATTTTCCTGGCTAGAGCTCTGTCATGTTCCTACTGTAGTACTGACTCTATACAAACCCTGCAATAGAATCTTTTCCATAATGAGCCAGAGTCAATTATCTCTGGGAAGACTTCCTGTTGGCTCCATGGATGACATACATGTGGGTGGTGGATTTCAACTTCTTTTTGAAATAAAAGTTGTGTTCTATATGATCACAGTATAAATTACTAGGGATAATTAAATTTTAATTGTTGGCTTAGGTTCCCTTGGATGGGTCCTCTTGTGAAGCACATAAAGCAGGGGATATTTAGATTTCTGTTATGGTAAAGCACAGGTTAATTCCAGTTATAAACAATGGTGGGATTCAGCCAGTTTTCACCACTTCAGCAGAACCGGTAGCTAATTTTTTGTTGCCCAGGCCTAAAATGGACTTCTGGAAGCGGCATCCACACAGAGAACCAGTTGTTCACATCTATCTTAACCACGTTTGCTACCTTTTTGCTCTTGAATATACATTTAATAGCATGTGTGTTGGTAAAGTTTTTCTAATTTATGCACACATATTTCCGACTGATTGAAAATTTCAATATTTTATTTTAAAAAAATGTATATAAAATTTTCTTTCTCAAATTATCTAATCTGGAGCTAGCTAAATGAGTTTACTAGAAATCAGAACTCTTGAATGCTATTTACGGACAGAAGGAATTTGCTGATGTATAATATACTAATATAACAATTAGCTAACTTTAAGACAATATAAGTTAAGTCTACCAAAAGAAGAGATGGTAGAGGACAAGAGATGGTAGAGGACAGGAAGGCCTGGAGGAACGTTGTCCATGGGGTCACGATGGGTCGGACACAACTTCGCAACTACTAACAACAACAACAACCAAAAGAAGAGAATGTATGTAGCTTAGGATTGAACTGTGAACCCCTTGGTGCTCTCTGAGCTTGGTTTTTTTTTAATGCAGACTTCCATTGCCCAGCCAGGTAATATATTCAGTGCTCAATCCACTATGTACTGAAAATGTTACCTAGTTGGGTAATGAAAAATCTGCATGAAAACAACCAAACTCAAGAGAGAGGACCCTATATTTGTTAAGTGTTACAGTTGCCCATCTGATGTTAAATATTATTTTTGACTACATTTATTAAATTCTAATGATTTTGATTATATATTTGGGAGGACTGCGTGTAAAGAAGAAAGGAAGCCTTTATAGTGAAATTCATATTGCTTGAGTGAAGGCAATACAATCAGATTTCTTTTGTTGATGCCTTAACCTAGAAATGGAAAGTTTCATTTTCTAGTGTAAGAAAGGATGTTTTATTTGACAGAGGCCATTAAATGTGGTATCTGTTGTAGAGAATAATGATGAGAACCAATTATTGTGGGATTTCTGTGTGCAATGTGGGCATGTGTTTCCTGGGAACTAAGCTAAGGCCACCAAATTAATTTTAAGCATGACATCATTTCCCCCTTCTCTCTCAGAAAAATGCTTTGAAGGAGAAAGAAAATGAAACATGAAACATTTGTTCTAATAGCAAGGATAAAAACCTGTTCCCTTGTGTCTTATTCATGCCACCTTACACAATGATGTCTAAGGGAGCCTCTTGTTCCCTTTTCTATCCTTAATACTCCACTTCAAAAGTGGGCTGCAAACTATCTGGTTCCCCCCTTTCTCATGGCATTTCTACATTTGCAAAGGTCCTCTAGAAGGTTAGGAGGCTAGGAAATGTCTCTTCACTCCCTAAAGGTTGCTTATTTCTGAACTAAAACAAATCATTTTGTCTACTCAATCTAATCAGTGGATTTTCTATTTTATTATCCGTAAGCCCCAGGCTTTCAGGATAGCTTAATTCTTGTTCATTTGAGAAATCAACATCTCTATTGTGTAAATATCTATTCAAAAATAAGATCTGCTGCATGTAGTCCCAGAAATAGATTTATCACAACACAGAGAAATAAAACTGAATATTTTAATTAATGGTGTGACTTCACTATTTTATCTGTTTCCATTTAAATATATTTCTAAGATGTGGCGCTTCCAAAGTGGGCAAAACATTCAGAATACAGATTTGTCCAGAATGATACTTGTTATGCAAGCAATCAATTTTTCTGAACATTATGCTTTTTTAAAAAAAAAGATCAGATATGTTCTCCATTTGCAGCATGTAATATGACCTTTAAAACAATGTCTTAAGTTTGACTGCTTATGTATAAACAAATAATCCTGTTTCCCCTGATGATGTGGACAGGATGATGAGGAGGCTGAGCTCCACCACCTGTTTGTTGGACCCGTGCCCCTCCTGGCTGGTTTATGCGGCTCGGGAGGAGACACAAGGCTGGTTCCAGGCAGTAATAACTGCTTCCTTGAAGGAGGGTGTCTTCCCTGCCTCCCTGAAGGAGGCAGTGGTGAGACCCCTCCTCAAGAAGCCTGCCCTGGACCCAGCTGTTTTAAATAACTATCATCCGGTCTCCAACCTCCGCTTTCTGGTGAAGGTTGTTGAGAGTGTGGTGGCCCATCAGCTTCCTCTGTTCCTGGATGAAACTGATTATCTGGACCCGTACCAATCGGGTTTCAGGCCTGGGCACAGCACGGAGATGGCATTGGTCGCACTGGTGAATGATCTCTGGCGGGCTCGGGACAGGGGTTGTTTCTCTGTCCTAGTCCTATTAGATCTCTCAGCGGCTTTCGATACCATCGACCATGGTATCCTACTGCGGCGTCTCAGGGGGTTGGGAGTGGGAGGCACTGTTTTGCAGTGGTTCTCCTCCTATCTCCTGGGCCGCTCGCAGTCGGTGTTGACGGGAGGGCAGAGGTCCGCTCCGAGGCCTCTTGTTTGTGGAGTTCCTCAGGGGTCGGTTCGCTCGCCCCTCCTGTTCAACATCTATATGAAGCCGCTGGGCGAGATCATTCGTGGTTTTGGGGTGGGTTATCATCAGTATGCTGATGATACCCAACTTTTTTTCTCCACCCCAAACCAACCCAGCGATGCCCTCGCCGTGATGTCCCATTGCCTGGAAGCGGTCCGGGTCTGGATGGGGAGAAACAGGCTTCATCTCAATCCTGCCAAGACTGAGTGGCTGTGAATACCGGCATCTCGGGTCAACCAGACTATTCCATCTCTAACGATGGGGGGTACGGTGTTACACCCCGTTGATAGGGCTCGCAACTTGGGCGTCCTCCTGGATTCGCGGCTCACTTTTGAAGACCATATAGGAGCCGTGACCAGGGGGGCTTTTGCCCAGGTTCGCCTGGTGCACCAGTTGCAACCCTACCTGGACCGAGATGACCTACGCACAGTCACTCATGCGTTTGTGACCTCCCGTTTAGACTACTGCAACGCTCTCTACATGGGGCTGCCCTTGAGGACCACCCGGAGGCTTCAGCTGGTGCAGAATGCAGCCGCGTGAGTCGTGATGGGGGTCTCCCGATACTCCCATGTAACACCTCTACTCCGCGAGCTGCATTGGCTTCTAGTTGCCCTTCAGGTGAGATTCAAGGTGCTGGTGATGACCTATAAAGCCCTAAATGGCGAGGGACCGGGATATTTGAGGGAACACCTGCTGCGAGCATCAAGCTCCCTTTGTCCAGTGCGCTCCCACAGGGAGGGTCTTCTCAGGGTGCCGCCGGTTAAAGATTGCCAGCGGGTAACACCCAGGGGTAGGGCCTTCTCAGTGGGTGTGCCTGCCCTGTGGAACCAGCTGCCTGCGGAGCTTAGGACTGCCCCCGACCTCCGTTCATTCCGCCGGGACCTGAAGACCTGGCTCTTCAAGCTCTCTGGCCCAGGCTGAGAATTTTTTAATTTTAATTTTAACTGGTTTTTTTTAATTTTTCTCAGGGTTTTATTTAATCTTTTTAAATTTGTTTTAACGTTTGTATTGATTTTCTTTTAAATGCCCTGTAAACCGCCCTGAGTCCTTCGGGCAAGGGCGGTATATAAATCTAAATAAATAAATAAATAAATAAATAAATAAATAAATAAATAAATAAGGCTAAAGTAGGCTGTCTCCATTAGGAGTGTTGACAGAAAATTGACTGATTCTGGTTCAAGTAGTCCTTTACTTATAGTCTGACGCTTAGTGACCATTTGAAGTTACAAAACTCCTCCCTAACTGTACATATGACCCAGTTCTGAAGTGGCTGCCCTACCATTTTGAGCCCTTGGCAACCAGCTTGCATTTATGTCCACTTGTAGCATCCTGTGTAAATGACCATGATTTACAGCATTTTTGCTGAAAACTGGTGATTACTTTCTGCCCCATAACAAATAATGGGTTTGCTTAACAATCACATATTTACCTAACAACCATGGTGATTTATTTAGTGTCTTTCTGCAAAAAAAGGTCATAAAATTGGGTCAGTCACATGATGACCTGATTTATGATGGTCATGACCTATAATCATAACAGGCAGGCACCATTGTGTTGTAAACTACTTGCATTATTACCTGACAGAAATGGCAGACAGCAGGAGCAACAACTAACAGGATCTGCGTTTAAAGTGGCCTAAAGTGATTGGGACTTTGAGCAATAGGTCAGGAATAATAATAATAATAATAATAATAATAATAATAATAATAATAATAATAATAATAATAATAATAATAATAATAATAATAATTTTATTTGTATACCGCCCTTCTCCCAAAGGACTCAGGGTGGTGAACAGGGCAAACATATAAAAATACAAAACTACAGTACAAATATTAAAAAAGATTAAACAAAATGCCCAAAACTAGCAACAATAAGTTAAAATGCACTAAAACAATATTAAAATCCAAACCCATCACCCATCAGGCCAGGCCGGCTTGTTCGAACAAGTAGGTCTTCAGATCGCGTCGGAAGGAGCGAAGGTCGGGCGCCATCCGGAGCTCAACCGGCAAACGGTTCCACAAATCCGGCGCGCCTGCAGAAAAGGACCTCCCCCTGGGGGCCACCAGACAACATTCTCTGATCGGTGGCACCCTGAGGAGGCCCTCTCTGTGGGATGCTCAGGACAAGGATGAACAGTGAACTCCATATTTGTCCAAAGTCACCACATGTTTATCTACCTTCCACACAAATTTCAACCTTGTGGGGAAAGTAATCTAATACAAACTGTAGTAATGGCAGTTGCGGTTGGAATTGGCATCTTTATGCCAATTTTCTTTCATTCAATGTACTTAATTTCCAGACATCCTTACAGTGTGCATTTAAGGTGCAGTGGTTAGAATACAGTATTGCCGGATAATTCTGACCACAGCCAGTCCAATCCTGACTGGCTGAAGATTTATTCAATCTTCCATTCTTCTGGAGTTGGTAAAATGAGGACTCAGATTGTTGGGGGCACGATGCTGACTCTGTAAACCTCTTGCAGGGGTGTCAAACTGCCGGCCTGTGGGATGGAGGCATCATGCCAAAACCATGCCCACCCCATTGCTGGCAATGGAGAAAAAGTTGCGATACGTCGCGACATGTCTCATGACATCGCGAGTTTGACACCTGTGTCTTAGAGTGTCCTGTAAGCACTATGAAGCAATATATAAGTCTAAGTGCTATTGCTATGGTAGTGCCTTGCCAATAAGAACCAATGATATGTTGTAGGGATAGGAAATGCACACATTCACTGAATATGAGCATTTGTGGACTTGAATATTTAATTAAAGAAGAAGCTACACTATACTTGGAGGACTCCATATAGTACAACTATATTAAGGCACATCAAGAAAGGAAATAGCCCCTACACATGCTAAATGCTATTGCCACAAAAGATATTGCACAAAGCCCCAGAGATATACTAAATCAAATATATCACACAATTGGTTAGTGTTGAGGAGGGAGAATGATAAAAAATGCATTGTTATCTAGTGTCTCAAACCGCATGACTTAGTACTTGTATCATGGTGCAAGTATTAAAAGCTTGCATTTATATCTTCATAAACTGAAGAAGCCACTTGGATGAGAAGTGCAATTTTTTCAAGGAAAAAAAAAACACTAGACAGTTCGGTTGCCTTTTCGAACATATTTCACCAGTTTTGGTCTTTTTGGTTTATTATGGATGTCTTTGTGTCACATTTAAAGGTATCAAAATGAGATTCATTTATGAAATATCACATGGAAGATGCACTAGATTTACAGTAGAGCAGAAAAATGAAATTGTCTGTTGCCTTAAACCAATAGCAGTTAACTATTGGTTTTTGAAAGGTATATCTTAAAAATGTATTCAATTAGTTTTCAAAACTATATGAGTTATTGGTGGGTTTTATTAAATTTATTTCAAGACCTAGTTTACACATTGCTGTAATCCCATAATGTGGTTGTTTAATTTTCACTTAGTATGTTGTGTTACTGCTACTGCTAAGCTTGTAAGCCGCCCTGAGTTTTCGGAGAAGGGCGGGATATAAATGGAATTAAAAATAATAATAAAATAAAACTCAGTTGATGATTTTTTCTGTTTAGAATATATGAACCAGTTTAAGTATAGTTTATTTCACCAACCTTATTTACCCAACTACAGCTTAGCATAATGTGTAAGACAACACAAAATTAAAACATATACATCTAATTAATACATCCACATGGAGAGAAGTAAGCAGTAGGGTACCACAAGGTTTCGTCTCAGGCTCAATACTGTTCCAATATCTTCATAAATGACCTAGATGAGGGAATTGAAAGGGAACTCATCAAATTTGCAGATGACACCAAGCTGACAGGTGTAGCCAAAACCCCAGAAGACAAACTGAGGAGCCAAAAAGATCTTGACAAATTTGAACAATGGACCCTATCCAACAAAATGAGTTTCAATGTGGAGAAAAGCAAAGTCTTACATTTAGGCAGGAAAAATACAGATTGGTGAGACTTAGCTTAAAAATAATAACTGTGAGAGGCACCTTGGAGTCCTAGTGGACAATCACTTGACTATGAGCCAACAGTGTGCAGCAGCAAAAAAGCTAATACAATCCTGGGTTGTATAAACAGAGGCATAGAATCAAGATCACGAGAAGTATTAGTACCACTTTAGAAAACCCTAGTAAGACCACACCTGGAATACTGTAGCCAATTTTGGTCACCATATCACAAAAAATGTGCTGAGAGTTTGGAAAAAATTCAGAGAAGAGCAACTAAGATGATCAAAGGCCTGGAGACTAAAACATACGAAGAACGGCTGCAGGACTTGGGTTTGGCTAGTCTAAAGAAAAGAAGAAATAGGGGAGACATGATAGCAGTATTCCAGTATTTGAGGGGCTGCCATAAGGCAGAGTGGGTGAGGATGTTCACCAAAGCACCAGAGGGAAGGACGAGAAACAATGGCTGGAAACTGATCAAAGAGAGAAGCAACTTGAATTAAGGAGAAACTTACTAACAGTGGGGACAATCAACCAGTGGAACAGCTTACCCCCCAAAATTTGGATGCTCCATCAATGGAGATTTTTAAGAAGAGACTAGACATTCACTTGTCTGAAATTGTATAGGTTCTCCTGCTTGAGCAGGGGGCTGGATTAGAAGACATCCAAGGTCCCTTCCAGCTCTATTCTATTCTGTCAAGTGTGATTTGGTTAAAATGCTACTTGATTGATTGGTAGTGTCCTTTAAAAAGATTTTCAATCTGAAGAGTACATTTCTATTGCAATCTTAAATATAGTTGCTCTGTTTCCTGCACTATAAAGTTTCTTCTTTGTTGAAATAGGCACGATTTATGTAGCATCTTTTGTTTCACTTCTTTTTCATGCTATATATTCGCAGTATCAGCTTAGGGTCATTTAGTCTACATGTACTGTCTACATTTATCTGAAATGTAAAATATTTCAATCTAATCCTTTCCAATCACAACTCATTTTTGTTATGATAAGACAACACAAAACTAAACACATATGCATCTAATTAACTGTCGAGTGTGATTTGGTTAAAATGCTGCTTAATTACCCATAGGTGGCTTTGGCTGGGAGGACAGAGCGAAATGAAGGATGATAGTTGAAGATCGTTGGAATACCCATCAGTGTAGGATACCTATTATAACAATCTTTGTAACTATGCTTGCAAGGAGTATTTATAGACACATTAGGGCTGCTTCACACCTACCTTTTAAGCTGTTCCTGACTGGTTGCATGCCTGAATCATCTTGATTTGACAGTTCAGCTTATTTATTTCTGGCTCTGTTTTGTTTCCACAGGAAAAGAATTGGCACATTGTCTTTTTCACAGGAGCACTGGAGTCTTGTAGAATTTGGGTAAAGGAACATTTCCCCCGCTCACAACTCCTGCTGGTGAGCTACCATTTCTCTGTCATTTTAATAAATTGAGTGGGAGAATGGTACCTTGTTGACATGGTGTCTAGTGACTCAGTAAATAACTCTGATTGTGAAAACAGACCAGGCATGGGAGCGTCTCCTCTTGAACAGTTATAGGGTGCTCTGATTGACTTGACATTGTCAGTGTTTTGAAGTTAGTGGCAGGAAGGGTGACTGTATGTCAGTTTGAACCAGCTTCTGTAGATGGGAAAATTCGGGAAGAATGGCAGCAAGGAACAGATCCTAGTTCTACTTTATTTTTTCTAAAATTTTCAGGAATTTAATGTTCCATCATAAAATTCTGACATGCAAAACAAATAGTACAGAAACAGTTAATAATACTTTGTAGGTTCATTAATAGTTAAGAGGAAGCAAATTTCAGTAAACTCAGAAGTTATTTCTGACAGCATAGGGTCACTCTGAGAGTGAGATGGGTAGCATTTAAATTTGATAAATTAGTAAAAGTAAATAAAAATACACTGAAGATGCTGAGCAAAAGACACTGAATAAATCAGACATGTCAAACTCGTGACATCACGTGATGTCACTCAGTGTATCAAAACTTTTCCCCCATTGCTGGCAATGGGGTGGGCATGCTTTTGTCATGATGAATCCAGCCCGTGGGCTGGCAGTTTGACACCCCTGGAATAAATGCACCACAGCAACCCAGAACACCAGAAAAAAGAAACAGACCACTTATACAACATTTTTCAGTGAACTCATACAACATTATCATGAAGTGCTGTACAAGTCTACTACAGTGTAACCAACACAAGCTATGAAAAAGGATAACACTACCATACATCAAACACATCTCAGAACTATCAACAGTCTACCGTATTTTCCGGCGTATAAGATGACTCCCTACATTTCCTGTTAAATTATAGGGTTTGGGCTATACTTGCCGTATAAGACTACCCCTCTTCCAACGCACACCAAATAAAAATTAAAAAACATCAGATTTGATTTTAATATGGTAATTTTAATTCAAATGCTTATGACATGCAGGTACTTAGTAGGAAAACTGTCACTTATAAACATAAGGCTGTTTGTCATCAAACATGTAAACATAAAACAGTGCAAGTGGATTAAACTTTAATAATAATAATAATAATAATAATAATAATAATAATAATATAATAATAATAATAATAATAATAATAATAATAATAATAATAATAATAATAATAATAATAATAATAAGTTGGAAGGGACCTTGGAGGTCATCTAGTCCAACCCCCTGCTAAGGCAGGAAACCCTATACCATTTCAGACAAATGGCTGTCCAGTCTCTTCTTAAAAACTTCCAGTGTTGGAGCATTCATCACTTCTGGAGGCAGGTTGTTCCACTGGTTAATTGTTCTAACTGTCAGGAAGTTTCTCCTTAGTTCTAGGTTGCTTCTCCCCTTGACTAGTTTCCATCCATTGCTTCTTGTCCTGCTTTCAGGTGCTTTGGAGAATAGTTTGGCTCCCTCTTCTTTGTGGCAGCCCCTGAGATATTGGATCACTGCTATCGTGTCACCCCTCACCCTTCTCTTCGTTAAACTACACGTACCCAATTCCAGCAACCCTTTCCCTATTTTCCTAATTCACTTTTTCACTTTTCCTAATTCACTCTAAAGCTTTCCCTGCACAGAGCCTTAAGTAACACCAGCTGCCTGCAATTAGTGCAGGTTCGCATCCCACCAGGCTCAAGGTTGACTCAGCCTTCCATCCTTCCGAGGTAGGTAAAATGAGGACCCTGATTGTTGGGAGCAATAAGCTGACTTTGTAATAATGCTGCTTGTGTGTGGGGGTGAAAGCTCTAATAAGCAGGCATATACATAGAATGAAGGCTATTGCTAAGAACATTGATTTGTGCTTTAAATTGTAAGCCGCCCTGAGTCTTCGGAGAAGGGCGGGATATAAATGGGATTAAAAAAAAAGACCAAATGGGAGATCTGCCCCAGGTTTTCCAGCCAGCCCGCCCAGTTCCTGAGTCAAATGTGTCCTTAGAGCTAAGCTGCTGCTCTGGCTATGCATTCCCCACCTGCCTTTCAAGTTGCTCTTGCATTCCACACCTGCCTACAGCTGCTTTTCAACTTTAGAAGGAAAAAAGCCCAGACCCCAGCCTGTAAAAAATCACAGACTGCAGCTTCTACTCCAATTGGTCCCGCTTTTCCTGTGCAGACTAAATGGAAGATCCACTCCAGGTTTTCCAGCCAGCCCTGTCCCTAAAGTTTCAGCACCCGGCGTATAAGACGACCCCTGACTTTTGAGAAGATTTTCATGGGTTAAAAAGTCGTCTTATACACCGGAATCTACGGTATTACAACCACATGACCTCTCTGTAGTAACCAGCTAAAATATTCCAAAATGTCTTAAGTAAACAAAAAAAATGAATAGTCCAAGGAGAAAAAAGGGAGTCATTTATAACATAGAGTTTGTCAAACATGGGTTAGTTAAAAACAGATAATGTCAAACAAATCTTATTGCATTCTTTGACCAGGTGACAAAATTAGTGGACCAGAGGAATGCTGTGGATATAATTTACTTGGATTTCAATAAGGCATTTGATAAGGTAGATCACAATCTACTACTTGATAAGATAGAAAAATGTGGGTTAGACAGCATTACCACCAGATGGATTCATAGCTGACTGGCCATACTCAGCATGTGGTCCTCAGTGGAACTGCATCTACATGAAGGGAACAATGTAGTGGGAAGCCCCAGGGCTCTGTTCTGGGCCCAGTGCTCTTCAACATCTTCATCAATGATTTGGATGAGGGGATAGATGGGGAACTCATCAAATTTGCACATGACATCAAGCTGGCAGGAATAGTCAACACTTCAGAAGATAGGCTTAAGATACAGGAGGATCTTGACAAACTTGAAAATTGGGCGCTATCTAACAAAATGAAATTCAATGGTGAAAAAAGTAAGGTTCTACATTTAGGCAAGAAAAACCAAATGCACAGGTATAGTGCTATACCCTCTCAATAGTAGTAACTGTGAGAGGGTTCTTGGAATCTTAGTGGACAATCACTTAAATATGAGCCAACAGTGTGGTGGAGCTGCCAAAAAAAGCCAACACAATGCTAGGCTGCATTAACAGAGAAAAAGAATCAAGATCATGTGAAGTATTAGTACCACTTTATAATGCCTTGGCAAGGCCACACTTGGAATACTGCATCCAGTTTTGGTCACCATGATGTAAAAAAGATGTTGAGAATCTGGAGAGAGTACAGAGAAGAACAGTAAAGATTATTAGGGGACTGGATGCTAAAACACATAAAGAACGGTTGCTGGAATTGGGTATGTCTAGTTTAATAAAGAGAAGGACTAGGGGTGATATGATAAAAATGTTCCAATATCTCAGGGGTTACTACAAAGAAGAGGGAGTCAAGCTATTCTCCAAAGCACCTGAAAGCAGGACAAGAAGCAAGGGATGGAAACTAATCAAAGAGAGAAGCAACCTAGAACTAAGGAGAAATTTCCTGACAGAGCAATTAATCAGTGGAACAATCTGCCTCCAGAAAGTTGGACAGTATTTAATATTTTCTTTTTTCCCTTATGTATATGTAGGGGTGTAGGTCTATATATATATGTTGTATGTAGTATGTTTTAGGTGTGTCATGTATGTGTCTTACTTTGAGAGAGGGCAACTAAATTTCATTTTTGATGTGCACCATTGTGCCCACAGTAAAAAAATGACAATAAAGATTATCTTATCTTATCTATCTTATCCTTAATCTAACCACAATTTCAAAGGGGAAACTAGGAGTATCTGAGACCAAGCCAAATCCAAAAATGCTAGGGAATTCCTAGAACTTTGTCATTCAGACAACATTAGACATGTAGACAATACACATAAATCATAGTTACACATCATTCAAAAGAGACAATTAATTCCACCCACTCAGTGGTATAGATATGTGGATGGATCAAGATCAAAACACAGGAATTAGAAGCATTCACCAAACATATCAACTCAGTGGAAAGATACATCAAATTCACACGTGAAGATGTTAAGGAAAATAGTCTAGCCTTCCTGGACTGTGCTGTATACATTAAGGAAGACAGAAGCCTTAACACTGAAATTTACAGCAACCCCCCCAACCCACAGATCAATATTTACATTTTGATTCACACCATCCACTGGAGCACAAAATGGGAGTTATCAGAAACCTACACCACAGAGCTGAAGGCCTGCCTACCACCAAAGATGGAAAAGAAAGAGAACTGAAACACATTAAGGAAGCCCTCAGAACTTGTGGCTATCCCTTCATCAAATCTCAAAAAAGACCCAGCAGGAGCTCCTCCATAACAGACAAAGAAAACAGTAAATGAAGCAAAGTAATCATTCCCTATGTTGCAGGAATATTGGAAAAGCTCAAGAGGATCTTCAGCCACACTTCAAACCCAAGAATACACTAAGGCAAAAGCTTGTCTACCCCAAGGAGAAAACACCCAGACACAAACTGAGCAATGTGGTATATGCAATACAATGCAGTGAGCCATGTGCAGATCTGCATATTGGGGAAACAAAAGAACAACTTCATAAATGTATGGCACAACATAGGAGAACAAACCCATCAGGACAAATTCAGCAGCCCATTTGCATTTAAAAGACAAAGGGCACTCTTTCAAAAACAGCAAAGTGCACATTTTGGACAGAGAGGACCACTGGTTTGAAAGAGGGGTCAAAAAGGCCATCTCTGTCAAAACTGAACAGCCCTTTCAATAGAAGGGGAGGGACATGACATCATCTATCTCCAGTCCTCAACACAGTCCTTTCAACAGTTTCAAGAAGGCTCCACACACATTTGCACTAGTCATGTGACCCTGAAGACACAGGTAAGTCTCCAGGGAGCACTAATGAATTGCTAAAAGAATGCAAATGACCAACTGTCTGCAACGAGTATAAATCTTTCCATTCCCCACTATCCAGTCAGAGCTGAAGAAGCTTCTTGGATGAGAAGCGAAATGTCTTCAAAGAAAAACTAGAAAGTCCAATTCGGGATCATCGCCAGTAGTCAACACCCAGATAAGCAGGGATTATCACCAGACAAACAATCAAGCAGAAAACAATATACTAATCAAGGAGAAAACTATAGCCCCACCAACACTGACAAGGCAAGCTACTATACATAAACAGAGAATAATCCCATACTTATTAGCATGTTGTTATAATGAAATGTCTGAAAGCAAACAACCAGGCACAGAGAGTGTTATGTGCCATGATTCAGAGTCTGAATCTGACAATGTTGTTCCAGCTAAGCCTATGCTTCAGAATTGTCCATCTCAGTAATCAGTAAACCAGGATTCAATTGAGACTGATCAGTCACAGGCATTTCCTATTCAGCTGGAGTAGACAGATGATGAAGCATAGCCACCAAGCCCCAGGCTAGGCACATATAGAAGTGAGCAGAACAGTGTTCCTCAATGAAGCTTCTTGTGAAACAAAAGATAAAGTATGAGTATGTATAATCAGCTGGCTATAGACTGGTTTAGTTAGCTCCTAGGCTTGCAATCCTTTGTTGTAGAGTAGACAACTGTTCAGCTATCCAGCTCTTGAATTGTGTTCCTGTTTCTTGTTTGTGACTCTTGATCCTTGAACTGACTGTTTACTTGATTTGGCATATTGTGACTTTTGGAACATATCCAGACTACGCTATTGCTTTTTAGACTGTATTTGGCTCTTTTTAGGGAAGCATTCTTTATTAGGCATTCGAATCACATTTCTTACTGCTGTTATCTGCCTAAACTGTAGTAAATATTCCTGCTTCTAAAGTACTGTGTTTGTCAGTTTGTCAGCAACCTTGAAACAGAACGGAGAGCATCAAGAGACTGGACAGCCATTTGTCTGTAATGGTATAGGGTTTCCTGCCTGAGCAGGGGGTTGGATTAGAAGACCTCCAAGGTTCCTTCCAATTATTATTATTATTATTATTATTATTATTATTATTATTATTATTATTATTATTATTATTATTACTGTTGTTGTTGTTTTGTTGTTATTGTTGTTGTTATTACTACTACTACTAATTATTATTATTATTATTGTTGTTGTTGTAATAACAATAACTATTATTATTATTATTATTATTATTATTATTATTATTATTATTATTATTATTATTTCCACATCACTGAACTTTAACGAAAGATCATCTGCAAGCTGAAATGGAAATGTTAGCTTTTAATTATAAATGCAACTAATCTTGTCAATAGCCATTATCATTTCAACTGCTACAGTGAAAAAAAAAACCTGGTCAAAAGAAAAGAACTATCTAGCCAATGGTAAATTATTTCACACCTGCCTTTCTTAATGCTACTTTGTCACAAGGGTATACTTGAAAGCCACTTCAAAAAGGAAGGTTCAACAATGTTACCCCAATGCCTCAGGAGCATCACGGCTTTGATTCAAAACAAGCCCTGAAGTTGCATCAGGTCTCTATAGCCAGCCACTGAATATGTGAACTGGTCTAGATCTGTGAAAAAGCATAATAATTTGCAATTTATTCTACTTGTGATGCTAATTCATTTTCTTATAACACTTGTACCAGAGAGGTAAACCACAAACTCAGTGACACCCTCCCCCCGCCACACACACACACGCACACACACACACACACAGTGAGAATGAGGAGAGTATTGTAGCTAGCAGGAAAAATTTTGTGAATCATTCTCAACATCATTTAGAAAAATTATTTTAAAGTGGAGGGGAAAGGGATTATTTCTGTCCATTGAATCACCTCAATATTGTTTGCAGCAGTAAGATCCTTTCTTCAGTTTATGGTAGTCGGTAGCTTCTTACAATGGGGAAAGGTGAAGAATACTAATCTCTTTTAAGCTTCTTGAATCTGTACAATGGCTGAATGCTCAAAAGGCCAGGTTCTTACTCAGAATACTAACAAATCACAAAATGGTGTGCCACAAAGTTAAAACTGGATTTTTTTTATTCATAAAAATGTCAAAAGCCAAAACTTTTTGTAAACAACATTTTTTTTATTAAAGAAGTTTGATATAAACATATTACAATTAAACAGCATGATCTGGATTCTGCAGCAGTCCCTGAGGTAGAACACTTTCCATACAAACACTGTCTTCTGACCTCCTGCAAGTCATTGTCACTCACTAACATGGCCCTAAATAGCAGTTACATTTCTGTTTCGAATCAGCTTTCAAACATTGGCTCATAATATTCTGTTTTTACAGTGTTCGCAGAACTCAACGTTCTGTGATCTTTTTCCTGCAAGTTAAAAGTATCAATGTTTACTATTCTTTTTCATTTAAAAAGTCATTTGACATTTTGATGATTATGACACTGAAGTAATGTTTTTTCTATCAAGGACTTTCCAATTTTTTAATATTAGCAATGACCCAAGCTTAGTGGCCACATATAATAAATGGACTTAGCTTCATTCTTAGTTAATTTCCAATATTCTTGGAAAAATATATAATAAAATGTTATTAGTGAAATCCTAAAACTGAACTACTGAAGTAGATATCTGTATCCATCTGTATTTGTATCTACTGTGTCTGTCTATATCTGTATCTAATGGTGTTTCTCTTTAGCAATTTTTAAAGTACAGATATCCCTAAGAATTTCAAAGCTTCTTCCAAAGCTTTGTTTTACTTTGAAGATCTAAAGAGCCAGAGCTGTAAATTCTATTTTGAACAGTATTGTGTTGCAGAATCAAGTTGAATAAGACAAAATAGCAAGAATAAAAATCAGTAGTTTATTCTTTTAGTGCTAATATTTTCATAGAAAAATGATGGCTAGGTTGTATCATCAACTGATATCCTAGCAATAGCACTTAGATTTATATACCACTTCATAGTGCTTTACAGCACTTTCTGAGCAGTTTACAATGTTAGCCAATGCTTTTTTTCTAAAAAAAGGTGCCAGAACTCAGAGGTGCTATCACTGGGAGCGATGCCGGTGTCTTGCTACGGCGTCGCCGCCCGTCCTTTGCACCCCCACCCCTGCAGCTCAGAGCCACATGCCATGGGGACTCCCCTCCCCACAGCCTCCGTGGGGATTCCCCTCCCTGCAGTTGCCATGCCGCAGCCTGTGCTGAGCCTCTACCCAGAGCTGCTCTGAACCCCGACCGAGAGCTGTGTTCCTCGTGGCAGTGGTCTCTGGTGCCAAACAGCTGATGGCCTCCGGCACCGGCACTCGTTCACCATTCACTTACTGCCCCGTTGCTTCCAAATGCAGTGAGTGAGCGAGCAAGTGGCATTTGAAAGTGATTGGAAGCGATGGGGCAGTAAGTGAGTGAGTGAATGAGCAAATGGTGTTTGGAAGTGACGGGGCAGTAAGTGAGCGAGCGAGCAAGAGGCCTTTGAAAGAGACGGAGTGAGTGGGGGAGAGCGACTGGAGGCTTTTGTGAGCAAAGGGTGAGAGAAAAAGAGAAAAGTGAGGGGGAGAAGGGGAAAAGAAAAGGCACTGACTTCTGACTTCCTCTGTTACAGGAGTAGAAGAAAGCATTAACATTGAAGCTCAACTTTTTGCTTTTCTATAATATTATAAACTAGCCATTTCTATAACAATAAATGAATCTAACCAATGAAACCCAAAAATACCCCCCTCTTTTTTTTAGTCATCAAGTTTTTGACACCTTGTTAAGCACTGGTGGTGCTTGAATATTGTCATGTCCTAAAAGTGGTACAATTTCTGAAAAGGTTGAAAAGCCCTGATGTAAATGCAGCCTAAATTGTTTATTGCCATCCTATTTGCAAATAATATCTTACTTACCTAGTTGAGATGGTGTAGTTGGGCAGCAGGGAGGGGTGCAAAGTTCCTGCCTTCGCTGCAGACAACTTGCCTGTGCAATGTTTGCCAGCCGGGTCTTTTGGCGCGCTCAGCAGCAATTCCTATTGGCTTTTGAAAGCCAATAGGCGAGGCATAGGCAACCTTGGCTCGTTTATGACTCGTGGACTTCAACTCCCAGAAGATGTTACATAACATAACATCAACTGGAAGATGTTAAACTGTCCTTCTGTTTCTTTCCTTCCCAAAAATTGTGTTAATGAGTCCTCCCTAAGCTCTGCTGATCAGCTTGTCCTGGATTGTTTTGCCATAAGATGGAACGGTTTGCAAGTTGCAGTTGAGACATCTGATTTTAGATATATCACATATAATTGAAGATTGTAATTAGTTGCGTGTGCAATTTCAGCAAGTGTGATGTATTTGTGCTGGCATTTCTAGGCCTCTTCTAACCACATCCAGAAAAATTTGTAACAAACATTGGAATTCTTTAGGCCATGTTTGGTATTTCCCAGCAATCTGTTACTGGAAAGAAAAAGCAATCCCTGCTGTGTTACTGATCCCAGAGAAGCATTTGCATGTATGCAGGTATCTTTAGGGTGCCATAGTTATGGATGAGAAGTATTGGTTGCAAAGTTGGCATCTCTGGATGTAATACAGATATTTTGGACTTATTTTTGTTTCTTTTCATGTTTGATATTTTTAAAAAGACATATGCTACTGACTACACTTATGCATATATGTAACATCTTTTACATAGGATACATGAACACTGCTTGTCCAGAATGTGAAAAGTGAAAGATTGTGACTAAACAAAATTTTAATGTACAGATAATACCACCAGAAATTATTTTAGCCTTTTAAATAAATGTTGTTATTGATGTTATGCTCACCATGGAAAACATCATATATTGTTATGTATATACTAGGTTAATTTTTTAAAGACTGAAGTGCAACATAACTAGATTCTAAATAATCTATTTTTCAAAACACACAACAGTCCAAACAGTAAAAGTAAAGGTCAAATTAAGAATATTTCATTCTTAAGAATTGTTTAATTTAAAGTGGTTTAGTTGTAATAGATGGTTATTGATTCAAAATAGTTTTCAAGAGTGTACAAAATATACGATTTTTTTCTAGCATCAGCTAAATTAGACATATTACATTGAGAAAAATGTTTCTCATTTCTTTCCTGTTACCTTTATTGATTTCATTGCAGAGATGTTAACATAGGAAATAGTTTATTTTGTTATCTAATTTTACCTTCCAAAAGACAGAAGCAGATGAAAAATGTGAGGTTCTTTCCTGTTGGCTTTTTTGAATTGTCTGTTTTAGATTCTAAAAGTTTAGTTCCTAAAGAAGTAACCCTGTAAATAATTTTAATGTCCTCCTCTAGTGCAGGGTAGGCAACCTTGGCTCTTTTATGACTCAAGGACTTCAACTCCCAGAATTCCTAAACCAGCATGGCTCAGCTTGGAAACCTCTCCCTTTCCCGTCATCATGGCTGCCTCAGGATTTCTGGGAGTTGAAGTCCGCGAGTCATAAAAAAGAGCCAAGATTGCCTAGCCCTGCAATAGGCTTTTGAAAACCAAAAAAAGAAGGTGCTGGTACACCATTCTGAGTGATCTATGAGAAAAAAAGCCCTGATGTTAGCATATTTCCCCCCCAAATCTGAATCCTAATTTTATTGACCTCAGAAGGCTGAGTCTATCTTGAGTCAGTTAGGATCAAACCTCTGGCTGTGGGCAGCATCAGCTTCCAAAACTTCAATACTGCATTCTAACTGCTGCACCTCCAAAGCTATTCTGAAGGAACTTTTACTTTTTCAAGGACAAACACTCCCCTCTCCCCCCAAGAAAGTTCAGTTGCCTTTTGAAAAGCACCTTTGGGAAAACCATGACCTGAATGATTGGGAATATCCATAGACATTTTCCTCAGGAATGTAACGTAAACCATTAACAAAACTAAAATTAAATTACTATATATCAGATTTTTGTGAATAATGCAATAAATGCATAGAGGGGAAAAAATCTGTTTCTGCTAGTTGAGATTTCTTTCCAAAGTCATAACATACCTTTTATCAAGCATCTTTTTTTAATGAATACAGTCTGAGATAGATTTATATATAGAAAACTATGGTCCACTTTAATTGAAACCTCTGCATTGCTTCTTTAGAATTTTCTGTTCAGTTTCTAGAACCCTGACATCTAAGAAATATGAAACGAAGTATGAAATGAATTCATGCCTTGATTATTCTTCTTGTAAGGATCTTTTTTAGCTCTCATTGTACTGTTACAGTGCATCACAAGATGTCAGGCAAAATACTAGTATACTGTATGCTATAACAGTTTCTCTCAAGCTGCAAAGCCTTTTCTGCAACTCATCAGACAAAAGTCTATCTTTCTAAGCTAATGTGTGTTGGATTCATTAATATTTATTTCCAAATCAGATAATTTCTCTGGTGCATAACTATAAAGAATATTCCTATTCATTCACCCTTATAAAACTATATTTTTTCAGTCAGTTTTAAGTTCAAAATAATTGGGCAGAGTTCTGAAAACACTGCAGGTGAATTTATTTGAATTCCTTGTAGAACAAGAATTAGAAACAAAAGCTTTTTGGAAGAATTACTTGACCTTCCCTTCAGAACAACAACATACCCCCCTCCTCTTTTCTTATAGTATCTGTTCATGGTTATGCATGTAAGAAATTTGCTGGTCTTGTGCTGACCTCCTCATTTCCCCAAAGACCTTTAACTGAATTTTGAAAGCTTTCCATTCTAGTGTTGACCAAAGAAACATAATCTACTGGCAAGCTACTAGCTGCTATGGATGAATAAAATAAATAAAAGTAAAAGCACCAGATGGCATAATGATAATTCAGTTGAATTTGCATCTTTATATTCCTCTTATTTGTAAGATGCACTAAGCCATCACCAAGCAGTCTTCAGACAGGAAAGCTTTTAAAAAAACAAAGAATACTGTCGATGTGGAATTACAAAAGTGTATGTAATACCTTGTAGTAGCTTTCTCACAAATATATATGGGGATTGTAACTTTCAGACACCGGCTGGCAATTTTGCTAGTTGCAAGTCTTAACACATTGAGGGTACTAAGGTGGGAAAAGCTGCTCTATGCTAATGATAACCATAATCTTTTACATTTCAACAATTAAATTCTGCATTGTAACCCAGTTAGAATCTCAGGATCAAGTTAACTGCTAAGTAAAACAAATTTAATGCAGTAATACATTTTTGTAGTCTATCTGGTATCCCCTTTCCCCAGTAACATAATTCTCTGACCAGGTCAGAAAGCAACAAAGATTTGCCAACAAAATTTAAAGCCCCAGGAAAACCTTAAACCAATACAATACAATACAATCAATACCTATGGAGTCTGAGCTAGGTTCTTTTGTTGCAGACTTTTCATTACCAAATTAGGTAACATTATTAGTGCTAAGTAGGGAGTGGGGTTTGCTCTCATTTTATATACTAGTGGGTTGGTAGCAACTCAAACAAGCTAATGGTAAACAACAGCCCAATCAAGGAACCACAAAGGTCACTCCCATCAACACTGACAGGGGAAGCCACTAACATATAAAATGAGAGCAAACCCCACTTCCTACTAGCAGTGAAGATGTTAACTTCTTTGGTAATGAAATGTCTGCAACAACACAGCCAAGCTCAGAGAACACAAAAGGACCTTCAGATCCACCCTGAGCTACAAATATTCTATCAGTAAAAAAATACCTAACAGCTGTTATACAGACATGCAATATATAAACTCTACTATCCAAGAATAAAGTCCAGTAGAGTTTAAAGCTCTAGGTTGGCATTTCAGACATTCATAGAAAGACCTCTTCACTTTATGGTCATCCAAGGGAGGGAAAACCTACCAGCTTCACGTTCTGTTTTTCTCAGTTGCTGCCAACCATTTTTGTCCTCCCACAATGCAGTTGTGAAGGTTGTCTTTTCTGGCAGTGCTCCCAGTTTGAGTCTTGTGGCACCTGATGCTCCTCAATATGTTAACAGCATATGTCAGAGCAGCAATTGTATCCCTTTTATCCCAGTGGACAAAAGATGAAATAAAGGCTTTTAATGTAGCATCTAATTTTAAAAGATGGAAAGTCAAGTATGCTCTTTAGACACAATTTGGTTTAATCTTAAAACCTCGTGTGCAATCTAATAAGATTTAAATACAAGTACACAGGTGTGCGTACAATATTTTATACTTTCAGAAAGAATTATATATAAAAAAGAAACTGGCAACTGTTCGTTTGTTTGACTTGAATATAATGCACATGTGGTTTTGAGAAAATGTGAAAAATGTTATGTGCAAGGGTCTTTCATCACAGTGGGAATTTCATTTAGAAAGTTCTTACTATATATTTATCTATTTCTGTAAATAGTTTCAAACTTCCTACATTTCTTTTTTATCCTAGTAAACAGCAGGATCATTTTGTCTGAAAATCTTTGCCATAAATGAAACCACAGTGACAATGAATAGTCAAAAACAGATACATTTGCACAGAAATCTAAAAGTTGGTATGAAAAGTAGCCAACTTACTCAGCCCAAACAATAGGTTAAAAAAAAAGACTTGGCAATGGCATTTTGTTATAAAATGGGCCTCCTTTGCTATGATGCAAGTATGAATTGAGGAACATAAAATAATAAGACAGTTCCAACTATGTGGCAAATTGCAATGATACGTATGGTGTAAATCAGAGTTATGCATGCAATGATTATTGTCCTCCCCCTTTTATTGGGCCTTTTCCAAATATACATGCCTCTTCCTTGCCCGCCCCTGCCTGTTCTTATTTTCCCACTCTTATAAATTGCAGAGGCTGTAAAAATATATTAGAGAAGGATAGGAAATCAGAGGAAGTGATCTGAATGACAAATGAAGTTGGACAGAGTTGGTTGACATCAGTTGCTCCTGAGATGAAGTGTCAGTGACAGCAAGAATTGAAAATGAAAATGTCTGCGTTAAAGGAGACCTTTAACAAAAATGACATGTGCATCAAAGGACCAAATATAAGACTGAGGAAGCTTTACTTCTTAGTTATTAGCTTGGAAGATTTTGCAAACACTACTAGAACTGTGTCTTTCCAAATCTTGTTCCTGCATATTAAAGCCATCACGTTCCTTTCAGTAAACTCAGAGCAGTGACAAATAGGATTCCATGGCAAGAAATACTAATTGGACATGTCTGGGAGTTCCTAAATAAGAAGGTACTAAAAGCACAGTACTAAATGATTCCACAGAGGGAAAAATCGGCACCAGGGTGAGAAGGTAATATGGCTACTCAAAAAGCTTAGTTAAGACAAAAACTTTAAAATGGCTCATAACAGAAAATGGAAAAGAACCAGAGAACAAGAAAAAGTTCAGACTGGTCAGGTAGCCTGGAACTGTGGAGCTTATGTAAGGAAAGCAAAAATATAGAATGAAAGATGCTAAAATGCTTAGAGTGAAATATGCTAAGAATAACAAAAAAAACAAACAAAAAAACTTTAGACTTTAAAAGAAAACAAAAAGAAAAGAATCAATAGAGCAGTTACTTAGAGAAGGGAGAGCTATCCAAATCTTATTGCCTAAACAGAAAATTGTGAAGAACAGAATAAATGGGCAGTATTGAAGCTTGAGTTTGATTTAAAAAATATCTATTATTTTGAGTCAGTTTATGCCTATTGGACCAGGCGAATTGTATCCTAATTTGCTGAAGGAACTTGCAGATGGTCTGACCGACTGCTTATGTCCTTAAATAAAACTGGAGAATGGCAATGTACCGGATGACTAGAGAAGACTGAATGTTGTTCCTGTCTTTAAAAAAGGGAAAATGAAGAATCTAGGGAACTTCTGCCAGTTAAGTATGATATCAATACCTGGGAATATTTTAAAGCTAAACAGAACCACTGGTTCATCTGCCTCTTATAAACTTGGTTATAATTACCAAAAGCAATCCCCACTTACACCCAAACTGTTTCCAAACATTGGTTTTGGTTTCTTGTTTGGCCTTGGGTGAATTGTATAATTGGAGATCAGAAGTACACTCATACTACCTCCCTCTGTGCCAGCAAACAACCACTCCTAGCAGTTTTATGTAGACGTTTAAACAATAGGGTTATATTTCTTGTGTGCAGGAACCTTTTCAAGCACAATGCTAGCCTACACTCAAATTGGTGGTTTATATGACAGTAGCAAATTCCAGTAGAATACACAGGAAAGACAAAGATGTCTAAATGTTTTAAAATGTCTCTAATGATTAAAAAATGCTAGGCATTATCTTATCAGTTTCTTTCAAGTTTCTTTTGCCACTATCACTAACCATGTAATGAGTTTTGCTTCTACCTCAAGTCTATTCCCTGGTTCATGTCTCTTCCTCAAGAAGCAAAGCTGAGAATTAGAAACATACAACAAATAAAAGCGTGGGAGAGTCTTTACTGGAAAATAAACAAATATATCAGATTTAGCAGTGGAGCTATCTTGAACATAGATTAGGAATCTGACTCAAATGACTTTTCAATATTTCCAAAAACACATTTGTTCTTATGATTCATTTAACTTTAAATTCTAATTCTAAATTTTGTTAATAGGATTATTCAAAGCACAGTTGTTTCCATGAAGACAGGGGGATAACAGGGGTTGCAAAAGCCAAACATAGCTTGTTTCCTAACTAATAAAATAGCTTGTTAAATTGCATATACTATAAAATGGATAAAATGGAAAGCTTTCAGTACATTGCGCAATATGCTAGATCTCAAAGGAATTATATAACTGCACAATTTAGTTCATGTATAGATAAACAGACTCTTGTATGTGAACCAAAGAATAGAATCAGACATGCAATATTCTCTTAATAGCTCAATAACATTTATTGTTACTCTTCACACCAATATCTTTTAATAGGGAGAGATGTACAATTAAATATATTTTGGAAGAAAACATTTTCACTGATGGTGCTGACTGCAGAGATGTCAGAGCATTTTGAGCAAAACGAGTTCCCAGTTCTTCACACTTTCTGCTCATTCATAGCTAGCAATTGTTCTATTCCCCTTTGCATCTATTCCACAGTTGCTTTTGCTTGCACAATTGGGAATTCTTAGGAGAAGTGTCAGATGGTGAAGACTGAGCTCCTGTTTATACACAACAACTTTCAGAATATTAGGTATAAGAAAAAGCACTGATACAATTTCAAGAATGATGGCTTTTGGTCCATAATGTTTCCTGTGCAAGGAATATTAGAAAACAATATCAGAGATTTCATTCTGCTCTATGTATGATCATTAAAATGTACAGTTTCCTCTTTTTTATTGCTATTCATAATATTGTTAGGGGTATACACACAAAATATGATGGAATCTTGTTAAAAGCAGAAGTAAATAAGCAATTGCTCTTTTTGAAATGTACATTCAGAGATTAATGGAACAGTGGGATGTGAAATAGTTTATTCATTTTGGGTATTACTTTGTTTCCCCATTTCTTTTTGCATATTTGGGACTTAATTATAAGAAAGATCCATGTGATTTTTAATTTTTCCAAAATTTAATTTGCAGGGAAGGGATTAAAACTATGTTAAGAGAAGCTAGATTCAAAGTAGAAAAGAGTATTTCTTTTTTAAATTGGAGGAAGAAATATCAATAACCTATGCTACACTGATATTAAATGCAAAGAATCTGCAAGCAGTAGTAATAAAACTGAAGGAGCAGTCAAAAAATGGAACTAAGATTAAATGTAAAAAAGACTAAATGAAACAAGTATAGCATAACACCCTTAAAACTGACAATTATGATATTGAAATGGTAGATAGTTGCTGCCTTTTAGCACCAACCAACAGCAGTAAAGGAACAAGCAATCAAGACATACATTGCAGACCAGTGCATAGTAGAACAGACATGAAACCTTTGGAAAAGATATTCAAACCAAGAAAGACACATAGTGATTGTTTCAAACAGATTTCTTTATTATTCCAGACTTACAGATAACAATCTTGCCAAACTGAAGTACTCTCCTATCTACAGTAAGACAACCATATACACTGACAACTATTAGGGAGAGGCTGTCTTCACCCTTTTTCTCTCACACAAACTATCTGAACTGAGCTGTCTCTCACTACCCTGTAATAGATCAGTATTGTGCAAGCAAATGTATTCCCTGTGATGCTCTGTGGAAGCAAAAGCTGGACTTTGAAAAAGCAGAATAGAAAGAATATTGACACTTTTGAACTCTGGCATGGACAAAAGTTGTAAGAATACCATGCATATCTAAAAAAATAAAGACATGAACAACTGAACAAATCAATCAGAGTTTTCACTTAAACTATCAATGGTCAGACTCAGATTGACATACTGTGGACACATTATGCAAAGACCTAGCTCTCTGAAGAAGAGTCTAATATTGGGAAATGTAGAAATAAAGAGTAGAAGGGGAACAGCAGTAGTAGACAGATGACATGGTGAAAAATGCATCATTGGAATACTTGAAGCATCAGTTTAGGGAAAAATCATTATGGCAATATCTATCTATCTATCTATCTATCTATCTATCTATCTATCTATCTATCTATCTATCTATCTATCTATCTATGAGTTAACACAGGCTTGATAGAGATTACTATATTGGAATTCTATTAGCATGACAAAAGATTAGATGTCACCAGTGCACCTAGGCCTCTTGTCAGTAGTAAACCAAACATGCTTAGAAGGTTGGAGCACACAGAAGACCTCTGGAACAGAGTAGAGGGCCTTACATTTTGGCAACTTTAGAAATTAGAATCAAGAGCTTGAATTTTGTTAAAAACATGATGCAACTGATAGAGGAATGTGAATCGGCTAACTCTGATTAAAAATTGGGGTTCCATTTGAAAAATTGCTTCAAATTCAAATTAGGTCATTTGAAAAAGAAAGTCAGTTCAAATGTATAATTTGAATTGTGGACACTAACCTATGATAGAAATATATGTTCACAAAAATCAGTATTATTTGTAACAGAATCGGAGATACCTGATTCAGATTGATGCCAGATTCAACAATTCAGTATGAAATTCAGTAACTTCTGAGTGGCGTATTTCAATAGAAGCTTTTCAGAGGCTTCTAATTAGTGCTGCTCTTTTAACATTCAGAATGAAATAATTTGTCAGTTCTGGTGTCTCAGCTTCTTAGACTTCTGTTCAATTTCTGCATAATAAAGAATAATCAAGTATGAAGGTGTGAAATTAGGTAGACTTGCATTAACATGAGGATTGAATAACTTTGTCACTTGTCTTTCTTCAATCCTGCCATGAGATACATTGTGGTCCTCCTGTTAACACTTCTGTTCATTTAGAGTTTCTCATCTCTTAAAGGACAATTTAGTAATATACCTGAATATCTCATTTAATGTCAGTAGAAAAATAGATAAAAGGGTTTTACAAAAAACATGGTGTCAGCGGGGAAATGGACGGTACTTGTGAAAAATCATGAGGCAGACTCTGTCTAAATGGCATCTACACAGTGTTGTATTATTTTTACTCAGCACTATATATTTTTAGTAGCTTAAAAATCATATCGAGAATTCATTAGCCAATTAACAATATGTGGCAAAGACATGTGAAATATCATTTCAGAGATCTGAATTTGTCTGTGTAATTCAAATATTTCAATAATTGTGAGATACACAACTCCAGAATGTTATGCATATGTTTAAAATATCCTTAATATTTTTTTTATTTAGAGTTATGAATAATTCATCCCCAAAATACAGCTGACTGATGATGAAATGTGTAAATATGACTCTTAGGAAGACAAATATACCAAAAATATCGGCTTTAAAGTCAGAAGGAAAATCTCCACATTCTGCTTTAAAAGCAACATAAAATAAATGCTGATTTGTCCTGGAAAAAGTGATAGAACAGGTTTGGCAACTAGATATATATTTTTCTTATACTTTGATGTATTTGCCTATTTGAATTATTTCAGAATCATGTGGAGTTTCTTCTGAATAGTTACATAAAACTCTAATTCTCTATCGTGCTGCAGTCATTTCAGTAGAGCTCTAACTGAGGCTGTTAAGTGCTGTATTATACATTTAACTGAAGATAAGTTGCAGGCATTCCTTCACTTTTAGAGCAAAGATGTAGTTTCTATGTAAATCTATCTAGTAATAAAAACACAGGATAGGAGCTTTAAAAATATTATGTCTCTCCCTAACTCCCAAATAAATGAATCTCATTTTAACATATTTTATTGTTTCTATTTATCTCTGCTTTCAAAAACTTTCTATCTAAATACTGTATTTCACAGTTTAATGCAAAAACATTTTAATGGGAGAATTACTGAGATTGCTTTTAGTAACAAGTAGTTGTTGACTTACAACTAGTCACATACCAACTGACAATTATAACAGACACCCCCTCTACTACTTATGGTTCCAAAGTTCTGGTATTAGGTACTCCCTCATAGTCAAGGGACCACATATTAGTGCCTGGCATCTGGCCTGCCTTTATGGCCTTTTGCCGTGTCCCATAGTCACAAGAATGTGGTTTATGGCATTTTTGCTGGAAACTGGTCTTGATTTCTGGCTTCTGACAAAAACTACTCCATATCAGAGCTACTCCATATCACTGCAAGCAACTGCAGTCTTCACTTAACATATGGTATGTTTGCTTAATGACTGTCGTGTTTTCTTAATACTGCAAAAATGGCCTTAGAATGAGTCACGTGGTAACTCACTTTATGACTGTAATTGCCAGGCTCTGTTATGGATGTAACTTGAGAACTACCTGTAATCGGAATGCATATGGGAGAATGACATTAAGAATTAAATAAATGTCATTCCAATTTTTTAAAAAAATGATTTAATACCTTGGTAGATAACTGGATGAGTACCACTCAGAACTCTCACCCCCCCCCCATTCCAGTAGCTAATGCAAATAAATAACCAAAGCCTGAAGCATGCTTTTGATATTCTTTGCAAACTAGATTCTCTAATCTAGCACCAGCAACCACCTTGCAAGTCAGTAGCCTATTGCCTATATTAAATTTTCTTAAATAAATAAATATCCTATCAGCTATTGTCATACCATTCAATGCAGTCTTAACCAGAATTTCATGGCATATTTTGAAGATATTCAGTTGAAATGAAAAGAATACAACATTCCCACAATCTTATTAAATAAGCTGCAGGTTAAAAAGTAAGGTAATAATAGGCAACATTTGTTCTTGACAATTCGACACTGACATCAGATAATTACTACAGTGTTTTTAAGATGCTTACAGATCAAGCTCTGTGATATGCCCTAGTATCTTTCCAAATGTGGATATCATGCTGATTGAGTGTATCCTTTTTTCTCATTTTAAAGATAGGAAAACACCAAGTCTTTTACAGTTATTTGCCATTACATCAATTCTCTACATTTTCTTAAAACACTATATAAGGATCCATGCAACCCATCAAGATGGCCATGTTTCTATGAAAGTCAAATTGAACACTCTTCCCATCATGGATATCTCTGAGCAAGGCCTAGCAGTTGTTCCTTTATAATTCAAGATTTAGGATTTTCCCTAATTAAATAAGATTTAAAAAACATTTTATTTTATTTTGCAGTTAAACTTAAACTTCCCTTAATTGAATGACTCTTGGTGGCTTACACAGTGTGACAACATTAACATATCTATTGGGCAGTTAAAAGTAGTAACTTCATATAACCCCATGATGGAAACCACTGAATTTCCAGCTGATGGAAGGCAGATGCAAATAAAAAGTGAAAAACAGAAAATCAAACAGAAAGGGAGTAGAATAAACAGTGGAGTGCTTGAAGTCCTGGAGAGAGGTCCTTTATTCCAAAGCATCAGAGCTGCCACAGAAGACCAGTGTTTTCTAGCTTTGCCTTACCCTACTCTTGATGGTGCGGGTAGAGTTAATTCTAGTTTGGGCAGGTGGTCCTCCAGGCATCAGATGGTAAACTGCCGTAGAGATTTAAAGCTCTTTATGGTCCTTTATAGGTCCTATAACTTGTTAGGATTTAATAGGTCAAACTCAGCATCTTAAATTGTACCCAGAAACCAATGCAGGGTCCACAGAATTGGGGTTAAGTTGGAGCCAGTAACAATATGAGCTGCTGCCTTCTGAATTAGTTGTAGCTTCCGAGTTGTTTTTAAGTGTGACCCATAATAATAATAATAATAATAATAATAATAATAATAATAATAATAATAATAATAATAATAATAATAATAATAATAATAATAATAATTTTATTTATATACCGCCCTTCTCCCGAAGGACTCAGGGCGGTGAACAGGGCAAATGTATAAAATACAAAAATACAAAAGTTAAAAGGAATTAAACATAATGCCCAAGGTAAAAAACAATAAATACAAATATTAAGAACAATAAAAAAACCAACCCACCCCCCATCAGGCCAAGCCAGCTTGTTCAAATAAATGCGTTTTCAGATTGCGTCGGAAGGAGCACAATATTGTAATGATATCTTCTGGCACTACCGGTAGCCCAGGTCATTTGGTGCTCCTCTAGCCAAGGCATCTGGTCAGGCATGAGCTCTGAGTCCAGCAGTTCTAATACTATCATTGACAGGGAATGGTGATAAACAAGCAGCAGTTCTTTCTTCCTGTTTTGCCCATCCGCTATAGCATCCAGGTATTTGCATGGGAGCTTGCTACTATTATGTAAAAATGCAATTGAGAGGGAAAAAGAAAGTCTACTCCTGTATCGTAGGAAAGTCAGCTGTGAGAAACTCATTATTGCCACATCTGATGAGTACCATTCACTGGAAAGGAATAAAGGTAGTCCTTGACTTTCAGGCTTAACAACCACCTTGCTTAGCAACCGAAACTGTGATCTCAGTTGTGGCGATAGGACAAGGACTACCTGAAAATCGTTCAACATGAATTAAAGCCACAGGGAAGGAATGGATCCCTGGGATATCTCTTTTGAATAGAAATCTATATGAAAACAAGCTGCTAATTAATGAGTTAAGTTCTGAATAAAGAAACAAAATTATAGAACTGGGAATGTAATTTTCATCTGAAACAAAAATCCCAATCTAATTAATCTAATTAATCCCAACCTAATTAAAAATCCCAACATAAATGAAACTACTTTTAATTTTCTTAAAAGTATAATATATCCACTAGGCAATCTTACAGCCCATTCCATTTCCCAATTTTCATAACTATTAATATTGGTTGGTGTTCACAGTATAGAATAAGACCATTTTACTGGTATTGATCCTAGAATATATTTGGTTGTTTCCATCATTTTAATCCAATACACAATTAAATCAATGTATCACATGTCTAACATTAAGCTGGTTTATTAAAATATATTTATTAAATATATCTAAAATATAAATATAGTATAGTATTTTTGTAAATATATTAATATGTATGGCATTAATTCAATTCTATGAAATCAATTCATAATCTATCGTCTGTTATCTTACAGCGACATTTAGGCTAAATTGGCTTGAATAACCTTGGAGCCTCTGAATAATATTAAATAATTGTTTATCAAAGACATAGATACTGGCTAGATCTACCTGTGGACTGGATTTCTAAAGTATATCTAACTATCTTTATCAGTGATCTATAGATCCAGGTATGTGTAGGAATCTCTGGGCATGTCGCAATTTGTTATGGATCCTTTTTTTTTAATTGCAGTGCCAAGAATTGAGTCTTTATCTTCTACAAGCACGAATAATAGCTTACTACCACTATAGTATAACCACGTCCTTCAATTTACTAGATTATTTTATTGTCTGTTGTTTTCCTCCACCAAGCTTACATTCTATTATTTGAACTTTATTCACCCTGAGCTTTTATTTAACTTGGCTAAAGGGAATTTTTTAAAAAAATGTTGTTTAGCAAATATTATAAATTGTTAAGCCATATTGCATATTTATCATGGTAGAATGGTAACTTTTCTATATTAAATGACAATATTAAATTAAGAAATTAAATTTATTCATAATATTGAAGCTAACATAATTATAAGCAGTTGTTTCACATTTTGGTTTGTTTTAGATTGGTGTACTTTAAAATAAATCTGATTATATCCAAGGTATTTTTCACTTGTTGTGATTAGCACAAGAAATGCTGGATAAGAAAAAGCCACCAATGTCTAGATGTGTTAGAAATACAGTATGTATCACAGGAATGCTTTTCAGTATTTCAAGATGTGAACTTCTTGCACTTGTATTCATGTATTTAATACTACAAAAATCTCATGCTGTGTATGTTCAGCAGGGGAAAAACAAAAGAACATATGAATTGTGAAACTTACCAGATGGTTTTCCAATAATGATAAACACGTTGTTTGCTTTTTGGGTGGCATATGGTGTCAAACATTAATTCAAAAACTATATACTCTGAAAGTATGAAACAGTTATGCACTGTATCTAGTATACGTATCTTTTATTTTGTATTTTTTAAAAAAAACTGATTATAGAGGCATAAATATATAAATAAAGCAGCTAGAAATATATTAGCAGCAATATTTGTTTATATTGTGCAAAGAAAATTCCTGATAGTTGATTCCAGGGCTTTTTTTTTGTAAAAAAAAAAAGGTGCCGGAACCCACACGTCATACAACCTGCCTTGCCTACCCTACAAGGTTCCATCCAAAAAAGTTGCCGGAACTCTGTTCTGGGCGTTCTATGACAAAAAAAAAAGCCCTGGTTGATTCTCCCATTTATTTTTGCAAATACAACGATTTGCACACTGGCTTGGGCTTTCATTGCAGTGAGATAGAGGCTGCCTAGCCATGTCAGCCCAGGGATAAAGCTTTGAATTAAGTCTCTGGCATTGCAATTTTAAAGGATGCTCCATCAGATCAGTTATTTATCATAGATTAGTCGGATTGGCAGGCAGGTATCAAAATTGTTCTGTTGCATTGGTTAAAGCAACATAAAGGTTATCAGGCTACTGATGAATCTCTTGGAGCTCCTGACATAGAAGATCAGAGGTTTATTCATTTATCTGCTTGTTAGATTTATATCTTCACTTTTCTCCTCAGAAGCAGTTTACATGAAGATTCATGCATTATCATTGTGATATGGAATCCAAGTGTAAGATTTTTTTTCTTTAAAAATAGTTACAGTGCCAAATGCTACAAGCTAAATTCTGAAGTATCCCAGCATTTATTTAATCATGTATGTCTGATTTTATTTATATATACTGTATCTTTCGGTCTCTGTAGCTATGTCAAGTTAAATATATATACTATTAGAAACCTAAAAACCTATACCCATTTACAGAAATATTCCTGGACAAGCTTAAGAGACTAAGATAGCAGTAGCATTTTAAATCTTTTAAAAACAAATTCATCTGCAGTAGGCAGAGGTGTGCACAATGACAAAAGTATCATTACCTTTTGGGATATGAGCTCTCCCCCTTTTGTATATGTGTCATGATGCAAGTGTGAAAAGAAAGATAGTTGTACTGTACAGCGAGGGAATTTATGTATTTATTTGTAGCCCATCTTTATTATTTTTACAAATAATTCAAAGAGGCAAATATATGCAACCTACCTTCCTCTTCCTGTTTTGCCCATAACAACAAACCTGTGAGGTGACTGAGGCTGAAAGAGAGTGACTGGCCCAAAGTCACTCAGCTGGCTTTTATGCCTAGGGCAGGACTAGAACTCAGGGTCCCTTGCTTTCTACCCTGGTGCCTTAACTGCTAGATCAGGGGTTCCCAACCTCTGGGCTGTGGCCCACTACTGGGCTGTAAACTATTTGGAACCGGGCTGTGGAAGTGGCAGCCGAGTGCGCTATCAGCGAGCGTGTGTGCTCCATTTGTGTGAATGGTGAGCATGTGTGTCCACCACTCACGCAAATGGAGCTGCTTGCTGGCTGTTAGCATGGAACCATCCCCTCTCCCCACGATCCCGAAAGCCGGAAAGGTTGGGGAACTCTGCACTAGATCACCTGGCTCTTTTTATTGTTTGCTTTTATTGTTTTACTGAATGCCTTTATTGTTTTGATAAAAGTCTTTAATCTGCAGATTCTTCTGTTTAAAAGGGTAAGCCAGTCTCTAATGAATTATTTCAAATTGTGGACATTAACCCTGCTGCCTTATATGAGTACAACTTTTTTTTGTCCTGAGAGGCTTTATTTCTAGTTATCATTTCACATTATGGAGTAGAAGACAATAGTTTTTTTTTTTTTAAAATTAAAATACTTCAGTGAAGCCACTTGTGACTGTGCTTCAGAAGTAAATCTAATGGAAGTAAATAGTGGGGGTGAAATAGCTATAATGCCTCAAATATTACAATGTATACATCAGGAATGTTCTGTTAAGTTTCTACCACTTGAAGAAGAAAAATGAATGTTGGTTAAATGATGGCATTGTGGCATATTTATTTATTATTTTTGATACATGGCTCCAAGTTTTTCTATTTGAAGTTTACTTCTTTTAAAGATTTCACTCCTCTAAAGCTAATGGAGCTATTGGATTGTGGTTTATTTCTTCGATTGCCTAGAGACTATGGGCGTATTTCCATGACTATTTTAAAAATTCATATTATAGAAATGCTGTATATTTTTAAAGAGACTATAATAATCTTGACATTGGAATCCACAGAAGATAATAAAAAGCAAATAAGAACTTTAGTTGAAGAGCAAGTAAATGCTCTCAAATGCTCCCATTCCTCTCCTGCCCCCTATTTATAAACATTTATTGTATGTGGAACTTGATCCTTGGAAAATGGTTGCCCCTTCTTCCATCAATGTTTTGTACTTAGGAGAATCTATACTGCATACCCAAGGCTATCATGAAGAATGGGACCAAAACCACACTTGCAATTATTAATAGGATCCTGAAATAAATTTTTATTTATTGGGTTATCATTTGAGGTGAGGAGAAGAGATATGATTATGAAAGTAGAATTTATTCTGAAAAGAGCATAAATTCCTAAATTATTTCTTATCAACCAGCTACACAAACAGTTATCTTTTAGTTTCTGGCAAATATAAAATGTATTCTTTCCTCCTCCTATTATCTTTGGCGAATTGGTCCACAGAATATGGAATAGGCTTCATTGGGAACAAACCTAACTGAAATGCTTTTACTTATATTTTATAACTTTTCTTACATTTCTTATGTTTTTAAAATGGATTCAGTGATAAGTAATATAACTGATATTGTAATAAGTAATTTGGCAAGGGAACATTAGTAATGATATCTGTAAATGTTTGGCTGATAGAAAACTTCATTATGTAGTGTTCAATAATTTTATCCTGATATTGTCAACTTTTTGGGAAGTTAAAAGCCTCATTTTGAGTGCTTGTTTAAAATTCAGCTGTTGTAGAAATGTTGTCTTCTCAATTTTTAAAAAATATAATAGCTCTTGGGAGCCATAAAACTAACTATTAAAGCTTGATAAAAATAAATGCAATATATTAAATGACCCACTATGCATGATACTGATTTTATTATATCTAGCTATTCATTTTTTGAAAAAAAAATCAAAAGTACAATCAATTGGCCACATGTTCAGTTCAGTCAGTCGTGACAAGTCAAGTTGTTGAATAAAATAACCTAAAGGCTTAAATAATAATTGTAGTAATGCTGGAGAATAAATAGCCTGGCCGAGAAGAACAGAGAGATTTTTCATTGCCATCCAAGAATTGCAGTTAGTTACAGGACAATTCATTAGTAAAACTACACATAGTGGCAAATGTCTTAAATGTTTATCAGCAAATTAAATTATTAGCAATACAATCATAGTGTCACTTAGTAAACTGTAGCCAAATATTTGAATACAATGAAATCTTTGTTTTCTTAAAAGAAATGAAATTTGTTTGTTTCACTCAGCTTTATTTAGAAAAACCAATCGTTGTAATGCAATAGTAAGTTAAAGTTGTATTACTCACCTTTGTTATTTATTATTGCAGAATTACTCATAGTGCAGAGTTCTATAGAATATATATTTATCCATTGATTCACTCTATTTCACCTGAAGAATAAATTAAATTAGGGGCATTGACATGTCTTCACAAATACCAGTTTACATGTCTTCCACCCCTTCTATGGGATTAAAATCTAGTCATTTTTTTCTTACCATACAAACAGAGTCACACTGAAGATCTAAATGTCAAAACTGCTATATCTTGAGTGTACACTTTCAACCATCCACGTTGACAGAATTTCATTTAGATTATGGCATATTATTAGCTACAGGTAGGAAGTTAAAAAATAAAAAAGAGTATTTTGCCAAAGTATAAGGGCACAATAATTTTACAGCTCAGTTGGTGAATATTACTGCAGATCAATGAAGATATTAATCAATAACCTGCCAGACATAAGAAAAAAGGTTGTTGTAAAAAGCTGACATATTTCTCACCGAAAGAGCACAAATGTCAACATGACCCATCAAGATTGATTATTGTGTTTTCAAGTATGTTCTGCTTCTGTAATGTCAGTGCCACTCAGGAGCTAGATATCATCTTAAAAGGCCAGAATCTGAAGTGTGATATTAATACTCTTTACTTCTCCCTTTCATTTGGCAAGATAAGAAACCTCCATAAAAACTGATCAAAACTGCAGTAAAGGTGATATCTCACATATATTTAAAGTACACTAACTGTGATGACCCAGGGCATGCCACAGAGCCAACACAGTCAGCTGACAGTTCAAACTTCCCCTTTATTGGTCCAAATGTTCCTGAAATGCTTCCACATTTCTGGCAAGTCCCAGAGCAAGTAACCACACACAGAGAGAGACAGAGACAGAGACGACACAGACAGAGACAGAGACGACAGACAGAGACAGACAGACAGACAGATAGACAGGCACCCCTACACACACACACCTTCAGCAGCGTCTGGCTGCAAGTAGTTTCAAAAAATTTTCACTCTCTCAGGCACGAAAAGTGTGTGTATGGAACAAGCAGGACTCTTTCAGGTTTCGACTCACACACAGTTAAGTTGCTAGTTTAGAATAGCAATTTACTCAAGGCCAAGTAGATAATAAAGGAAGGAGCATACATCAAAATCTAACTAGTCTGTGGAAATACAAGCTTGCCTGAGTAGTTTCAGAAGAGAAGCCAAAATTCAATCTAAGGTTTGTCAGCCAGTCCAATGGTTAGAGTTTCAGGGTTTACAAATAGAAATTACAACAAAGAACAGGAGATCAGAGGGTTGTTTCCAATGTCGGCAACGGCACACAAACCTCCAATAATTAAGCATTTGTTCAAGACAAATGCTTCTCCTCACAGCATTTCCTTAAGTCTCAGTCCCCAGGTGTGCCTTGTGGAGAGGGGTGGGGCACTCTCCTCCCAAGTAGTTGGGTCTGCCTGCGCTGTTCCCTCCTTCTCTCCACTCTCCATGCTCAAGGATCAGGGATGGTCCTTGCTCATCGGCTGACCTCTGTGTCTCATCTTCATCCTGCCCCTGTTCCTCCCTGCCTTCAAGCCATCCCAATCCTGAAAGGACCTGGCCTGCCTTGGCTTGCTCCTTCCATATTCCTCTGAAGCCAATGACGCCTCCCTTTCGATCTCTGTCGGCTCCAGTTCCAGCTCATTTTCCTCTGCAGATTCAGGCTCTGACAGGGGCATGACACTAGCAAGTATGAAAACATGTTTGTTCTCTCCATACTTATTTTTAATAGGCACATTCTATGCAACTTCCTTGCCACCATTCCTTCCCCGAAAGTAAAACCTACCCTGAAAATAAGCCCTAGCTTGATTTTTGGGGCTGAGCCTAATGCAAGCCCTATCACCAAAATAAGCCCTAGTTTTGGGGCGAGGCGCATGCCTAAAAATCAAGCTTGGTAGGGGGTGGAGCTGCCCCACATGCCCTGTACCTGCTTACCATTGCAGCTAGGCCTCCCATGAATTGACAACTGCCTCACTTCACCGGCCTACTTCTTCTGTATTTTGCAGTCAGAGGCCTTTCCCAAAGACCTCCTCAGCCAAGAACCGAGCTATGGATTCAATCAGTAGCTCAGTTCTCAGCTGCAGAGCCCTTCCGGAAAGGCCTCTGACTGCGAAATGCAGGCCAGAGCTCCATTCTCAGCTGCAGAATGAAGTTGGCTGGCTGGGCTGCTGCGAGGTGAGTGGAAAAGACACCCCCTGAAAATAAGACCTGGTGCCTCTTTTGGAGTAAAAAAAAAAGACCAGCTTTTATTTTCCAGAAAACATGGTACCATTGCTGCTGGCATGTGGATAATTATAGGGTAAGTTCAGATATATTCAGATATATTTAAAGATATTGTCTATTTCTGCCAAACAATGGAATTTAATGGGCAAATGGCATGCGTTTACAATGGTTGCATATGATTGCTTTTTGTGACCTTCCTAGACAGCTTCTGACAAGCAAAGTCAATGGGAGAAGATGTTGTCACGACGTCCTCAAGCCCCGCCGGTCCGCCGCAGGTTCACGGCAGGTTCCGGGGCCCGACGGTGGCAATGTCGAGGCCCGAGCGGGCGGCGGACCGACGAGGTGAGCGCGCGTCCGCCGGCCGTCTGGAAGCGGTTGCGCCGGTCAGCTGGGGGCCGGCCAGCTGCGCGGCGGGGCTGTGGTGCGTTCTGCAAAGTTCGGGTGAAGCCACGCCCATCGACCGAATGCCCGGGGCCCGACGATCCGGAGGGGGTGCGCCGATCAGCTGGGTGCCGGCCAGCTGATCGGCGGAGCTACGGCGCGCTCCGCGGTGCTCGGGCGAAGCCACGCCCATCTTTCAGCTGTTCGGCGTTCAGCTGTTCGGCGGAGCTGCGGCGTGCCTCACGATGATCCGGAGGGGATGCGCCGATCAGCTGGGCGCCGGCCAGCTGATCGGCGGAGCCGCGGCGCGCTCCGCGGTGTTTGGGCGAAGCCACGCCTATCACGGCAGGTTCCGGGGCCCGACGGTGGCAATGTCGAGGCCCGAGTGGGCGGCGGACCGGCGGGGCTTGACAGTCGGCTTCCCCTACCACCTGCCCTCCTGCAAAAGAAGAACAACAGGATAGACCTCCGCGAAGACAGGCTGCTGAGTCCCCAGCGCTACCCCCCGGTTTGGACGGATGTGCACGTTGAAAAGCCGTGATCAGGCCAGCTGCCTGCACATCCCCTTTCTCCACCCAAGAGGCCTCTGCCAGTGGATACCCTTTCCACATCACGAGGTATTGTATCCGCCCCCTCCGTACCCGAGAATCTAAAATTGCCTGTATTTCGTACCGGTCCCCGTGAACAGGTCCCGGAGCATTCCCACCCGCCTTCCCTGGAACTCCTCTAGCGAGCTTTAGTAGGCTACTATGGAAGACAGGGTGGATCTTCCCCAGGAACTTTGGCAATCGTAGACGAACAGTCACAGGGTTGATTACTTGGACTACTTGAAACGGACCAAGGTACTTGGGGCCTAGCTTTCTGCTCGGTACCCATAACTGCAAATACTTGGTCGACAGGTACACCCACTCACTGACCTTGGGGGTGTCGAAGGGTTCCCGTTTTCTGTCTGCCTGCTCCTTCACCCGTGCCTGGGCTTTCACCATCGCCTCCCTAGCGGTTTTCCAAGCGGCCCCTAAGTGGTGTGTCCACTCCCCAAACTCGGTGGGTATCGTCGATCCCTGTCCACACTCAGGGATGGGGACGAAATCGTACCCCGCCACCACCTGAAACGGTGTCAACCCCGTGCTGCTATGCACAGCGTTGTTGTGAGCAACTTCAGCAAATACCAGGAGGTCCACCCAGTCCGTTTGCTGGTACGACACATAACTCCTGAGGAGCCTTTCCACCGTGGCGTTGGCCCTTTCTGCGGCCCCATTAGTGCTCGGGTGGTAACCGGAGCTGAGACCCTGAGTAGACCCAAGTTGCCGTAGGAACTCCCGCCAAAACTGTGCTGTAAACTGGACCCCACGGTCTGAAATGATCCGTCGGGGGACCCCGTGCAGTCGATAGATGTGAGTCAGGAACAGTTGTGCCAGCCGTTTGGCGGACGGCAACCCCTTGCAGGGGATGAAGTGTGCTTGTCTGGAGAAAAGGTCGATGACTGTCCAGATTACCGTGTAACCCCTGCTTTCCGGCAACCCGACAACGAAGTCCATGGCAATGTCTTGCCATGGCCGCACGGGGTCCGAAACTGTCTGTAGCAGACCTAATGGCTTCCCGACGTGGGGTTTTACTGTGGCACACACGTGGCAATCCCGGACGTGCTGTTCTACTTCCGCCTTCATGCACGGCCACCAAAATTGGCGGCGTACTAAGTGTAAGGTCTTCAGGAAGCCAAAGTGACCGGCCTGCTTGGCATCGTGACATCGGTGCAGAATGGCGGGGCATAGCGCCTGGGGCACATACAGCCTATCCCCGTGCCAGGCCAAGCCGTCACGTATAGTTAGAAGACCAGGATGCTCCTTCAGCCAGGAGTCTGTAGTTAAGGCTTCACCCATGGCACAGGACAAATCGTCCCCCACACTGCAAATTGCCTGGGTCGCACTCGGGGATACGCCGGGCGGGATGAGCTCTTGCACCACTGCTTCTCGTTTGGTGTTGTATTGCGGCAGCCGTGAGAGTGCATCAGCAAGAAAGTTCCACCCCCCCGGTACGTACTTCAGGACGAAGTTAAACCGCCGGAAAAAGAGAGCCCATCTGACGTGCTTGGGCGCCAGCTTCCTTGGGGACTGCAGGACCTCTAAGTTTTTGTGGTCTGTCCAGACCTCGAAGGGATGGGCAGCCCCCTCCAGTAGATGACGCCACGTCTCCAAGGCTGTGCGCACGGCGAACGCCTCCTTCTCCCAAATTGCCCACGAGCGCTCTGTTGGCGACAGCTTTTTGGATGAGTAGGCACACGGTTGCAGCACGCCCTCCGTGTTCCGTTGCAGCAATACAGCCCCTACCGCGACATCACTGGCATCGACCTGGACCACATACGGACGGTTTGGATCGGGGTGTACCAACACCGGCTCCCTAGCGAACAGGGCTTTCAAGGTCTTGAACGCCTGTTGACACGTGGTGGTCCATGCCAACTTCAACCCTGGACGTGGCTTCTCCCCGGATTGCCGCGTCCGCAACAGGTCCGTCAGCGGCAGGGCTGTCGCTGCAAAACCCGGGATGAACTGGCGGTAAAAGTTCGCGAAGCCCAGAAAACTCTGCAGTTGTCGCGTCCACGGCGCCTGCCACTGTAGCACTGCTTCCACTTTGTGAGGGTCCATTTCTATGCCGCCCGCAGACACTCGAAACCCCAGGTAATCCAGCTTCGTCTTATAGAACTCGCATTTAGAGAGTTTCACGTAAAGACGGGCGGCCAGCAACTTTCGTAGCACCTGGCGCACAAGGGCGATGTGCTCCTCCATGGTCTTAGTATAAATTAAAATGTCATCCAGGTACACTAGCACCCCGCGGTACAGGTACTTGTGAAGCACCTGGTTTATCATCTGCATAAAGACGGCTGGGGCCCCCTGGAGTCCAAACGGCATGACTCGGAACTGAAAACTGCCCAGCGGACAGTTAAACGCTGTTTTCCACTCATCCCCGGCTCTGATCCGCACCCGATAATACGCCTCCCGTAAATCTAGCTTCGTGAAGATGCGTCCCGTCGACAAATGTGCCAGGAGATCCTTCATGAGGGGCAGCGGATATAGATGTTCTACGCAGACCGCGTTGACGCCACGAAAATCGACACACATGCGAAGCGTGCCATCCTTCTTCTCCCGGAACAGTATCGGCGCTGCTATCTTGGACCCCTCGCGAGGTTTTTGTCGATATAACGCCGAAGCTCCTGCATCTCGCGAGGTGTCAAAGCGTACATGCGTGGCTTCGGCAGCTTTACTCCCGGTTCGAGCTCGATGGCACAGTCCGTTGCACGGTGTGGAGGTAGAGCATCACACTCTTTCTCGTTGAAAACCTCTGCCAGGTCGGCATATACCTGTGGAAAGCAGGCTTCCTCCACCCCCTCAGCCCCTTGAGCTTGCTCGCCATCTAGCTGTCCAGAAGGTCCCACATATGCGTGTGGTGGTGGTTGTGGCCCTGTCCCCAACCGTAGGTGCCGACAGCCCTCCCCCCACCAGATCGTGGGTCCCCACTTGTCGAGCCATGTCAACCCCAGAATCACTGCCTCCGTCATGGATGGAACCACAAGGAATCGCAAAGTCTCCCAATGGGTCCCCATTTCTAATCGAATAGGTCTCGTCACCCGGGTGACCGGAGCCCCCCCCAAAAGGGACCCATCCACCTGCTGGAAACGAAGAGGAGTCGGCAGGCGTCGCACCTCCAATCCCAGCCGGGCAACCACCGCTTGGCTGATAAGGCACCGGGTGCTGCCTGTGTCGATTAGTGCTGGGCAGGCCTCCCTATGTCCCGTTCGCAGGTTGATGAGCATGACTGGAACTGTGAAGGGTACCACTGGGTCACTCACCATGGGATCCTCCTCCTCCTCCTGGCTCTCGTAGGGGTCTGGGTCGTTGACCTCGGATGTTTCTGCACCGATTGCTGGTGCCATCATCAGGGTCGCCAACTGGTGAGCAGCTCTGGAACGCTCCACCGATTTTCGTGCTGTGGGGCCCTTTCCAGCGGGAGTTGTTGCGGCGGCACGGGGTGCCGGCAAAGGGCAGGTAGCCACTCGGTGCCCCGGCTGATCGCACCGGAAACATCTTATGGCTGATCGCGGAAGCGTCACAGGTGGGTTCGCTGTTGGAGCCACGGCCTTCCGTTCCTCCTCCTTTGGCTTCTCAGGGGTTCTGCGGGCCCCGACCACCCCCTCAGACTTACCCCTGCACTCGCGCAGCCGAACGTCAAGTTCTACGGCGACCCGGTACCACTCCAGTAGTCGCTCAGGCACTCCACGCACCACGCATGCCCTGCGTAGCGCACCATCCAACCCCGACTGGAAATGGTGTACCAGCAAGCGTTCTGGCCAGGAGCGGAGCTTATGAGCCACCCTGCGGAACTCACCAACGTATTCCGCAGCGGGCCTGCCTTGTTGTCGAAGCCCCACCACCTCCGCCTCAGTCCTATGGGTGCGGGCCACGTCCTCAAACTGCGTCCGCAGTGACTCTAGGAACAGTCCGACGTCGGCCAACTCCCGGGCATGCTCGCCGTACAGGTCAGCTGCCCAGGCCGCAGCCTCTCCCTGCAGGCTTGCAGTGATGGCCACCACCATGGCCCATTGGGAGGCATAGGCTGCACCGTACTGATCCAGATGGTGAATAGTGTGGCTTAGGAACATGGCGAGCCGGTCAGGGTGGCCGTCGTACATAACTGGCAGTGGTGGAGGGCCCCAGAAAAACCCTGGGCCCCAGGGGCCCCCCTGGGCCCTGGGCCCCCTTATACCTGGTGCTTGGTGCCGCCCGCTCCATGGCCTGGTGGACGCCCCGGCCGTTGTTGCCCACCTGGTGGCCTCTGTCTGGTCTGACGCCCCAGGGTGTTGTCGGTCAGCTTGAGCAGCTCCCATCTCCGTCAGCCGTGATGACGGGCCCCGAAACCTTGGGCCTGCCAGGCGGAAACTAGGCTGGCCCGACTGGCCAGGTGTCAACTTCTGTAGTGACCATCGCCGCGTCTCCTGAGCCGGTCCCGAAGGCGACCAAGGTGCAGTGTCCTGATATCCAAACTCCCCAAAACGGTCCCGCAACACATCCATTGTATAGGCCCCTGGGGCCGTAGAGTAGCTCCACTCCTCGCCCTCCTCCTCCGTCAGCCGCCGCTCCCTCCAGGCCGACACTGAGGCCCGTGAACGGCCCTCTCCACGAACTTGGTCCAAATGCTCCAAGGGAGGGCTCTGCCACCCCTCCCCACTCTGAGCCAGAGACCCTTCCTCCCAACTGTCACCAGCCACAGCCGAGGCCATAACCCCCTTGGTCTTCGGCCGCACTGCTGGCCCCTCTGTCACGCCGGGATCAGGTGGAGTTGCAACTGCAGCCCCAACAGCCCCATCCTCCTCGGCTGCCAAATCGAGCCCCGATGGATCCTCTGCCATGCCCAAAGCGTGAGTAACAGCAGTAGGTATCCTGGAATAACGCTGACTTACTGTCACGACGTCCTCTGCCAGGAAACAAAAGCACTCCAAAAGGAACGGGTGACCAGGTTTATTTCTTCCACAAAACAAACCGCGGAAAAAGTCAGCGTTGAGGCATATAGCCTCAACGCTGTCTTTATCATGTTACCACACCCTAACCCCACCCCTTCAAAGCAAACTAGCATCCGCCCGCCTCCCCATAAATGCCCCACCCATCACCTTGCATAGCCACCACCCACCGTGTGCACTGCTGCGGCCCGCCAAGCCCCCTCCCAGGTAAGCCTCCCTCATGCGCCCCAGTCCGTGCCGGCGTTGCGGCTGTTAGCTCCCCCCCGAGTCCATCTAAGCACCCAGTGAGTAAGGATGGCAAAACGGGCACAGCCACACACCCCTCTACGTTTTGCTGGGGCGGGCCTGACTGTCCGTTCAGTCCTACGGAGCCTCCAGTCTGTTCCTGCCCAAACGCTGCTTGCAGCTCAGAGTCCTGCCGCCGAGATGTTAAAAGGCCCGGAGCAGGCGTCAGCAGTAGTTCAGTGGGTGCCCGGTGCCGCCCTCGCCGACGAGGTGAGTGCGCGTCCGCTGGCCGTCTGGAAGCGGTCGCGCCGGTCAGCTGGGGGCCGGCCAGCTGCGCGGCGGGGCTGTGGCGCGTTCTGCAAAGTTCGGGTGAAGCCACGCCCATCGACCGAATGCCCGGGGCCCGACGATCCGGAGGGGGTGCGCCGATCAGCTGGGCACCGGCCAGCTGATCGGCGGAGCTGCGGCGCGCTCCGCGGTGCTCGGGCGAAGCCACGCCCATCTTTTCAGCGTTCAGCTGTTCGGCGGAGCTGCGGCGTGCCTCACGATGATCCGGAGGGGATGCGCCGATCAGCTGGGCGCCGGCCAGCTGATCGGCGGAGCCGCGGCGCGCTCCGCGGTGTTTGGGCAAAGCCACGCCCATCACGGCAGGTTCACGGCGGGGCTTGACAGATGTATTTGCTTAATGACCACATAATTCACTTAATGACTGTGGCAAAAGAGATAATAAAATCAGGTGTGATTCACTCAAGAATGATCTTTCTTAGTAGCAGATGTTCTAGTCTCAGTTGCAATTGTAAGTCAAGGACTACTTATGCAAGAATCCAAAGAGAATGTAACTAAGGCATGTATTGTCTATGTCCAATTTTCAGGAAGCAAAAGGTACAAAAGCATCCATTGTTCAAATGGACTATCCAAATTCTGGGCTGATTCGAGGTCATCCAACAGTATAAGTGGCCTATTTCTAGATTTTCTTGGCCATGAAAAATATTATTGTCTGGCATTCAGATGCAACTTAGTGGGTTTTTTTTTAAATAAAACATAGAACAGTGGTTTTGAATGCTGTTATACTTCCAATTCTGACAATGAGATCTGTCATAACTTTTAGAGGAAGTTACAGCTATATCAATTTTCATTCCTTCTCTACACCCCCTTTAATAGTTTGAGGTGAGATATTGGCTGAAACAAATCTTGGGGACTGAATCCTTAGCACAGTTTGATTGCTAAATGCCAGGAAGAAACATATAGCTTTTGGTACTGTGGATTCTCAATCCATCCTCTGCTTATGCTGAGAATAGAAAAAAAAACATAGCTGAGACAAAGCATAAAATATTTGATTCAATACTTCACATTTTCACAAAATTGATAGACAACATTTTTCAAGACTCCCTATGTCACTCCAGAGTAAGTAACTGTAGCTTCAACTGAGAATGCATCATTTCCCATTCCATTGGAGAATGCAGAAGGGATACAACACCATCCCTCCTCAAGAACACCTGTGCAACTGTTCAGACTCAAAGGTTGAGACAATTTCACAGGTTCTCCTGACTCTCCCCCTTACCATGCCTTGTACTTCCCATTCATCAATAGATACTTAGGTTGGGCTCAATCAGATATACAGTACAGTAATTTCTCTATTGAGGGATCAATCCAGTGCAATTTTTACAAGCCATGGCAATAGGGTCTGACAAGAACTCTTTTTTACTCTAAACCAGGGGTCTGCATTGCCACAGGAGGTACACAAAAGGTTGAAGAAATGTTATGATTGAGTTGAGTTTTGAGGGGAATCAGTGGCCACGATCTGTGGCTACAAAAGGTATTTAAAGGGAGTCTGTGGTGAAGGAAAGATTGAGAACCACAGCTCTAAATGCTTGATGTGACAATGTTTTATCACTCTTTCTTAATTTACATACACACATCTTTTTCCTCTTTCCCTTTGTTCTTTTTTGTCACCCGTTGCTAGTTGCATTATGTGATCTGTACTAGATTACTCTCCTTTTGATGTATGATCATACAGCAAACAAATGCAGTTAATCCTTTTGAATACAACTAATATTATTTAAATTGACTTAATATACAAAATTGCTATTTCAAATGTAGCTAATATTTTCCAAAAAAGAAGAAACAGAAGACAATGAAAAGAATCTGAATCCACCCCTCTATTATCAAAGCACACATGTTTAGGCATATTACTAATTCATCACTGCAGCAAGTCTTTTAAAAGTAGATGTTTTAGAATGGCATTCTATTCCCTACAGATTTTTCTTTCTTTCTCCTCACAAGCCTTCAGAAGTTTTTTAGAATAATGAATCCATTATCCACTGTTTGCTTCTGAAGAAAACATTTGTCTTGTATTCTAAAATACAAATTTCATGAAATGGACTAATATTTCAAGCAAAGTTAAGTAAGAGGCTTGTGCAGACTCCTTTCTATCTACAAATAAAGAAAGAATGCTGAAAACAACAACAACAACAACAAAACTAGAGATAGGACAAGCAACTTTCTTTATTTACTCATATTATGTACCGATAGAAGAGAATATTTGGAATTCAGGCTTGAATTGTGGGGTCCTTGGTGCTCTCTGAGCTTGGTTGTTTTCTTGTAGATCCTTCATTACCAAATTTGATAACATTATCAGTGTTGCTAGAGGGTGGGGTTTGCTCTGAGAGTAAATGTCTTCTGCAAGAGATCCAAAGTTGTTCAGAAAAGGGTTTGTATGGAATACTGATGGGAAAAGAGCTACTACACCCTCTGTAGCAATGTTTCTGCTATGCTAGGATAGAATGACAATGAATGTTTTTCTGCAGTGAGTATTTCTTGGCTTGCTTACTTTCCATGTTTCTAGTGAATTTATATTATTGTTTGGTTTTTATATTACTTATGGGTTATGATAAATCAACTTTGCTAAGATCTGAGCATCTTCACATTTGTTTCAAGCCTCATTTTATTTTAAACAGGAATCTTCATTCATTGAACATTTTTTGCATATGAGAAAATAACTTTGCATTTAATACAAAACTCTAAATAATCATTACAGTTTTATTATATCATATATACCAAGCTACTAGAACTTCATTAATCAAACAATCCAATTTCAGAGATAAAAAGCAAGTGTTAATTCCTTTTTAAATATTCTGTTAGCTCTGGCAAAGTAAAAACTCAGTCAATTACAAAAACGATATTTCTGGACAGAACATAATTTGTGTTCACTTCTGTTCCAGAGCATCCAAACAAGCAAAAGGAAAAAAAACCCTCACATGATAAGCTTTATTGTTGGAAAATATGAACTTAGTAAACTGACACATTATTATGATTTGAGTCAAAGTTAGACAACACCATCCATAATATAACAACAGCAGCAGCAGCAGCAACAACAATATAACAACAACAACAACAACAACAACAACAACAATACAAAATTTGACAGGAACCTTGGAGGTCTTCTAGTCCAACCTCATGCTCAAGCAGTAGACTCCATACCATTTCAGACAAATGGTTGTCCAATCTCTTCTTTAAAACCTGCAGTGTTGGAGTACCCACAACTTCTGGAGGCAGGTTGCTCCACTGATTAATTGTTCTAACTGTCAGGAAATTTCTCCTTAGTTCTAGGTTGCTTCCCTCTTTGATTAGTTTCCACCCGTTTCTTCTTGTTCTGCCTTTTATTCTAGAATAAGAATTCAGTAAAGTTAAAAACATAGTGTCTCATTTCTGACATGCTGTCTGTTTCTTTCAGTTTCTTTTATGTATTCTTTTAGAATCAGTATTCTAATGTGACTGCTATGAGGCAAGTGCATCTAAGTCGGTATATTGCAAATAATATCCAGATTTTTAAAATATTTTTGAGATGAAAATAATTTATAAGATGTTAATAAATGTACATAAAGCTACGTATAGTGTGGTACGCTAGATACATTCTACAATCTAGTGAATTATATAGCTTATTTAGGGGATCTGGCCAAATGGCTCAAAGATTAGAGTACTGTACGTATTCTTCAAAATACTGAAAACATAAAAGTACAGTGTGCTTTATAGTCTTTAAAGTTTAAAGTTTAAAGTTTATTATATTTGTATACCACCCTTCTCCCGAAGGACTCAGGGTGGTGAACAGGGCACATATAAAATACACGGTACAAAAGTTAAAAGAGAATTAAATAGAAGCCTGAGTTAAAACAATAAATAATAGTATAAAAAAACCCGCAATAAAAACCCCAACACATCCCCCATCAGCCAGGCCGGCTTGTTCAAATAAATAGGTCTTCAGATCGCGTCGGAAGGAGCGAAGGTCAGGCGCCGTCCGGAGCTCAAACGGCAGCTGATTCCATAAGTCTGGGGTGCCCACAGAGAAGGACCTCCCCCTGGGGGCCACCAGACGACATTCTCTGACTGGTGGCACCCTGAGGAGGCCCTCTCTGTTTCCCTGTAATCTTGCCTGATCAGATTCTGTTAATTCACCACTGAGCTAATAATTCACAACATGGATCAATCCAAACAATTTAGGTATGAACATTCACATTACTTTTTTAGAGTCTTTCTGCTAAAGTCATGTTAATAGTCTTCATTGGATGATAGGAATGCTCCTCTAATATTCCTAAATTTTGACAGATTCTGGGTCTGTTGCTTCTCATGTGCAAGTATCATATCCAGATCATATGATACTGCAGTGTTCTTGCTACATAGTCAAAAGCAGATCACTCTTGACTCAGTTATGGAATTAGCATCCACTTAAATATTTTCTTGAGAGTTCGTATGTAGATGAGACTTAACCACCATGAAAATGAATCTCTTGTTCAATTTATCTTACACAAAATGAAATATTTCAAGAGGTGTCAGACCATATTTTTGAAACAGATGGATAATGAAGTCAGCTATGACACAATTCAAAACTCAGAGCACTATACTGTTTTGTAATGCAAACAAGCCTGGTAGGTGGTTGGCTTACCAATTAAGGAAGAAACAGAAATCACGTATTATAGAGAAAATAGAATATAAAGGTAAAGAGGTATATCAACAAAAATTGATTAAAAAGAGTTTTTTAGATTTTTATACAAAATTATATGCTAGTGAAAATATACAAGCTTCAGATATAGTTAAGTACCTACAGGCAGCACATTTCCCTAGACTTTCAAATGAACAACGAAAGGAGATGAATTGTTTAATTACTTCTGAGGAAATTATTTTAGCAATTAAGCAGTTAAAAGTGGGTAAGGCTCCTGGTACAGATGGATTATCAGCAATTTATTATAAAATATTATCTACAGAGATGATAGAACCATTAAAGGAACTTTTTAATAATATCCAGATTGGAGGAGAAGTGCCTCCATCTTGGAGAAGGGCTTTTATATCACTGATTCCAAAGGAGGACCAAGACCTTACCCAGCCTAAGAATTATAGACCTATATCGCTTTTGAATACAGATTATAAGATTTTCTCAAAAATATTGGCAAGTAGATTAATGCAAGTTTTGAAGCAAATGATTCATAGTGATCAGTCTGGATTTATAACTGGAAGATATATGAAATATAACGTAAGATAAATTGTTAATTTAATTGAGTATTTGGATAAGAACAACCAAGTCCCTGCGGCATTGATATTTTTGGATGCTGAAAAAGCTTTTGATCAGTTGAATTGGCAATTTTTATTGAAAGTTGTTGATAAAATGAATTTTGGGGACAAATTTTTATATTCTCTTAAGGCTATATATCAACAACAATCGGCACAAATTATAATTAATGGGGGATTAACAGAGACATTTAAAATAGAAAAAGGTACAAGACAGGGATGTCCACTATCACCATTATTGTTTGTTTTAACATTGGAGATTTTACTGATCAAAATTCGTGAATCAATTATAATAAAGGGAATAAAAATAAAACAGAATGATTATAGGTTAAGAGCCTTTGCGGATGACTTGGTTGTGACATTATCTCAACCGACTCAATCGGTTATAGACTTGATGGAAATTATAACTCAATATGGGAAAGTTTCTGGTTTTAAGGTAAATAATAATAAGACTAAAATATTATCTAAAAACATGACTATGAAGGAAATGAAATGTTAGTTAAATTGACAGGTTTTGAAATAGTGAAAAAGGTTAAATATCTGGGAGTATATATTACAGCCTCTAATGTAAAATTATATAAGAATAATTATGAGACATTATGGTGAAAAGTACAAAAGGACTTAAATAATTGGAAAAAATTACAATTATCTTTGTTAGGGAAAATTGCAGCTGTTAAAATGAATGTTCTACCAAAGTTTCTCTTCTTGTTTCAAATGATACCTATTTTGAAAAAAGATGCTAATTTGGACGATTGGCAGAAGGGTATTAATAAATTTATTTGGGCGGGGGAAAAACCAAGAGTTCAACTTAAGATTTTACAAGACGCAAGGGAAAGAGGAGGACTTAAGGCGCCTAATTTGAAATTATATTATGATGCGGTGGATTTAACACTGGTTAGTGATTGGCTTAATTTAACAAATAAAAGTATACTTCATCTTGAGGGTTGGGACTTATTATATGGGTGGCATGCATATTTGATTTATGATAAAAAAGCTGACAAGGTTTTTAAATCTCATATTTTAAGAAGTGCTTTATTGCGTGTTTGGAAAAAGTATTATTATAAGTTGAATTATAAAATACCAATTTGGGGGATTCCTGGACATGCAATAAAGGGTGTATCTATGGGTGTGAATCTGGATATGATTTCTTAAAAGAAATTACTTAGATTGGTAGGGAATGATTGGCAATTAAAGTCGTTAGCTGAGTTAAAACAAGAAAATATTGTACAGTCCAGGTTTCAGTATACTCAATTGCAAGCTAGGTGGAAGTTATATCAAAAGGTTGGTGTTACATTAATGGATGAAAATTTGGTAAAACAGATTAAAGATCAAAATTGAGTGCATATAAAGAGGATTTATAATGCTTTAATAGAATTGGATTCAGAAACAGAATTAGTTAAAGATTGTATGGTAAAGTGGGCCCAAAATATTTAAGAACCGATCCCAATTTGTCTTGTATGTATTCTAATTTACAGCCCAAGTGTTGGAGATGTGGCAGTTTGGATGCTACTTATTTTCATATTTGGTGGACTTGTAGAAATATAAAAGCTTTTTGGATTAAAATTTGGTGGAACATTCAAAAGATTTTTAAGAGAAAGATAAAGTTTACTCCACAATTATTTTTATTGGGTGTTATTATAGATTGTGATACTAAAGAAACTAACTTGATGTTGAATTTGATAACAGCTGCAAGGTTATTGGTAGGGCAATATTGGAAGAAGGATTGCTTGCCTACTATAGAGGAATGGACGCTTAAAGTGTCAAATTTAGCAGAAATGGCTAAGATTTCTGCTTATTTGAAGGATCATTCACAAGAAAGATACATTTCGGTTTGGAGAAGATGGATAAATTATATTCAGAATAAATATGGGACTAAAAAGTTCCATTTAGCCTATGAGTGAATTTTAGATTGTTATTATTATTAATAGTTTATTATAGGGGAATTTTTATTTGTTTTAATTATATGGTATTATTATTATTTTTAGTATTAGTATTGTTTAATAACTTGGATATTGTATTGTTTAATAATTATGATATTAACTTGTTTATGTTTTTATTATTATTATGTTTACTTTTAATTTGCTTGTATTTATGTTAAAAGGGAGTTAAAGCGCATTATGAACTTGGTTATTTATATAGTTGGTTAATGTTAGTTAGATTATGTTTATTATATTTGTAACCCTGTACTCAGCTCTGGGAAGTGGGGGAGGGAGAGGGGGGGTTTAGGGTGGGTTGGTTTTGGGGGATTATATTGTAATTTTTATAAAACTTTTCAATAATTAAAAAAACTCAGAGCACTATTTGGTATGCAATAGTGGCAAATATCTGTAGCTCGGGTTAGGATAAGAATGAAGGGTTTGTTCTTTGAGCTTGTGGGTTGGTTTCTGAATGTTTCATTACCAGGCTAGGTAACTTCTTCAGCAGAGTTTAGGGGATGTCACTGACACTGACATCCCCTAAACTCTGCTGAAGATGTTATCTAGCCTGGTAATAAAATGTTCAGAAACCAACCCACAAGCTCAGAAAAGAAAACTTTACCCCCACACTATTTGATATTTCTGGCTTCTTTGCTTATTTTGGCAATATTTAAAAATTGAATTGTTGTCTTGATCTTCTCCAAAATATTAGGAAAGAAGTTTGTTGGACTTAGTCCATTATGGCTATGAAGAAACTCTAGGCTGATTCATCTTTTGAGTCCTCCCCCAGGTTCTGCCACTCCTTGTCCTATAGTATCAACCAGCATACTTCATTTGATAAGTGAAGCCCTTAGTTCACATTCTGAAATATTCATTATTATTTGAAATTTTAACTCTTGTAACCCTTACACACCTGCTAGATAATAAAACAAATTAAGGAAAATCTTAACCTTCACATGGTTTAAGGATCAGTGGCTTTAGAAAAAAAGATATAATGACATCCTATTCAATTCCAGACTTTGCCCTTCTACTGAAGGAGCCATAAAACCACCATATTTTATTATATTGTTCATTCTACAGTAACATTCATCACAAACTGTTAACTTCATATCTAATGAAATATTCTGGTCCCCCTTGTAAGTTTTATTTAAAACTTACTGTCAGATTCTAATGAGCGTTTCCTTAAGTGTAGCCACATTTTGTCATGAATTAGGTGAGATAACCAGTTATCTGATTGATTTGTTTACCTAAATGTCTAATTAATATAGAAACCTTTTCAGTCTGTGTTATGGACTGACATTAACTTCAACAAAGATTTATGTCTTATCTTGAAATCTAAATTTGTTGTGTTAAATACAGACAGAATACTATAATGGTTTGATTAAAGTTCCAGTGTCTCTTATAAGTGTGATTTCTTTTCATATATCATAAACGCACCTACCCGACTCGACCCTCCTACAATTCACCATCCAGGGGACTGCCTTCCCGGAACCCCTTATGACTATGCTCGTTCAATACTCCAGCACAGTACTACACGCCCTCAGGGGTTCCCCACTCTCCTGGGTGCGACCCGCCTGCATCACATCCAATCTCGATGACGGGCCCAACCACTGGGCCTCTGAGAGATGGCCGGGCAGAGTCAGGGGCCTCCAGCATAAGCCCAACAAGAGGCCCCTGATTAAGTTCCTAGCTAAGTTTTTTGTGGGGTTAGGGAGGGGGGAGGGAGAAGACTATGGTTGCGCGGGAAAGGCACGCCTTCCAGCCACCATAACGCATGCCAGGCCCACGACCATTCGCGACGGCGTACAATGAGGACCAGTCGCCGATAACACCCAGTGGCCTATTGACAAACATCCCATCCCTAGGATGGTGGGGAATGGCAGAAGGTGCACAGACAGAGGGCCATATCATCACCGGGAGTGTCATCTCCGCTCTGTAAAAGCGGTGAGACGCTCCGACCCTCTGTTCTCCCCCGGAGGACCCGGGAGCAAAGGTGCGCCCCCTCCCATGCTAAGGCTGGTCTACCTGAATGCAAGGTCCGTAGCTAACAAAGCCCACCTCATTCGTGACCTAGTGGAGAGCGAGCATGCGGACCTGGCTTGCATCACGGAAACCTGGCTGGGCCCAGAGGGTGGTGTTCCTCTGGTTGACCTCTGCCCGCCAGGTTTCCAGGTGCTGCACCAGCCTCGGGCTCATGGGAGGGGTGGGGGAGTGGCAGTTATCATCAGGGAATCCCTTAGCCCGCGAGAGACCACCGTCCCTCAGATGGTCGGGTGTGAGTCTCTCTTACTGAGATACGGCCCAGGGGCGCAGTTGGGCCTGCTGCTGGCGTACCTACCACCTAATCGTGCAGCGGCGGCCCTGCCCGAGCTACTCGATGCCCTCTCAGGGTTGGTGGTTGAATTCCAAAGACTCATGGTCTTGGGCGACTTTAATCTACCGTCCCTGGGAGGATCATCCGAACTGGCTCGGGAGTTCATGGCTTCCATGGCGGCCATGGACCTGTCGCAAATAATTTCTGGACCGACTCATGAGAGAGGCCACACCCCAGACTTGGTGTTCTTGTCTGGACAGTGGCGTGATGATATCGGTGGGGGCACCACAACTGTTACGCCCCTGTCATGGACAGATCACCACCTCCTGCGGCTAGACTTCCCCCTTGCTACCCCCCACCATGGGTGCACGGTGCCAGTCAGATGGTACCGCCCTAGGCACCTAATGGACCCTGATAAGTTCCAGGCAGCGCTTAGGGACACGCATGCACTCCCTGCTCACAGCTCGGCGGATGCCTTAGTGGAAGCCTGGGAAAAGGCAGCCACGGAGGCTCTGGACCGAGTTGTACCCTTGCGGCCTCTGACCCGGCGCAGATCCCAGAGAGCCCCATGGTTCACCGAGGAGCTCCGGGAGATGAAGCGTCGGAGACGGGGCCTAGAGAGCCGTTGGAGATCCAGCCGATCCGAATCCGACCGATTGCGACTAAGAATCCTCACCAGGTCTTATCTCGCTGCGATAAGGGTGGCAAAATCCAACTATTTTTCCACCCTCATCGCGTCCGCAGATAATCGCCCGGCTGCCTTGTTCAGGGTGACTCGCTCCCTATTAAACCAAGAGGTGAGGGAGGAACCCTTGCAGGGTCGAGCCGAGGAATTCGGTCAATATCTGCTGGATAAAATTGCTCGGATTCGAACTGGCCTGGACTCCAACTGGGCTGAGATGGAAGAACAAGACATGGACAGTCTTGTCGACGTCATCTGGGATGAATTTGATCCTGTAACTCCTAAGGAAGTGGACAGGATTATGAGAAGGTTGAGCTCCTCCACATGCTTACTGGACCCGTGCCCTTCCTGGCTGGCCTATGCAGCTCGAGAGGGGACACGTGGATGGTTCCTAGCGGTCATCTCTGCTTCTCTGAGTGAGGGTCACTTCCCCACCGCCTTGAAGGAGGCGGTGGTGAGACCTCTCCTCAAGAAGCCCACCTTGGACCCATCCTCTTTAAATAACTTTCGTCCAGTCTCCAATCTTCGCTTCCTTGCGAAGGTTGTTGAGAGCGTGGTGGCGCACCAACTTCCTCAGATCCTGGATGAAGCGGTTTATCTAGACCCGTACCAATCGGGTTTCAGGCCGGGCTACAGCACGGAGACGGCATTGGTCGCTCTGATGAATGATCTCTGGAGAGCCCGGGACAGGGGCTATTCCTCTGTCCTAGTCTTATTAGACCTCTCGGCGGCTTTCGATACCATCGACCATGGTATCTTGCTGCGACGCCTCAGGGGACTGGGAGTGGGAGGCACGGTTCTGCGTTGGTTCTCCTCCTTTCTCCAGGGTCGCTCGCAGTCGGTGCTGACAGGGGGACAGAGGTCGATCCCGAGGCCTCTCGCTTGCGGAGTCCCTCAGGGGTCGGTCCTCTCGCCTCTCCTGTTCAACATCTACATGAAACCGCTGGGTGAGATCATTCGCAGTTTTGGAGTAGGGTTCCATCAGTATGCTGATGACACCCAGCTTTTTATCTCAACTCCAAACAATATCAGTGATGCCCTAGACGTGATGTCCCGCTGCCTGAAAGCGGTCCGGGAATGGATGGGGAGGAACAGGCTTCAACTGAACCCGGACAAGACTGAATGGCTGTACGTTCCGGCAAACCAGGATATTCAGAATGTCCCATTGCTTAACATCGGGGACATGTTACTACCCCCTGTTGATAGGGCCCGCAACCTGGGTGTCCTCCTAGACTCGCAGCTCTCCCTAGAAGACCACATAGGAGCTGTGACCAAGGGGGCCTTCTCCCGGGTTCGACTAGTTCGCCAACTACGGCCTTATCTAGACCTGGATTCCTTACGTACAGTCACCCATGCCCTTGTGACCTCTCGCCTAGACTATTGTAACGCTCTCTACATGGGGCTGCCCTTGAGATCCACTCGGAAGCTTCAGCTGGTGCAAAGTGCAGCGGCACGGACACTCTTGGGAGCCTCCCGATACTCCCATATCACACCTCTCCTCCGTGCGCTGCACTGGCTTCCGGTTGCCTTCCGAGTGAAGTTCAACGTGCTAACAATGACATACAAAGCCCTACATGGCATGGGTCCGGACTACCTACGGGAGCACCTTCTGCCGATGTCAGCACCCCACCGTCCTGTGCGCTCCCACAGAGAGGGCCTCCTCAGGGTGCCACCGCTCAAGGAATGTCGGCTGGTGGCCCCCAGGGGGAGGGCATTCTCAGTGGGTGCGCCGGCCCTCTGGAACAGCTTACCAACCGAAATCCGGATGGCCCCCGACCTCCGTACCTTCCGTCGCGACTTAAAAACTTTCCTGTTCCAGCAGTCCGGCCTGGCATGATAGCGTTAATTGGGGTCCCAGTTTGTTTTCACTATTGTTTTTATTACTTTTTATTGTTCATCTGTATACCTTCCTTCCTCTGTACACCGCCCCGAGTCCCTCGGGAGAAGGGCGGTTTATAAAAACTAATAAATAAATAAATAAATAAATAAATTCCCAGTGTTTTACAATGTGCATTTACAATGCAGTTGCCAGAAAGTGTGAATATTGTTTTTCACCTATGCTTCTACATTAGCGAATCTGCCCAACATCATGAAGACATTGTTATATGTGAACATCATAATTTTCATTAGGCCAAGCTTGTGTTTTATTACACATTTTATTGTGTGTTAATTAAACTCTATGCCTATAGATATTACTGTAGTAGCATCACATTCTTGAAGTTGTAATATTCACTAAGTGAAATCTGTTAAATGTATATGTCTGAATTTAAAGAATATTATCAACTATCTGTATGTATCATTAACATTTAAAATATGAAATATTACCAATACTTATTCATCATTCTGTATAATGCTGTTTATAATTTTCGTCTGTTTGCGGAATAAGTGGACTTTAAGCAAGTAATATCAGTAATGTAAGATCAATCTAGGATCTAGACAAAATTATATTAATGCCAATAGTGTCTTTATTCACTTGAGGTATATCAGTCCATCAGTCTCCACACTTGAAGGCATTTAGAAAACACTAAGTTTTTAACTTTCTAGATATCAAGCATAAAAGGGGATATCTTATTTCTGGTAATAAAATAAGCTCTGAAATAAGCTCCCATTATATCTTTCAGCAAGTGTTTGTAAGCATGCTTTATCTGCAGGAACTCTTTAGAAACCAAGTAATTTTTCAAAATATGAGAAGAAGCCACTCAGGAGAGATCCCAAAGAGAACCTCTATTGGCTCTCTATTCTGAACAGTTGAAAAAGTTCTGAAGAGTTGCCCACTAGATTCCTGGGTAACTTTCTAAATGCCAGTTGGAAATCATCTGGATATGCAAATGTTTAGGATTGACCTGCAATGATATTCTCAGAGCTTGAGAAAGACTTGCAATTTGGTCACCTGGAGATTCTTTTATCAGTTAAAAGAATGTGTAGCATTCTTGCCAGTTCAAACAGATGATGGGGAAAAAGTCTCTGCCTTAATTAGCTGAGAAAGCAATTGGTTTTTAAAAATTGTTTGCTGAGATTTCTGAAATTTTTATCCTATTCTCTTTGTTAAATCTTGTTAAAAGAATTACAAGAAAAGACATGCTTTCTGTTGGTGGGCAGCCAAATGAACATATAACTTCCCATATAACTTTCAAAGAAGGTCAGTATTACCCACAGACCATAAACATGAATCATAAGTTGAAATCAAACTTAGGATGGAGTTGTTATTAATTTGGAGGGAGGATTTCTGGATTCATGGGATATTCCTTTTCACAATTTCAAGATTCTAAGTATCCCTGCAGTAGATGGGATTGCATTCTGGAATTTATCCTGGAACCAAATAGAAAGCCATCTACTATTTGTAGGAAGTAGTATCTTTTATCATCTTTAACTAGGTGCATCCTTACCTAGACAGAGCTGTTTTAGCAATGTATGCTGATCAACTCAAGGCTGAATTATTGCAAAATGATCTTCATGGTCTTTAAGAAGATCTGGAATCTACAGCAGTTTTAGAATGGGTCAGCGCAGATAATATGCAGAGCTCGTCTCAGTTTCTATGTTTATCCTTGGGCTGAAACAACTTGCGGAATGGATTGCTGCTTTCTGAACTCGGTTTATGGTATATCCAAATGCTATTGGAAGATTTGTGTTTAGATCAAGGCTACCTTCAAAACACCTCCTTCTGGATAAGTTCTCAGTATACATTTTTTTGCAGTCATGCCTCAGTTCATTCATTCATTCATTCATTTATTGGATTTCTATACCGCCCTTCTCCCTAGGGACTCAGGGCGGTTCACAGGGCATATATAAATAGGTATACAAAAATTAAAAGAAAATTAAACCATGCCCAATTAAAATACAGCAATAGTAAAATAATGAAACCAATTAAAAAACCCATATTCCCCTTTAGGCCAGACCAGCTAACTCAAACAAGTGGGTTTTCAACCCGCGACGGAAGGATCGGAGGTCCGATGCCATCCGGAGCTCAACCGGCAGTTGGTTCCATAGTGCCGGGGCACCCACAGAGAAGGCCCTCCCCCTGGGGGCCACCAGTCGACATTCCCTGACTGGAGGCACCCTGAGGAGGCCCTCTCTGTGGGCACGCACAGGGCGGAGGGGAGTTGACGCCGGCAGCAGGTGGTCCTCGAGATATCCCGGACCCATGCCATGTAAGGACTTAAAGATCATAACCAAGACCTTGAACCACTGACATCATCACAGAATGCAGCTTTTTCTGTGGGAGGACCTCACTGTGCAAAAAACACGCTCCAGAAGCAACCCTCCTTCCCTCCTAGAAATTAGGAGTGATCTTAAAATAATTTTCACAGATTACTATTGTAGTAGTTCTGGTATTCTGATTTGTTCTATCATTTACTGATTGCATTTATGAATGTTTAAGGGTTGTTATAACTCATTAAGCTGATAAAGGAATAGGGGCATGTATACCTTTTAAATTAATTTTATTATTCTTTCCTCTGTTATTATTGGGAAGATCTCATGATAGGTAACAAAACATAGCCTAGATGTCTTCCATGAAGGGAAAAAAAAGAACTGGTCTTTTCTTATAGCAATCAGTAGCAATCACTATTGATGATTCTTTGGTTAAGGCATATCACAGATTTTTTACTTTGAGTCTGGAATGAATGCAGATTTCCTTCTTATATGTGAACAAATTCACTTCTATAGAAGTGTGTGGATATATTGCATAGAGGTACCTTCCTGTTCCATTATTATAATTTTATTGCATATATGTATACAAATATACGTCTATGCATATATGTATATGTTCCTTCTCCGTTTTCTTTAATCACAAGCTCAAAGGGAAAATTTAGTAGCTGTCATTTATACAAAGATGATTAGGTGACTGAAAGCTAAAACATACAAAGAATGGTTACAGGAATTGGGTATGTCTAATTTAATGAAAATAAGGTCTAGGGGTGATAAGACAGCAGTGTTTTAATATCTAAGGGGCTGCAACAAGGAAGAGGGGTCAATTTATTCTCCAAAGTACCTGAAGGCAGGACAGTAGTGAAGCAATGAATGAAAACTAATCAAGGAGAAAACCAACCTAGAACTATTTCCTGACAGTTAGAGCAATTAATCAGTGAAATGACTTGCGTCCAGAAGTTTTGGGTATTCCAACACTGGAGATTTTAAAAAAGATATTGGACAACCATTTGTCTGAAATGGTATGGGGTCTACTGCTTGAGCATGGGGTCAGACTAGAAGACCTTCAAGGTCCCTTCCAACTCTGTTATTCTGTTATACCAATGGCTGTATTGTATTAAAATATTATAAAATTCTATTAAATTTAACATTTTGGAGAAGCAGCCAAAAGCAAAGATCATGTACACTAAACACAGCTAGGTTACAAAAGCTACTTTATTCATTTTATGAGTGATGCAATTTCAGTCTGAAGCCTGCTTTTCTTTTAATCTTAGAATTTCATATATTGCTGTTTATCCAGGACATTTATTTCTTTTCTTCAGAAAAGAACAGTTACTAAGATTAAAAAATACAGAAGAGTCCATCAAAGATTTCCCTGATGAGAACAATGGAAGCAAGAAGAAAGAATTGTTGAATTTAAATGAATTAAAGTGGCCTATCATGACATTTTGAACATTTGCTCCTTGATCAAACTCTATTTATCCTTGGCATATGTTCCAGACTCCTTATACATTTTTCAAGTTAATCTTTCTGACATGTTCAGTCTTCATACACTGGAAAGTTATAATACATAAAGAAGCTGAATTTAACTCTCTGGATCCCCAAATCCATCAAAGAAAGTTCAGTGGTTTAATAGATAGAAGCAAATAGAGGGTTTTTTTCTCCAACGTACTTTGTAGAATCTCAGATGAAGATTTTCTGGTATACCACTGAAATTCTTGCTTATATATCTAAAGAAGCACAGCTTGACTAAGAGAAATATGATGCTCCATAAAAAGACTATGTGATATTATTGAGTCAATGTCTTGTGTCTTTAGTTTGATGCCTACATTTTAGGTATTAAATGAAGACACAATTGAACGTAAAAGATGACCCAATTTACAAGTGGAGACAACACAATCTGCTTGTGTCATGGTAAATTGATCAGTGCTGGGGACAGACCACAAGTTTCTGTCCACCAAAGAAGGGTACAAACTACCTTTATAGAGTTGTATAATGAACGTTCACCAATTATAATATCAAATGCCAATTATCTTATTTTTGATAACATGAGTTAAATTGTATACTTACAATGAGAATTTACAGAATACATTTGTGCCAAATAGAGGTTGGCACCAAGCAGCTTTCATGGTCAGTTACCTCCTAGTTTTCATCTAAAAATACAAATGCTTGTTTAAGAAAACTTTTGGGTCAGCATCTGTAATGTCTAAGCTCAGCCTAATTGCCTGGCATCTAGGCTGCAGAATATGATACCATTGATAATACAGTTTGGTATACAGTTTGGTAGAAAAGATACAAAATTCTGATCATATATTATTGATGGATATTTTACTAGTGAAGTCCTGAAACAAACTTGCTGGATATGGAAAAAGCAGTTGATACTATACAGGTTAAATTTTATTTATCTATTAAATTTGGGGCAGTGCCTTTGGATGACTTATATTACAATAAAAAAGTTGAAATGATAATGCAAACTGATTAAAATATTGGAAATTTTGAAACATATAGGGATAAAATAATTTCCTTCAATTTCCATTTGGGGGATTATAATTTATTATTCTAATTCTTCTGCTCAAATTATTACAAGTGGGATTATTTTTTCATCAGTTAAAATGCATTGTGCGAACCGTCAAAGGACACCATTATCCCATTTATGTTTAATTTGATTTTGGATACTTTGGTTTGTCTCATTAGACAATCATTCATTAAAATTATTTATTTATTCAACAAATGTATATAACCCTGTAACTATAAATTTAATAATATTCAAGCAATATAGGTACTTGGAATTTAACATAATATTATATAGCAAATATTTGGGAAATACGTGTTTTCCAAGATTTTTACCTAGTTTTTTGGAGGTATTCTAGCACTATGGTAATTTTTCTGGATATACAATAAATTAGAAGAATTATAATATTTTGCCAATTGTTTCTTGCATGTTTCTATGGAAACATGGACAAACAGTGTTGAATTTATTACCTGGACTCTGTTAAATATGTGGGGACAATTATTTCCAGAAAAAAATAACTATTAGTAAATGTGGCTGTTTTAAATTGTATATCACAGATTAACCACAATATTAATATACGGTTCTAAATATTTCTGAGCCTATGAGGAAGAATACAGTTGACCATGAATATAATCTCATAGTTTCTATATATTTTGAGAGAGAGGGGAGTGGGAATTTTCATGGATGTTTTAGAAAAGTTAATGATTAAATTTTCATGTAATGGACAAACCTTCTACCAAATGCTATGAGTCCCATATGAGCATTGAGCATTGCAGGATTACAACACTACAGGAAGGTGTAATTTTCCTAATTTTCAATTGTAGTCCTGAACATTCTTATTAACTGCTATTTTTTTAACTGGTATGGAACCAAGGTTAAACAAGTACCACTATGGGAACAATTATAGTATTCTTATTATCTGGAATCTTGAAATCATAGCAGGAATTATATTGTATTCCAAGCCATTCAGATACATTTGGATGTTAGTGAGAAAGAAATTAACATTTGACTCTTGCTCCCATGAGGAATATATTCTTTTGAATAATCCTTCCTTTAACAGGATAGATAAAAAATTTTGCATAGAAAATGTGGCCTAACAATGGGGCTATTATTTTAGAACATCTTATTACTAAAGATATTTTTAAAACTTACAATCCCAACCACTTCAGAAAGAATGGGAGTTGGTACCTTAGCTTGTAGTTCTGCAAACAGGCTCCTCAATATGTCATTATTTAGAAAACTAATAATTAGTGGGAATCGAGGAGTACTTCTCAAGAGAGAAATTCCTCTTTCTGAAGTTAATGAGATACTTCCTCCTCCAAACAGACTTTCCTGATATTAGCCACTTGGAGCATCCACAAAGGCTTGCTTCATACTATAGTACATTAACTAGAGATAAGAAATACATTAACAAAGGTGGTATTGCTGGTATCCTTAGATAAAGTAGGGTTGATCAATGCATTTTCCATCAAAGAATCCCATCCTCATTTCAGTTGATTTATCATGTCATCTGAGTTCTCAGCAGCCTCAAGGCTCTCAGCTTTCAGGCTGGCTCTCATAACTTTGGCAAAAAAGCAGGTCTTGGTTTCTGATATTTTTTTGTTTGAAACAATTGAAATTTCTCAGCATAAAGGAAATAGCTTATATAGGGATAAAGAAGAATCAAGCAAACCTCAAGCAATATGGTTCTTTAGGCAGCTCTCCAGTCTTTCAGCATAGCTTAGTTCACAAAAATGATACAATGGAAACTTTGGCTCTAAACTGATTTATTCACTTTGGATTCAATAAGAAAAAATGAGTTCAAAGATAAGCATCCAGTTCTTGGATGCAGGCCAAGAAGAAAACAAAGAAAGATAAATGTAAAAAGATTAAACAAAACCTTAACAAACCTTGCATGCTCACCAAAATAATAATAGCCATGATCCCATGTGATCTTTTAAGCAAATTCAGTGATTTGGCTAATACTCAGTGGAACTGCTTTTCATCTCATTTCCCCACCTTTTAATTCCAGGCCTTGGAATAACATCCAAAAGATTTCTGACAGTTCCCTGAACTATATTTCAAAAGTGGTTTCCCCCCACATGTCAGGGTTGATTCTTGTTTCAGAAACATAATCCAAAGCCCTCTAGAAATAATGGTGTGAATTTGAAAATTCTTCCCAATGAAGAATGAACTATAATGCTGGTAGATACTATATAACATATATCACTTATAAATCTAGCTATTACCATTGATTGTTTTTTATAAAATATGTCTTAATATTTGCTGTGACAAATACCAAATATTGAATTGCATTTACATATATAGATCTTGACAAATGTAATAATAATACATTTATTATTGGAAGGGACCTTGGAGGTCATCTAGTCCAACCCCCTACTCAGGCAGGAAACCCTATACCATTTCAGGCAAATGGCTGGCCAGTCTCTTCTTAAAAACTTCCAGTGTTGGAGCATTCACCACTTCTGGAGGCAGGTTGTTCCACTGGTTAATTGTTCTAACTGTCAGGAAGTTTCTCCTTAGTTCTAGGTTGCTTCTCTCCTTGACTAGTTTCCATCCATTGCTTCTTGTCCTGCTTTCAGGTGCTTTGGAGAATAGCTTGACTCCCTCTTCTTTGTGGCAGCCCCCGAGATACTGAAACACTGCCATCTTGTCACCCCTCACCCTTCTCTTCGTTAAACTACACATACCGAATTCCAGCAACCGTTCCCTATATGTTTTAGCCTCCAGTCCCCCAATCATCTTTGTTGCTCTTCTCTGTACTCTTTTTAGAGTCTCGACATCTTTTTTACATCATGGTGACCGAAACTGGATGCAGTATTCCAGGTGTGGCCTTACCAAAGCATTGTAAAGTGGTATTAGTACTTCACTTGATCTTGATTTTATCCCTCTGTTAATGCAGCCTAGCACTGTGTTGGCTTTTTTGGCAGCTGAAGGACACTGCTGGCTCATATTGAAGTGATTGTCTACTAGGACTCCGAGATCTCTCTCACAGTTACTACTATTGAGCAAGGTACCACCTATACTATACCTGTGCATTTGATTTTTCCTGCCTAAATGTAGAACCTTACTTTTTTCACCATTGAATTTCATTTTTTTAGATAGCGCCCAGTGTTCGAGTCTGTCCAGATCCTCCTGTATTTTAAGCCTGTCTTCTGGAGTAAGATGATAGAAATGAGCAACACACTTGCATACCTAAAACTGCAAGTGAAAGATGGGTCCACAGATGTATGTTTCTTAATTCTTCCCCTGTATGCAGTATGCTGTTTTCCTGTGTGAAATAATCTCCAAGATTATTTAATCTCCCTAGTTTTCCACTTGAAATTATAATCGCAGGTGTATAGTTAATATGCAAAACTGCCTCAACTACTTCTATGTTGCTGTTTTGTTAGAAAGCCTTAATTTGCTGTATCTATAATATTCTATACCTCAAAAGGCAAAAGCATGATTTGAAAATAAATAATATTTAGAATGTATAATGTAATTATGAAGGTGTACCTTCATGCATAAACTATGATCAAAGCTGATGTCATATATATCTGAGAAAGTGAAATATAACAAGCAGTCTGGGCATAAAGGTCAAAAGCAAGAAACCCATGTTTATTAAACTAGGATAACATAATGCCTTAATAAATAATTCAGATCCAATAAAAGTGACAAGATAACTTGTAAGAGCTTCCCAGCATATCTTGAAATAAAAATCAATATAATCAGTACGGATAACTTAGAAAACATGTTAAGTAGATTGCTTTTAACTTTGCTTTTAAGATGCACTATGTTTAATAGGGTTATTTTATAAAACTTAATGGGATTTGTGTTTGAGAACAGATACTGGTTCAAATGCCCTGATTTGAATTTACAAAGTACTTGCAAATTTTCTTAGATAGATAAATTGTGAGTTAATTGTGGGTGGGGTTTTTTGAAGCACCAGCAGGGTGGGACCACCTGTATCTCACAGGGAACTCATTCTGGGGAGGGGGGAGACACTGTGACAGGGAAGATTAGCTTTGTGGGGCCTGATAGATGACCCTTTTTGATAAAAAGAACCTACAGCTCATTCTCTCTGTTAGTTTGTACTGGATGCAATACAAACAGACATTGAATAGGAGGAGAGTGCAAATATCAACCACTTTTTTCAATAGTATTTTACTAGGTGGCTGAGAAGCAGCCTGATGGATGAATGAAGGAAGGGCTGTCCAATGACAAAATAATCCCCAACTCTTCCCAGGAGTAACTTGGGGAAAACATTAAGATATTGTAATGACTAGGACACGCTATGACAAATATCATCATCCAAAGTCATTTTGGTTGCTATATTGTACTCCCTGTCCAAGAGCAGACAGTTTAATTGAATAGGAGTTATCTCAGAATAGGCAATATGGATACACTGCCTTGGTCAGGAGTGAGTCAAACATACGACAATGTTACTGCAGTTCTTCCTCATTAGACTGGAATGGTGGCCATGGGAAAGCGGAAAAACACGTCCCCATTGCCCTCTATGTTTTTTTTAACTCCTCTTCTCAAAAATAGAAAAGGTGCTAATTTAAAGAATTCCTATGAACTCTGCCTATCAACTGTTAGATGATTGATTTAGTGATCTCCACATGCTGCAAGCTGTTCTCCTCAAAACTTGCCAGCTAGCTAATGACAAGGCATGGGACAATTTTGGTTCAAACTATTTGTGAGGCATTGTATTGCCTACTTAGCTGGTTCTCACATTTATCTGAACTATTTTGTTTAGTATCAACTGGGCTGTGTAGGCCAGTATTTACTTGCAAAGGCGCCCTGGTTGCGCAGTTGTTAAAGTGCAGTATTGCAGACTAATTCTGCCTACAGCCTGGAGTTCGATCCAGATGGGACTCAAGGATGACTCAGCTTTCTATCCTGCAGGGGTCGGTAAAATGAGGACATATTGGGGGCCATATGCTGACATTGTAAACTACTCAGAGAGTGCTATAAAGCACTATGGAGTGGTATATACTGTAAGTCTAATTGCTACTGCTATTGGAATTGCTAAGATTTGCTAATGAAATTTACTACATTCAACTAATTGTATGGACAATCATTCTCTAGAATAAATATAAGAAGTAGGACTGCATTAGGTACAAATAGGCTTTCCCCATGAAATGGGTAAGTGAAGAAATTAGATTGCTTCAGAAATAATTCTACAATAAAAATTTATATATCCTTGTCATCTTAGAGCTAAATAGGTTTAGGAGCAATGCACTCCATTTTATGTTAATTTCTTTTAAATTCTATCCTATAAAATATTTTTAAAGCACATTATACTGTATTTTATCAAATTAAATGAGAACTGGTCAAAAGTGAAACTGAAAAGCAGTTTCATTGCTTTTTACAAATATAAAGAACCAGGCCAAAAAATGTCTTTACTAAGTCAGAAATCTCACTGATTTCAGTAGAGCTTACTCTCATGTGACATGTAGAAGACAGTTGATGATTACTCATGAACAACTAGATTTGAAACATCAGCTAGAAACAAAATATTCTGAAATCTATCACTCCTTCTGAAGCAGAACATCTGTTGAATTGCTGAATCACAGAAATAAATTTGCTTCTGGCACAGTTGGAATTATCCATGAATATTAAACCTATATTTCATATGTATATACGATCTAATGCTTGTTATTTCAGGAATAATTGATTATTCAATAATAGTTGATTATTCTTCAACTAGAATTTAATTCTTCAGCCATCCTTTTCAAAGGATTATCTAAAAAAAGTATTCTTAAAATTTAAACCTACCGTATGTCAAATTAATGTATAGCAAAAAAGGAGTAACAATAATATGCTTAATTAATTAATTAAACAACTCTTAATTCTCCTCTTTAGCCAAGGCATTTCCAAGGATAATTTATAATTAAAGAAAAATCATTTCTGACAGACGTATAATGACGCAAATTGAAATTACATAATGCAAAATGTAAAATGAAGTAGAGGGCAAGGGAAAGAAATCAACTTCAGGAGCCATTCTTACAACTGGAATGCTAGTTCTTAGATTCAGTCCAGAGACAGAAGGCTTCTGAAGATGGTCATAAAGCAGGATTGATGGAATGGCCCTGTCCCTCATGACATCTCCTTTAATTATTTACTGATAAAATAATTGCAGAGGGAGCAGCCTGATACAATTTATATGTGTACTTGTCAGATCTATATCCCATTTCTCTTCCACAAGCTCAAAGAAGCTTACATTTTACTCTTATCTTTAATTTTATTCCCACAGTGAGGCAGATTGGTTAACAGAGAATGGATGAGCCATAGTCACCCATTAAATGTCAATGATTGATGGTGAACCTGGGATTGGATCTCCCTAATCCTTGTACAGTACATTAACCACTCTGTCATACTGGTTTAATTACCCAAGTACTTTAACTACTATCTCATTGGAAGACTTAAAGGAAAACACAACTCCATCAGGAGCATTTCCTGCTGCCCTTAGCAACAGAATAACACCACCAGGAATCATTCAAAAACCAGTAGGAAAATTGGAGCCTCTTTCTCAAAGGAAACTTGAAAAATGGCAAGGCAGATCTTGCCTCAGAATTAAGTAGGTTGGGATCTATGCACCCTTGGTAAGGATGCTCTTGAGAATTGGATGTGGAATTTAAAAAGCTGTTTCCTTGTTTCCTACTGTGGGAGTTGAGTGAGAGAGAAATAATAGCCTGGTTGTCAAAGTTTTTCTTTTTTTATGGATCTCCTGAGCTTTAATGCAAACTCTTAACTTTAATGCTGTTTCCATTCTAAGTGGTTACTTTATGCAAATATTTTCATGTGGATATTTCTTTCCCTTTCTCTCTCTTGAAAAAAAGAGTATGCATCCTTTCTATTGTAGCAGATAGTATTTTCTTTTTTCCAATTATGTCATATTTTTCTTCTGAAGGCCTCTGGTATATTGAACCAAGAGGAGCAGGTAGAGGCACAAAATGAATGGTGGTGACTGCCTGCCATGTTCTTCTTGGAATAAATAAGAATTCGTATTGGGTGGTGAAAAATAGTCATTTCCTTTTGTATGTGAGTCACCCAGTTTACTGAATCATGTATACTTCCTTCCCAGTAATGAGAAGATTTCCAATATTTTTGGGTATAAATGTGCTGCCTTTTTAAGGAGTGCTGGAAAAATTAAGGCTGATAATATTTTTTTTTCTTCAAGCCAATGATCCAAGAACAGTATTTACATTTTTCCTGAAAAGATAATGTAAGAAAGGGCTTTATTTTACATTTCTAGGCATACTGCCTTGGATAGCAGTAGTTCACAGTTTGAAATTACAGTGAAAAAATAACTGCACAGTGGTTAGAATGCAGTATTGTAGGCTAATTCAGCTCACTGTCAGGAGTTCAATCCTCACTGGCTCAAGGTTGACTCAGCCTTCCATTCTTCCGAGGCTGGTAAAATGAGGACCCAGATTGTTGGGGGCAATATGCTAACTCTATAAAGTGCATAGACAGGACTGTAAAGCACTATGAAGCAGTAGATAAGTCTAAGTGCTATTGCTATTGACTGTAAAGCAAAGGAAAGCTGAAGTAAGATAATATGTATAGTAATCGTTTCACTTAGTGACTGTTTCACTTAATGATGGAGTAGTTGGTCCCAGTTGTGGTTGCTAAATGAGGACTACCTGTATATGGAAAACAACCCCAACTCCCCAAATAATGCACACCAAAAATCACATGATACTTTTGGTGTAACAATCATGTGAAATAGGACTAAACTGCTTTGCTTCATGAAATTTACCCAGCATGGCATTATCTAAATTTTGTCACCAAACTTTTTGTCACCAAATTTTGGCACAACTACATTTTGTGGAACATAGCCCAGAAACTTAATTTATTCTTCTGAGGCTCTGAATCCAACTGGGATTTTTTTTTTCTAAGTTGCTGATTGTGACTCAAATACTGTACCCCACAGAGCTAAGAAGCTTAAACATACTTTTCTGAATCAGATCTCGAACTTTTAATACTGATTAAATGTTTTCACTCTTCCTAGAATCAAGTAGCAAGGAAATGTTCCAGTATGGGTTGTCACTTCTGGCTTTTTTAGGAATAAGAAAAAAAATATTTTTACAGATAATCATATGGATTGTAGCACAGTTTCAAGAAATGTAATATCTGGAAACTCAAGATAGTTAGAGTAGCTCACTCTTCTGAAAAGCAACAATCTTCACTCTTACAGGTTTCAATATCACTTTCTTAGAGATTCCCAAGGACAGATAAAACAAAATCCCCGACTGAAAAATTCTTTTCCTGTTGAACAGAAGTAATAGAATTTAGGTAAAACTCACATGCCCTTTTATATTGCTCTTTTTCTTGTCCATTCTTAATTAAATTAAATTCCCATGTTAATTCCTATAAACTCTAATTTCCCAGAAAATTATTTCATTTTTATAACAGGATAGTTATTTATTTTAGCATTTTTGGGGAGAAAATTGTATATTTCTTTTCAGTGACTTTTAATTTTTTATATGATCACCAACTATGGTAAAATATCGCAATATTTCCAACATTTATTATTATATGATTTACTTGTTTTTGCAGTGATATATTGGGCTATGAACCATCTTTAAATTGTTATGTCAATTTTCCTTAAATTATAGCTTGGGCTAAATTTCACTTGAGTTTTAAATAAATCTACCCATTGTTATAATGTAATTATCTCTTTAAAATTTTGCATCCACTTTATCATATGGTCTTGTTCTGTCTCTGTGTTATATTTTAATAGCAATTTATGCACATATGCTAATAAGTAGTTTTTGTTTGGTACAAATGTTTAAAATTCTATCATTTGTCTTAAAAATTCTTCTTTCTTGAGGTTGATTTTTATTCTTCCAGAAATTTGTAAATATAGCAGTCATGGATGTTATCCATTCAGCTATCTATGACAAACAACTGGTACAGTAAAATAATTTAAAATTTGAGAGAGCAAGTCCACTTCTAAATTTGAATTTTGTAAGATATTTTATTTTACTCTAGGGTTTTTTTTTCTTTTCCAAGTAAATTTGTTAACTGTTCTTTGTCAATCTTGCTTTTCAAATTATTTTTTTAAAAAAAAAACCTAGGTAATGTATTCATTTTAACAGTTGTAATTGATGCTAATTGGGAGAGTTTTAAATTTTTCTATCTTTTAAAATCTTTTTTCATTTATTTCCAGAATTTGGGGTAATTATTTTGAAATACATCTTGGTTCCTACTTGTGAAATATAATCCCAAATATTTTACTGGAGCTTTTGTTAACTATTCCAGATCTTCAAAGATGAAAAGACTCTGGGCTACAGAATTGGAAATTTTCTTCCACCTGCATGTGCTAAATGTGCTTTTCTCTTCCAAGTCTGGGCATACTGTTGTCTTGGCAACACTGTGTGATAATGTACTGCTTAGCTAAGTTAAAAGCACCTATCCATATTTTATAAAAATGACTTGTCTGTCTTTACAAGTCTTTGGTGATAGGCTGCAATAGTTGATCTGGAGCTTGTCCTGTTGCTACAGATGATCAGAATTCTAGCCGCAAAGAGTTCTGGGTCTTCCTACACAGTATCTGTGAATACAACAAAAAACTGTTTCTACAATTTTGAATCATTTTTAATCTACCTTTAAAAATATCTGTATATTTGCAAGAGTTTAATAGAAAAAACTGCATGTAGCTCAGGGTTGACCCATTGGGTTCTTGGTACTATCTGAATCTGGTTATTTTCTTGTAGTTGTTTCATTACCAGCTAGATCTGTTGGCTATTTATTTACAATAGCTTGTCCTGCCACTCTTGCTGGGGATGCGGCTTTCTTCTTGGTGATTACTTGATTGGGATATTGCTTCCCTCTTCGTTGTTTATTTGGTGCTGTTTCTGCCTTATCTGGTTGTTGGCTGCTAGAGCAGATGCATTCCTTCCTAGGAATTGCCCCTCTCCCCCTCTTGCCCAACTTCCTCCTTTCCACCTACCTTGGGATATGTTCTAGACAGTGCTTTTTTTCTAAAAAAAAAAAGGTGCTGGAACTCTTATCTTGGTGGGTGCATGAGGCGGGGGGGCAGCGGGGTGGTGCTGCTGTGGTCACGGGCGCGAGGGGTGTTGGTGGCGGGCTCCCCCCGGGGCTGGAGCCAGTGCAGCTGGTGCTGTGGGAGCAGCGGGGGGGCACTCTATACAGTGGGGCTGCACGGGGCAGGTGGCAGAGGTGGGGTGGGCCAGGCGATGTAGGGCAGCCACTTAGGCACACAGGGCAAGGTGACGGTGGCGCAGGTCATTCCCCACCATCCAGTCAGAGCTGAAGAAGCTTTTGGGATGAGAAGCAAAACGTCTTCAACAAAAACAAGAAAGTTCAGTTGCCTCGTGAAAAAAGCTCCTTTGGGACAACCATGACCTAGATGACTGAGAATCTCCATAGACACTGTCATTCAAATTATATAAAACCATGCCAGGAAGATGCTTTATGTATTCTCTGTTTTCTTTTTTGTTAGGGGTTTATTATTCAGTCATTCCTGTGGGTAGAGTTTCTGTTATGGAAAACATACAACAGTCAATAGGAATAGCCAGAGAAATCAGATGAAATCTCAGGAGGTTCAAAGATGACTGTAGGAGAACATACAACACTTAGGGATGCATATCACATACTCTATAAGAGTTTACTTAAAGGCTAAATCAGAATTACTTTGTTTTTTGAGGTTACTTATATACGTTTATTTATTTATTTATTAAATTTCTATACCGCCCTTCTCCCAAAGGACTCAGGGCGGTGTACAGGGCAATAAAATGCAACATACAAAAGTTAAAAAGAAAATTAGAATTAATTAGCCCTAACAATAAATAGTTAAAATAAACTCAAACCCTTAGTCCAGGCCGGCCTGTTCAAACAACCAAGTCTTCAGGTCACAGCGGAAAGAGCGAAGGTTGGGAGCCGTCCGGAGCTCAACAGGCAGTTGATTCCAAATGGCTGGTGTGCCCACAGAGAATGCTCTCCCCCTGGGGGCCGCCAGCCAGCAATCCCTGACCGATGGCACCCTGAGGAGGCCTTCTCTGTGGGAGCGCACAGGACGAAGGGAAGTTGACGCCGGCAGCAGGTGCTCCCGTAGGTAGTCCATTTTGTTATGTGAAATATGGGGCAAATTAGATAAATTGTTTGATTATCAATATGATATCTATTTGACTTCTGTGACTAGTAAAAAGACTCATTTTAATAAACAAAAAAGCATTTAATAATAATCACAATGAACAAAAGGTGCTACTTTAATAAGTGACAATAGTATCTGTATTATATGTATAAACATCATTAATATCTTTAAAACATAAGTTAACAAGTCAGACGATGAGGTAAACCGATTTGACAGAAGAACACGCGGGAACTTTGACAGCTGTCAAAGTTCCTCGCAGGGCGCAGGCGCGACCACTGACAGCTCGCGGCTGTCAAAACACCGAGCCATGCGGAAGCCGGAGCTGTCAAACACAGACGACGCGGATTGGACAGGAAAGACGCGGCGCCAAATAAAACAAACCTGATTGGCCCTCACTGACAGCTGCCGGCTATAAAAAGCCGGCAAGTTATTCTGTTGTTGTCTTGCTCTAAAATAAACCTTAAGTTAACTAGCCTGTCGTCCCGAGTGGTCCTTCGGCTACTTCACTGGCGACGAAGGTGGGATCGCTCCAGAGCTGAAGTCACGGCCGCGGAAGAGAGTTCCCGGCCAGAGCTGTCACTGGAGGTTTTAACTTCCAACGGAGTGAGACCCAGGACCGGACGACATGGCAAACTTCGGCCGCGTGAGGGAATTTGACACCCGACATCCCGAAAGGTGGCAATCACACCTGGGCCAAGTCGAGGGATTCCTCCTTGTCAGCAAAATCACCGATGACAGAGCAAAGGCCGCCGCGCTGCTATACATCAGCGGACCCCCCGTCTACGACGCTGCCGTTGGGCTGTTCAGCCCGGTACCCATCACCGAGGTATCCTACGCGGACCTGGTAGACCAGCTGACGAAGCATTATATGCCAGCCCGATCCGAACTGTACTGGCGGGTTCAATTCGCCCAGAAGAAACAACGTCCAGACGAACCCGCAAACGATTTCATCGTGGGGGTCTGACACGCCGCGCGGAACTGCCACTTCCCCGACCTAGAAGACCGCATCAGAGACCAGGTGGTGATCGGGCTGAGGGACGAACGCCTACAGAAGAAGCTGACATCCAAGACCGACATGAGCCTGGCAGAGCTGACCAGAGAAATCATGGCCTACGAGTACAACCACAAGAAGAAGCCGACTACCACGACCCCAGAGAGCCCAGCGACCGTCTTCCAAGAGAGTGCAACCCTCAGCGACAGCGATGAGTCGGTGGATTTCACCGACGGAGAAGCCCTGCAGCGCAGAATGGAACGCAGGCAACCGAGGAGAAGCGACACTTCGGACCGCCGAAGGTCCAGGAACCCCCCTCCGCCACCGCCGCGTTACGAGCAACAAGCCACCTGCGCCAGCTGCGGGGGCAACCATGCCCGAGGAAGCTACCGGTTCAGAAATGCCAAGTGCCACAATTGTGGGAAGACTGGCCACATCAAACCGGTGTGCCGGAGCAAGAGCCGTGACAACATCAATGATTTGGAGGCAAACTCCCCAGGTAGGCCAGCTACCCAGGCCAATAGAGGAAAAACGCCAGGGGCCCTGGTGGAAACAATTGACAGGGTAAACAGCCTAAGCTCAAAGGTTAGGATCAGGGTAAAAATTCAGGGGGTGTCCTGCCTCATGGAGGTGGATTCAGGGTCAGCAGTCTCCTTAATTTCATTTAAAACATATCAGGAGATCTGTCAACAAGGCAAGGGGAAAATTCCTCTAAGGCAAACCCAGGTCCACCTAGCTGACTTCCAGAAAACCCCTATTCCTCTGGAAGGGAGGGCTAAGGTTACAGTAGAGTACAAATCTTTCAAGGGTCCCCTAGAAGTGCTGGTAACGCCTGGAAATCGCACCAACCTGATAGGGCTGAACTGGTTCGGGCCGTTAGGGATCGCCATAACGGGGGTAAATACTATACAATCACCCAGTCTCGAAGCCGTTTGCAATAAGTATGCAGACGTCTTCGATGGCACATTAGGAAAATACACGGGTCCCCCATCTCTTTACAATTAAACCCAGCAATCCAACCCATTAAGATAAGAGCTAGGAGAGTGCCCTTTGCCCTTAAAGAAAAAATTGAAAGGGAACTAGAGCGCCTCGTAGGGCTCGGGGTACTTGAACCTACGGAGGGGGGAAGTTGGGAGACCCCAATAGTCACCCCAGTAAAACCTAACGGGGAAATAAGATTATGCGCAGACTATAAGGCGACCCTCAACTTAGCACTCAGCCCCCATGCTTACCCGGTGCCAGCGGTAAGGGACGTTTTTGCTTCCATCCGCTCCGGCGCCATTTTTGCCAAACTTGATCTCACGCAGGCGTATTTGCAACTGCCTGTCACTAATGACACCGCGGAAGCCCAGACAATTGTCACCCACCGCGGTGCCTTTAAAGTAAAAAGGCTACAATTCGGCATATCAGCAGCCCCGGGTATTTTCCAGGGTATCATGGAGAAAACCCTGAAAGGACTACCCGGGGTCTGCCCCTACTTCGACGATGTTCTCATCGCCGGAGAAAATGAAGCAAATCTAGCTGACAGACTGTCAGCTGTGCTGAGCCGGCTCAGAGAAGCCGGCCTCAAACTTAAGCGGGAAAAGTGCTCCATTGGAGTCACATCCACAGAGTTCCTAGGGTACAAAATAGACGGTCAAGGTATCCACCCTACCACAGACAAACTAAGGGCTATTCAAACGGCGCCAAGCCCCAGGAATAAACAAGAACTCCAAGCCTTTTTAGGGTTATTAAACTTTTATCATGCCTTCATTCCCCACAAAGCCACTATCGCAGAACCTCTGCATAGACTCCTAGATAAGGGAACTGCCTGGTCTTGGACCAAAATTCAGGAAAATAGCTTCCAATCACTAAAAAAGATTATTTGCAATAGTTCAACGATCACCCTTTTCCGAGAAGATACACCAATATGCATCACTTGCGACGCATCTCCCTATGGAATTGGGGCAGTATTAAGTCACGTATACAAAGACGGCACCCAAAGACCCATAGCCTTTTATTCACGCACTCTGTCAAAAGCAGAAAGAAATTACGCACAAATAGACAGAGAAGCCCTAGCAATAGTCGCAGGGGTTAAAAAATTTCATGACTACCTTTATGGGAGACCCTTCACTATATACACAGATCATAAACCCCTATTAGGGATATTCACTTGGAATAAAATAACACCTCAGATTCTCTCACCGAGAATACTACAATGGTCCACATTCTTATCTGCCTATTCTTATCAATTAATCCATAAACCAGGGAAGGAATTAGGACATGCAGACTGCCTCAGCAGACTGCCAATTCCTAGCAAGGACCCAGACCCAGCCCCAGCTGGCCTGATTTTAGCAATTTCACAACTCCCAGACTGTCCCCTCTCTGCAAAGATTATAGCTAACAACTCAGCTAAAGACAAAATACTCAGCAGAATTCTTAGGTGGACCACAACAGGGTGGCCAGCACAAAACCCACACTCCCAATTCCAGCCATACTTTAACAGGAAAAATGAAATATCTACGCATAGGGGATGCCTGCTGTGGGGAAATCGAGTCATAATACCTAACAAAAACATAAATCAAACATTAGACATCCTACATGAGGGACACCCTGGCATTGTCAAGATGAAAGCGATGGCCAGGAGTTATGTATGGTGGCCAGGCATTGACAAAGAGATAGAAAAATATGTGGGGGGGTGCTACACTTGCCAAGCAACACGGAACGAACCACCCAAAGCACCAATTCACAAATGGGAAACGACAAAAAATCCATGGTCACGCATACACTTAGATTTTGCAGGACCTATCCAGGGACAAAGTTTCCTAATTGTAGTGGACAGTTATTCTAAATGGTTAGAAGTCACTCCCCTTAGGAAAACTACATCAGGAGCCACAATACAAGCCCTAAGGAAAATATTCGCCACACACGGCCTCCCAGACACCATAGTTTCAGACAATGGGCCTCAATTCACCTCTCGTGAATTTCAGATCTTCGCTATGAAGAATTGTATTAGGCTGGTCAAATCTGCACCTTTCCACCCATCGACGAACGGGGTGGCAGAAATTATGGTGCGTTCTACAAAAGAAGCTTTAAAAAAATTCGTCAAGGGGAACTGGCAGCGACAACTCAGCCAGTTCCTAATGTCACAACACGCAACGCCATGCACAACAACGGGCAAATCACCGGCGGAACTAAGATGGGGGAGAAGGCTGATAACGCGGCTCGACAGATTACATCCTGACACATTCCCGGAAGAAAACGAGCAACCACAACCAAACCGTACACTCACACCAGGCCAAATGATATGGGCGCGATCTTACACAGACAAAAACAAATGGGTCCAGGGGACAGTGCTTAAACAAACAGGACCCATTTCCTATCTCATATCCACACAAACTCACGGAAATCTATGCCGCCATATAGACCAACTCAGACCCAGACAACCACCACACACCCCAGAACCACAACCGGAGGAACATGACCACCAGCCCCCAGAAATACTACCATTGCTGGACCAAGAGGAAGAGGGACTAAGAGACGTGCTACCAGCACAACCAGACATCGCCCCTCTTCCACGCCGCTCCGACAGTAACCGAAGGGCCCCCGCCTACCTAAAGGACTACCAGTGGGCAGGGTCCAACAATCAAGGGGGTGGGAACGCTCCACGGGAGGGGTAAGGGGTGTATTATATGTATAAACATCGTTAATATCTTTAAAACATAAGTTAACAAGTCAGACGATGAGGTAAACCGATTTGACAGAAGAACACGCGGGAACTTTGACAGCTGTCAAAGTTCCTCGCAGGGCGCAGGCGCGACCACTGACAGCTCGCGGCTGTCAAAACACCGAGCCATGCGGAAGCCGGAGCTGTCAAACACAGACGACGCGGATTGGACAGGAAAGACGCGGCGCCAAATAAAACAAACCTGATTGGCCCTCACTGACAGCCGCCGGCTATAAAAAGCCGGCAAGTTATTCTGTTGTTGTCTTGCTCTAAAATAAACCTTAAGTTAACTAGCCTGTCGTCCCGAGTGGTCCTTCGGCTACTTCAGTATCAGTACAAATATGTGTTTGGTGTATAAAAAAATTGAAGTGAGGTACAAAAGAAAAATTAAAATGCAAAAAGGGGCACAAAAGCTAGTGTCAAAATAGGCTACGAAAAGGACGTTAGCATTTTGACTCTGCAAAAGCAGAAATTCCTTGCTTGTTCCTAGATTTTAAAGTAGATTTGATGCTTCAGTGTTACAAAAGTTATACATCTGAGAGACCGTTGGGTCGGTTCAATAGTAATTATGATGATGGTGATAATGGGAGCTGTGAAACACAATACTCTATCAATATAGCCTCTATTTATATAACTTACCTCAAAATAATTAAGAACAGCATTTATTTTTGCAGGAAACCTAAGAGACTGATTAAATTAAGAGCTAATTGTCTATGGCTATTGGCTGAAATTTATAGACAGACTTCTTCATTGTGGGAAACTTACCCAGACCTCAACTAATACTAAATTCAATAATACTTCAAAATTCAAATCAAATTGACTGCCATAGTATGTAGTTTAATTTGCTTATAAGTTGTTTGGTTTGCTCACAATGCCATTCAAAAGCATTTTCCTACTTTCTAAGGAGATCATTGATAATCACTTTTTGAAATACGGCCATGTACATACTCATTGTAGAATGCACAGGAGTTTGGCCAGATGGAAATAAGTATAAATATTTCAGGATGAATTAAAAGTTGGTTCAGTTCATGTAAAGGTTTTTTACAGCGACTTTCTTAAGTGGCATCATCCAGAGCAGTGGAGATGGAGCATTGATTCCCATAGGCACCATTAAATGGTTTCACTTCTTAAACACATGTTAATGCCAGGGGGCCTTCTGTTACGTTTACTAGTGCTGAATCTTGTGGTTTTCTCTTTAGCTAAAATGTGGAGATATTACAGTTAGATGACTTTGGAACTTATTGTACATACCTTGTAAGCTTTTCATTTGTGAGCATTGTTGCCCTGAAATAGTATAAAACACAGATTGGCCTATTTCATTTGAGTAAAACAGTAAAAAAAAGTGTTTTAGCTTATTTATTGGGGGAGCAACTTTTAAGACAAGCAGAAACTCGAATCTCCTTGCCAAAATATGGCCTATGAACTTCTTATCTTGACTATTTATTTCAGTTCTGTGTTTCTGCACTGCATTTTATACCAAAACAAATAACACTGAAATTGAAACTCAGTGTTTATCCAGAGGCAGATATATCACAGATACCTGACAGATACCTTATGTTTCTTGAGAAGTGAGTGTTCTACTGAATTAAAAACAAAACAAAACAAAATAAATTTGGCACATATTCTCAGAAAAAGATACTTATCTTTCTTATCAGGCACAACATACTTTTCAGTTATGTGGTGGAATGATACACAATCTCTTTTTCTATTTGATAGATTTATATTCTGTTCTTTTTCTAGGAGCTCAAGATGGCTTACATCATATACTTTTCCTCCAATTTTGTCCACAATAATACTGAGGTAGATCTGCAAGATGCCGTGACTGATCCAAAGTTTCTGCTTAGCTTCTATGGTTGAAGATTCTTGCCTTTTCTCTAGTCTCTGATCTCCTGCCCCAAATTATTATTGACAAATTACTTCCTTCTGGAAGAAAAACACGGACCTATTGTGACCTTTCAGTTTAATTCTTACTTCATAAGTGTACAAGAAATGTCACTGGAGATAAAACTTTGGGTGTTTGATTCTGATTTACAGGAAGATCAAAGACTAGCCCTCTTCTTCTATTATAGGAGTGGTCTATGTACAAGATGATTTATCCTAGCCAACTGCTTCTTTAATAGTCTAGACCAGTGATGGTAAACCTTTTAGAGACCAAGTGCCCAAACTGCAACCCAAACCCCACTTATTTATCGTCAGGTGCTGGATGGGCATAGCCCATGGGGTGGGCATGGCCACCATGGGCATGGCCTACTGGGTGGGTGTGACCAGCTCGATGTCACTTGCATCAGGGGCACTTGAATCTGCGCTGGGTCAGAGGCGGCAAAGGCACAACTCAATCCAAGACCCCAGCAGCAGCCCTATCCCAGGCTACCACTAGGGCCTTGGCGAGTCATGGGCAAGGGAAGCAGTAAATGTCCCAAGCTCCGCCTGGAACCTCTCAGGGTCCATCAGGCGCCTGGGACGGAACCACCTGGTCAGTTCCGCCTCCCAGTGGCGGGGGGTGGTGTGCTGAAAGTCTAGCCAGAGAAGAAAATGATCGGACCATGGCTATCCACTACAATAAGGAAGAGCTGTCCCTGAAAAGGTCCAGCGTAGTCTATGTGAACCCTAGACCACGGAGTGTGCATTTCCTCCCACCTGTGAACTGGAGCCTGTGGCATTTCAGGCCTAGATTGCTGGCATGTATAATAACCATGGACTTGAGCCTCAATGTCCTTATCAAGGCCAGGCCACCAGAGGTAGCTTCTAGCTAAAGCTTTCATTATGTCAATGCCTGGATGGCCTTCATGTAATGATTGTAAAACCCTGTCTCTTAGGGAAATAGGAATTCTGACTCTGTTTCCCCATATAATGCACCCTTTATGTGCAGATAATTCATGCCTCCTGACAAAATAGCTTTGAAATTCTGAGCCTGGACTTTTTTCCAACCAGCCCGTGTGTACCCATGACAACACTCTACTAAGTATTTTATCTGTGGCAGTTTCAGCATGAGTTTCCCCTACATGGAGGGAAAACTCAGGTATGTCCTGTATGGACAATATTCTAGCAGCAGGAGCTGGATCTGGATCCATTAGTGGCAGTGGTAGTCTGCTGAGGCCATCAGCATGGCCCATTTCCTTGCCCAGTTTGTGAATGATTTTAAAATTGTATGCAGATAGAAAAATAGACCATCTCAACATTCTTGGAGATAGTATGTGGGGGGTTTGTTTGTCCATTGTGAAAAGTCCCAACAGAGGTTTGTGGTCAGTGTAGACCATGAAATCCCTGCCATACGAATAGTCATGGAATTTTTTTATTCCAGCAACAATGGCTAGGGCCTCTTTGTCAATATGAACATAGTTGTGTTCAGCAGAAGACAATGTCCTTGAGTAAAATGCTATAGGAATCTGTTCCCCATTTTTTTTTTCTATGTGACTTAAAACTGCCCCCACCCTATAGGGAGATGCATCACATGCAAGACATACAGGTTTAGACTCTTTGTAGTGAGTTACAGTGGATCTTTCTGACAATAGTGCTTTTAATTCCTGGAAACCTTTTTCATGTAAGTTAGTCCATTTCCATGGAGCTTTCTTATCAAGAAGCCTGTGGAGGGGCTTTGCTATTGCAGCCTTACGAGGTAGAAATGTGTGATAGAAGTTTAGGAGACCCAAGAATGCTTGTAGCTCTCCTTTTGATTTGGGCCTAGGAGCCATTTTAATGGCCTTCACTTTAGAATCAGCGGGGTGAATGCCGTTAGCATCAATTTGGAAACCCAGGAATTCTGTTGAAGAAACCCCAATACTACACTTGTTCTTTTTTAATTTGAGGCCTGCTTCACAAAGCCTCTGCAAGACAGCCCTGAGCCTACTGGCCAACACTTCTGGGGATTCCCCTGCAATAAGAAAATCATCAAAATAAGGGCAGATTCCCTGAATACCCTTGAGTGTACACTCCATGATTCCCTGAAAAATACCCAGTGCAACACTGACTCCAAACTGTACCGTATTTTCCGGCGTATAAGACGACTTTTTAACACATGAAAATCTTCTCAAAAGTTGGGGGTCGTTTTATACGCCCAGTCGCCTTATACGCCGGAAAATAGTAAATCCTCGGGAGCAGAGACGTTAGTGGAAATGGACAAATCCAGCGCTCAAGAATGGCGAAAGACGGCCTCCTCATAAATAAACCAACCAGCCCAACCGAGGCTGAGGCTCCAGCTTACCGGCGTCCTAGGGCAGCAGACCCCCCCTTTTTTTGGGAAGGGAGCAGGAGTCAAGCGCGTGCCGAGCCCCCGGCACTCAGCGAGCACGAGAGCTCAAGGGAGCATGGGAAGCCAGGCGGAGGCTGACCTGACATGTTTGTGCGGAGCTGAGCTTCACCCAACCCTGGGAGTTCGACTTCAGGGCGTGGTGCCGTGGCCAGACCTACAGCAACAACCGCCCGGGAAGGCGCAGCTTGGGAATTGTGACAGGCAGACCGCAGCGGAAAGCTGGCGCTGGGGCTTCAGCAACCCGGGGTCGCCCCTCCGCCCTGAAGTAGAAGGCAGCCTTTTGAAAAATAAATATTATAATATGTGCGGGGGGTTTTCCCTTTATTTCTTTTTCCCCTTTCTGTATACTCCAGCGATAACTTATGCAAGTGAAAGGAGGAAAAACCCCGAGTTTGCATTTTCTTGGAAAACTTTAGAAAAGCACAGCAAAATGCAGGGGAGGGTAAACGGGCTTCTCGATCTCAGTGCCACGCAGAGCTCCTTCTGGTTTCTAGTTACTTGGAAACTCGGGGCTTTCTTTGAGGGAATCTCAAACTTGCGGTGCAGGGCTGAGCCCGTTTCTTTCACCACTACCCCCCGCCCTCCTCCGCCCTGTTCATTAACTAACCTACGGAAAGAACCGCCTTCTTTCAGACCTGGTGCCTTCCCGAAGTGTTGCGCCACAATGCTCGTCGCTCCTGGCCGAAACAGCCAGCGCGTATGGCTGAAGTAGAAGGGGGCACCAACGCGAGAGGAGACGAGGTTTAGGTGAGGCAGAGCAAAGGTGATCTCAAGGCCAAAAGCTCTTGATAAACCTTCACCTAATTGAGAAACAGCCCTGACTTCCTACTTACCCATATTTTCCAGCGTATAAGACTTTAACCCATGAAAATCATCTCAAAGGTTGGGGGTAGTCTTATACGCCCAGTCGTCTTATACGCCGGAAAATACGGTAAGTGTTTAACTTTGAAAGCCCCCCTGTGAGTCATGATCATTTGAGCCATGGCTGTGGCCTCATCAACCAGCAATTGCTGATAGGCCTGTGCTAAATCAAGTTTAGCAAAAATAGTACCCCCTTGCAAGGAGGCTAAAATATGGTTGACCACTGGAACCGGGTAAGCTTGTTGCTTGAGGGCTTTATTTAGAGTGCATTTATAGTCAACACAAATGTGAATTTCCCCGTTGGCTTTAAGAGTAGTGACTATAGGTGTTTCCCACTCCCCACCATCAACAGGCTGTAACACGCCCTGTTCTACAAGCTTATAAATTTCGGAATCAATTTTATGTTTTAAGGCAAAGGGGACCCTACAAAGCTTAACCCTGATTGGAAGTACATTGGGATCTAGCTTAAGTGAGATAGGCAGGCCTGTGTATGTTACAAGTGTTGAATCAAAAACATCTGCATATTCCTCACACACTGACGTGAGGTCTGCAGTTTGTGTCCGGTTTATGCCAGTAATCTGAATACCTAAGGCATCAAATCAATCGAGCCCAATAAGTCTCATTCTGTGGCTCCCTACTACTATTACATCCAGGTGCCCCAAAAACCCTTTAAACTTTACCAACAAAGTGGCTTCTCCCTTAACTTTAACATGAGCATTTTGAAAATCTGTTAGGATTATATCTGAGGGTCTTAGTTTGGCCCAATTGTTACTGTGCCTACACATGAAGTTAAAAGTGTCCTGAGAAATGATAGAGACTGCAGAGCCAGAGTCCAATTCCATCTTACATGGAACTCATTGTAGCTCTACTATGAGCTTAAGTTTGGGTTTGAGGGGGCGTCAAGCTTCTACGGCTTCTGAAAAATTCCACACTAACTGGACCCTGGGCCCCAGTACCTCTCCTAGTCAGTTCTTCTGACTGGTGTTTGGGTGGCCAGTCTCTCTGGCAGGCTCTGCAAACCACCGCGATGTGGCCTGTCCGCCCGCAAGCTCTACATGTGGCTGCTCAAAATCTGCAGTTGGCATGAAGATGATTGCCGCCGCACCCTTTACATCTCTGTAAGAGAACTGCCTTGTAACTGTCCTCTCGTGGCTGGCTGTTGCAGTTTTGCACGTTGGGTTGCTTTTGGAGTCGGTTGATTTCAGGTTCTTCTTCCTCAGAAGATTCTCCGGTGCGTTTGACGTCCTCAAGGTGGACTGTTTCTCCAAACTTTGTCCATTTGGTGGGCTGTACTGTTTGAACGGCGTCCCTGGCAGCTTCGTCGGCCATCACCTCATCTTGTGCTTCAGAAAACGTTAAATTTGGCCTAGCAAATAGTCTCTGCTGAAGCGTTCTGTCCCGTAGGCTGCAGACGAGCTGGTCTCGTAGTTGCTCTTCTAAATCTGAAATTTGCATAGGTGTGCAGCCTGCCTTAGGCCTGCTATGAACTCCGAAGCTGTCTCCCTGGGAAGCTGCACTCTTTGGTTGAACTTGAACCGCCAAGCCATTTCAGACATCTTGGGCTGGAAGTGCCCGGTTAGCTTCTTTTTGAGATCTGCATAGGAGACCGCTTCGATTGGTGTCAGTGTGAAAAGGTTCTCAGCTAAATCAAAGGTTGCTGGGCTACACACGCAGAGTAGCATTGCAGCCTTCAGTCCTTCTTCCGTGATCTGATTGGCTCTGAGGTAATTTTCTACTTGCGATAAATATGTTGGCCATTCCTCCAGGTGTTCCACATCGAATTCTTGCAGTTTGCCAACCTTTGGCATTCTTTCTAGCTGGTTCCTGCGTTCTTCCAGATCGTGCTTCAGGCTCAGGGAATGAGTCCACTGAGCACGAGGTCGCTAGTGTAGCTTGCTAGCCGACCTTGAGAGAGGTGGGTGAAAATGCCTCTTCCCTCCGGCGTGTGCTGCCTTTCCCTTGTAGACTTCAGCTCTTTAATCAGTGAAGCAGGATCCCACCCTTGTCGCCACTGTTAAATAGTGGGTTCTTTGGCACAGGAATGAAGATGCAGAACAGAGTACAGGGTAATTCATTGTTTATTTCGTGCTGGAACTGTACTGGGGAAATGGCTGCAACTAGCCGCAATATATAGTCTAGCCCCTAGGTGGCAGCCAATAGGTTTGAATCAACCATTGCCGTCTGGAGATAGCCAATTGCAGCACAAGGAGACTTGTAGTCTGGGTTGCTGGAGAGCCATTAGCTGCTCCAGCAACCTACGTGGTATTCCCTCAAAAAGCCCAGTACATAACACTGTACTTAAAAGCCTTCTCATGAAAGATTGCAAAGTTGGAATTGATTGATTGACCTTTCCCCCCCAAAAAAAACCTTCCTTTGTTTCCTTGCATATGGCAGGGGCAGATCGTGAAGGAGAAGTGGCATGGGGTTGGGAGTCAAGTAAGGAAAGAAAGGCAGTTTCTTGGGGGAGCAAGGATTTCTTTCCTTACCTGCCCTACTTGTTCTGAGACTGCTTTCTGCTCAGATGTGTTGCTCTTTTGCCAATGACCTGACTGCCCACTTCGGCACCCTCTGTCCCCGAGCCTCCGAGCTCCACCTGCTGCTTTGGTTGGCCTGCCGGCTGCTACCTCAATGCCTTACCCACCACCACCTAGCACGGTCACCCCAGTGCTGAAGGGGCTGGCCTGGCATGGGAAGGGCACGCGCCTCACTCTCCTGCCACCATGCAGGGTAAGGGTGCTGTGCCTGCCCCTGCCCAGATGCCCTTGCCTCCCCCAGGCACTTTTTCACTAACCTGGCTTTCAGCTGCATTCCATTTCTCTATTTGCTTCTCAGCCTTCGCTGCGTGTTTGTGGGACTATAGGTAAAAAAAAAAGTTCCATTAGACTAACTTGAGATCTCACAAGAAGTTAGAAAGTCTCATGGATTTTTTTTTGTCCCACAAACATGTGGCAAAGGCTGAGAAGCAAATGGAGAAATGGAATGCAGCTGAAAGCCAGGTTAGTAAAAGAAACACTTGGGGGAGGTGGGGGCATCTGGGCGGGGATGGCAACCTTACCTTGAGTGGCTTCGGCAGGTGTCTGGCAGGGGGAGGGAAGCAACTGGTCTACTACCATGCTAGCAGTGCCGCATTGCTTCTCCACAGGCCCCGCCCCACCCCTTGCATAGAGTGACCTGCTGTTGCCGCTCCCCCCACCCCCACACGGCACCTTCTTTCCAGCTCCAACGTATCACTTCCTCCGTTGCTAAAAGTTCAATCAAGCAATTCCAACTTTTTTTTCCCACACGGCAGCAGAGGCCTAGGACTGGGGTGATGGTGCGCGTGCCCACAGAGAGGGCTCCGTGTGCACCTGTGGCACGCATGCCATAGATTTGCCACCATTGGTCTAGACCTAATACTATGCCCACTGTGCTTCTAAAACATCCACCTACTTGCCCACCTTAAAAGAAGGGATCAATTGCAAAGAAATATTGGAGCCAGATTCATATTTTAATGCTGAAGATTCTTAAAATGAGTATAAAATTAAAGCCAGAGACTTCTTTTAGGACTACTAAACAAGAAACTTGAAAAAAAATAGTCTGGAACAGTATATATTGACTGCAGCAAGAATTTTTTATGTGCAAAAATGGAAAGATACATTAATCAATAGAAGAATGGATGGAAAATCTGATGCAGCTTGCAGAGATGGCCAAATTAATTGCTTTAATCAAAGAAAACAATACATCTAGTATTATTTCTGTTTGAAAACAGCTTCTAGACTTTGTGCTTGAGACAGAAAAAAGAAAGTTTGACTTTGGGATTTGCTGATTAGGTAAGTCTGTGGTTATAACAATGGCTAGTTTAATAAGTATGTAAAAGTAAAAAGTTGAGAGTGTACCATACTAAAATGTTGAAAGTTAACACTTTTTTATTTTTCCTCCTACACCATCCATTTCTTTCCCTCTTTTCCCTTCCCCATATTCATACTCTCTTTATTTTCATTTGTATTTTACAGAAATTTAATAAAATTATACAAAGAAAGGAATCAATTGAGTCGGTTACTCATATTTTGCTGCTCTGACTCTTCTATCAATCTGGCTTTCTGTTCTAAAAATGCCCCAGCTATTTAACTTCTTGGATTGCCTAACTAAGGAAATGTATACTTTCTACATGTGAATTGTTCTTCTGAAATAACAAGGAAAATTGCCAAAGTTTGTTCAGTAGCAATTGCTATAAGGAGGACGTCAGTTTAGGCTTGGAATTATGAACCAAGAATGCATATTGCTATTTGATTAGATATTGTTATTTGTTATATTAATTGTTCTATTTTCTAAATTGTTTGAATTCCTTATGTTTATTTTTACCTTATAATTATTTTGATCTTTGACCACAAATGAATAAATTAAACCATCTTGACTCTTATCATTATGGCAAGGCGTGGCCTTTAGTCACCATCAACCATTTGACACCAAAGTGGGGTCACTCAACAAAAACTTTTTCAAACAGTAGGAAAGAAAAAAAATCAAGATATCCAATCAGTGAATGGATGACCTGATCAATTTTCCAGGTGATTCCTATAGTAAGTGTTCAGTATAAGACTGATATATTGAAATGGCAATGTCAACTCTTGGTGACTACAAAGGCATCTCTAGGATTCTCAATTTATAACTGATTTTTTTTGCCCATTTTGCCCAATGTTCAGAAGTGTCAATACTTTCTATTCCACTTCTTCAGAGCCTAAAGTGCACTTCCATGGAGTGCCATAGAAAAATAATTCTGATCTTTGTAGATATTGTCACGTCATATCATCTGAATATTCTTAAGACCTTCATTGCTATTCTACCAAGTGCTAGCATAATAGTAATTTGGCTTTTTCAATTTTCCAGTGTCTTTTGTTCCTTGTTCTGAATCCAGTTTGAACATCTGAACATTCTATGTAATCTATTCTGTAAGTCCTTAAGTGTTATTTTGCTGTGAAAGTATGTCAGACTAAGGATATTGTATGATAGCTTGTGATAACACTTTCTTTGGTATTGGTACATACACTAATTTCTTCCAATTTCTTGGTAGTTACTGACTGGTTTTACGGATTTGATGAGATAGTTTGGTTGAAACTTACTGTTTCGTCTTCTGTGCTTGACATATTTCTTTAGATATTTTATCCTTTCAAAGTCCTGATCTAACTTTAACTTATGGTATTAGATGTTCTTGTAAATATTGAGTATTTTTGACATCTCTGTGGTACAGAATTTTAGTATATATCTTCTGTCTTTTCTGAATTAATTACTATCTGTCCAGTGGTTTCTTTTAGCAGAACAATTTGAAATTGACACCTCCATTTCTGTTTGGAGATCTTTTGTTGTTTTTCTAGGTCTGTTTATTTTGTGAATAAAACTGGTTGCTCCATCAGATTGACTTGTGTTTATGATGGTGTTGTGATTAGAATGTAGTATAGCACACTAATTCTGCCCACTGCCAGCAGTTTGATTCTCACTGGCTCAAGTTGACTCAGCCTTCCATGCTTCCGAGGTCAGTAAAATGAGGACCCAGATTGTTGGGGCAATATGCTGACTCTGTAAACCACTCAGAGAGGGCTGTAAAGCACTGTGAAGCAGTATATAAGTCTAAGTACTATTGCTATTATCATGTGGTTTGTTTCCATCAAAAAATCTGAGGTACCTTTAAACATATCGTTATAATACAACATATTTAAACTGTGGGCAGAAATGAAATATTAACAACTATACTCAGGTAGATTTTAATGAATATTCAGGATGAATGCAGTAGCTATTTTTCCCCCCAAACGGCATCTGCTTTTTAAAGAACATCTTCTGTTCAGAAAGTAGAACCCTATGTTGCTCTTTCAACATATAGAATGTTTAATCATGTGGAATTTTGGACTCATCTAACTATAGAAATAAACTAGGTTTTATTTTAGCATTCATGTACAGGGAAATGTGAACTAAGAAGTCCACAATTGGCCATAATTCCAACCTTGGTTAAGTATGCATGGGCTGTGGTAAAAGTTGCATTAAACCTAGTTGTCAGGCATATTGCAAATACAGTCTCACTTGAAAGAGCAACCAGAAGTAAATATTTAAAATACTAGGTTGTCTGAGTAAATCAATCATACCAATATATTTTTATGGTTTTATTTTATTATGCTGTAGAAAATGGTGCAAGTTATTAAGTTTGTGGTCCATTATATGTGATTGAAAAATACCTCAAATGGAAGGGCAATGAACTAATTACTTTGCACTTACTCATTGAGTACATGAAATACACTGAAAAAACTGTAGCACATAATACAACTGCATGAAACTTTTTTTTTACTTTATAAATGTTCTGCCAAGCATTTCTCCCCTAATGACAATTAGATATGCTCTCTTCTGAAAAGTTGAGTTGAATTCCATCTAGGGTGTAATAAACACGTTTATATGGAAGGTTTATTTAAGAGGTTACAGTGTTGATTGAGCAAGCAAATATCACAATGTTTAATGAGAGTAATGAGAACCAATCCATGGGAAAAATAACAACAATGTCATATGGATTGCTTTAATGTTTTTTTTATTAAAACAAATATGTCATACCAGGGTTCAGCAGTTTGTGACAAGCAGCTTAATATTTTGATATTATCTTGATAATGATAGAAATATAGCACAATTGGAAATCCAGACATAAAAAGGGCAATATAAATAAGAGAGTGGTTAATACAATGTTGTTATACCACCACTCCCATCCTGTCCCCATTTTTTCAACTGGGGTGCTGTATTTGGATTTGTGTAATATACAGGTACACTAGTTTTCTGGATACAGGACTCCTGTCATCACATATCTATCTGGGGTACGCATTTTGAAATCCTAATATATTTGAGCTAAGAATCAAAGACTTCCAGCCCAACCAATTTAAATCTTATTGCAGCTAACCCTCTCAGCCTCAGTTTTTCCATCTGCCATGTGGAGAATAATAATGTTGACATATTTTACAAGATTAAAGTATGCATGCAAACAACTTTTAATATTTGAATACATTCCACAAACTGTATTTTATAAAAAGTAAGTACCGGTATCTTGCGAGTATAGCAGATTTTGTATTGTCTGCTAGAAACAACCTTACCAATTTTGCAGAAGATGGAACAAAGCTTACTGCGAGTTGAGTGCAGGTTGGGTAAAATGTCAGAATCTGAATGTTGATAGCAAATCAAATGCATTCATGATAAGAGTGTCAGTATAGGCTAAATAATAAATAAACGTCGGACCCTGGCTAATACAGGTAGTCCTTGTTTAGCAATCATAGTTGGGACCAGAAACTTTGTTGTTAAGTAAAGCAGTCACTAAATGAAACTGTGATGTGCCTACAATCTTACTTCAGCTTTCTTTTGCTTTACAGATCTGTGAGATCATAAATATAAGGACTGCTTATAAAGTTCATTTTTTATCATTGTTCAAGTGAATAGTTGATAAACAAGGGAATCGTTAAATGAGAACTATTGTATGGAACCTTGCAAAAGTTAAGAGTAGAAAAATTTGTCATAGTGTCCTGCACAGAGTCTTTACCTTTATGTTTTACCACTATCTGAAAACAGAAAAATGGGGAACTATATTTCACTTGCACTATAACAGGATAAATATATGTTTGTGTAATAAAACTGATTTGGAGAATTACTTGCTTGCTAAATTTGTTTTGAGTTCTGTACTACTGATTATTGAGGTTTTGGAGTTTTATAATAGAAAACAAAGCAAAAAGTATATAAAAAATAGGAAATCAAAACTAAAATAATTAACAGCTAAAGGTGCACTAAAAAGATGTTTTAAGAGCTATTTTATACATTTAAGGAGCTCCCAAGGGAGCATCTTCAAGAGGCAAACAACTAGTTAGGTTGTTAAAGAACACCATCTCGGGGATCAAGGATGTATGTCTGCTCTGTTTTTCTGTGGAACATCGTCTCCCTAAAAATCCAGATAGCTAAGATTTGAGTACAAAGCCTCAGCTTGCCAGCCTTTAGAAAGGCCTTGAAGAATTCCTCAAGCGCTGATTGTGTAATATTCCTTCAAAAGTATTCTTCTTCCACTGAAATCCCTCTTGTTTCCCATATATTACTGCACCTAAATTTTATATCCATACAATTTTTACTTGGTTTGATCTCTGAGTCATACTTCACCAGCAATTTATAAATAAGGTCCTCAAGATGCTGTGAGTTATATAAGAGTTTTAAATTCAGTCAAGTCTCTAGAGGCTCCCCCTTGTTTTAGAAATTCTTTTAATACCATGCTACTTATTTGAAAACATTGAAACCAGTCAGGTGGACTAAGCCACTGTGAAGTAAGAATCTCATTTTAAAAAAAATCTTTGTCTTATGAATAATCAAATCTTGCAGTCTAAATGAGGAAATTTCTCTGTGCTTTCCTCTTAATAAAAATAAATATTTAGTAATTAAACAAGATGAAAAAATTGGATTAATTTTTCCCTCTGTACTTATTTTACAGATTTGCTACACTGATTATTGTTTTTTTCTGTTTGTATCAATTCAGAGATATTTGCGCAGACTGTTAGAAAGTCCGATTTGAAAGTTCTAAGCTGTAAAAGTTATAGTTTATATTAAACAATTGGCATGGTAATACAATGTAAAATTTGGGGATACCAGTTTGCTTTGCTGTATTGAATTCTATAGGTCTTTTATTTTACTGTATTCATTTATTATTTGTTTATATCACTAAGTTTTCAATAGTTGTTGAAATAATTTGGAAAGGAAAGATAAGTATACATATGACATACATATTAAATATATGAGGAATAATCATATTAGAGTAAAATTCTCCATTTCACAATCTTTGAACTTCACATGTAAGAGATAAAATCTACATTACAAGTAATAAAGATTGAATAGATTCTTTATAAATAACAATTCTGCACATTCCTACACATGATTACACAAAAGTAGTCATGTGTAGGCATGAGTAGAATTGTTATTTATATCTTCTCTTGACCATGACATCCCTCCTGTCTTTCCACATGGCATAATTATGCTGATAATTTAATTTAATTTAATTTAATTTAATTTAATTTAACCATAAGGTTGCACATTGTCATTTTCACCTAAGAACAATTTAGAATCCCTGCTGGCTTCTCCACTGAGAAGGTGGAGACAGTTTAAAAACAGAACCATGTGACTTTCTGAGGCTATGGTGAGGCCGGTCTGCACTCAGTTTCAGAGTAGGAAGCAATTGAAAAGTGCAGCACCAGCCAGTAGCACTAAAACAGCCATCACTTTCCCCAAATTTAATTCCCCAGAAAGCCTGGGTCCTGAATTTTGCATTCAGTCTGTAAATTAGCCAATTTGAGGTACCTTGTTTCAAAAATTGTGGTCTATGATACACTGTTTTACTTAGGTAAAAGTTATGACAATGAGAATTTTGGTAGTGTATAGATACAGATAACAGTATGACACACCTTCATTTTGTATTCCTAATAATATTTAGAAATGCATTGGATAGAAAAATTAACAAAGATGTAAGTAGAGATGTTGAACTATTTTGTTAAACTTTTGTTTCATTATTTTAGGTTCTCATAAGCTTTGTATTTCTAAAAAATAATTATGAAATAAAAATGAAACATTAGTTTAATATCACCAGAACCAACAATTTCATATACATATGGCTTTCCAAGCCTCTAAATAGTAAGCAATAACAAACAATATTGAATTGTGTTTTCTTATCTGAAATTGCTTTATTTTTCCCCGAAGAGATGTTAAAATTTGTTACTCTATTTCAGAAGTACCATTTTGTATGTCTCTATAACTTAAAAAAAATCAAATACATTATTGGTAAGGATTTAGTACTCTAAATTGAAAAAAAATGAAGAAAACTAGAATAGTCATTTGTCAAAAAAAAGCATTTCTCCCCATTAAAATGTACACATTTTTTTCCTCTCAAATTCAGATGTTTTGTTCATCTCTTCTCAGTTCTAAAGCTAGTTTTTTTTCTGACACAGGAAAGAATAGTTCAATGAAATAGACTGCGATAAATATTCCATTTCAAACCTTATTTTTGTTGTTAATAACATGAACTTGTGCTGTACAGTATTTAGGATGGTTTTGCTTTCTTATTTTATTTGCCCACCAAGTAAATTATTACTTTCAAAATGTATTTGTCAAACCTAAAAATTATTTCTCAAGATAAATGTCACACACACAGAAATGAACATTGGGAAATCAACGCTGAATGCAGCCCAAATGTCAAGCAATAAACGATGGTTGATATACCAAAATAGGTGATTCAGAATCAGCCAAATCACCATATATATTAGCATGTTGTGTGGACTAAACCATTTTGTTAATTGGCTTGTTTTCTTTAGGTTTGGGCACCTTCACATGATAATAGTTTCTACTTTCCAGGCTCTCCAAGTCATTTGAAGTTAGCCGAATGCCTGCCTGCCTTTTGTTCTGAATTTTAAAATAATGCAGACATAATTACAAAGCAACCAGTGCTTCCTCCAGTTGATCAGCAGGAAAAAGTAATTTAATCATTGTCCTGAGCTACTATACCTATAAAAATATTTAAAATTTTAGTATTCTATTCTGCGGCTATAATGAAATGTATGTGATCTTGAGATTCTTGCACTTAGTACTTTCTGTTGTAAGAGTCTTGTAAGTCGCTGTAACCTGCTACTTAGGTTTGAATTCTCTCCAGTGATCAGCATTTGCTAAATGAGTTTTCCACCACATAATAAGCTTTGATGATTTATATATTCCATATATTCCATATATATTATTCTATCATTTTGAATCCATGTTGTCTATTTTACCAAGCAGTTAGGGGGAAAACAATAAAGCAGGAACAGGAACAGTTGCTTGTTCCTTCTTTGGGCTAGTTAGTATATTTGGAATTAGGTAATAATTGATACAAAATTTCCCATGATAGAAGCTTTTCTAACCATAAAATGTTTTCCCTAATAAATCCAAAATCAGCGATTATCAGAAAGCAAAGTTAGTCTGTGCAACCCATTCATTTTGAAGTGATGATCATACTTCACCACCCATCTCAACAGGTAACTATCATTCATTCATTCAATTTTGAATGGCTGTCCACTCAGCATGTGACTGGATGACTCACATCATGTACTCTTAATAAAAACAGATGAAAATATAGGAATGAACAGTTCTACCCTCTTTGTCATTTATTCATTATAGTTCCTTAGTTTTAGGTTGCTTCTTGCCTTGGTTAGTTTCCATCCATTGTTTCTTGCCTTGCTTTCTGGTGCTTTGGAAAATAGTTTAACTTCCTCATCTTTATGGCAGCCCCTCCAATTTTGGAACATTGATATCATTGCCCCCTAGTCCTTCTTTTCACTGGACTAGACATACCCAATTTCTGTAACTGTTCTTCATATGTTTTTCGCCTCCAACCCTCTTTGTTGCTTTTCTCTGCACTCTTTCCAGAGATTTAACATCTTTTTTATATTGTAGTGACCAAAACTGGATGCAGTATTCCAAGTATGGTCTTACTCAGTGGTGGGATTCAAATATGTGAACAACTGGTTCTCTGTGTGGATGCTGCTTCTGGAAGTCCAGTCTGGGCCTGGGCAACAAAAAATTAGCTACCAGTTCTGCCGAAGTGGTACGAACTGGCTGAATCCCACCACTGGTCTTACTAAGGCTTTGTAAAGCAGTAGTACAATCCATTGCTTAGCTGAAACACCAAAGCCAGGCATAGGTACTCGCCTTCTCTAAATCTCCAAGGGACTTGCTGCTTACAACCACAGAAATGCTTCAATTGGCCACTGCAGCTGATTGAGGAACAATACACAACGCCTCTGAGGTTCAGTTTCTGCTTTGCACATAATTCAGAATCAAAGCCCTTTGTTCTGTTTTCAAGAAATGGTAGTTTTTGTTTTAGATTTTCTTTCCTTATCTTTAGAAAGAGTTTCACTACTGTTAGTTTGTTCCCATACATTGCCATGTAGCAGGTTTGTAGAATTCGTATCTGATTATATTTGTGAAATGTTTAACACATTTTTTACCATCTGATACCCTGCAAGATCACACACACATACAAACATTACATGTGCCTAGAAAGTTCTCTTACATGTCACTATTTAATAATCATTATACTTTTCCAAATAAAAGCAGCAGGCCTGATGCTTATGGGATCGCTGTTGATCTGTAATTACCTGAAGCTTGCAATTGAAGGAGTTGCGATATGTCCTTGTACCAGGTTTTCTATCTGACTAGAGAAATGTCATTTTAAAGGCAACAATGCATTTTGGAAAAGACAGTGTTTTGTTGCCCTGTGCTTGAAGACACAAGGTCTATGTGCTCTTATTGTAGAAGAAACTTGTTTTATTGCAAATCCCTCCTTCTCGGGTCCCATCATAGCAAAATGCTGGCATGCTTAGGAGAAGGACTTAAGGGCAAAATGCCAATGAAGCAGAATTAGCCAATTTGAAGACGGGGGAAGGTTGCCACCATGCTGAACCAGAAAACATTACCAATATATTTCTTTTTTAGTTTTGCAAAGGTGGGTAAGGGAAGTAAGTTTAAGCAATGGACTTGTGGGGAATAGAAAAAGCATTAGCTGGCTGACAGTTCTTTATGCCGAGTGATTGCCAGAAGGAAAAAGTGCTGATGACCTAATGGTTCTCTGCAGACTCTATTGATTCACAAACATGTAAACATGTCCAAACTCATTGTCCTGACATACAAATAGATCTGAAAATAATCAAAGAGGCATGGATTGATTTCAGAATCACTGAAAGAGGGAAGTGCCTATCTTTAATAAATTCAACCCTTCTTTCTGCTGCTTCAGTCGGTAGATTGCTAAACTTCTCAAGGGCCAGCAATATAAGCATGAATTAGATGGAACATAGGGGAAAAAATTCTTAGCAACATAAGAAATCAATTGTTATTCTGTACCACAAGATAGAGATCAAATCAGATTACCCAAATAGAGACCATGGTGCATTTTCATAAGTACTGATATGCTGTTGGATACCTGAATAAATCTCTGAAGTTTGACATTTATTTCTCATTGTAGATTCTTGTTTTTAACTCAGTGATCCTATGTTTTCATTCTGGTGAGTGTCTAAGCATCTCTTGGGAGTATAGTACAGTAAATATAAAATCCCTTTTGATGTTATATCCTCACCAGCTAGATATTTCCTAGTACTGGACATCTTTTAGGTTGGCTTTCTTATTCCTGCTATCTATCTATGTGACACTTTACATCCTTTGTAAAGCTACTTACTCCAAAAACTATCCATATCCACAGTACAGATGGAATATATTAACAATGGACTAAAATTATATCAGTACATTTCTTGTAGTCTATGTCAAGTTACTTTTATTTTGATCTGTTTCTTTTTTCAGAGATGATAACAGATTTTACCTATTATGTGAAATACTCTAGTGTTTGATAATACATATCTGTAGAAGTATATTTGGGAACCAGCATGGAATTTTCACATAGAAATGTATGGACACAATATTTATTCAATTAAGTAAGATGCACTGTTCATTTCAGTGATTAAAAGTATCTCCATTAATAAAGAAGCATCCTAGTGTGTATGTATCTATGTATATACTGTGGATATATTTTGTATTTCTGCCTGGACCCAGTCTGAAATGCAATTATGTTTACTGTGATTCAGCTCTGAATTACTTCCTTCAGTGGGTGGGACCTTAGAAGTAATGATACAATAGAATGATACAATAGAAATAATAATAATACAATAGAAAAGATTGCAAAGAGCCTTGGTGGAGCAGTGGGCTAATGCCTCCTTAAGTAACACCAGCTGCCTGCAATTAGTGCAGGTTCGAGTCCCACCAGGCTCCAGGTTGACTCAGCCTTCCATCCTTCCGAGGTAGGTAAAATGAGGACCCAGATTGTTGGGGGCAATAAGCTGACTTTGTAAAAATGCTGCTTGGGGCGGGGGGACCGAAAGCCCTAATAAGCAGGCATATACATAGAATGAAGGCTATTGCTAAGCACATTGATTTGTGCTTCTTAGATTGTAAGCTGCCCTGAGTGTTCAGAGAAGGGCGGGATATAAATGGGATTAAAAAAGAGGAACAAACAGCCACTACCACATGCTTCTCCCATGCTTCACATGCTTCTCCCAGAAGAAGGAAGCTGAAGCCACCAGCCTGAGGATGACGGATGGGTTGCCAGAAGTCAATGGGAATCAAGTGTAAATCTTTGTCACTTTGTTTTTTAAGCCACCTACTGTAGTAGCTGATAGTCCTTGGTCTTGAGATCTGCTTTAATTTAGTGGGTGAACAATGTACTATAAAATTTCCAATTTCTGTCTGAGAAATTAGAACAGGTGTAATAGGATCCCAAGACATGGTTATCATGCTAACATTTCTAAACCTGGGCTCTCCAGTAGTTTTGACATTCCGTTTCCTCACCTTCAACATCATAACAAGTTAAGTCTGGACATTTTTTCAGGTTTAATAAATTGTCTGATTTATTAACATTTCTTGAATATTGAATTCTATTGAATAATAGTTCTGTGACTTTTTTTTGTAGAGCCTTGGAATCACATAATACAGAAAGATCTTTATGTATCATATAGGAGATATTCACTCAATCTAGAAATATGGACTCTGAGAGAAGGTGACATAACTGCATAAAATTTGCTAATAACAATTGGGTTTTATATTACTCTGATTCCATATTGTAGATGTTAATTTGTTGATAATTTCTAAGTGCCTTCTGCTGTGTTGGAAAGTAGCTTTTATTATTATTTTTAATACATTAGGGTTTTTCTCCCATAATTATCGTGGTATATTATTATCTTGTTTTGATTATAATCCAGAGTATGTTAATTACTTGGCAAATTAAATATATAATCTCATTATATTTTTAATAGGCACTGCTTTTTAAAAAAATAAAATTCAAAATATCTACCTTTCTCATTTCCTTATTGCTTCCCCTCTTTAGCTGCGAGTTAAACTGCTAATTCTCCCTTGTACAATCTTACAAAGTGATAGTTTTCCTTTGTCTCCTGTCTCAACATGGTAACTCTTTGAGCAAACAAAAGGCAAGAATCTTTCATGATACAGGGTGGCTTTCAAATAATATGGTTACAAATGTTACTCATCCACCAGTGTTTTATGATTAGCCTTAGGGTGACTGATTCTATCATTATCCTGTAGTGATTTTTATATGCATCCCAGTCTGCAATCCATTATTTCAGAGGAAAGCCCCCTCTGTGTTTACTTATTTATTAAATTTACATCCCAGATTTCCATTACAAGCAGAGCTAATGAGCTAATGAGAACACTATGTAATATAAACTAGAAAATAATAATTCAAATCTAAAAGCAAATCAATTTGTATTGCACTTAATGGAGACACATCATTTAGAATCCTGTAAACAAGAGAAGAAAAGCAAAAGGAAAATATTCTCGTGAATATTTTATGTGTCCCAGGATAATGTTGTGGGATCCAATCTCAGTTGGTTACCAGGATTAGAGATTTGTTCTTCCAAGCTTTCGGATTCATGCTGGAGCCCATCCTCAGGGAACTTCTCAATATCCACGATGTGTGCAGTGGGCTGTTCTATTCATGGATTTATGAGGTGCCTAGTTGTTTGTGGTGTGGCTGGCTGACTATTAAGTTGTTGATTGTTGTTTCCTAGTACTGCTGCTGAGCTCCTAAGTACTTGGTAAACTGATGGTAAATCAGTATTCCTGTTGACTGTCAAGGGGCCCTTGTCCCAAGCTTCAATCATTTCGCTAGTATTCCTGCCATACAATTTTAAAAGAAGCCTCAGGGTCTCCTAGCAGTAAAGCAGCCCTCTGAAGTGGGGTAGGTAGAAATACCTGTACTGAAAAAATATCATAATTGTTCATGTTTCTTTCTGTTTTTCAAAGCAATCACAGCAGCCCTTCAAAAATGTTCACTTAGAATCACTATAGGTCCTGTTTTCAGAACTCTTATTTAAGCTTAGTTTCCCCTCAGTAATCAAAATATTTCTTGTCAGTTATAGTTTTCTCAAAATTGATTACATTTAAATATTAAAATATTTCATACGTTTAAATAATCCCAATATTTTTAAAACAAACTGATTAGGAAAGACATTACATACTGATGTTATTGTTAAATATTAGAAAAAAATGATATTTAAATTTGTATGTATTGATAGTATTAAGAACTATATTTGCTTAATGATGGTAAAAGGAGAACAATATTGGAAGAAGAGAGGACCAAGGAAAAGTATTTCTAGTTAATATGTTGATTATGAAACTATAGAAATTAAAGAAATTCACTGTTAAATATATGAACCCAGACAACACATTGTTTACTTAGCACTAAAGATTATTATTCTAAAAAAATAATAAAATATACTAAAAATGTTCAGTTATATTCTTTTGTTTGGCAATGAAAGTTCCTGGAATTATATTCATGAGGATCTTGAAATCAATTAATTTTCTGCTGGACTGAAAAGGTTATTTATCTTGCTAAATATTAATCTCCACATTTGCAACTATTCAGATTCAGTTTAGCTGGATTAAAAAAATCTTTTGACATTTTGTTCCGAAGAAGAAAATTTTGGTGAAATTTTCAGAAATGAGGAATAGTCCTTAAAGCTAGAAATAAATCAGGCATCAATATTATTTAATGTTATTTTATTTTTTACATAGAATTTAGTTAAAATTGGGTGTTCAGAAATTTTAGATCTAAAGGAAATTATAAATGTGATTATTTATCAAATTCTCTACATCTCGGGCCAGGTGGAAAGAAGATCAGAAAAATGGTTTTACAATGACTGATGAAAATCTGATAAAGCAAATCAGAAATCAGGGTCCAGCACATATTAAACGGATATATCTTGCCTTGATAGAAATTGACTCAGAAACAGAACTCGTTAAGGATTGTATGATTAAATGGGCCCAAAATATCCAAGAAGTTATTACAATGGACACATGGGAAAGGATTTGGGTGAGGAACGTAAAATTCACACAAGCTCAAAATTTAAGAGAAAATTTTTATAAAATGTTTTACAGATGGCATTTAGATCCTAAAAAGCTGGCAAGTATGTATCCGAACTATCAGCCTAAATGCTGGAGGTGTGGTGAAGAAGATGCAACCTATTTTCATATATGGTGGACTTGTAAAAAGGTTAAGGCCTTTTGGATAAAAATTTGGTGGAACATGCAGAAGATTTTCAAGCAAAGGATAAAGTTTTGTCCGCAACTTTTTTTGTTGGGTATAATTACAGATGCTACGGTTGTGGACACTAAGCTGATGTTGAATTTAATTACGGCAGCAAGACTCTTAATAGGCCAATATTGGAAGAAGGAGGAACTGCCGACTGTAGAAGAATGGACTTTAAAGGTTTCTGACCTGGCAGAGATGGCAAAGATCTCGGCTTATTTGAAAGATCACTCGCAAGAACGTTATGTTATGGAGTGGAGAAAATGGATTGAGTATATCCAGAACAAATATGGGACTAAGAAGTTTCATGTAGCATTTGAATAAGTCTTCCTTTTTTCTCTCCTCTTTTTTTCTCTTTTCCTTTTTTTATATATCTTATATTAATAGTGTTTGTAACTACCCTATATGAGCTAGAGAGAGATGGATTTCAGAGTTTATGGTTGTTAGCATATGAATGTTTACGATTGGTTTTTTTTTGTTCTTTATACCTTGTACTTAGCTCTGGGAAGTCGGGGGGGAGGGGTGGGAGGGGTAGGGAGGGAGGGATAGGGGAGGGCTAGGGGGGATTGTTAAAGATAAAATGTATGATAAAACTTTTCAATAAAAAAAATTCTCTACATCTAGATATAACCCTCTAACCCACAGTTAAGCAAACTAGCTTTCCAGATATTACTGAAACAAAATAAAGAATTCTTTATCTTTCCCCCTTTTTACTGGGGCTCTTGGAAGCTAAGAAGTTCACCCATATTTAGTTCTTACTGTACCATATAAATCTTCCATACATATGTTCCCCATGTCTACAGCGATTTTCATTCATCGAGGTCATGGTTGTGCCAAAGGTGCTTTTTCAGGAGGCAAATGGATTTTCTTTTTTTTCTTTAAAGACATTTCGGTTCTCATCCAAGAAGCTTATTGGTTAGCTATGCACTTTGGGATGAACATCCTTCAAATGGTGCGGGATTATGAAAAGATTTCCAGAAACCATTGCTGACTACAGGAACCATTGATTCTTCAGTTTGAAATGCAGACAACGCAGACTCATCCCCAAAAGCCTGCACCTGTTTTTAAGAGTGAAAGGACACAGGGCAGAAAACATCCTGCAACCAAGAAGGTGCCACACACATTTGCACTACTCAGGTGATCCTGAGGACACAGATAAACCTCCAAGTGGCCTCAATGTCTCTCTAAAAGAATGCAAATGACCAGCTGTCTACAAGGAATATAAATCCTTCCATTCCCCACCATCCAGTCAGAGCTGAAGAAGCTTCTTGGATGAGAAGAAAAACAAGAAAGTCCAGTTGCCTCTTGAAAAAGCACCTTTGGGTTGTGATACCCATATTTTGTTTTATCCTTCATCACCACAAAAGTACCACACATGTTCAAATGCACTGAAGTGTTCCTGGAACTTGGCAACAAAAATATTCACAGTTGCATGAGAGCCATTTATTGGTCATACCTTAGCCAAAAACTCTGCACAATTTGTTTCATACCAGTTTTTTAATTTACAAATGGCTAATCTTTGTCCCCTTAAGGCAAAGCTTGTCCTTCTAGTTCCATTGGAGGGGAGAATGAAGTGCAGGAGAAGCTAGCCTCTCTGCTAACCTTCCAGGAAGAAAACTTTTATTCTCAAAGACAAATGAGGATAAAGCCAGCAAAATAGCCTGAAGTCAACCCACTCCTTTTTTATCACTGGAAGCATTGGGGTATGAAAAAGACTTCAGTTTTTATTCTTTATTCTCAGTGTTCCTGGAAGGATCTACGTCATACATTCCTTTTCACTGGAGGCTTTCAAACACAGTCCAGTTAGTGCTACAAGGAGTTGAATTAGGTGACCTGAGAAAACACTTCCAACTGCATGATTCTTTAGAATATCTCTTTCAAGATTTTTTAAAATAATGGTGTTCCTTTTTTATGTTATATATCTTTCATTCTGTAACTTCCATGTCTTCCTGACTCCTTGGTTGTTGTTCTGAAGAAGAAAAAAACCAGTAATATTTCCTTCATGATCTAACGTTTTGGGATTTAAATGAACTAGAAGAAGCTAGGGAATTTGTAGATCAGTTGAAAATGGATAGTGCAATGAAATGCTGGATATAATATTTGATTATCTTAAGTATAGTATAACATGCAAAAAAAAATAAAGCAATTTTTCCTGTTTTCTCTGTGCCAGAGGATAAAAAGAACAATGCTGAAAAAGGAATAAAGGAAGGAAGGAAAGGAAAGGAAGGAAGGAGATATAAATATTTCAGTTCCCCACATTCAAAGGATTACACTGATTTTTAAAACTTGATATGTGTCAAGGTAATTATAATTTACTACCTGAGGGCAGAAGTGATATTTAGAGAATGAGTCAGCAGAGTATTTTGGAGGTAGTATCCCTTTAAGAGACTGTGTCTGAGGGGAATGGCAGTTGGAATCTTTAACTCACTTCAACCGTTTATATATATGACTACCTGTATTCTCTATGCTCCCTGAATATTGTTGTTTCATATTGTATATTAAATCACAGTTCTTTTAACAAACCACTGTCGGATGTTTATTATCACAAGAAGAAAATAAGAAAAAAGCCTGTGATAATTTATATTATAAAGAACAATAGGTATCTGACATTTTGGTTCCAAAAAGATCATCCAACATTTTGGTTCCAATTTAGTGGCATTCATGATTCCATTTGAATTTCCTTGTCATTTGGTGACAATTTGCTTGTCATTTGGTGACATTTTAATATTGAATATAGTATTTTCCTTTCTTTGAATCATGCAGATGGTGAAGCTAGAAAGCTTCAAAGTGAAACCTAAAGCTATTTTTGGAAATTGGTATTTTTAACTTATAAGGTAAGGATTGCATATTTCCTGTTTGGTCATGCACTATTTCTAGGGAAACTTGTCGGTATAGTTTACTTTTAGAGAATATAAAAGACAGTTCCCTTAGTAACAAACATTTATCAAGTAACTTATCATAGTATTGTTTCTCTCAGTAATTATACAAACCCTGGCCTTGAGATCCAACAATGCAACTATTCCAAAGAAATATCAAAATGATACTTCCTATTCTGGAAGCAAAAAGTGAATTATCTTGATCTTGGTCACAAAAAATCAGTATAACCCAGCAGAGCTGAATATTGCTCTTGCAATATGCTTTGTCTTTTCAAAACCTTATGTGAACACAAAGAAATGAATGATTGATTGCCAAGGCAGTGCATACAAAAGATATTAAAAATCTGCTGATCTTTTGACCCATTTCTGTTCAGTATGCTGACATGTAGAAGTACAAGGGAATTCACCATATTATTATTAGGGCAATACAAACATATTTTGTTATCTTGGAGAAGCAGCAACTATATACCCTCAGTCTCACAATGAAACTTACAAAGAATGTTGGCAATGTACTTCATAACACAGTACATATCTTTCCTGACCCCACAGTACATACCTGATGCATTATGTCTCAAGGCAAGGTTGTCTTTTGTTGATCACCACAAAGCTGAATGTGAATCCATGGAGTGGCTGTTCAATCTTGTAAGATGTACTTTGGGTTGAAAGGTTTGCTGAGTAAGGAACTTTTTTCTGGGGGATGAGACTGTACTGTAATAAACCTAAAACTATCAGCTTAATTTTATTTTTAGCTAGTCTAGCTATGTCAGTCTATATTTCTATAATGCATTGGTGAAGGGGTGAATGAGTGAAACAATGGTAGGGAGAGAGGGAAGTTAAATTGTGTAGTTTATTCAAGGTGGGAACTAATTAAAAATGATACTTGGGCTGATCTCTTAGCCATAGAAATTTAACTGATTTAGATCTCACCTAAAGCAACAGTGTTAGCCTATTAATCTGCCCTCTCTCCCATCTCCAAGGACCTTTCCAAATCCAAACAGCATCAGGTTTTTTTGGTAATCTTTCCAAGAAAAAGTGCACCATTTTATATGATCAGTCCAGTGTTCTCCATCAGCAGGGCTCTGAAAAGTATAACAGGGGAATCATGCAATATGATTCAAATTTTTAAAATTGTACATAATTTTAGAGAAGAGATCATGCTGTGCCCATTTTGTGAATACCAGCATTAATTATCAATAGATCATCTCTAAAATTGTTTAAAAGATAGGTGCTAAAGCTTTTAACAAAAATCTACACACATGAAATATCATTCCTTTTTTGCATTTCTATAAATATATCTGGAAGACAGAATAACATAAAAGTACTAATAGCCATGCAATGCAACAAACAGCATCTGAACATGTCTACTGACAAAGCTGTTCTTTCTTTTCATTTGTCATTCAAATTATATTTGTATAAGATTTTGTCCACCAGAATATTAACAGTAAATCTAATTTAAGTGTGAGCAGAATAGCTTATAAACATGTTATTTAAGGTACAACAAGAACAACTGTATTTGCAATTGTTATTGTCTTGTATTTTTTTCCCACATGAAAGAGATTTAATTTATAATTGCCAAGTTATTGAATTTCTTATTTGTATTCTGGAGTTTGTAGAAATCATGAATAAATTTATTAACTTCTTAGGAGCTATATGTATACATTAGAGGAAGATAAAAAAGTTAAGTTCTCCCACAAAATTAATCAGAGTCCTTCAAGCTTATCAAGGTGGAATTTGAAGAAAAAAAAAGCTTGATGGAGCTAGTTTGATTCCTATAATTCATCAATATATGCTTAACTATCCCATCCTGTCATATACTTAACTTTTTTCAAATAAAATAGAATCTTATACCATCCCAAACACCACATTATCTTCTGATGGACTTTAAGATTTATCAATAGTTTATCAATAATTGTGAAGTGCACATTTATGATATCACCAATTCATTCTGGGGTCAAGATATGTAACTGGATGTCCTTAGCATGGTGATGACATAGATTGTGGACCAACAGATGGCCTTCTTCAATGGCTTCATGTTGATGTTAGGTAGAATAGAGAAAGTACTGAACTATGCAGCATTCCAAAATGATTGATTTTATTCTTGCTTTTCAATATTCATGAGGAAAGATATGAAATTCGATCCCAAAAGAAGAATAGATAGAAAAAAATATTGACTTACCTAGCTCTACCATCTTGTCCAACTATGGTTAACACAATTTGAAACCCAACTTGTAGATTCAGTCTCAGCCTAATAAATACATGATGAATTTATTGACACACCTGGATGTATACATTTGTTTGCACATGCACTTCTGGCAAAAGCCAAGCTTACAAAAAAGGCAGACCCAGGACAAAAAAACCCCTCATGATATTAATTAAATTAACTCTTGATTTAAAAAGTGGCCTGAGGGTGATGGGTAGTTAAGAAATATGATATATTTATTTATTTATTATTGGGACTTGTATGCCGTCCTATCTCCCGAAGGACTCAGGGCGGCTAACAACAATAACATACAATAAATACAGAAGTTAAGATAAAATTAAAATTAAAGGTCTCTGTACAATAAATTAAAATTAAAATTAAAATAAACTAAAAATTAGAGTTAAAAATTAAAAACATAATTAAAATCCCTGTCAGTCCAGGTCAGCCAGGTGGAAAAGGAGTGTTTTGAGGCCGCAGCGAAAGGACTGGAGATCTGGGGCCATCCGAAGCTCATGGGGGAGCTGGTTCCACAGGGCTGGCGTGCCCACAGAGAAGGCCCTCCCCCTGGGGGTCGCCAGCCGACATTGTCTAGCCGACGGTACCCTGAGGAGGCCTTCTCTGTGTGAGTGTACTGGGTAATGGGAATTCGTTCCCGGTAGCAGATGGTCCTGCAAGTATCCCGGGCCTAAGCCATGTAGGGCTTTAAAGGTAAGTACCAGCACCTTAAATCTCACCCGGAGGGCAACCGGTAACCAATGCAGTTCATGCAGGAGGGGTGTAATATGGGAGTATCGGGGTGCTCCCATCACTACCCGTGCAGCCGCACTCTGCACCAGCTGAAGCCTCTTGGTGGTCTTTATATATGGTATATATATATATGGTATATACTGTATATGGTATAAATAAATAAAATCCTCGGCCTGTAAAATAATTTACCATCTTCATAAAAATCTATTAATCTTTATTTGATTATGGTATGCACAATCTGGATCGTTTTAGGCAATGTTACCTAGCGGGACCAAGGAAATGGGTCTTCTCCATTGTTGTACCTGTCATTTGGAATAGCTCTTCCTTCCACAAAGTCTGGCCCTACCTTGCCACCTTCATGATGGTTAAAACATGTCCGCCCTCACCCTTTGACTTAGATTGAATATTTCAGTTAGGGTTTTTAGTTGGGAGAGGGATCATTTATAAATATGTTGTGTCAACAGAGAATTATGGTTCTTCATATAATAATGCTTTTTTAACTTTGTGAAGCTGCCCAGAAACATTTTGAAGTAAAGTGACCTAGAAATTTAACACATACATGACTTAATGATGGGTTATCCTGCTTTGGTCAGATGAGGTGGATAACTTTGTTCCATTATCAGCATGGAAGTTAAATTTAACTGATATTGGCAGGCTATGGAGAGAAGGAAAAATGTGAATCTCCTTGTCAGATGTTTTTCCAAAACCTTGCTTCATTTATTTTCCAGTCTGTTGTGTGCTGTTAGTATCAAATTATAGGCAATATTCCCTTCCCTCCCCTCCTGGTTTTATGTTGAATAAAATAATTTCTCACCTGTATTGCTCCCTGTCTTTCTTCCTCCCTGTCTTTCCTGTATTCTTTGGAGTACTGAAAACTGTGTAGTGCAGGGGCATTTTTTTCTGTCTTTCATTGCTATTTCTGATGGCTTAGCAGCCTCTCCATCAAATCTGACTAGAATTGGCAGTAGCACTTCTTTCCTGTTTATTGTCATTGTCTTTATATTGCTTTTTCATTGAATAGGAGCTTTTCCCCCCCACATGTGTTGACAATTCATGGCTTAAACAAATGACTGCAGGTTCATGGCAAGTTCAGCGCCTTTATGGGACTTTTGCATCTACTTGCTTCTGTTTGCTAGGTTTACCACAGAGATATTCTTATAGCTATAAATGAGGCATCTGGCTTGGAATCTTTTACAAGTCTACAGGTGAAAGCATTCCAATCACTTTACTTTAAAATACCAATAGAGTATGGGACTGGAAAGACCAGGGCTAAAATATGAGCCTTAAATGCTATCATCTCTTCCATTCTAGGCATTTCAATCAATTGTGAAAGTAAACAAAATGTAATATTTTTCATCTTTCTATAGAAATTTTCTTACCTGGATACATACCCATCATGCTATCCCCTGTTATGGTCACCATTATTCAAAGTGATAAAAAAGAGAAAAAAACAGTAAGCCAATGAAAAGTATGAGATAATAAACATTTCCTACTATTTTCATCTTACTTTTCACCTTCACAAACCATCCCTGCTGCATCCAAAGCCCACTCCACACACTGCTTTTGTTCTTAAAAGTTCAAGTCTCTTTTTCAGGTTCTCAGAAATTATCCTTTCCCTCTCCTACATCAACTATTCTGAGCCAGAAATATATAAGTGCACACCCACACACATTCCTCTCCTCCCCTTCTAGCAGAAAAAAGACAACAATATTCTGAGTCTTTCCCTTCTTTATCAGTCCATCCATTCTGCCTTTGCATATTTGATTTTGTTATGTGTCCCTGGCTTGATGTATGAACCATTTTACTAAGCTTCTTTATTATCATTCATTCCTTTGTATTCAGTCTAAAACCATTCAGCATTCCTGACCCCATCTTTTGTTGTTTTACAATACATACTTCTCAAGTAACCCGTTCCTATCACATTTATTTATTTTTCCTGACATATCCAACTCTCACTTGCTTTGGGATAACAAATTGGGCAGAATTATACTTATATTCCCATTCCCAATAATGTTGTAATTGTCAATAATAAAACTGTGGGGTTCAAGGGCTATTTTCAGGTAAAAATGATGATGATGACGCAGTTCCAGATACAAGCCTAGAAAGTATCCATTGATAACCTTTGCTAAAAGTACTAAAGCCGAGTCCTGATTGTCTGCCAGGGATGTTGTGGTATCCAGGATATAGCTGGACATAAGTGTAAACAGACTTATTGTAGTTAACAACAAAACAAGCAAGCATTCCAACTAAACCTCTCTCCCACCCCCCCACCCACTCAAAAAAAAAACACAAGGAAGAAGAGACAATCCTGTTCCAGTCCCATTCAGTCTTACTCAGTTAAAACCATTTCTTTGTCTCAAAGTTGTCCACCCTGATAGGCAGACAGAGAATTTTTTTCCTACTTGTGTGAGAAATTCTTGACCTGGTAAATATCTGATTTTTTTTATAACTTTGTAATTTTAAGGTCCTGTAATATTAATAACATCATACAAGCCAACCTCAAATATTCAGAAATAAGTATCTCTGTATGCATAACACCAATTTTAAAATAGCTCCTCACATGATATATAGAGAGCTAATCAAATTACTCTGCTATTTCTTTAACATAGGAGATTGGGTTCCAGCATCTTCAAAATCTCAACTTCCTTTTTTATGATCTCTTATTAATTTCTTTTATTTTCTTTTTCTGGTCTCTTGGTAGCTTCAAATAGTCTTGGTTTTAATATGCATTACAATGGATCATAAAATAAAAACCTTGACTATCCTCAAAGCATTTTATTGACAATTTGAAAAGATAAATATTTCTTCATTTAAAACATTTCTACTGATTTTCCCATTAAAAGAAATATTGAGTTAGGTTACAATTAAAAATAGAATTACAATAACAGGTAATAATTAAGAAACACACACACACACACACACACACACACACACACAAACATTTTCTGAAATATAATTGTTGTTCGTTGCGAAGTCGTGTCTGATCCATCGTGACCCTATGGACAACGTTCCTCCAGGCCTTCCTGTCCTCTACCATCTTCTGGAGTCCATTTAAGCTCACGCCTACTGCTTCATGAAATATAATACAGGAATACAAAATAAAATAATATGACTGAAAATCAAACTTGAGAGATAGTCTGAGGGAAAAGGTAAGTTTTTGTGATTTTATAATATATACTATATACCATGTACTGGTGCTAGCTAGATTAACTGAGGAATTTTATTTGTTTCAATAGAAGAAAATATATGCAGCTCAGGGTTGGACTGTGAAGTCCTCGGGTGCTTTCTGAGCATGATTGTTTGCTAGCAGATGTTTCTCTATTTGACATCAGCTGTGCTAGTGAGTATGGCATTTGTTCCCTGTTTATAAACAGTAAATTCAAATGGAATCATGAATGCTACTAATTTGGAACCAAAATGTTGAATGATCTTTTTGGAACCAAAATTTCAGATACATATCATTTTTAAAAAGTCAGTGTAATCCTTTGAATATGGGGAACTGAAATATTTATATCTTCCTTCCTTCCTTCCTTCCTTCCTTCCTTCCTTCCTTCCTTCCTTCCTTCCTTCCTTCCTTCCTTCCTTCCTTCCTTCCTTCCTAAAAGGTCCTTACTAAGGGCTTTGTGCTTTCATGCAAAACTAAGAAATAATTTTAATGGCCATAGATTATGCTAATCTTTTAAAGATGGCATTATTCATCTTTGTTTTTCTTTTCTTTTTTTGAAAAAAAATTATTAGTTTTTATATGGTTAAAGAGTGGGGTAAGGGGATGGGAATTAGGGTTAGGGTACAGGAAAGGTTGGGGGTGAGGGTTGGGGTTTTCCCCAATAACATTCAATATTTGACAAACAGCATATTGTCTGGGTAAATATATATAAATAAAGGTAATAAAACTAATAATTGATAACAATGATAGGTATCATAAACAATACTAATTTTTTAATGTATAGTATTTTTCTTACTCAAATAAATTCGAAATTGCATATCACATTCCTTTCTCTCTAACTTGCTTATCTAGTCATTGATAAAATTTATTCCAAGTTCTATAGTAAACTGAATGCTCTTTCTCTTTCTAAAATTAATCTATCCATTTCTGCACAGTCCAATATTTTCTTAATTAGTATTTCTTCAGTCAGTAACTTTTCATTTTTCCAATATTGGGCATACATGATTCTCACTGCTGTCAATACATGTAACATTAAGTATCCACTCTCCTTGTCATAGTTGGGACCTATCATTCCTAACAGAAACAATTCTGGTTTAAATTCTATTTGTTTTTTAATTATCTTCTCCAACCATAAATGTATCTTAAGCCAAAACATTTTAGCTTTAGGACATGACCACCAGATATGGTAATAAGTACCTGGTCTTTGATTACATTTCCAACACACATTTGAAGTATTTTTAAACATTTTCGCTAGTCTCACTGGTGTCATGTGCCATCTATAAAACATTTTATACAAATTTTCTTTATACGGTACAGCTTTGCTTAATCTAATATTTCTATCCCATAACTTTTCCCATTTTTCAAGCTCTATAGTAAGTCCAACATTTTTTGGCCATATTATCATTGTTTCTTTAACTTGTTCCTCCTCCATCTTTAAGTTAAGCAGAAATCTATAGAGTTTTTTTAATCAGCTTTTCATCTGTTTTTAACAATATAAGATCAGGTTCTATCTATTCTTACAGAGCCCCATTGTTTTCACATCTTTTTCATATCTTGATTGGATTTGTAGGTTTGGCCACCATGTTAGGTCAATATCTTGTTGTTGTAAGTCTTGTCTAGATTTCAATCTTCCTTCATTGTCCATTAAGTCTTTATATGTTACAAGTTTATCGTAGTTAATTAAATTTGGGTGAGCAAAAGCTTCCATTGTTGAAAGCCATTCAGGTATCTTAATATAAATGTTTTCTTTTATTTTTCCCCATTCTAAGAGAAGTGCATTTCTTATAGCATGGTTCTGGAAATATCTATGTGCTTTATTCTTCCCAAACCACAGAAAGACCTGCAGCCAATCTGCAGGTCATGCCCCTCTAGGTATAGTAGTCTTTTGTCTCTAACTGTTATCCATTCTTTAATCCACGTTAAAATAGCTGCTTGGTAATATAATTTCCAGTCTGGAAGTCCAAATCCTCCCCTTTCTCTAATGTCCTGTAGCATTTTCACTTTAATTTGTGCTTTTTTTCTCTTGCCAAATAAATTTCAGTATTATAGTATTCAGTTCATTGAAGAAGGCTTTTTCTAATTTTACTGGATGAATGAATTAAATTCAACTTTGTTTTTCAATGTTGTGCCACAGCAATCATGCAATTAAGAACAAAAGGGGATTCCCTCCCTCTCCTCCTATTATCTTGCCACGATGCTGAACTATTTATCCATCAAAGTGAACAATAAAAAATTAATAGTTACTGGAGTTATTAGCATCACCTTTATGCAATTTTAAACTAATCTCTTGTGATTTTCTTCACTTTTGGGTGGTAATTTTTCCCCAGACAGCTTTTTGGCATTTATGAATATGAAGCTGAGCAAAGTGTGAGAGATCTGATGGCCATTTGAGGTACACTGTCTGCTTCTGTAAATATATCTTGTGCAATATTGAAGCAATATTGAATCCTTTCTAAAGCTGTTGGACTGCCAAGAGTGAGCAAGTTGGCAGCAATTGATTGGCTCCTCCTCTTCCTTCACTCCTTTTTCAGCTTCACAAATACCTTGCACTCTTCTGAATAATATTTATTTTGTGCCTGTGTGTATATATGAGAGGGCATATGTAGCACATTTTCTTTACCCACTACAAATAATAATAATAATAATAATAATAATAATAATAATAATAATAATAATAATAATAATAATAATAATAATAATGCAAGGTACCTTGGAGGTCTTCTAGTCCAACCCCCTGCTCAGACATATCACTTACCCAGTTTCTCAGCTTAAGACAGAGGTTTTAGAATATTTATAGTTTCCAATAGCACTTACTATCTTGCAGCATTTCTCAATTTGGTTCTTTTGTTAGTCTGAATTGGTTAAAAACTGTTGATTGTACATGTGTATGTGATGAATAAATCCAGCATCTTCTGCACAGATGTAACTTTTTGTTATAAATTTTTTAAATAAATTCCCTGTATGATTGGATTGCCTTTCATTTATCATTTTTGGTGAAGCAAATCTTTTTGGTAACCATGGCAAATAGGATGAGTGATAATGCACATACTCATCATATTACTTCCAGGGAGACCTAACAAATGTTTTCTTGTGTTATAATCTCTGCAATAGACAGCTGATATCCAAGTTTGAATTTGTCCAAAACATCTAATATATTTTTAGGAAACTGCCAATCAATACTAATAGAATATTTTACGAGTGTCATAAATAAAATCCACAAAAACAAAACAAATTTATGATACTGCTAACAATACTGTGGGATTTTCAACTACATTTAAAACATACTAGTTTATTATTAAATATGCATATCAAGTGTGGCTTACAGTATGTGGTTATTTCTTCTATTGTCAAATATATTAGTACAACCTGAAATATTGCAAAATTTGGGTAAGCTGCCAAGAAAGATTTGAGACAGTTGCCATTGTCAGTCAAAGGAGAACAACAAAATCCAAAATAGACTCTTTTGCAGCCCATATTTTTTCATATTCTATAGAAGAAATTCTGATAGAGGTTCTGAGATAATGAAAAATTCCACTGACAATTGTTTCTATTTCTTAATCAAATCATTCAAAATGTCGTAGAGAAGACTTTGGCATATACCCTTGCTCAGGGTTCTAGAGCATAAAGAAGAGAACGAAGGATGAAAATTGAGGAACAATATTATTATCATCATTCAACTCTTCTTCCCCTTCATTCAATTTCATCAATTTTTTTTTCCAAAGCTGTCATTTCTCATCTGTTCTAGCAGTAACTGCTTTTGCCTAATACTGTTATGGGTATCATATGAGTTCAGGACATCAATAAAGTACTTTCAAACAATTCCATCTTTACAATTTGGGATGGTTGCATCACACTGATGTGTGTTCTATATACATATCTGAGCATGTGAATCAGGAGTTATACTTTTTAAATACAGCAATGCAGTGCTTTCTTTAGTACTATAAATATCAAGTATAAAGGAAGAAGATAAATGACTGTGTATTTCTTTGTAAGACAGAAAAACCAAAAATGCTATTTTAGAACCATGTGTTTTATGCTTAAGTGCATATGTTTATGCTTGCCCTCTCCAATATGGCTTAAAGGATTTTCTGTATTTTTTCTGTTCAACAGTTTAATCCCACTATAGAATTTCTAATAAATGTTCTGCTTTGAGCCTATAACCTCACAAAGGAAACATAAAAACAGATGACTAATACAAAATGGTAAAATGTGAAAAGAATAGGGTTTTCCATTGTGAGTTTATTTCATTCAGAATTTTAAGAATTCAACAGCTTAAAAAATAATCTCTATACCGACAATGCTAATGGCTTGGAATCTTGGCAACAACAATTATTAGACCAATTTTTCCCCTAAAAATGCCTGTTTCTCAGATTTTGTATAGCTTTACAACTTACTTTGGAATCAGCTCCCCCGAGAACTTCGGATGGCCCCAGATCTCCGGTCCTTTCGTCGCGACCTAAAGATGTATCTTTTCCAACTGGCTGACCTGGACTGAGGATGGGGTTTTTTAATATTGTTTTAATTTTATTGGTTTTAGTAATTAATTATGGGGCTTTGTAATTTAATTCTTTTTAAATATTTGTATTACTGTTCTCTATAGCTGTTTTATTGTTGTGAGCCGCCCTGAGTCCTTCGGGAGATAGGGCGGCATATAAGTCCCATAAATAAAATAAATAAATAAATAATAATAAATACTTACTGGCACAGAATTATTTTGACTGTCACTTTAAATAAAATAAAATAGTAACCAAACTGAAGAAGACCAAACACACAGATTTGCAATTTTCCAATTCCCAACTGTTTTCACATAGATGCTGTTGCACATTCATGACATGAGTAGAAGGCAGTAAACAATCTCCTGAAAAAAGTAAAGAATAAAATGTCATCCAGTGAAATAACTACATTTTTGTGTAGTCAGACGTACACTCGGACACCACACCTATGAACATCATCTAGATAAATAATTCCATAATGACCCTAGATTTGTTGTCTATTCCTTGAACTCACTGAATAGATCAGGATTGCTTATCAAGTGTACAGTCTAGCACACAATGTGAACCAATATGCAAGTCCAATATGCCAGTACTGAGACAGAATGCTACAGAACATACCTGCACAAAAACCATCAGTAATCTGTCACAACTACATATACCACAGGACTGAATTATTTTCTGGAAGATTCTACAGAACAAGTGAAGTATGAGTCAGTGCTTTGAAGGAAAGAGGCTGGTATTCCTCTCCCATAGAAAGCAAGGACAATGCTACTGGTTAAGAAACAGCAGAAGTCAGGAAGAAATGCTTATAGCTGAACAATGTATTGCTAAAACTAAAATATCTAATGAAATGTGATGCTGAAAAATGTGAGTAACAGGAGCAGAAAATGCAGCAGAGGTTATAAACCAGAATCTACCTCACTGAATATATAGAGTAGCTTAGAAGAACTTTAGTATATCTCCAGGCAGGGCTTTTTTTTCTCATAGAACGCTCAGAATGGAGTTCCGGCACCTTTTTTGGATGGAACCTTGTAGGCAAGGTGGGTTGTATGACATGTGTGAGTTCCGGCACCTTGTTCTTTTACAAAAAAAGCACTGCCTCCAGGTATTTGATTATTTGATTGTTCATTCAGTTTATATCCTGCCATAATGTCTTTCTTTCATTTACACAAAAATTGCAGGACCATTATAGATGAGGATCAGTCTGCACCTCACCATTCCCCTGACTCTACTCACTAGTCCAGAGTATCCATGCAAACCTAATGGATAAGCTTTCTGAAAATACTGTAATCTCCTCCACTCCATAGCTAATTTTAGATGCTGCTTCTTTATACCAGGGAGGAAGAAGTACAATCCAGTACAGTCCAGTAGTTATGGACTGTAAGGTGGGGAAAACTTCGAGTCAATAGATGTTGGATGTGATGTTCATATTTTCTCTCCAGCTCACCTGGACTATCTATCACGATTGCAACATAATGAAGATTTAGCAAGAGGCAAGCATGCTCCATCAGACATCAGTGGGATATCAGTGAGATGATATTTCAGTAACACATTCCAAGGATTATAAATTTCAGTCATTTCTGTGTTGGAGGACTTAATATGGACCTAAGAGACCTGAGGAAGTCTTATGAGCAATAATATCATTCAGTAGGTCCCATAGGACTCCCAAGAATAGATCCCCATAAGTTTATTTACTACTGAATGGGATTTGATTAACTGTGTTAATAACATCAGATACAGACTGTGTCCAAATTATTGTTTGGGCCATCTTCTGTTACTAGAGGAATGGAGATGGAAGTAACCACCTGCTTCAAAACATTAGTACATTATGGTAATCCAGACTTCCCTAGTATATATAAAGTTGAAGCTTCTGTTTGCTTTTTCCTTTTACTGGATTACAGGTAATAATAATAATAATGAAGTTGGAAGGGACCTTGGAGGTCATCTAGTCCAACCCCCTGCTTGGGCAGGAAACCCTATACCATTTCAGACAAATGGCTGTCCAGTCTCTTCTTAAAAACTTCCAGTGTTGGAGCATTCACCACTTCTGGAGGCAGGTATCCTTCAACATCCTGCAGAAGTGTTCTCTATCTAGTTTTGTTTATGCACATGTCATTATCGGGATTTGAGCCAGAACAACGGTTGCATTATTGTAGTAAGCACTTTGGATATAAATAAATATTAGCTGATACAGATATAGTGTTGTGTACATGTCTATATGTAAGTCATTATGGTGGCCAACATCAACTTCCCTCCGTCCAGTGCGCTCCCACAGAGAGGGCCTCCTCAGGGTGCCTCTCATCAAAGAATGTCGATTGGTGGCCCCCAGGGGGAGAGCATTCTCTGTGGGCGCGCCAGACCTATGGAACCGCTTACCGGTCGAGCTCCGGATGGCCCCCGACCTTCGCTCCTTCCGGCGTGATCTCAAAACCTTCTTTTTTGAACAAGCTGGCCTGGTCTGACGGGATGGGGTTGGGTTTTTTATAATTAGTTTTAATTTTTAATATGTATCAATTACTACGGGCATAGTTGTTTAATCACTTTTTAACTTTTGTATCCTGTTTTTTATTATGTATTGCCCTGTTCACCGCCCTGAGTCCTTCGGGAGAAGGGCGGTATACAAATTAAATTATTAAATTATTATTAAATTAAATATATAGTATATATAAGTTCAAAGAGAATATAAAACTCTAACAACTGCATCTTACTAGCAATGAAAAGTGGAAAGGTGCTCAAAAAACTACTGAATAGAGACAATAATACATACATATTCAGTGCATGCAAACAAATACTGATTATATCACAGCTCCATTACAAAATAATCAACCACTCTTCCAACATAACTGGGGAAAAGCTGATACACATGGCATGCTATTTTGAGGCCTCTGCCTAACTATTGCTTTCTTGGAAGTACTGCAGTCAGCTGCTGAATTCCATTGCTAGGCAACCAATGGCAGCAGTCGCAAAGGGAACAGCTGTGTTTATGTAACATAACAGTTCATCCAATACTGCAGAGTAATGCAAGAGTTCTCTGATGTCCCTTTTGGGTGACTTGGATGAATCAGCAAGAGACAATATAGGCAGGTTAAGATTTCAAGGACAAAATTCATATTGTGGTAAGAGTATCTCTGAGATCTGCTGGCTTTGGTTAGTGCCTTATTGGCAAATGGCTTCAGTGTAATATGCTTCATTGCAGTGAACAATAGGAAAGACACATGCCAGAACAACAGATTCCATAGCTGGTCCTTTGCAAGCTGAGCAAGAACTTTGCCCAGGATTTAATGCTTACTGCTTTGCACATTTGAGAATATGGCAGACAATCTTATGGTGATACTGTGATAGGTTCACCCTAGTGTACATGAAGGTGACCTGAACTCATATCCATTGTTTGGAATAATGAAATAGCTAATATCCAATTAACATATGGCACTCTTTTTGAGACTAGTTGTGGCTATAGTTTCAGAAGGAAAATACAATAATATAGCGTGGGATACTGGCAGAGGAGAAATGTGTGATGGCTTATAGTGCAAGTATTGTGCAGAACATTAGCTCAATTAAATAAATTGAAGATGATCTAATGTTGGGAACATTGTGGTGGAACTTTGCTTGTGATCAAGTATTTTCCCTTAAAAAATGAGGTTTGCTCAGCAGAACATCAAAGATATATACTGAATGTGGTATCTCTATGCTGGGATGTAGAAATACCTCCATATTTCTGCCTGGGTTTTATGGTTTTTCTATATATTTCCTGTATCGTGACTATATTCTTCAACTATACCAGTTTATCACAAGTTTATTCTGGCCTATTGTTGCATAGTTTTGTGGTGGCTTTTTGGCTAGCAGATAAACAGTGAAATACTTCCTCTCCGTTTACTAGCAGAGAGCAGAGGGGAAGTCTTTTGACAGTCCCCAAATAAGCAGAATGAATTCAATGAATCACAAAGCTTTGTAAACTTTGGATTAAAACACCAGAGCCACAGATGGTTTTGAATACATACCTATTATCTTATGCTTAAAAAGATCATTATTCAATAATTAAACTTTTAATCTATGGTTAATAGTAAACTGAGAAAGAGAATAGTGTTGTTCATATTCTTTTGCCTAATTACCCCATTTTATGTCAAATAGATAAATACCTTAAATAGCCAGAGATTCCTGGGAGAAATGCAGAATTCCTAAAGCTTTTGTCTGAATAGCATTTGTAAGAAGAGCATTTCATATGTTTAAAAATACATTTTTCTATAAGCCTTTCCTCTGTTATTACTTTAACAGGGGCTTGTGTCTTCAGAAAGACTGATGTCTAGTAAATTGGAACTGTGAAAAAGGTAGACAAGTGAAAAAAAGTAGTTGCTAATAAAACCATAACAATTTTTTCCCCATGTTTCACCTTCAGACCTTTACTAAGACTGCTATAGAAGCAGGGCTTTTTTTCTCATAGAACGCTCAGAACGGCGTTCTGGCACCTTTTTTTGCAAAAAAAAAAAAGCACTCCCTCTGTTGGCTTTAGGAGTAGGCAATCTTGGCTCTTTTTTATGACTCGTGGACTTCAACTCCCAGAAATCCTAAGCCAGCCACGCTGAGGGGAAAGAGAAAGGTTTCCAAGCTGAGCCATACTGGCTCAGGAATTCTGGGAGTTGAAGTCCTTGAGTCATAAAAGAGCCAAGGTTGCCTACCCTGCACTAGGGGAGGACATTAAAATTATTTACAAGGTTACTTCTTTAGGAACTAAACTTTTAGAATCTAAAACAGCTAATTCAAACAAGCCAACAGGAAAGAACCTCACATTTTCCATCTGCTTCTGTCTTTTGGAAGGTAAAATTAGATAACAAAATAATCTATTTCCTATGTTAACATCTCTGCAATGAAATCAATAAAGGTAACACGAAAGAGATGAGAAACATTTTTGTCAATGTAATATGTCTAATTTAGCTGGTGCTAGAAAAAATTAGTATCTTTTGTACACTCTTGAAAACTATTTTGAATCTATAACCATCTATTACAACTAAACCACTTTAAATTAAACAATTCTTAAGAATGAAATATTCTTAATTTGGACTTTACTTTTACTGTTTGGACTGTTGTGTGTTTTGAAAAATAGATTATTTAGAATCTATGTTGCACTCCAGTCTTTAATTAACCTAGTATATACATAACAATATATGATGTTTTCCATGGTGAGCTTAACATCAATAACAACATTTATTTAAAAGGCTAAAATAATTTCTGGTGGTATTATCCGTACATTAAAATTTTGTTTAGTCACAATCTTTCACCTTTCACATTCTGGACAAGCAGTGGTCATGTATCCTAGCAAAAGATGTTACATATGTGCATAAGTGTAGTCAGTAGCATATGCCTTTTTAAAAATATCAAACATGCGAAGAAACAAAAATAAGTCCAAAATATCTGTATTACATCCAGAAACGCCAACTTTGCAACCAATATTTCTCATTCATAACTATGGCACCCTAAAGATACCTGCATACATGCAAATGCTTCTCTGGGATCAGTAACGCCGCAGGGATTGCTCTTTCCTTCCTGTAACAGATTGCTGGGAAATACCAAGCTTGGCCTTGAGAATTCCAATGTTTGTTACAATTTTTTCTGGATGTGGTTGTAAAGAGGCTGTTTGGCGCCAGAGACCACTGCCACGAGGAACACAGCTCTGGGTCGGGGTTCGGAGCAGCTCTGGGTGGGGGCTCAGCACGGGCCATGGCGTGGCAACTGCAGGGAGGGGAATCCCCACGGCGGCTGTGGGGAGGGGAATCCCCACAGCATGTGGGTCTGAGCCACAGGGGTGGGGGTGCAGAGGACGGGCGGCAACGCCGTAGCAAGACACCGGCATCACTCCCAGTGACAGCACCTCTGAGTTCCGGCACCTTTTTTTTTTTTAGAAAAAAAGTACTGTGTAGAAGTGATATCCAAACTCCACCCTTCCAGCAAGGCATTTTCCCAATGTTTCAGGCTACAATTTCCCCATCATTTCCAGTTAGTATATCAAATAGCCCTTCCAGCTGGGGATGAGAACACACATGGCCCATACCTTTGGGGAATGTATTCCCCAATACATAGACGAAGATAACAATATCCTAAGACAGTTCTTTCTTTTAATCAATTATTTGCTACTAACATTTCATGTTATTCTTGTAGTCTTTTTTCTTATTCCTAATCATAATCTTAGAAAAGTAGGCCAGTTCATTAATTTTGCTGAAGTCTATGTAAATAGCTTAAAAAGCAGGGATGTATGTGGGGGACAATCCCCATGGAAATATATTATCATAGAAAAACAGCTGTAGGAAATGTGATCAAACTATTTAAGCATTCCTTTTCTTCTGTGCCCAAAATTAATGAAAAATTGTCTACTTTCATATAAATTGAAGTTAGTTGGTAGAAAGTGGAAGAAGATGAAAAAGGTGTATAGAAAATCTCCATCTTTTTTTCCCTTCTACACCCACCCTGGAAATGAAGACAATTTCAATCATTGGATCTATAACTGTCACTGAAAGCCACAGGCAGACAAGTGACAGGGCATGCTGCACAGATTAATTTGTCTAAAAAGAATGTTAATGAAATGTGTAATAGATGTAGGAAGTCATTTTTCAAACAATTGCTTTAGAAATCTAATAGGCAGATTTATTTTTATGTACTTATTAAAGAAATGTGAGCAAGATAAGTGAGGTTGATTTTAATCTTTCCTATTTGTTTTTGTGTGCTGTTTCCATTATCTGCAATGCAGTAATTAGCAATATAAATTTTACTTCCATTAAGAGGCAATGAGGTGACCAAAGAAAACATGTTTGTGAATTTAGCCTCTCACACACAGATCAAAGATCGTATGTATTCATGGCTATAATGAGTAGGTGATGTACTAATGTTCTCCAGTGGGCTGAACTTTGTTTTTGCAAAAACCTTTCAGTGTTTCACTAATTGGTTTTAGCACCATTAAAAAGGTGCTGAAATCAGAAGGAAAGAAATTGTCAGTAGTGGGTGGAGAAGGAATAATTCTGATTCTCATCATATGCTAGAGATATTAAATTGTTACAACACAGGAGAGGAGGGGAAATGAAGACTTGTTGCTGTTTTATTTTTAAAATCAGTCTCATTATGAATTCTCTGTAATGTCCCAAAATATGCTTAACTCTAATAACCACAAGTCTCAGTTTCACAGTTTTTATTTTTGAGGAAACAACTTGCCACTCTTTTTGTTTGCAATGTGCTGCATTTTCTTGAACGAAATGTGTGAGGAACAGTGTAGTAACAAGGCAAATAGAGCTGAATAGCATATGCTTCGTGCCAGTCTTTTAATTCATATCTGATTATCTTTCTGAAAATGCTATGTCCACTACGCATGAACAACACCTCAGCTCAGGCTTATGGCTGTGGGTATCTGTGATCCTGTCCAATCTAGCTGGGAATTGCAAGCACAGGTGGGTATGTTAGTAATTTTCCAACCTAATTCTACAAACAGGCCTGACTTTTGAAAAAGCAATAAAACGCACAAAGCAGCTGCCTTGTTGGGCAAGTAGGAATTTGGATTCTATCCAATATGGAAAGTCTCCAGTACATCTTGAGAAATACAAAACTAGTGTAAAAGTACATTTATAGTATTTTGTCAAACGAGTTGCTTCACTCTAAGACATACTATGACTGTCATTGTATTGACAGCATTTAACATGAAGACTTACTCATATTTGGAAATTCCCCATTTCTTTGCTTTTTTGCCAAGTATAATTACACATTAATCAAAGCAAAATTATAAGAAATCAATAGCAAAAATCTCAACAGCAGGCATTCTGGTGGAGGAATGGTGTGGCAAGGGGAACCAAAAATATTGGGTTCAAAATTTGAACAGTTAAATTTCAGCACTGTTATAATTATGGAAACGTTATAATTATGGAAACGCAGTGCAACAAACTCAAGGCATCCATAAACTGAAATAAGAAAGTTGTATTTCTTTTCACAAATGGAAAATACATTGAAAACTTACACTGCAACGCTGGGTCCTTGGTACTCTCTGAGCTTGTTTGTTTTTTTGCAGATGTTTCATTAATCAAAATAAGTAACGTCATCAGTGCTAGAGATGATGTTACTTATTTTGGGTAATGAAACATTTGCAAGAAAACAACCAAGTTCAGAGAGCACCAAGGACCCATCATTGATCACCCTTGTTTGGTCTGGGAAACCTATGCAATTATATCCTTAAGAGTCCCTTGCTGGTATCACAGTTGCAGAGTTATCTGAATAATACTGTTTTTTCTGGATCTCTTTCAGGCGGGCTTTCAGCCACTATCTGGTACTGATACTCTGTTAGAAACTAGATTTGAGGAATGTGGCTCTACTAGTTTATGAACTCTTTGGTGCTCTTTGAGCTTGACTGTTCGCTTGTAGACATTTCATTATCCATCTAAGTAATATCATCAATGTTAGTAAGTATGGGTTTTCTCCCTGTTTATATACAGTAGATTGCTCTCCCAGTGTTGGCAGGGGTGTGGTTTTCTTCTTGTTAGTTCCTTAATTAGGGTATTGGATTCCCCATCTCTTAGTTTATGATTATTAATTTACTAATCTGTATAAATCAAACAAATGAATAAGTATGCTAAATTGCAGTACAATGAGCTATTCAGCTATGAAGATCTCAAATATTCAACCATGCATTGAAAGTATGCATAAGATGTTTATTAAGTAATGAGGTCTAATTGCACTCTCCTATGTAGCTCTTAAATTATGTAGCTCTTTACTAAAATATTTTTTTCTTATAACAGTGTATGTTACACAAAACCCAATATGCCAATTTAAAACTAAATTGGCAATTCCTTCATCTTTTGGTTAGTCTTCTTTGATGCACTGAATAACCTTCACATTATATTGGGTTGCTCAATAGTGTGACTTACTTCAGAATTGGCCAGTCTTGGATGAAATACTGCTGCTAGGTTCAATGAGCATTTAGTGCTTGGTGTTATGGGCTCTTAAAAAGGATTTTCATATCAACAATTTTCAGTTTAGAAAATTGTTACAATTAAATATGTCATATATGTATCCATATCTACATCAATGCTAGATTTCCTTCCTTTCTTCCATCCATTCTCCCATCCACCAATCCACTGTAATATATTTATAAAATATTTGTAACATAATAATTGTAAGATCAGGCTGATGGATCACCAATAAAGGATATGCTAATTTCATGTTTGTCTCCAAATATTCTCCAGAAAAGTATTTTTGAAGTCCATGAAGAAGGGATGGTCCAGATACCCAAGAACACAATATAAAATGCACATACAAGGGGGTTCCATCACTGAGAAGCTCAATAGTAAGGCTTCATAAGACATTCCTTTGGCAGAGGAACTGCCAATAGATTCAAGCAGAGAGGATAATGACAGTGAGAAGCAGAAGCATTTTGCCATGGAGGGCTTTAAAGAATATAACCACATTGAATTGCACCCAATGGTTAACTAGTAACAAATGCAGCTCTCTTAATAGCTGTTCCACACAAAACTTTGATAACAAGCAAGCAGAGCCAGAAGCAATTAACAGTCTTTTATGCTTAAATTAATTTGTCATAAATTACTCACAGAAGTTGACCAAAGATGAAAGGACTTTGCCACATCTCATAACAAATTGCCTGAGAGTTTGATCCCTCCCTGTCTTCACTTAGTGCAACTGGCAATTGAGGAAGAAAAATCATGGCAAAATAGGTCTCCTACTCCAAACTTGGCATCTATCCCAGAAAGATTGCCTAGTTAATGGTGCTAAAAGCTGCCAAAAGATATTGTGGGACCAGGAATGTTAAATTCCCACTATCCTGCTCCCACCAAAGTTCATCCACAAGACTATGCCTTGCATCTTATACTAAGGCTTGATTGTTCACTGATAAGGGCTCATCTAATCTAGTTCATTCAGAATGGCTATAGTAGCAGGTCCATCACCTTTTCAACATTATTTCCTGAAAAGGGAAGATCAGTTACTAGACAATAGTTGTCCAAAATAATAAGTTGAGAAAGGAGCACACTACCACTTTTTCAAGATAGAAAGTAGGTACCCCACACTCAAAGATGCATTCACTACTTCCTATCACCTCTCTGGCAGGGATCCAATCTATAGGAATCAGGCTAACAGCACAGAGAACCCTGTCCATCTTCTCAAGATCCATCAGTTCAAACAACTCCCAAATATCCTCTGCCATCTCTGTTGGACTTACCCAGCAAATGTGAGCAATTTTAGCCTCCAGAAGATGAGGAGCATAGTGGTCCAGATATGCTTGGTTTTTTGTATGAGGCAGCTATCTGCAGATGCAATAAGAGCAGAGAAGTAAATCCACTTTGTCACTCTTACACCATAGCCTAGGCTCAAATTTGAGCTCTTTCCCATATCTAGTCATACTCATTCCTTATTTATGCCAGTGTTGCTCGAGGCATCTCTTCTGCTGCTTCATATCCCAGAGCTCTTCAGCAAACCAATTTCTTTGTATATTGCTATTACTTAAAAAAAAGCAATAACATTATTCTCTTCCTGAGAAAAAAATGGTAGGGCTGCCATATATGAAAGAAAGAAGATAAGTTCACTTTTAAAATAACACCATCATTATTTATCATCCCTTTTCTCAATTATTGTATCACAAAGCAGTCACATCAAATAGAAAATCACAAAATGCAAAAGAGAGAAAGGAAAGTATAGGGAAAATACAATTCTCAAGGCTAGAACTTGAATGCAGAGTACTAAACTCAACCTTTCTTTCCTCTATAGGTTGAGTTGTTTTAGTTGGGTTGTTTTTGCTGGAATAGCAATGTGCCTCTTGGTCCCTAATCAATGGATGGAGTGATTGAGACACTCCATCCATTTAAAGCCAAATAGTCATTTCTTGTAAGACGATCCTGAAGCACAGTTTTTTTTATTTTTGTTTTTGTACAAATCTTTTAGAAGTGGACCTGATTTTATCACTTGTGGTTAGGGAAAACTTGAAGGTACAGGCTAAAAGAATAAATATGCAATTGATTCAAAGAGTACTTTTATGCACCATGCTAATCACTGAATTACTTTAAATGCTCCTTTGGCAGAGTGGATTTCATCCAGTGGTGCATTCCAGTAAATTAAGTGAAGTTCTTATACATTTTTTTATAGCACATTATGATCCCTTTTATCTCCCTATACATCTGCACTCTGACCTCAAACCAACCCAGGCAGATAATATTCTATGAATTCCCAGTTTGAGTTTAAGAATTTAAGATTATCCCAACCTTTACCGTTAATGCATACTTAACTAAATCTGTCATTTAAGAAATGCTATTTCCCTTCAGAAACTACTGAAGGAAACTACTACTTAAATATAATATGTAAGTTCTAAGAAAGTATCATATGAGGCTTTCCTCTGCTGTATGTGTTGCAAAGCAAAGTTTTTTCCATCTCACTTTAATTAAAAGTGAATGGATTTCTGCTCTTGATATAAAACACTAAATGAGAAGTTTCTAAGCAGAAGCAATGCATCGCATTAATATACATATACTTTATACCCAACAATAAAACCTTTTTGTTCCTAATGTCAGTTTATTTCAATTCAATTACAGTTTATGTAATTATTTTAATTAATTAAAATTTTTATTTTGTTGTCCTCTGTGAGCATAGATGCATAGATTGTTGGGGAAATATGAAACAACCAACAAGCTGGAAATACATCTTTATTTCATTAAAAATAATCATGAGCATTTCATTAGAAATAAAGGAGGTACTTGGAAGAAACAAGCAGAATAAATAGTTAACTAATTTTCAACTAATTAATAAGGAATACCTAAGCAAAATTTGCATCATCTATATATGCACAATTGTTCTTCAAGAGGATTCCCTACATCTGGACATAACATAAACATTTTTTCCTTGAAAGTAAGAACTGGTTTCACCATCTAGAAACTGTGGTACTTGTGCCAACTCATCAGGATAGTTAGAATTTACTTCAGGATATTCATCAAGGCTATCTAGGCTCCCTGCACAGCTCTCCCTAGTGGTAATTCATAATCATTATCATGGTATATTGAAATTCCTCTTCATCTGTTCTGTATCGATCGTAGTTAGTGTGTTATCAGGCACAAACAACCAGGCCCACATGTGCAGAATTCAAGCTAACTATTTTATTAAGTTCTGCCTATAATACAGGCATCTCCCCAGTCTGGCAGCTTTCTCTTGAACACCATTAGATAAGGAATTCAGGGAGAGCAAGTTCTGGCCCTTTTATAGTTGCACAATGACTCTAGACTACCATGCTTGATTCTTCCCCATTGCCAAGCTGGGTATTTCCCAACTTGAATGGAAGGAAATGTAAATCACTAGTGCATTGCAGGTGTCAAAGGTTAATTATACTTCTTATTACAGATGATATCATCTGTAATTCTTTGCAAAATCTAAAAGCTTTTGGAAAATACATCTACCATTTGGGCTCAGCTAAGAGGTAAATAAAGAACAAAGATTCCAGATATGTTTCATATTGTTTTTGGAAGTTCCCTTTATCTTACTTAAAATTTTATAGATACTTTTTCAGGAATGTAAGTGCAATATTTCTTTCTAAATATTGCACAAAGACTACCCCAAACTCTGAAAGACCTCTTTGATTACATTATACAGAGAAAATGGAATCCCACATGTCTTCTAAGTATATGTGGCAAATAGCAGGCGATTGGAGATGCGACAAAATGAAACTCCTTGAAAATGTGTATTAGACCCGCATTGATTCACTAGTGCCCTGCTAAAGCAATAAGACTAAATGGACAGGCATGAATGCATTGTAAAGACGAAGTCATATTGTAGCAAGACCTTTGAGCAGAGCCTTCTTCTAGAGATTGAAAGTTGCCATTGTGTCAAGGCATTAGGTTCACAATCCCGTTCTTTACTACCATCTATTTACAGTCTGAAATATGGTTTGAAGGCTCAAAGGTGATGAATGTAGGGGTTTAATTCTACCCAAATTCGGTTGTCACTTTCCCCCCTTGCCATGAGGTTTGCCACCTTATTTCCCCAACGAAAACTTGCTCCAGTTTCCACTCTTCCTACTCAGTTGGGTGGAATGTGCTTGAATCTCTTTGTTACCAGGATAAAGGGAAATTCTCCTCGAGGGAAGTAACAAGAAGCAATTGTTACAGGATAAGGCTTAGAAGGGCTACAGAAAATGTTATAGCTGAGATTATGAAAAGGTCAGCTGCTTGACTTTGTGATCAGTTTTGATAATTATAGAAGTCTCTGTGTGACCAGTCATCTTAATAACAGTTATTTCCTTGAAAAGCAGAACTCAAGATAAAAGTTCCCAAATAAGGGAACTGTGTTTGATTGGGCAGCCAAGTGATGTAAGACATTGTTTTTGCCAGAGATGTCCAAATTGTGCCCAATTTGTTAACAGAATAACAAAGATGGAAGAGACCTTGGAAATCTTCTAGTCCAACTCCCTGCTCAAGCAGGAAACCCTATACCATTCCATAAAAGTGGGTGTCCAATCTCTTCTTAAAAAGTCCGGTGATGGAGCATCCACAACTTCTGAAGGCAAGCTATTCTGAATGGCCTAGCCTGCAACAGAAACAGAAGAATTGTATACAATTTGATCATAGCTTTAGGATTGTTTTTCTAGTCTTCTCTGGGATTGCTCGTGCCCCGCTCCTTTGAGAATGTAATCACAAGGTCATTGACAGAAAAAGTAAGCCAACTATTAAGTTTAAGTTTATTATATTTGTATACCGCCCTTCTCCCGAAGGACTCAGGGCGGTGAACAGGGCATATATAAAAATACAAATTACAAAAATTAAAAAGAGAATTAAACACGAGCCCAACTAAAACAGTAGAAAAATGTAAAAAATCCCCAATAAAAACCCCAACGCATCCCCCATCAGGCCAGGCCGGCCTGTTCAAACAGGTAGGTCTTCAAGTCGCGTCGGAAGGAGCGAAGGTCAGGTGCCATCCGGAGCTCAACCGGCAGCTGATTCCATAAAGCCGGGGCACCCACAGAGAAGGCCCTCCCCCTGGGGGCCACCAGCCGACATTCTGTGACCGGTGGCACCCTGAGGAGGCCCTCTCTGTGGGAATGCACAGGGCAGAGGGAAGTTGACGCCGGCAGCAGGTGGTCCCCGAGGTACTCCGGACCCATGCCATGTAGGGCTTTAAAAACCATTACCAAAACCTTGAACCTCACCTCATTGGATTAAAGGTTTTCTTAATAAACCTTAAACCTTAAATGAACGAACAAAACTCTAACATTCAAAACAAAATAAAAATAAAATAAAGATGGTATTTCTGATTAAGGCAGGCATGTCAAACTCGCGTGACGTCACTGAGACGTATTATGACTTTTTCCCCATTGCCAGCAATGGGGTGGGCATGATGCATCCGGCCCGCGGGCCAGCAGTTTGACATGCCTGGATTAAGGGCTCACATTCAAAAGCAAATATTCCTTATCAATAGCCTCTGTAAATGATATTTTAAAACACCCATATCTCACTTTTACAAGCTTCTAGTCCAGGGGTGTCAAACTCAACTTCATTGAGGGCCGCATCAGCATTGCGGTTGCCCTCAGGGGGCCGGGTGGGTATGGCCAGGGTGGGCGTGGCCTACTGGGTGGGCATGGCTAGAGTGCGTATGGCCTACTGGGTGGGCATGGCCAGCTCTACATCGTTCACATCAAGGGTGCCTATGGGGGCCTGGGCAGGAGTGGGACAGGTCTGAGGGTCTCTGGCAGAAGGAGGGTCTCTGGGCCAGGGCCAAATCAGTGGGGGCCGTTCCCTCACTGTTTCCAGGATGGCTTCATGGGCCGCATGTAACCACTTTGTGGGTCGGATCCAGTCCCTGGGCCTCGTGTTTGACATGTCTGTTCTAATTTTTCAGAATAAAAGTCATAGCTGGCAGGTTCACAAAAATGTTTGGAAATGGTGAGCAAGGAGAATTAAAAACACAATAACACAAACAACAAAATCAGACAAACAATAGTCACATAACATTACAGTGGCATTTTGTCTACTTTTACAGCCCAACATTTGTGTTTGCATTTACAATTAAAATTGTTTTACTAATTATGTTCTTTTTTCATCTACTCCATGAGGCTTCTTCTGAAAGCGAACACAATATTAGTTAGGAACATTCTTTCCTTACAGGCATTAAAATGAATTGTTTAAAAATTAAATTAGCAGTGTACATCCACTGCTTAAATAATCTTAGCATAATCAAATAATAATAGCTAAATTCTTTAGAAAAACAACACTGTATTGAGTTAAATCTGCCAGACGTAGTAAAGAAAAAATTCCAGGTGGTAGCTGTGATGTGGTTCCACCTTTATGTTTATGTGCATTGAAAACAGGTGGAGCTTGCATTGCATCAACAGAGCCATCATTTTGACTTTTTTGACCATGCCCTCATTACATTTATACAGTAACTTATCTGGAGTCATGAAAGACAGAACTAGAATTAGGAACCATTTATGCATGGCACCAGTTCTATCAAAGAACTTGACATGTTTTTATTTTTTCACATATTTGCCATATAGTTCCATAAAACCATATGAATAATAGAAATGGGAAAATATGTTGCTTGAGCTGAAGGCAAATTAGTGTGGTGCAAATTAGTGGCGATAGTTTGACCCACCTCATTGTGTTTGGGAACTTTGACATCATATAAGTAAACAGGTAAATGTTCACAAGATATTTCTTGTTATTCAAATTTCTATCTGAATTGTCATATACATATACATATACAGACAACCAAAATTAGTATAATAAAGCTGAGACAATAAAAGACTTATGTTTGATAAGTTGTGAAACTGCCTGATTTAATTTACAAATTTGTTTGGCTTATAATAAATTGGATTTTGAATCAAAGTGATTTTTTGAAAGTAGCTGAGAATGTAAAGTGACTTCTGCATATACACATACACTGACACATGGATAGGCTTCATTTTAATAGCAAAATTAAAAATGAAATAAAAAGTTACTGTTTTTGAGTAACCAGAAAATTTTTGAAGCTTTGGAATAAAAACAAACAAACAATGAAACTACATCAATCTCTGTCTGTGTACTGGCCTAAGAAGCTGTTAGGCATATGGTGTTAGCCTACAATGTTGGGTTGAAAATATATTAACCATAATGCTATGTCTTTAAGTTGTTAATTGGCCAATGGGTGTGTAAGTGTTCTCATGGCCATAAGAGGGAGCTAGGAAGTAGTTTCTCTCTCTCTCTGAATTCACTGCTCTCTACTATTACTGTTTTTGCTCTGCTGTTGGTTTACTACTGTTGTAACCTGAACTGTGTATTGACCTCTGGACCGGTAAGAAGACTTTGTAGTTTGGATTACTCCTTGGACTGTTGCTATTGTTTATGACCTGGACTGTTTATTTTTGACTGTGCATTTTTGCTTTTACAACTCAGTGTACTCTTACTGTGTGACTCTTGCTGTTCTCAGTACCCTTCCTTGTCTGTGCAACTCTTTGGTAGCACAAGGAGACCTCTGCACAACAAATTCCTTAACACTGGTTATGGGCCCAGGCTTGTACTGAGAGTTAGTTCACACAGTTTTCCTAGCTGAGTTTGTGTTAGCCAATTTGGTGTAAAATGGCACAAGAACTGTTGTCAGGCATCTTCTGGATAACCCGGTTGGATGGGACAAACTATGTTTCCTGGTCCACGAAATGCTGCTTGCTTTTGCGCAAGGAAGGACTATGGACTGTTGTAAATAACCCACCTGATACTACTGCTTGGGATCCAGATGACGAAGAGGATGCAAAGAACATAGACGACTTTAAAAGAAGCAATGAGAAAGCTCTTTGCATTATTGGACTAACACTGAATGACCAGCAGCTTGTCCATATTCGTGGTGAGGAGTCTGCTGCTAGGTGTTGGGGCATTTTGCGAAGGCTTTATGTTTGAGACAGTGTGGGTGCACATATACACCTTACACGTAAGCTGTTTAGGGCTCGTCTGCAGAAGAATGGAGATATGCTGACCCATTTAAACTACATGAAGGCAACTTTTCAAGAGCTTCATGAAAAGGAGCTGATTTTTTCAGAGTTGCATCAGGTCTACATTATTCTGTCATCTTTGGATGAGAGTTATGATGGGTATGTTTCTTCTTTGGAAGTCCTGACCAGAGAGGAACTGACATTGACTAACATTACTGGGAGACTGCTGGAAGAGTCCAGAAGGAGGCGTGACAGAGACCAGCTGAGAGAGACACAGCCACGAGAGGAGCAGCCATTTACCACTGCTTACAATATCAAGAAATGTTATTCTTGTGGGGCTAGAGGGCATATAGCCAAATTCTGTAGAAAGGGAAGAAAACAGAATGTTAATAGCAGTGGGAAGGCTAAGAAGAGCATTGGTTTAGCTATTTCTGATGAATCAACATCCAGAAATAATGAATTGTGGGTTGTTGATAGTGGGGCTTCACAATGCATTACTAAAGAGAAAAAGAGGTTTATTAATATGAAAAACAGCAACCAATATGTTTCACTGGCCAACGGTTGGAGTATGAAGGCCTCTGGTGAAGCTAATTCCTATTGTCCATGCATTAATGAACAGTTACCTATGTTATATATACCTAAACTAAGATTCAACCTGTTATCTGTAAGGGAATTGGTTAAAGTTGGGTTTGTGGTAACATTCAGAGGGGAGCAATGCACTATTGAAAGGAATGGAACCTGTGTAACTGCTAATTTGAAAAATGGTTTATTCGTTCTCACAAGTAACCAGGTTAGTACAGTTAAAGCTAACTCGATATGTGAGAACAAGAAGCCACATGATGAATGTATACATTTATTGCATAGGCGGTTAGGGCATGTGAACTTTAACTCACTACGTAAAACAGTTGAGTTAGTAGAAGGAATTAAACTGAAGCCATGTAGTAAGTATTTGAATTGCAATGCCTGTAATCAGGAAAAGAGTAAGGCAACTCCTGCAAACAGGTTAAACAGCTTCAAAACAACTGTTCCTTTGGAAGTTGTGTTTGCTGATTTAATTGGACCCATGAAACCAAGTTTAGGAGGGTCATGTTATATTTTAAGTATCCTTGACCACTACTCTCGATATGGATTTTGTTATTTGCTTAAGTCAAAGGCAGACACTTTCCAACAATTTGCAAACTGGCTGAAGTTTGTGGAGAGAAAAACAAAGAGAAAGGTTCAGTGCATAATTACTGATAATGGTACTGAATTTACAAACAAGCGTTTTGTTGATATGCTAGAATCAGCTAGCATTGAGCATAAACGTTCAGCCCCTTATAGGCCTCAACATAATGCATTTGTTGAGAGATGTGGGCAAACGTTACAAGCCATGATGAGAACCATGTTGCAAGATTCTGGATTAACAGATAGACTGTGGGGGGAGGCAGCAAAATGTGCAAACCATGTTCTGAATATAGTTGTTAAAACTTCTACTGGTAAAATACCATACACAATATGGCATGGTAGAAGACCAAACCTTGATTACCTGCACACGTTTGGCACCCCAGCTTGGGTCCACATTCCTGCACAACTCAGGAGTAAAGGCCAACATAGGGCTAGGCAATTATACTTCGTAGGTTACGAAGCTAACCACAGATCTTATCATTTCTGGGAACGAGGCACAACTAATGTATATAACAGTACTAGTGCAAAATTCCTTGAGCACGTTGGTTGGGATAGGTTAGAGCAAGAAACTGTTAATACTGATCCTCTAGTGTTTGAGGACTCTTCTGATAACGTAAGTAGTAATGATAATATATCTCCTGTAAATATAAAAGATGAAGAAGAGATAGGGGAGATAAAAGAGGAATCAGAGGAAGGAAAGGAGTCAGAAATTCAAAGCCCTGTAATTCCTTGGCGTTCAACACGCATCAGACGTCCACCTGATCGCTATGAAGCTAGTATAATATGTCAAGTTAGTTTAGTACCTTCTAACTATGATGAGATCAGGATGTATCCTGAAAAGGAACAGGCATCATGGAAAGCTGCAATGAACAGGGAGTTGAAGTCTTTGCAGGATCTTAAGGTCTATGAGAAAGCAAAACTGCCTCCTGGTGAGCAAGCTATAGGTTGCAAATGGATATAAAAAATAAAGAAGGGTGTAGATGGGACCGTAACCCATAAGGCACGTTTGGTTGCACAAGGTTTTGCCCAAAATACTGAGGATTATGACGAGGTGTTTGCACCCAGTCTGAGGGCAACTACTTTAAGAGCAGCTTTAGTATGGGCGGCTAAAAACCAATATATGGTTACCCATGTAGATGTTGAAACTGCATATTTACATGCTCCATTGCAACATACTATTTATTTAAGAATACCACCAGGATTGACCAGTGATAGAGACCATGATTGTTGGGAATTAAAGAAAAGCCTCTATGGACTGAAACAATCAGGCTATGAGTGGAATAAATGTATAGTTAAAGAGTTAAGTGCATTAGGTTTTGTAGCCAGTAATGCTGATCCTTGTTTGTTTAGAAGAGAACACAATGGAGTGTTATCTTTTCTTTTATTATTCACAGATGATATTGCAATAATAACAAAAACTGAGTTAGAAGCACAAACCATCATTTCAAGATTGCAAAATAAATTCACAATTAGGAATCTTGGGAAAATAAGCCACTATTTGGGGTTAGATATTGTGAAAACGAATAGGGGTTTTAAGGTGTCGCAAGCCAGTAAAATATCTCAGTTATTAAAGAGATACAATATGGAAATGTGTAAACCAGCAAAAACTCCGATGGCTATGGATTTTAAGGACACTAATGTTGAGAGCCCCTTCATGGATTACTGCCTTGTCGTGGCGAAGGGGCTTGCGTAATTCAATGAAGCTATGAGCTATGCCGTGCAGGGCCACCCAAGACGGACAGGTCATAGCTGAGAGTTCTGACAAAACGTGATCCACTGGAGAAGGAAATGGCAACCCACTCCAGTATCTTTGCCATGAAAACCCTATGGACAGTACCAAAAGGCAAAACGATATGACGCTGGAAGATGAGCCCCTCAGGTCGGAAGGCGTCCAATATGCTACTGGGGAAGAGCAGAGGGCTAGTACTAGTAGCGCCAGAAAGAATGAAGCGACTGGGCCAAAGCCGAAAGGACGCTCAGCTGTGGATATGTCTGGTGGTGAAAGGAAAGTCCGATGCTGTAAAGAGTTTTTCTCCATAGGAACCTGGAATGTAAGATCCATGAATCAAGGAAAGCTGGACGTGGTCAAACAAGAGATGACAAGACTGAACATCGACATCTTAGGTATCAGCGAACTAAAATGGACAGGAATGGGTGAATTTAATTCAGATGACCATCAGGTATACTACTGCGGGCAAGAATCCCTCAGAAGAAATGGAGTAGCCTTCATAGTCAATAAAAGAGTAGGAAAATCAATACTGGGATACAATCCTCAAAATGACAGAATGATCTCAATTCGAATCCAAGGCAAACCATTCAATATCACAGTAGTCCAAGTCTATGCCCCAACCACCAGTGCTGAAGAGGATGAAATTGACCGGTTCTATGAAGCCCTACAGCACCTTATAGAAGTAACACCAAAAAATGATGTCCTTATCATCATGGGGGATTGGAATGCTAAAGTAGGAAGCCAAAAGATAACTGGAATAACAGGCAAGTTTGGCCTTGGAGTACAAAATGAAGCAGGGCACAGGCTGATAGAATTTTGTCAAGAGAATAAGATGGTCATAGCAAACACTCTTTTCCAACAACCCAAGAGACGGCTCTACACATGGACATCACCAGACGGTCAACACAGAAATCAGATTGACTATATGCTCTGCAGCCAAAGATGGAGAAGCTCTATACAGTCGGTAAAAACAAGACCAGGAGCTGACTGTGGCTCAGACCATGAGCTTCTCCTTGCAAAGTTTAGGCTTAAACTGAAGAAAGTAGGGAAAAGCACTTGGCCACTCAGGTATGAATTAAATCATATCCCTGTTGAATATACAGTAGAGGTGACAAATAGATTTAAGGAATTAGATCTGATAGACAGAGTGCCTGAAGAACTATGGACAGAGGTTCGCGACATTGTACAACAGGTAGCAACCAAAACCATCCCAAAGAAAAAGAAATGCAAGAAAGCAAAATGGCTGTCTGAGGAAGCTTTGCAAATAGCTGAGGAAAGGAGGGAAGCGAAAGGCAAGGGAGAAAAACATAGATATGCCCAATTGAATGCAGAATTCCAGAGAATAGCTAGAAGAGATAAGAATGCCTTCTTAAATGAACAATGCAAAGAAATAGAAGAAAACAATAGAATAGGGAGGACCAGAGATCTTTTCAAGAAAATTGGAGAGATGAAGGGAACGTTTCATGCAAAAATGGGCATGATAAAGGACCAAAATGGCAGGGACCTAACAGAGGCAGAAGAGATTAAGAAGAGGTGGCAAAATTACACAGAAGAACTATACAAGAATGAGCTTAATGTCCCAGATAATCACAATGAGGTGGTCACTGACCTCGAGCCAGACATCCTAGAATGTGAGGTGAAGTGGGCCTTAGAAAAGCTGAGCAACAACAAAGCTAGTGGAGGTGACAGTATTCCAGCTGAGCTATTCAAAATCTTAAAAGACAGTGCAGTAAAAGTGCTACACTCAATTTGCCAGCAAATTTGGAAAACTCAACAGTGGCCACAGGATTGGAAAAGATCAGTTTACATTCCAATTCCAAAGAAAGGCAGTGCCAAAGAATGTTCAAACTATCGCACCATTGCACTCATTTCTCATGCTAGTAAAGTTATGCTTAAAATCCTACAAGCTAGACTCCAGCAGTATGTGGATCGAGAACTACCAGAAGTACAGGCAGGATTTCGAAGAGGCAGAGGAACTAGAGTTCAAATTGCCAACATACGCTGGATCATGGAGAAAGCTAGAGAGTTCCAGAAAAACATCTACTTCTGCTTCATTGACTATGCTAAAGCCTTTGATTGTGTGGATCATAACAAACTGTGGCAAGTTCTTAAAGAGATGGGAGTACCAGACCATCTTATTTGTCTCTTGAGAAACCTATATGCGGGTCAAGAAGCAACAGTGAGAACTGGACACGGAACCACTGATTGGTTCAAAATTGGGAAAGGAGTCCGGCAAGGCTGTATACTGTCGCCCTGCCTATTTAACTTATATGCAGAGCACATCATGAGAAAGGCAGGGCTAGATGAATCAAAAGTTGGAATTAAGATTGCCGGAAGAAATATCAACAACCTAAGATACGCAGATGATACCACTCTAATGGCAGAAAGTGAAGAACTAAAGAGCCTCTTGTTGCGGGTGAAGAAGGAGAGTGCAAAACTTGGGTTGAAACTTAACATTAAGAAAACCAAGATCATGGCATCTGGCCCTCTCAATTCTTGGCAAATAGATGGGGAAGAAATGGAGGTAGTGACAGATTTTATTTTCCTGGGCTCCAAGATCACTGCAGATGGGGACTGTAGCCAAGAAATTAAAAGACGCTTGCTCCTGGGGAGGAAAGCCATGGCAAATCTAGACAGCACACTAAAAAGCAGAGACATCACCCTGTCAACAAAAGTACGTATAGTCAAGGCTATGGTCTTCCCAGTTGCAATGTATGGCAGTGAAAGTTGGACCATAAGAAAGGCTGAGCGCCAAAGAATTGAGGCCTTTGAACTATGGTGCTGGAGAAGACTCCTGCGAGTCCCTTGGACTGCAAGACGATCAAACCGGTCAGTCGTAGAAGAGATCAATCCTGACTGCTCTTTAGAAGGCCAGATCCTGAAGCTAAAACTCAAATACTTTGGCCACCTAATGAGAAGGAAGGACTCACTGGAGAAGAGCCTAATGCTGGGAAAGATCGAGGGCAATAGAAGAAGGGGACGACAGAGAATGAGGTGGCTGGATGGAGTCACTGAAGCAGTAGGTGTGAGCTTAAATGGACTCCAGAAGATGGTAGAAGACAGGAAGGCCTGGAGGAATGTTGTCCATAGGGTCGCGATGGGTCGGACACGACTTCGCAGCTAACAACAACAACAATGTTGAGAGTCCTGTATTTGATAAGGCTATGTACCAATCTTTGATAGGAAGTCTTATGTATCTGAGTAATTGAACTAGACCTGATATTTCTTACTGTGTAAACCAATTAGCTAGGTACAACAATAATCCAACTGTTAGACACTGGCAATCAGCTAAACGAGTATTAAGGTATTTGAAGCAAACTATTCACTACTCGTTATATTTAGAGCCAAATCGTGAGTTAATCCTTACTGCATATGCAGATGCGAGTTTTGCCTCTGATACAAACACTTGTAAATCTACTTCAGGGTTGGCTATAATGTTGGGTGATTCTTTGATTGGATGGAAGTCTATTAGACAAAAACACATAAGCTTATCTACAATGGAGGATGAATTTTCATGTCTATCAGTGTTATGTACAGAACTGCTAGTGTACAAACAATTATTGTTAGATATGGGTTTAAATGTAAATGATCCATTCATTGTATATGAGGACAATCAAGCTGCGATAAAGATGGCTAATAATGCTGCAGTAAGAACAAGATCTAAATATACTGATCTTCGTTATTTAAATGTCAGACAATGTATCAAAGATAAATTAATACAGCTAGAGTATTGTTCATCTGATGTAAATATTGCAGACCATTTTACGAAGGTACAAAGTGCTGTGAAACACAATGCTAATTGTGAAAGAATGTGCATAAGATTGTAAGAGTTATATATTATTCTACCCAAAGGGGAGAATGTTAGGCATATGGTGTTAGCCTACAATGTTGGGTTGAAAATAGATTAACCATAATGCTATGTCTTTAAGTTGTTAATTGGCCAATGGGTGTGTAAGTGTTCTCATGGCCATAAGAGGGAGCTAGGAAGTAGTTTCTCTCTCTCTCTGAATTCACTGCTCTCTACTATTACTGTTTTTGCTCTGCTGTTGGTTTACTACTGTTGTAACCTGAACTGTGTATTGACCTCTGGACCGGTAAGAAGACTTTGTAGTTTGGATTACTCCTTGGACTGTTGCTATTGTTTATGACCTGGACTGTTTATTTTTGACTGTGCATTTTTGCTTTTACAACTCAGTGTACTCTTACTGTGTGACTCTTGCTGTTCTCAGTACCCTTCCTTGTCTGTGCAACTCTTTGGTAGCACAAGGAGACCTCTGCACAACAAATTCCTTAACAGAAGCTTCCCTAAACTAAATGTTCCAATAATTTTCAGAAAGTCTTGTATTATCTTTCTTTTAGAGTTCCCCTAAAATTAATTTATCTTTTTCATCTTATGGTGGGAGCAAATGCATTTCTCTTAAGGCTATTGGTTTTAAATGGAAAGCTTTCCTAACCTCTTGGTTTTAACTTGGGAAAACAAACTGCTAATGGAATTTCACAACACTTAACTTGTTAGTAAGGGAAGTTAGTAAGGGTCCTCAGATTTCTTAATTCAATTAGGGCAATAACCTATGTAAACTCACGTATAACAAGTAATATTTAATTCAGGTTGTTTATTTTTTAAGGAACTTTATAACAATGAATTACTGGAATGAGTTAGCTTTAACTCTCATCATGACCCTGATATGAATAAATAAGCCAATACAAAATATTGCTTTGATTGCAAAATTGTGTGGTTTTTTCCTAAATATGTTTCAGTACATTGTATATATTCTTAGTTCATATGGTATGAAGACAGAATGTTGACTTGCAAGGTACATGTAGTCATTGCTTAGTGACTGCCAAGTTTAGCAACCATTCAATGTTATGATGGTGTATAGCTGGCTTGAGACAAGCAGAGGCAATGGAGAATCTGACCATGAAATCACAACTCTGAGTAATCTGTTGTCTCATTTAATAACTGAAACTGATTTACTTAACTACAGTGGAGGTCGTAAGTCTGTCATATCTTGTAAAATCTCACTTGATGACCACATTGCTTAGCAACAAACCTGTAGTCTCTAGATTCAAAATTGTTAAAATGAACATCCTTAGGATGAAACTGAGCTTTGGTTGCATTTATTACATTGGCTTAAATGTGACAAACCCAATCTGTGCTATCATTATCACTGGCAAGAACTGCTGTTATGGTATGAATATAATTAAAGAGAGTAACCTAGTCTTTATCTTATTAAAATGTATTATGTGAAACTTTTGATTAACTAAAGCCAGGATGGGGAGCAAACTTAGTATCCATTGGCCACCTGGTGATTTAGCTACATTTCCTGTTTTTCATTTTGCTTACTATTTTTATTCCCTTTCTGTTTGGCTTATCCCAAAAGGGCATAGGATGATGAATGTACATGTAATGTTAAATTCTTAAATTATTATTTGGTCTTCTTTAAAATCATACCACATCAATTTCCTAATGTCGACAAAGGGAGCATATTAACAGTTCTACCTTCTTATTGTTTCTGAAAATTTAAAAATTTATATAATAGATAATATATACTGTATGTAGTTTACACATTCAAAGAGTGCTGACTTTTTAAAAACAGATTTGAATTTCAATGTATGATACTCCCCCCATCCATTTCTATAGAATAGAATAATAGAGTTAGAAGGGACCTTGGAGGTCTTCTAGTTCAACCCTCTGCTTAGGCAGGAAATCCCTAGGCCATTTCAGACAAATGTTTGTCCAATCTCTTCTTAAAATCTCTTCTTAGATGATCTTAAAATCTCTTCCTAGATGATCTTAAATGATTTATTTATGTACTTATTTATTTATTTAGCAAAATTATATGACCACCCAACTCATACATGGTGACTTCGGGTAAGTGTACAGAAATGAAAAGCCACAATTTAAATTCCCCAACTCTCACCACCTCCCCATGGTGATGGCTAGCACAATCAAACAAGCCATTTAATTGGCCTCCTATCAGCTTGGGATCCCCAAGTCCACTGACAGAACCATGACTTCAGGGCCTTTCAGAAAAGTAACAAGGTGGGAGCTGAATCTGTCACCAGGGGCAAATATCCTTGAGGGCGTGGCCTTTCTTCATCATGGTCTGTAGCTGTAAAGCTCATAGTTATTTCTATAGATGGTATCCCCAGTTATCTCTATAGATATCCCCAGTTTATTTTGGCTTAATTGATTTTATTTTAATTAATTTTTATTTTATTTCTTTTTATTTTCTAAACGTTACAGCCCCAAAAATCCAGCATGCCTTGGGGCATGTAGTGAAGAGCTCAGGCAGGGCCAAGGTACGAAGAGATGAAGAACCAAGAAATGATGAAGAATACCAATAAAGAAGAATATTTCTAGCTCAGAGTTGAAATGAGTGCTTTCTGAGCTTGCTTGTTTTCTTGCAGACATTTCATTACTCAACTTGGTAACTTCATCTGTGCTAGTCATGAAGGAGATTCAGGGACAGTTGGGGTCATGATGGAAATCAAAGAGAACTCAGGGGGAGAAAAAAGATAGGAGCCCTAACAGAACAAAGAAAAATGTTTAGTGATATATGGTAAAGAGGGAATGCCATAGGAATTGTGAGTCACACTGAATATCCACTGGGCTACATCAAATTCTGTAGTGTACTTTGTATTCTGCACTCCTGATGTAGCTATTATCGAAAATATTTTAAATAATATGAAAAGTAATTTTACCAGTGATCTTTCCTCAAAGAAAGCCAAACACAAATAAAGCACTTCTCATTGTTTAGTGTAATAGAAGAGTGCATATCATTGTTGTTTTATTGTTATTTCAGTTGCTTGAATCATAGTATTGTATACTGAATCCCAGTGATTAAATGCACTGGCTAGCTGGCTCCCAGCCAGAGTGTATCATGCTGAGACTGCTAACAACTGTTGAGCATGCAGGAGGTGTATGCGATCCCATTTATCACATCCACTTGGCTGACAACCAAAATGCTCTTTGAGAGCAGAACATTTTTCATTTTACAGATGCCATGCATTATTTTCCCTTATTTACTACATGTCTATACTGTCCCACAGCCAAAACACTCATAGCAGTTACAAACCAGCATGTGGAAACAATATTTTATGGCTTGCAACATTTGCACAGCACTCCATAACTTAAAGTTTTCTAGGTAGTTTACAATAAGTAAATATTTTTAAAAAACTGTTCACAAAGAAAATAGAACATAAAACTGCAACATTAATAACGAGTAAAATACAGTAGAAAAAAAATCAAAGACAAAAGATAAATATTAATGAGATCAAGGCTACAAAACTTCTTTTGAAAGCTAAGTGAGCAGTGATACATGTGAAGTAGGAATTCTCAAGTTGCAAATTTGGTTATTGATTGATTATGTGCTATCAAGTTGGCTTTGAATCTTAGTTACCATATAGATAGATTTTAACCAGGATAATCTGTCCTCAAACTGGTCTTTCAAATCTTACAGTGGTACACCTATCGCTGATGTAATTAAGACCTTCCACCTTGCTGGTGGTTATCCTATTCTTCTCATTCCTTCCACTTTCCCAGCATTAAAACTTTTCCAGAGAGTTTAAGTCTTCAGACAAGGTGACTGAAATATTATAATGTGGTCATTTGTGCCTTGAGTGAGAACTGTGGGTTAATTTGTTCAATAATTTGTTTGTTTGTTTTCTTGGTATTGCTAACTTATGTTCAAGGAATACACTCTTTTCAGTTTTTCTATGGTATTCTCTGGAGTCTTTTGCAAAATTCATAAGCAACAATACTCTTTCTGTCCTGCTTCTTCAAAGTCCACTTTCATTTCTTTAGAGTGTCACAGAGAAAACCATTGTCTGCACAATTCTGATTTTTGTATTTATAAACAGTGCATTTTTTGTCATAGAACACACAGAACGGCGTTCTGGCACCTTTTTTTGAATGGAAGAACTGGCTCCTTCTAAGCTGCCAGCACGAGTAAAGCTCTGGCTTGGTGAAAGGAAGGTGCCCGGGGAAATTGGGAGCATCGAAGGTCAACCTGGAAACACTTCCACAGCCCTGAAAGCAGACCCACTTCTCTGCCTTGGTTCATGGGGCTCTCCCTGCCGCCACTGTCTGTCCTCACCCCCGTGTTGGCCACCGGGGCCCAGGACTGACTCCTGGAGTGAATCTCTTTGAGGGACCAGGTGCGCTCCCAAAGTAGCAATGCCACCACTGCCTTGGTCACTCTGGCTCCGGAGTAAGCCTCTGTGTCATCAGAGATGGAGGAGGACAAGGTGGCAGAAGACATGCCGACTCCGAACAGGCACCCCCTCAAAAGCCGTGGCAATGGCGTCTATCAGCTGACGCTGCTCACATGATCTGTGTCATGGTGCCGATGAATGAGACAAATCAAACAAATTGACAATCTGCAGGTTGGAAGCTCCCTAAAGCAGTTTCTCCCTCCCCCCTCCCGCTCCGTAAAGGGCTTTCGACAGGAGCTGGAGCTGTGTGTGAGTTCCAGCACCTTTTTTATTTTTTTTATTTTTTTAAAAAAAGCACTGTATATAGATATATCCTGGCATCTAAATATCATTTTATGGCCCTTACTGCTACTCTACCAAGTGCTAGTCTACAGTGTATTTTTTGACTGCTGATTTTTTTTACTGTTAATAGCTGATCCTAAAAGGCAGAAGCTATCAACCACTTCAATAGTTTCATTATAAATTTCAAGGCAAGTTGTTCTACCTGTTGTACTTAGTTTGATCTTCTGTATGTTCAACCTTAGTCCCATTTTTCTCTGGCACTTTGACTTTTGTTACTAGAGGTTGCAGATCATTTACATCTTCCACTGTTGGAAGTAATGTCTTCAGCATACCTCAGGTTATTGATGTTTCTTCCTCAAATTTTATCCCAATTCACTTTCCCTCAATACATATTCCTCATATATATCAAATTAATTCCACTCCATCTTAGTTCATTGATGCCTAAGATGTTAATGTACAGTAATTCATTTAATCTTTTGCTGTGTTACATTTTCTCATGTTCTTGTTTCTTACATGCCATGTTGCTGTTGCAGTTCTGCAACAGCAGTTTTTGCAGCTTCTGATTTTCTTTTCCTTTTTTCTTCCTGCATGGTAACACCTGAAAACAGAGGTTTCAAAGTTTTTAATTTAGTAATGTGATCAATACTGTTAGCAGTTGAAAAATAGTCATCTCTTTCTGAGTGCCTTCTGACCTGAGGAGCTCACCATCTCGCCCAATATTATCGTTTTATAATTTCTATCATGTGATTTTCTTGGTAAAGTGCCGAAGTAGTTTGTCATTGCCTTTTCTAATGCTGCCCAACGTAGGTGACTGCTTGGTTTATCTGGGCAGCTGGGAAGACCTTCCCACCTTGGTTGAGCCAGCTGGGAATATAGATCCTTGCCATATATTTATAGCTCTTTTTGTTCAACCCTCCCAGGTATATCCTGTCACCACAGTAAGACAGCACAGCAGTACTTGAAGTTGGGACTCAAGAAAGAAGTAATACCCAGTCCAGGCTGTTAAGACAAGCTACTACATATAAATAGGCAGCAAACTCCATTCTCCCATTTCTGATGAGGTTAGCTTCCCAGTAATGTTTGCAAGAAGAGAAACAAGCTCAGAGAATTCAATAATTCAGTTCTGAGTTTCATGCATTTTCCACTAAGGTAACCTTTTGAGATTTTCAGTTGGAGATACAGAAGACTTCAAACTGGGTAGTGAAAGGGAAAGGCATTTTTGTTCAGGCTTGGTTGTTGGAGAGTTTAGAATTAAGATTGCAGGCTTGATTCATCTAACTTAAAATATAAGCATTCATGTGGCATAACGGGCTGGAAACCTAAGCCAAATTCTCCTTTAGATACAAAATAAAGTGACCTTGGGGATTGTTTTTATATCGTAGCTTCATTATATCCCTAAAGATGCTTAGACATTTGAAACATATAAATACACATATACTCATCAGACATTATGTTATATACCCCTGAAAATAACATTAGTTCCAAGAAGTATTATTTTGTACAAAACCATTTCTTTGCATGGAAATATTCATGCTCAGTGGTGACAGGTGGATCAACCTTGTGAGCAGAGATGCACTTGAGTTGCTTGGCAACATAAAAGGTTAGATGGATAATAGTTCTATAATTTTAAAAAAGAGGATTAGTGAAATTTAAAGTTCAATGAATGAAGATACCTTTCACATTCAAGAAATGGAATTATTTTACTGTAACATTAAGTACCATTAAGAACACGATTCTTTCTGAAGGCTCTGTTTGTTAGAACACTTGCATTGTTATATAGAATCTATTCTTTAGATATGTTATCTTAAAGATATTTATACCAAGATAATTTTCAAAGATTGGGGAGGGCAGATCTCTGCTGTAGCCAATTCCATTATTCCCTAGGCATTCAATCATGGTTCTGGATGTTGTAGATGACTAGAGAAGGATGGAAATAAACATAGTAAACCTTTTCTTATGTGAATTTCCTTAAATTTTATAGAATCCAAGTCATAATATAAGGAATGAAAAGTGGCAAATGCTGAGACATCGGTTCACATAGGTATATTTTCTCGTTAACATTTTGCATTTCATTGTATGTAACTTGTGAGTTTTAATTGATAACAACACTATTAAAATGAAGGTGGGTGGAAAACCTTAGAGTGTGAGATATCAAACAGAGTCAGACATATTGTAAAAAAAATAGCAACACTAAAACAAACCAAAACAATGGGTATTAATGTGGAAATAAAATATGCTCTACTGTGCATGCTCCCAGATTTGGGGTTCTTTATCCACAGGCTGACAAAACGTGATCCACTGGAGAAGGAAATGGCAACCCACTCCAGTATCTTGGCCATGAAAACCCTATGGACAGTACCAAAAGGCAAAACGATATGACGCTGGAAGATGAGCCCCTCAGGTCGGAAGGCGTCCAATATGCTACTGGGGAAGAGCAGAGGGCTAGTACTAGTAGCACCAGAAAGAATGAAGCGACTGGGCCAAAGCCGAAAGGATGCTCAGCTGTGGATATGTCTGGTGGTGAAAGGAAAGTCCGATGCTGTAAAGATTTTTTCTCCATAGGAACCTGGAATGTAAGATCCATGAATCAAGAAAGCTGGACGTGGTCAAACAAGAGATGACAAGACTGAACATCGACATCTTAGGTATCAGCGAACTAAAATGGACAGGAATGGGTGAATTTAATTCAGATGACCATCAGGTATACTACTGCGGGCAAGAATCCCTCAGAAGAAATGGAGTAGCCTTCATAGTCAATAAAAGAGTAGGAAAAGCAATACTGGGATACAATCCTCAAAATGACAGAATGATCTCAGTTCGAATCCAAGGCAAACCATTCAATATCACAGTAGTCCAAGTCTATGCCCCAACCACCGGTGCTGAAGAGGATGAAATTGAGCGGTTCTATGAAGCCCTACAGCACCTTATAGAACTAACACCAAAAAATGATGTCCTTATCATCATGGGGGATTGGAATGCTAAAGTAGGAAGCCAAAAGATAACTGGAATAACAGGCAAGTTTGGCCTTGGAGTACAAAATGAAGCAGGGCACAGGCTGATAGAATTTTGTCAAGAGAATACGATGGTCATAGCAAACACTCTTTTCCAACAACCCAAGAGACGGCTCTACACATGGACATCACCAGACAGTCAACACAGAAATCAGATTGACTATATGCTCTGCAGCCAAAGATGGAGAAGCTCTATACAGTCAGTAAAAACAAGACCAGGAGCTGACTGTGGCTCAGACCATGAGCTTCTCCTTGCAAAGTTTAAGCTTAAACTGAAGAAAGTAGGGAAAAGCACTAGGCCAGTCAGCTATGAATTAAATCATATCCCTGTTGAATATACAGTAGAGGTGACAAATAGATTTAAGGAATTAGATCTGATAGACAGGGTGCCTGAAGAACTATGGACAGAGGTTCGCAACATTGTACAACAGGTAGCAACCAAAACCATCCCAAAGAAAAAGAAATGCAAGAAAGCAAAATGGCTGTCTGAGGAAGCTTTGCAAATAGCTGAGGAAAGGAGGGAATCGAAAGGCAAGGGAGAAAAAGAAAGATACACCCAATTGAATGCAGAATTCCAGAGAATAGCTAGAAGAGATAAGAATGCCTTCTTAAATGAACAGTGCAAAGAAATAGAAGAAAACAATAGAATAGGGAGGACCAGAGATCTTTTCAAGAAAATTGGAGAGATGAAGGGAACGTTTCATGCAAAAATGGGCATGATAAAGGACCAAAACGGCAGGGACCTAACAGAGGCAGAAGAGATTAAGAAGAGGTGGAAAAATTACACAGAAGAACTATACAAGAATGAGCTTAACGTCCCTGATAATCACAATGAGGTGGTCACTGACCTCGAGCCAGACATCCTAGAATGTGAAGTGAAGTGGGCCTTAGAAAAGCTGAGCAACAACAACGCTAGTGGAGGTGACAGTATTCCAGCTGAGCTATTCAAAAATTTAAAAGATGATGCAGTAAAAGTGCTACACTCAATTTGCCAACAAATTTGGAAAACTCAACAGTGGCCACAGGATTGGAAAAGATCAGTTTACATTCCAATTCCAAAGAAAGGCAGTGCCAAAGAATGTTCAAACTATCGCACCATTGCACTTATTTCTCATGCTAGTAAAGTTATGCTTAAAATCCTACAAGCTAGACTTCAGCAGTATGTGGATCGAGAACTACCAGAAGTACAGGCAGGATTTCGAAGAGGCAGAGAAACTAGAGATCAAATTGCCAACATACACTGGATCATGGAGAAAGCTAGAGAGTTCCAGAAAAACATCTACTTTTGCTTCATTGACTATGCTAAAGCCTTTGATTGTGTGGATCACTACAAACTGTGGCAAGTCCTTAAAGAGATGGGTGTACCAGATCATCTTATTTGTCTCTTGAGAAACCTATATGCGGGCCAAGAAGCAACAGTGAGAACTGGACACGGAACCACTGATTGGTTCAAAATTGGGAAAGGAGTCCGGCAAGGCTGTATACTGTCGCCTTGCCTATTTAACTTATATGCAGAGCACATCATGAGAAAGGCAGGGCTAGATGAATCAAAAGTTGGAATTAAGATTGCCGGAAGAAATATCAACAACCTAAGATATGCAGATGACACCACTCTAATGGCAGAAAGTGAAGAGGAACTGAAGAGTCTCTTGTTGCAGGTGAAGAAGGAGAGTGCAAAACTTGGGTTGAAACTAAACATTAAGAAACCCAAGATCATGGCATCCAGCCCTCTCAATTCCTGGCAAATAGATGGGGAAGAAATGGAGGTAGTGACAGATTTTATTTTCCTGGGCTCCAAGATCACTGCAGATGGGGACTGTAGCCAAGAAATTAAAAGACGCTTGCTCCTCGGGAGGAAAGCCATGGCAAATCTAGACAGCACACTAAAAAGCAGAGACATCACCCTGTCAACAAAAGTGCGTATAGTCAAGGCTATGTGTTCTGAACCAGCCCTCTTCTGGCCTTGTAGTAAGGCAAACCCCTATTCAGATAGAAGAGACTGGAGAGCGTCCAAGGCTAAAAGGCGTCTGCCATGATTTAATACACAATTAACATAACAAGAAACAAAAACACTAGAGCTTGACTCCTCAAGCGGAAGAGTTGCTTTCAGCAACCAGCCCCTCCCCAAACACTCCTTTTATTGAGAGCTCAGGGCGTGGTCTCCCTGTGCCTCCTCCCGAGGAGTCCCACAGCCTTTCTTTGTTTGTTCCTGCTCGACTGCCTCCTGCGTCGGGCGTCCTTGAACAGGGCCAGCTGTGGGTCATCATCCTCCGCATTATCGGGCTCACGCAGCTGAGAAGAGGTCCCCGGCTGAGGGCTCTGCAAAGCCTCCAAACCATCATCAGCCGGTTCGTCTCCCTCCTCCCCCTCATCTGAGTCATCCGATACATCGGAGCCGGCTGTCGGACCCACAGGCTGGCCCTGAGTCACAACACTATGGTCTTCCCAGTTGCAATGTATGGCAGTGAAAGCTGGACCATAAAAAAGGCTGACCGCCAAAGAATTGAGGCCTTTGAACTCTGGTGTTGGAGAAGACTCCTGCGAGTCCCTTGGACTGCAAGGCGATCAAACCGGTCAGTCCTAGAGGAGATCAACCCTGACTGCTCTTTAGAAGGCCAGATCCTGAAGCTAAAACTCAAATACTTTGGCCACCTAATGAGAAGGAAGGACTCACTGGAGAAGAGCCTAATGCTGGGAAAGATTGAGGGCAATAGAAGAAGGGGACGACAGAGAATGAGGTGGCTGGATGGAGTTACTGAAGCAGTAGGCGTGAGCTTAAATGGACTCCAGAAGATGGTAGAGGACAGGAAGGCCTGGAGGAACGTTGTCCATAGGGTCGCGATGGGTCGGACACGACTTCGCAACTAACAACAACAACAACATCCACAGGCTGCAGGTACATTACATCTGGACTAAAGAACCTATGAGAATTATTAGAAGATGCTAAAGAGATAAATAAACTTGTTGCTGAGTTTCTCAGGAAAAGATTGAGCTCAGGTACAGTATACTAACTCAGGGTACCACATAGTTTGATTCAATACACATTGCAATTGGAAATAAAGGATATATTTTTAGTTCATTGTATTCTGGAAAACATTCATCACTTCAGTATGTCCTGAGTGACATCTAGCTGCTGTTCCTTCTGTAAACAAAGGGAAAAAAATGGCACTTTGGCTTTTGCTGTGATATGCTGTTTTAAATGGCCACTATAGGGAAAATATTGTGTAGGCCTTCATAGCTTCATTGAAAACACCAGCATGTAAAATTTGACTTCCCTCCTTCCAGCTGATTTAGCAGCATGATGGAGGTAACAATGATTCATACATAATGTTTTGCTTTCCCTGTTGGGGTGTTCTTTGGAGTGAGTCTAGAATGCAGCCTCAACAAAGGTTTCTTTTAGTTCATATAAAAGTGCATCCAAAATAGATAAAGACAGTGACTACTAGAGAGTTACAAAAAGTCTGAGTGAGGGATTATATAATTCAAAACTCTGTTTGTTTTTTTCCTTTCCAGCAGAGAACTTAGGCATGTGCAACTATTTAGGATGAGATAGAACACGAAGTAGAAAAGGGTATACAAAAGAATAGGACTCTTCAAGAGTAGGTTGACTTAAATGCCATTGACATAAAGTTTCATAACAGGCAGTGCAAAATAAATCTAAGCATTGCTCAACAAGTTTTCTAGTTTGAGTGCTTCCCTTCTACAGTGACTTATTGATTACCCTTGTAAAAGCAGCAACATTTAAAAAGTCTGCTTGAGAGAATTGTTTTTGTATTGCTTTTTAAAATTAATTTATTAATTGTTATTGTACATGATTGTTTATAACACGTCTCAGCAAGGATGATTCAATTCTGAACAATACTCTGCCCACAAATTGGAAGAATTTAAAATACAACACATTTTTGTGTCTATTCAATGAGTCATTTTGCCCATACAAAAATGATAAATAGTATGGATCTCAATTTCTCTAGTTTTAAAAACTAGAGGGTATTTGCAAAAAAAATTATTTGGAATGAAATATTTCATTTGCAAAACATATTAGAAAGAAAATAATAGTTTTTACTAAAACAGATTGGATCAACTTGTCTGTGTTTCAGTTCTGGAAATTATCCTGTTCCTTCAACTATCACATATCTATATTTTAAACCTTCTTCTTGTCTATCCACTTTCCTGACTCTAAAAACAAAAAAACTTAGACTTTAAATAAGCAAACAAAGCAGACCAGGGGAAAGATTAGGTATTCAGAAAAATATCATCATCATCAACTTGCTGCCTGGGAACCTGCAACCTTTTCCTTTACCTTAGCAAAGATCATAACCACCGTGATAACTCAGCAGTGGTAAGGGAAGGGAACCAACTCAAATTCATAGTAAATACTGGCTTGTTTGAAAGTTAATTCCTCCCTCTGCAAATAGCCATTAAACTCCGGGACTAACCTGTAAGGTAAACATTCCATAGGAAATTCCATCAGTAATGGTGGAATTAGATTTGCCCAAATCTCTTCAATGAATCCACCCGGTGTTCCACTGCAGTTTATTAAAGACTGAAATTACACCACACCCCTGCCTTAGACCTGAATTACCATCATCGCCTGAGCCGTTAATGATAGAAGGGTCAAGAACACAACATGACATAAGAGGAAGAGAATACTTTCAAACCACAACAGGGTGATCAAAATTGCAATGGAATGGGGTGAATTAAGGCTGATGTCATCCATTTCTGCTATCACAAATCATTTGCTATTCCATTTTAGCAATGAAGCAATTAGGCAGGGTGGAAAAGCCCAAAGAGAGTTTTGTAAAATTGTTACCCCATTAAACCAATTTTAACAGAGTAAAGCCCTGGATTCAAATATTGTTATATGAGATAGCAAGTTTTAAAAATAGTGTTATTTTGTTGCACTGACATCTTTATAAGTTAGTATAAGTTACTATGATATATCCAGATGTCTATATCAAAATATTCATAAAAACCATAAGGATGACAGTATATTTGGCTACCTTATTGCTAAATAGCCAGTCCTAGGTAAATCTTTTACTCTATTCAAAATATTAATCCTAAACAAGTATCCCACAATAGATGAAAATTGTTGAGTTGCTTTCTCATATGCAAGTGACATCTAGCCTATATGAGTTTGCAGTTTGTTTACTTGTAGCTTCATTAAAACTGCATGCTGATCCAATGACTAGATTTTGTTAATGGCTCCACAGAGGGGCAATCATTGCCAAAGCATGAACACCATGATCCATTTCCTCTTATTATTGCTTTGTAACTATTGCTAAATTGACAGCTCCTGCTAAACAAAGGTTCATTTATTTTGTATTTGTGTTTTGAATAAAAAACCACTGGGAGAACATTAACAGTTGAACATTAATAATGAGCACCACTAATCTTAAACTTACATTAATGGTGTGTAAAGGGATCCATTTATAATCTTCTTTAAACTTATTTGAGTCATTTCATTTCACAAATGTAAAAGTTTGTGCTATGCTAGATAAGAAAAAAAGAATGGTTTTTATTGTTCCTTGCAGGCTAAGCCAAAACAATTTTGGCATGTTAAAGAAGATTTTTCTTAAGCACTCCAGCAATATTGCCAATCATAATAAAGAAATATTTTTTTTATTTATCCAGCATCATTTATTACATTAAAGTTAATGAACAATTGATATGACGTATCCTTTTTCAGTAGAGGAAGCAAGAAAGCCAACTATGGGATGGCAGGAAAATATATGATTACTTCAGTTACACAAGCATTGGTTTAATGTGACTGAAATCGAAGGTTTACAAGATGATCTAAAGATTTCCTTGGAAAAAAGTTTATTTTTGAGATGACATTTAAAAGGAAATAAGGAAATCATAACACGGAGATGCTCTGGATGCAAGGAAAGTGACAGCTGAAAGCAATGAGTGGTTTTCCTTAGAGCAGAAAATAGTTGGTGGTGCGGGATGAGTGAAAGCCACTCAAACGGATGTTGGACTTATAGTAGATCTGGAGAATTTTGCAAATAAGAACAAATCTCTGTGACATATCTCAAAATGAATAGGAAAGTTAAGGGATTTAAGGACTGAAATCACAAGGTAGGAATAATGAAATAGATGAATAATTTTGACAGTGCAGTGTTTTATTAGAAGTACAAGGTGACCAGGATATGAATAAGAACATTATCTAACAGAAAGAGAGAAATGAGTTATTGGTTTGAAACTTAACATATTTTTTAATAATATGTTTTAAGTAATTAATTTTCAAGGATTGAAAGCCCAAATGGATAAGAGGTTTTTGAGCTGAAATAATAGGAAAAATGTACTTCAGAACTGGAGTAGAGAAATCCTGTGTATCTTACAGTTATTTTGAAAGGGAGTAAAGGATTAAGACAACATGTCATCTTCCCTCCAGAAATCTTATTCTCTGGCAATGGGACAAACAGTGTGAATAAATCTATAATTTATTATGAATTGGACTTAGGGATATACTAAAAACAGGGGAAAAAATCAAAGCTTAGTGTCTGATCGCCAGGTGAGTTGGTGCAAAAACAGAATAAATAAATGTGAGATGTTATTGAATTTATTGAAACAATGGTGATGCATGCAAGTAGTAAACATTGAAAGATAACAAGAGGCATGGAAGCGCTGTGAATAATTTCCCCAATTTGACCATGCCAAGAACTGAATGTTGGTTTTGGATTTGCCAATAAACAGTGTATTAATGATTTGTGCATTTTCAGAAAAACCCAAGGGGCAAAATCAGGTTATAAGAATCCAAACAAGAATAAGAAACCTGCCTCAGGTATAAGGAGGTTAGAGATAAAAGAGGAATCTTTTCTTTTTCTTCCCAATGGTGGAAAGACAGAATCCAGAGAAGAGAAACAGACTGTTATTGTGATGAAAAAAATGGAAAATGCCAGGGGAAATGGCAGCTAGAAATCAGAAGGAATCAAAATCAGATAAGAAGGCCAATACCTCATCATGAACTTCAAGGCAAGGGGAAAATGAGAGACTTGCAAGGGAGAAGGATAAAACAGATTTTAGTGAAGATTGGTAGCTTCAAGCAGTGAGAGAAAAGAAACAACAAAAACTGTGGCAGCTCTCAGTACAAAAGTGGGAGAGGACAGTTTTGGAGGGAAGAGAAGAAGGTAACCAGGACAAAAAGTGGAATTTAGAGAGAGAGAACGAGATATCATAATGTTGAAGGCAGGCATTTCATAAGATATCAAGAAATTCTGGGCTGCCATGGGGTATCTAGGTTTTTCAAAAACTGACAGATTTTGGCATTTGTAAGGTATGAGAAGCACAATTGTGTTTGATCTAGCCTTTCCTCACCAAATGATCGCTTCCAGGTGATGGCTAGCAACAGCAGTAACTTTTCTTTGTTGTAATTCTTTATTCTCTGGTGACTCCTCTCTGTGTTTTGGGGCTCCATCTGCAAAACTATGTGTGTTAAAGACACGGGCAAAGGAAAGTCTAAATCTCTTTACCTGTTGGCCCCAGGAAGCCACCTAACTTGTATTTTTGTATTAATCCTGTGTTTATCATCCAAACAGCTAATATTAATAAGCAAAGAAATAATAAAACAGTAACAGCATAGTAGCACCCAAGAACTAACTATAAACTTGTGCTAAAGACCAGGTGACTGCAAAGAAATATGATCCTTCTATCTACCATCCTGCCAGAGTGAAGCTTCTTGGACGAGAAGTGAAATGTCTTCCTGAAGGAAAAAAAAACAGTCCAGTTGCCTTTTGAAACAGCACCTTTGATAAAACTGTGGTATGACCTGGATGACTGAGAACCTTCACAGACATTTGTCTAACTCAATCCTTACAACCATAATGGTATTAAGAAATAGCACATTGACAAGCTTGCCCAATGTCCAGATCACATGGCTGAAGTAATATCCAAGTCTTTAAGGACTTACTAAATATCAGCAGGGTTGAGATCAAGCAAATTTTAGGGGGTATGATGTTCCAGAAGGGCGGGCACCATAGCAGAGAAGGTTTGCTTCCTGGAGCCTGCTGTTTAAAAGACAGGTTCCAGAGAATGCCCACCCTCTTGATTCCACTGGCTGGGAGAAAAAAGTGCGAAAGGCAGTCCTGCAAATTACCTGGCCCCATACCATGAACAGCTGCATATTACACCAGGGAGTTTACTTGGAGCCACTGTAGTTCACAGAGCAATGGTCTAACATTGGTGTACCAGGGTGTACCTGAGTTGTAGCATATGAGACACATTGCAGTATTCATTCAGGAGATATCCTGTCACTATTGTAGCCCAGGGCAGCGATCTAAATATCACTATAGATATAAATATACAAAAAGGTATGGGCTAAAATAAAATCATTGAATGGTTTCACTTCCTGCTATTTGTGAGCTGATTATTAATTTGTTAGTGCCTATTCTAGTCCAGGCAAGCATAATAATGTTTGCACATGAGTGGTTTGGTCCAGGAAACAAATCTCTGGGCAGAAGCATTTTTTTTCTTTCTATGTACAATTCATACCTTTGCTGTATTGCTCTGCCTATATTTCACTGCAGTAATATAACTTGTCAAACATATTATTCAGGCTTTCAGGTTCTACAAAAAACTTTGTTAAACCCTTCCTTTATTAGGTATCTATATTAAGTTGCTGAAGATTATTCAGAGGATACTGGAATAACTGTTTTGTCTCCTGTGTAAGAAGTATTGCTGGAGTAACTCGACTGATATGCTGTTCTCTTGTCTGTCTGTTACATCATAAGCAACTTTCTCCTTTCTACTAAATCGCTTTACTAATTTCTGCAATGCCTTTTGTCATTTTTCTGTATACTGAATGAACTTTCAGTTGATTTGAGAAAGGAGTGAAAGAATCTATTTATGCCAAAGTGGAAAATCCTTCCCTTAACAGACGTGGAGGCCTCAGACACAACTTGTTCCCCATTTTTTATGCTGTTCTTTCATCAGTCCCCAGGGACATGGACCACTTCACAGGTTCACCAGGGAGGCCACAGTTAATGACACACTTAGGGTAAAGGATTTAGGAGTTGGAACATTTACATCCCAACAATTCTCCTGCTTGCTCAACCCAGCAAGCCTACCTAGATTAAGTGAGAAATGAAACTTCCCTGGAGGACATATATGGGGTCCCCCTAACCAAGTTGCTTAGACTGAAGATGGCACATAGATAGCAACAGTAATAGCAATAGCACTTAGGCTTATATATTGCTTCATAATGCTTTACAGCCCTCTCTAAACTGTAGATTCAGCATATTGTCCCCAACAATCTGGATCTTCATTTTACCAACCTTGGAAAGATTGGTAAGTCAACCTTGAGCTGGTCAAGATCAAACTGTTGGCAGTTGGCAGAATCAGCCTGCAATACTGCATTCTAACAACTGAACCACCACAGCTCAAGCATAAGGAGCAAAACATTTCACACCAACAAGATAAGAACTCCAGTTGCCATGACTAAACTTCCAGAAAACTCTGAAGAACCTCAGATAAACATTTGTGCATTCTAGAAATTGATGTGTTGCTAAAATGGGATCTCTTAAGATACTGGGGGGAAAAAAACCAAGAAAAAATACTGAATCATTAAGTTCATGACCTTCATTTTCTATTTAATCACACAGTATGGGAAATAAACAAGACAAGCTTGAGATCTTATTACCAAAGGGCAAATATGAATTTATAAGCATAAAAGAAAGTTGGTTGGATAATTCCCATGACTGGTATATATCAATTAAAGAATATTGTTTATTCAAAAGAAACAGAACAGAAAAGAAGAATTGCATACTATTTTTAAAAAATCTATTCCTGCTCAGAAATCCAAATGAATGAACTTAGAAGAACTACAGGGAGCAGTTGGGTTAAGATAAATTAAAAAACAAATATAAGCAAAACTGTTGAATCTATTATTACCTTTCCAAACAATGAGATATAGATGACGTCTTCCCAAACCAAATAGCATGTATTTCAAAGAGGCATGAAGTCATAATGATGGGATACTTTCATTAATAAATTAGATGAAAATTCAATTTGCACCTCAACTCATATTCACTTTGAAGATGACTCTGAATTCAGTGGAATAAGGCAAATATGAAAATGAGAAATGATATGGAAATAACAAGATAAAATTAGAGAGAAGTTAGAAAACAAAAGCAAAAATGAAAAGCACAGGTATAGTATGGTGGCTACGTGGTTGTAATAGTAATAATGAAAAAGATTGTGAGGTAATAGTTGATATGCAAAGTGAAAATGAGTTGTGGAATATTGTTGTAAAGAAGGGAAATAAATACAATTTACAAATAAATATAATTTTATGCATTTAGGAATTAGGTACAATATAAGTATAATAAAATTATATTTCTGCATCAACAAAAATATATTTTCCAAATCATAGGAAATAATTATTGTACCATATTTTGCTCTGACCAGACCATTCTTGACCTGCAGCCATCTCTTGCACATTCTCAAGCACCTTCAGGCATTCTTCCTAAGTGACGCAACTATCCTGACTGATGTGGCACCTCTCACATATTCCTGCATCCTCCAGGCATTCTTTTTTACTCACCTCCCCATGTGCCCTATTTGATCCACGCAGCACCACTCATGCATCCACAAGTACCCTTCCCAACATACAAAACCCTGTGTGGTTTTTATATACTCAGCTGCACACCATCTCAATCCACATGATACCACTTGCTCACCCTCATTTAGCATTCCTGACCTATATACCCCCCCACACATCCCCTCACTCCCTCCTCTATCCAGTAGCACTCATTCACTTGCCTGCTGATCTTGGATTTGTAACTTCCTGCTGGCTTCCACAATGAGTTTCTCCCTGCAAGCTTTCCACAAGCAAAGTAAATGGGAAAACTGGCAGGAATTAAGGAAGGGAAAGAGAGAAGGATAAAGATAGACAGAAGGACAGGGAGGGAGGGAAGGGAGAGGAAAGAAGAAAAGAAGAGAGAGAGGGAAGTAATGGGGGGAAGGAAGAAGGAAGGGAGGGGGGACTTCCGGTTTGCCACGCAGCCGCTATGGATGCTTGGGAGACTTGCTCTCTCTCTCCCCTGCCCAGTTTTGCATCACTGGGGGGGAGGCTCTGAAAAGGGCTGAAAGTCGCCCCTAAGAGGCGAACAGCAAGGAGGGGCACTCGCTGGATTGTGGGAGAGCCACAACTCTCCCATTAGACCTGGCGATCCCTCCAAACTGGCAGACAAAAGGACTGGCCATTATGGCTCATCCCTAGGCTGTGAACAGCCGAAGTCACATTTTCCACCAGGCAACTCTTAAAGCAGCACGGAAGAGACTGGGTGAGATCTACCTCTTCTAAACCCTAATTACTTTCTGTACCTCCTTAAGCTGCTAAGCATTCTCCCCCCCTGCAGTGAGGGAAGGGGGACTTTAGCCCTCCCTCCAGAATGAGCGGCGACTAAATACCCAGGGGTGTTTTAAACATTGAAAAAGTAACTGAATCCCAATTGGAACTTTATTTCTTAAAGCATGTGGACTGAAAGATTTTTTATTTCTTATTTTTCATTATTTGCTTCTTTTGTAAATCTGGGTTTCTTCTTATGAAAAGAAAAAAGAAAAACTGTAAAAATTAAGATAACTTTGGGACTCAAAGGGAAACTTTAAAAGGGGCCTGGCTGACTGCCCAGGGAAATAGATAAGATACATAACCTTGACAGCTCTGAAACAACAGCTGTGAAAGGCTCTGTGTTCCCTAACTAAAAAAAAATTCTCTCTCTTGGATTTTCTAAGTGTAAAGCCTTTAGTTTAAAATATCAATATGGAAGAAGGCCAGGAACAAAATTTTTTTATAGATGAAGATCAACAAACTTTTGCTATGTTGAAAACACTAATTCAAACTCTTACCACTACCAATGAAATACTAAGAGGCTATGTGAAGGAACAAGAAGACAGCCCAGATATGAAAGCCCAAATTTTGACCACAACTAAAGAACCATCTATACAAAATACAATAGAAAAAAATGAAACGTTCAAATACTATGACAGAAGAATCTACAATTCAACAAATATTGATATTTGAAAATCCAAAAAAGATATCGGCAACTTGGAAAAAGGAAAAGGATTCTTATACAACACAGAAGGAACTAGGGGATCTAGAAAAAGAACAGTTGGATGAGAAGAAAAACAATTCAGAACAACCACGTCGATATGGAAGACTAAGGAGATGACCCACTAGACCTACAAGTCCTCTCAAAAAAAATGGCGACCAGATGGGTTTGCCAACATCAATTAATATACATGATATTACAAGGAGATTGGTTCGATGACCCCAAAACAAGGACAAGTAAGATGACTTGGCAAAAGAAAAAAGCCAGAATAAGACTCAAGAAGAATGGAGTTTTGACCATCTTATTGAAATCTAAAACAGAATGTACTTAAATAGATAAGATATTGAACACAAGACATTGTTGGTCATTAAAATTTAGCAGTATAAATACTAATAGCTAATTTGAATATCTGCTATCTCTTGCTTAAACTGATAATTTTCATTTTTAACGGTCCATATAGACCTATTTATTACTTTCAACAATAAATGTTTAGCGTATCTACATTATTATCTACATTATAAGCTAAAAAATTATTGTTGAAAGTAATAAATAAGTTTATATGGACCGTTAAAAATGAAAATTATCAGTTTAAGCAAGAGATAGCAGATTCAAAGAGGAAGAGAGGAAGTATTAAATACTGAAATAAAAAAGAAATTTTGATTACTACTTAAAAAAACAACTGAAAATTAGCAAAAAGGAAGTATATGGGATGTTTATTTTGATTATTAGATTTTGTGAGGAATGGTGATAGATGAATTGGGAGTATATTAAAAATTTTGGGAATGATAAATATAAAACGTTACATCTAAAAGTTAGTGGAAAATTAAAATTGAAACATTTATTAGGTTATTGATTGTCTAAAAGATTATATGTTAAAACAACTAGAATATGTGTAAACTAAAAACTATGGATATATGTAAGAAAGTTATTTTTTATGTGATTGATAGGATAAACTTGTCTTTAAATTCACAAATAGACAGTACACATGAAGGGAAAGAGAGAGGAAATGCTTATGGTAGCAATCTGAAATCTGTACTAATGATATTTGTATGTAATTGAATTACTACTACCCAGCCACCACGCTGCTTTTCAAATATGTAAATGTAATATTAGAAAATCAATAAAATTTGTAAAAAAAAGAAGGAAGGGAGGGGACAGAAGAAAGAGAAAAAGGGAAGGGAGGGAGGGAGGGAGGGAGGGAGGGAGGGATAAAGAAAGGAAGAAAGGAATTTGTTTGATGGTCCTTGTCAGCTTCTCACAAGGAAATTCAGTGAGAAAGGCAACAAGGAGTCAGAAATGCTCCTGCTGCCACTGGTGTTTTTTTGCCTACCCATGATCATTCTGTTTCTATCTTTAGGTAAAGAACTGCCTCTGAAATGATCGTTCAGGTCATGAGTTATCTAGCTATTTCACTAATATGAAGAATTTTAAAGCACTTAACATATGTGTTTAATGTCTATCCTGGTTACAAAAATAAGTTAGCTAAATGCTATTATGAAACAATCCAAGACATTTAATCAGAATTATATTTAATTGTAATTATTTTTACCACCACCACTACTACTTTGAATTCTTAACAAAACAGATTTGATTTGTTTTCCCAGGGCTTGATAGCAAAACTTAGGATCAAGCTATTTTTTTTTCTAAAAATGAAACAAAATAACTCTTAACCATTTTTTAAAATCAGTTTTAGGGCAGTCTGGGATGAAAAGAACCTTTATTTTTTATCCTGGTGAGAGATAGACTATAATTAAATTTAAAAAATAGTAAGCTGCTATTTCATGGAAAAAATCTAACTGCTAAGTGTTGAGACTGATTTGTTGCCACATAATCAAAAACTATCAATATTGAGGGACACTTTAAAATAGCTATACTTACACATCTTAGTAGCTACATTAAAAAAGCCTCAAAAGTAAGCATGGGACACCAAATCCAGATTAAGAACTGTATATGCAGTTACAGTTGTTTTCATTATTGTGTATACTATGGTTATGATCTATAGGGACGCGGTGGCTCAGTGGGTTAGGACGCTGAGCTTGTCGATCAGAAGGTCGGCAGTTTGGCGGGTCGAATCCCGAGTGCCGCGTAGCAGAGTGAGTGCCTGTTACTCGTCCCAGCTTCTGCCAACCTAGCAGTTCGAAAGCACGTAAAAATGCAAGTAGAAAAATAGGGACCACTATGGTGGGAAGGTAACAATGTTCCGTGCACCTTTGGCGTCTATTCATGCCGGCCACATGACCACAGAGACGCCCTTGGACAAGCGCTGGCTCTTCGGCTTTGAAACAGAGATGAGCACCGGCCCCTAGAATCGGAAATGACTAGCACGCATATGCGGGGGAACCTTTACCCTTACCTTTATGGTTATGATCTAGACTGCATTTTCCACATCCACAATTTATAGTGCCATAATAAAAAAATTTTAAAAAATTGAGATTGTTTTTGGTAATATAAATAATGAGTGTTATTTAAATTAGACAACTGAATCAGATAACCAGTTCCAGCTTCTCTTCTTCCCTTTGAACAACTTCATTTGTAATAGACTCTCAATATATTGCATCAACATATAGTGTGTGTGTGTGTGTGTGTGTGTCTGCAAACACACACACACATCCTCTTTATACAAAGTCACTCTGTTCCCATTATCTTATTTTCTGTACTTGCAAAGACAGAAAACTAGGTATGTTTAGAATAGAATAGAATAGAATAGAATAGAATAGAATAGAATAGAATAGAATAGAATAGAATAGAATAGAATAGAATAGAATAGAATACTTTATTAGCCGAGTGATTGGACACACAAGAAATGTGTCTCCAGTGCATAAACTCTCAGTGTACATATAAACAACAAGGTATATAATCATAAGATACCAATGGAGAGGATAGTAAAAAGGATGAAAAGGATAATAGTAATACAGTCCTATTACATGGGTAAATATCCTTAAACATAAGACAGTACTGTGGTAATTAGGTTTTCAGCAGAACGATGACACAACTTTATTCCATCTCCTTTCCATCCCACACTCAAAAGAAGCGTGGACCTAAGAGGCCAAATAACATCCCTGTTTCTATTATTGTTTGCCCTTTGAGGTAGACCAGGTCAAGAAACAGCCATCCAGGCTGGGATGTTCTTTATTGTAGTAAGTATAAAAAAAGGATCTTGAATGTCTTTTGAGCTCTGTCCCATCTTCTACTAAACACAAAGAGCGGTTATTTTGAGTTTATTTCTCATGCTTTCCTCTGTTAAAAGACAGTATCTTTTCTGTTGTCCTTCCTTAACAGCTTTCTTATACTTTCCTCAGATCACCTCTACATTATTTTACAATTGCAAGCATGTGTATTCCCATTCTGGATTGGTTTCATAAGTAGCAGGATAAGAGGTTAAAGTCCTTTACTCTTCATTTAAAGTTCCACTTCATCTTGAATCCCCTGCAGGTATGATGAAAAAAGGGAAAATTAGTGCAATATAAAACTTGACCTTTAATTTCATGGAATATTTCATCTTCTTTTACTGCCATCAACAGAACACATGAAAGCCCTGTCACCTGGGAAGCCATTTGTAAGATTCTCCGTTGATATTTCCTATGCTATGCTAAGTCAATAGTAAGGTGGGGGTTTAATTTCAAGCAGCTGCCACAATTTTGCTTTTTGCAGAGACTAGATGCAGCCCATCATAATGCCTAAAGCCTGTGACTAAAAAAAAGGCACTCCAGGCAAGAGTTTGTAGTTTTTCTCCTGATAAATGAACATGTAGTACATAAAATCATGTTTGTTCTGTTCAGATCTTGCGTGTAAAATGCTGGAGGGCATTTTACTGAAGAATCCTTGATAGGATAATCAGCTTTTCCCAACCAGATGCCAACCAGAAAAATGATGTGATTGCTCCATGATAGAATGGAGTCAGTTGGAGAACATCAAACGAAGGAAAGTGAAGTCTTACAATGAAAGTCACATGTGGTTTTTCATTACACCTTGTATCTGAAAAAAAGATTAAGGCTAGAGGCAGACCACTAGATAATTTGTCCTAACACAGAGGTCCCCAACTTTTTGGGCTCCAGGGATCAGTTACGTCAAGACATGTCATGTGACATCGCACAATGTATCAGGACAGTTTTGCCATTGCTGGCAATGGGGTGGGTGCAGCTTCTGCATGACGCATCTGGCCCACAGGCCGGCAGTTTAACACCCCTGAGTTATGTGGAGAGAGGTTTTTCTGCAGACCGGAGGGGGTGTGGTTTTGTGTGCTGCCTGCATCCTGCAGATGGGGCTTTGCTTGTTTGTGCGGCCCAGTTGCTGGCATGCCACATCCCGTACCGGTCCACAGACAGGAGGTTGCGAACCCCTGTCCTAACATGTGCTGTAAGAAATAAATGAGATTAACTAGAAGGCTAATTTGAGGAACTGAAGATTGGGTCATATTAGAGACCAGGTCGTAAATAAGGGATACCTTCCCCTTCTTTAAGATCCAGGCCTATATCATTCTCCATGCTTTCAGCAGGTAAGGAGATCCTCTTTTGTGCTTCTTTGATGCATACAGAAGTGACATAGTTCTATGGGAAATAAATTCAAATTAAGCAATCCTGGTTGTGTCATGATAAATTCAGGCAGGTGCTGTTATTTGCTGATATTGCCCTTGGAATCCTATCCTAGGCTGAAAGGCTTGGCTGGGCACTTTTAAAGCCCTCCTGAACCCTTTAAGGCATGTAGATGTACACCCAGAACACCTCTCTGTTGGGGAATACCCAATAAACTGAAGCTTTCCAGGCGATAGTTATATTTGCATAGATGGAGGACTATGAAATTTGTTAGGGTAGTCGTGGCCCTTAAAAGTTTCAGAATACAATCTAATATTGATTAATCAAGCTTCTTTTTTTTATTGAAAAGTTTTAAAATACATTTTATCTTTAACAATCCCCTCTCCCCCTCCCCTACCTATCCCTCCCTACCCCTACCCCCCCTTTCCCCCCTCCCCCCCCCCGACTTCCCAGAGCTAAGTACAGGGTATAAAAACAAAGAACAATCATAAACATCCATATGCTACCAACAATAAATTCTTAAATCTATCACTCTCTAGCTCATATAAGGTAACTACAAACAATACTAATATTTCATATAGGAAAAGAAAAAGAAAAAGAAAATAGAAAGGAAGACTTATTCAAATGCTAAGTGAAACTTTTTAGTCCCATATTTCTTCTGAATATATTCAATCCATTTTTTCCACTCCATAATATAGCGTTCTTGCGAATGATCTTTCAAATAAGCTGAGATCTTTGCCATTTCTGCCAGGTCAGAAACCTTTAAAGTCCATTCCTCTATAGTCGGCAGTTCCTCCTTCTTCCAATACTGACCTATTAAAAGTCTTGCTGCCGTAATTAAATTCAACATCAGCTTAGTGTCCACAACAGTAGCTTCTGTAATTATACCCAACAAAAAGAATTGCGGACAAAACTTTATCTTTTGCTTGAAGATCTTCTGCATATTCCACCAAATTTTTATCCAAAAAGCCTTAACCTTTTTACAAGTCCACCATATGTGAAAATATGTTGCATCTTCACCACCACACCTCTAGCATTTTGGCTGATAGTTCGGATACATACTTGCAAGCTTTTTAGGATCTAAATGCCATCTATAAAACATTTTATAAAAGTTCTCTCTTAAGTTTTGAGCTTGTGTAAATTTTACGTTCCTCACCCAGATCTTTTCCCACGTGTCCATTGTAATAACTTCTTGGATGTTCTGGACCCATTTTATCATACAATCTTTAACAAGTTCTGTTTCTGAGTCAATTTCTATCAATGCAAGATATATCCGTTTGATATGTGCTGGTCCCTGATTTCTAATTTGCTTTATCAAATTTTCATCAGTCATTGCAAAACCAGTTTTCTGATCTTCTTTCCACCTGGCCCGTAACTGAGTATATTGAAACCAGGTTTGAACAATCTTCTCATCTCGCAAGAGATTATACGATTTTAAACACCATACACTTTTTTCCAAGCTTAAAATCTCCTTATACGTGGTCACGTCATGTTTGAAACCAACATTTATGTTTTCTATTGCGTGTTTTGGAATTGCCCACAATGGCATCTTACAGTCTAACTTGTGTCTATACTTCTTCCAAACTCTCAACAATGCCTGTCTTAAAATATGCACTTTAAACACATTATCTACCTTCTTATCATACAACAAATATGCATGCCAGCCAAATAACAAGTCGTGGCCCTCAAGATTTAATAATCTCTCTTGTGTCAAATTGATCCAATCACTTATCCCTGCTAATGCAGCAGCTTCATAGTATAATTTAAGATTGGGCATTTTAAGACCACCTCTTTCACGAGTAACCTGCATAATCTTAAGTTTAACTCGTGGCCTTTTCCCTGCCCAAACAAATTTATTGATACCCCATTGCCATTCTTCCAAATTAGAATCTTTCTTAAGAACCGGTATCATTTGAAATAAGAATAAAAACTTAGGCAGGATATTCATTTTCACTGCTGCGATTCTTCCCAACAAAGACAATTGCAGTTTTTCCCAACTCTCCATTTCTTTTTGAATTTTTCCCCATAGTTTTTCATAATTATTTTTATATAACTTTGTATTAGAGGGTGACAAAAACACCCCCAAATATTTAACCCTTTTAGCAATCTCAAATCCAGTTAATCCTTCTAAAAGGGCCTTTTGCGATACTGTCATATTTTTGGCCAGAATTTTAGTTTTTTGTACATTAACTTTAACTCCAGAAACCCTCCCATATTGCATTATTATCTCCATCAGGTCCACAACAGAGTTTTCTGGCTGGGTCACTGTAACAACCAGATCGTCTGCAAACGCCCTCAATCTATAATCCTGATCTCTAATTTGTATACCCTTAATTCTTTCCGAACTCCGTATTTTTATTAGTAATATCTCCAATGTTAACACAAATAATAAAGGCGATAACGGACACCCTTGCCTTGTGCCCTTCTCAATATTACATGCTTCAGTCAAACTATTGTTAACTATTATTCGGGCGGTTTGTTTTTGATACAATGCCCTAATTGGTTGCAAAAATTTATCCCCAAAATTCATTTTATCTAAAACTTTCATCAAAAATTGCCAATTCAGTTGATCAAAAGCTTTTTCAGCATCTAAAAAAATTAGCGCCGCAGGGATCTGGTTGTTCCTTTCCAAAAACTCTAACACATCAACTATATGCCTCACATTATTTTTCATTTGCCTACCACTAATAAACCCAGTTTGATCCCCATGAATCACCTGTTGCAGAACCCTCATCAATCTGTTAGCCAACACCTTAGCAAATATCTTATAATCTGTATTTAAAAGTGATATCGGTCTATAGTTTTTAACTTGAGTAGCATCTTGATCTTCCTTCAGAATCAAAGAGATAAAAGCAGTTCTCCAAGACGGAGGCACCTTTCCCCCTCTCTGAATTGTCTGGAACAGTTCCTTTAACGGCTTTATCAACTCCATTTGTAAATTTTTGTAGTAAACCGCAGTCAAACCATCCGTACCTGGCGCTTTATCCAACTTCAATTCTTTAATTGCTATGAGAATTTCTTCTTCTGTTATCAACTGGTTAATCTCCTCTTTTTGTGCTTGCGTAAGAACCGGGATGCTAGCATTCTCCAAATATACATCAATGTCTTTTTCATTAATCTTCTCCTTAGCATATAATTTAGAATAAAAATCCACAAAGGCTTCCTTAATAAGATCCTGTTGAAACACAACCTTTCCCTTATGTTCAATTTTATCTATATTAGAAGCCCTTTGCTTTTTCCTTAGTCTATAAGCTAGCCATCTACTTGGCTTATTAGCATTGCAAAAAGTATTATGCCTAGCAAACCGCAAGTTGGTTGCCACTTGATCAGCCATCAATTTATCAAATTGTCCTCTTAATAGCTTAATAACCTCCTTAGTCTTCACATCCGATGGATTCAAAATTAAGACCTTTTCTTTTTCCCTAATTTCATTCTCCAATTCTTTCCTTCTGGCTTCCAAAGTACGTCTGTATTTATTATTCATATATATCAACACCCCTCTCATGTAGGCCTTGCTAGCATCCCAAACCATGTCCATAGAGGTATCCTTATTCATATTAATTTAAAAAAAATCCTTCATCCGCTGTTTACATTCTTCCACATTTCTCTGATTTCTAAACAAATTCTCATTTACGCGCCACGAGCGCCTATCCCTATTGTCCTTATTGATCTCTAACCAAACTGGACTATGGTCCGAAATAGTTCTTGCACAAATCTTTACCTTCTTAATCCTAGAAAAAAAATCATTAGTCAGCAAAATAAAATCAATTCTAGAAAAAGATTGATGTCTGTCAGAAAAAAAAGTATAATCCTTTTCATGTAGGTGTATGTCACGCCAAATATCTCGCAATTCCAAGTCATCCTTCATTTCAAAAAAAGATTTAGGCAATCTGGCATGGCTCGGAGCACGCTTAAAAGAACCAGCCTTGTCCATCTGTACATCCAAAACTCCATTCCAATCCCCCATAAAAATAAATGATTTGTAATCCAATTGAGTAAGCTTTGTATGAAATGAATCAAAGAAATCAGCTTGTTGTTGATTAGGAGCATACAGTCCAACTAAGAGCGTTTTTTTACCTTCTAACAACAAATCTATCATAACATATCTTCCTTGCTTATCTGCTTCAATTAGTTCCGCTGTTAGAGTACTTTTAACGTAGACAACCACTCCATTTTTCTTATTCATCGCAGAAGCAACAAATTGCGTGCCCAACCTTGAGTTCGATAAATACTTTTGGTCCATAACCCTAATATGCGTTTCTTGCAAACATATAACATCAATCTTAAATTGTTTTAAATATTGAAAAACTTTCTTTCTCTTCTGTGGTGAGTTTAATCCATTAACATTCCAGGTTAGAAACTTAGTCACCATGCGTGGCATCCCGAAGCTTTTGGAGCACATCTTTAATAGCCCCTATATTTTCTTTGGGCCGCGCTCCTCCCACAGCTTCGCTGTAAGTACGCTTTGAGAGCTCCATAAACCTCTGCTGGTCTTGCTCTTGTACTTGTCTTGCTCGTTTTACAGCGGCACGCGTCAACCTCTGCTCTCCAGCAGCAGCCGATGAAGCTGTTAGATCCCCTCCAGCACCATTCTCCTCTGTCTGTCCATCTTCAGCCTCTTGAGGTTTTCCCTCTCCAGATCCCTTTGCAGCTTCCAGGAGTGATAGAGGAGTTGCTTTTAAAACATCATGGTAGAAATCACGTGCCTGAGTCACAGTAACCAGACGGTATCTTTTACCTTCGTGCATCACCACCAATCCAACTGGAATCTCCCATCTAAACTTAATATCACGTTGCTTAAGTTCCTGTACGAGAAATGCAAAATCCTTCCTTCTCCTTAAAATCTTTGGAGGAATTTCTTTTAGAACCAGAACTTCTTGCTCAGCAACCACAACTTTAGTATCATAAGCAGCTTGAATAACTTCATCTCTAGTTGCTCTCTTTGTAAAATAGACCACCACATCTCTAGGTAATTTCCTCTGCCTTGCAATCCATGAATTTACACGAAAAACTTTATCCATGTATCCCTCTATTTCAGATGCTGGCTGGCCCAATACTGCTTCCAAAGCCTCAGAAATCAGGTCTTCTTTAGGATTCTCTTTTAAACCCCTGATTCTAATAGCATACTGCATCTGATGATACTGAACAAGGCTTAATTCTCCTTCCATTTTATCCCTTAAATTTTCATTCTCCAGTACCTTTACTTCCAATATAGTGTTCTTTTGACTAAAATCCTCCATTTTTTCTTCCAAACATTGCACACATTCAGCCACGCTTTCCACTGTAGACAAGATGTCTACCCTCATTGCACTAAATCTCTGGTTAAACTTCTCTTCCATCCTCTCCTCCAATTTCTCCAATTTCTCCTCCAACTTTGCCATCTTATCATCCAGCATTTCTGACATTACCTGGGATTGCTTTGCAAAGGCATCTTGTAAGTCCTTAAGCGTCAATGCCACAGGAGGTGCAGGAGGAAGCAAAGCTTGCAACGATGTCTGTTGCACCGGGGAATTTCCCGCACTCCGAAGAACTTTAGAGGAAGATTTAGCCGCCATCTTTCCTCACTTTCACTTGTTGCGCACTTTCACTTTAAGTTTATAAAGTCCATTAAGCTAGGGAGTAAGAATAAAAATCCTCTTCACCTCGAACTCCTGTACCGCTCTGCCTGCTCCTTTTACTCCAAAGTCTTTCCTTCTGGCAGGGGTGGTCGCAAACACCTGGCTCTGCTCCAAAAATCCTGGAGCAGAGACGCTAAGCAGCTGGGAGCAACCCAGGCTACGGGGGAGTTCAATCCTTCAGCCACCCAAGCTTTCAGCTCAGGCGGCCCCGGAGAACTCAACCCCTACCTGGGGCCTCACCCCCTCCTCTTCTCCCGAGGAGGGGGCTTCGAATCCACCTAAACAGCTGATCGGCGCTGTTTTAGGTGGAAAAAACTCAGCTGTGAAGCGGATAGCCCGAAACGGCTATCTTCGGCGCCACGCCGCCACCGGAAGTCAATCAAGCTTCTTTTTAGCCACCATTCTTTAACACTGAGCAGAAAAGGAACTTTTCTATTAGAATAACTTAATGAACTGTAAATTATAATTCTGAAGTATATACATTATTGAGTCCATTTGCAAATTTATCTCTATTTCCTTTTTAGTGCAATGGAGACAAGTTTCACTGAATGATCAAATAGAATTTACCAGTTTAATCTACTCTAACAACCATCTATATTAGCCTTTTCGCTCTCCCCAAAACTTTTTCAAATTGCTGGAAACCTCAGGAAACCTTTTAATTTTGTTGTTGTACATTCATACAACATGGGTAGTTTAATAGCTACAATATTGTTTTTGCAATGCACTGATATCCCTGTTTCTGTTAAAAGAGATGGTAATATTTGTCAGAATTAATAGGGTCAAGAAAAATGGTCATCGGTTTTGTAATGTTTCTGCAGTTTACTTGATTGGGGCTCATGTCAAGGACAGATTATAAAAACTGATTACAGTTTTATAATCTATACTGTTAGTAAAAGTTGGATGGAGGTTACCCCCCGCAAAAAATTCAAAAGTTACTTCAAAGCATTATGTAAGGCCATAGCAGTATGAAGAAAGATATTTAGGAAACTCTGCTATCCTATATAGTACATGGGAGCTGTGTGACATGGTTTTCTTCCAACCTGTAACCTGTACTCATTCTGTAAAAGCAGAAAATGAGGATTATTTAGGGACTGTTGACTCATATATGGTCTTGTGTGCTATTGATATTCTTCTGGAAAAATATTTTAATATGTAGGAGTTAAATTTATCAGCAGTTTTTTTAACGTAAAAGAAGTTAATATTACGTTAAATTATACTTCAAAATGTGGGATTTGGCTGTTTTTGCAGGGAATTGCTAAGATAACTTTTTTGAGAAATTGGAACAGTACTGTTACTCTGGATGTTAAGGATTTGATTCAGGACAAGAGTATTGAAAAGGCTTTTTTAAACTAATTATAAGATAATGTTCCCCTTGCAGAAGAATTCATAGTGTTTTAGAGCAACAGTTTTATTCTCTTTTAAGATCTTTACATACTGTTTAATATTTGATACATTGCCTTCATACTTAAATTGCTTATCTTCTTTCTGTTTTGTTATTGTGTGTCATCAATTATGTTTTCTACTGTTCTCTGTTTTTGTATTCTTTTTGGTAATATTGTGAAGTTCGCAGATGATACAACAGTAGTGGGCCTTATTCATGATGACAAGGTGGAAGCTTACCGCAAGGAGGTTGGGGGGTTGGTGAACTGCTGTAAGGAAAACTAGTTTTAAATATTGGGAAAACCAAAGAGATAATTGTCAATTTCAGAAAAGGCAGGCACAGCCACACTTCTCTGTGCATAAATGATTCACCTGTGGAGAGGGTTACCAGCATCAAATTCCTGGGTGTGCAGCTAACATGTAGGCTGGCTTGGTGGCTCAACAGTGAGAAACTGGTGAAGTGGGCAGAGCAGCGCCTACATTTTCTGCATAGCATGAGAAAAGCACATTTTCCTTCCCCTGTCCTGACCACTTTCTACAGGGGGATGATCGAGAGCATCCTGTCATATAGCATCACAGTCTGGTTTGGAAGCATCACTGCTTTAGACAGGAAGGCGGTGCAGAGAGTGGTGATGATGGCCGAAAAGATAATTGGCTGTTCCCTCCCTTCCATCCATGACATAGTACAGAAGCGTTGCTTGAGCAGGGTCCGCAAGTTGTCTGGGACCTGTTCATGACCTATTTTCCTTGTTACCTTCTGGGAGGAGGCTTCATGGTATCCGTAGCAGAACATCCAGATTCAACCATAGTTTCATTCCATACAGCATTAACCTTGTGAACTCTCAAGCTTCCTCCTTCCGTTACATATTCAAGATAGACAGTATTTAATATTTATTTGTTATGTATATGTAGGGGTGTGGGTCTATACATATGTTGTATATAGTATGTTTAGGTGTGTGTCATGTATGTGTTTCACTTTGAGAGCGGGCAACTAAATTTCATTTTTGATGTGTGTCATTGTTTCCACAGAAAAAAATGACAATAAAGGTTATCTTATCTTATCTTATCTTATCTTATCTTATCTTATCTTATCTTATCTTATCTTATCTTATCTTATCTTATCTTATCTTATCTTATCTTATCTTATCTTATCTTATCTTATCTTAATTAGTTGGGGATTTTTGTACTTTCTATATATTTTTATAGCTTCAGTAAAATAAAGTTTAAAACAAAGAACAAAGATTTGGGGTTTAATTGGAAAATCAGTATCTCTTCCTAACGATGTTGCTTATTAATTTTTTAACACAATTCACATTTTGGCATCAACTATTGGAGGCCAATGATTCTATATAAACTGAGAATACTAGGGAGGTTCCCTGAGACAGATGGTGAGTGACAATTAAAGGGACACAGATGGCATTGGAGGCAAGTTTAAATAAGGCAGACTCTATACACAAGACTGAGAAATCATCTCATCTTCATTTCCCAGCTGGGGTCTGAGAGTATGAAAAGATTTAAGCAAAGTCATGAAAGTCATGTCTTTTACAATAGGCCACTTGGTGTCCTGCAGTGAGAAAAGGCTGCAGGACCTAAAGCTCTTTATTGATTGGAAGCTGCAATTTCAGCCACTGAATCATATTTTTTTTACAACCATACAATATCTATATCTGCTTAGTCACAATGGTAATTCCTGAGTTGCTTGTCTTTTGACATACACTATTGAAAATATACTGAATTACTTGGGGAGGCAGAACGCTTGCATGAGTCATTACAAATAGCTAACCATATGTAATATTAATATAGTTCAAATATTTATATATGTATGTTAACATGAGGCCTGTAAAAAACATAAACACACCAATCTATTTAACCAAACAAATCTATTTAACCAAATAGGAGCAGCAGTGAAGTGTATGACTGTCCCACAAAAAAATGGCATTTATTTGAGAAACTTGCATATGGGAAAGAATTTATTGGCAAAAGCTGTCAATGTTTATTGTTTTTGAATAATAATGATCTCTCCTGTTTGAGATGCTGATAAATGTCCATTTTTGTCTCATCTTTTCTCTAAGTTAAAAAAAAGAATAAGCGCTGTAACCTTTTCTTTGTTGATCCTACCTTCTGATCATTTTGATTAATCTTTTGTGCAGGTTCTAGTTATACAAAATCATTTTGAACCTAAAGCAAGTCTTGAACTACACACAGAATTCCAAGCATGGCCTTGGGAAAAGAGCAAAATTACATTAAGATGAAGAATATGTCACATAGATGTAAGTGAATCTAAACAGTTAGTCTCAGTTTCCTGAGGTTACGTATATTTTGGTAGATCGGTTTGGTGCTGGTCGATGTCAGGCACGGATATAGATTACACATGGATTCCATGGAATTATAACTGTAATTTTTGAGATACACATGGATTTGTAATATTTTTTATTCTATTTAATAATCAGATAGTTCTTGCTAATTGTCCACATTTGAATTTCATCATCTCATTTCTTTCTACTATCTGTATTATAGTCTATATAACAGATCTATTGCTGGGTTCACATGCATTCTAAAGCATCCCTATAACATGCCATGACCAATCCAATAAAACATAATATAGTTTAGTGTGGTTCAACATGCTAAAATGATAACTGGGATGACATCTGTTAATCCACAAATAGCCCAATTATATTTTAGTCTACTCTAGACTAAACCAGCACAAGTGTTTTTATGCAGATATTGTTTCAGTATATTTATGCCTTTTTTCCATAATTCTTCTTCATAGATTTCTTTTACAATAAAGAACATATACTGTTGGTAGTATGTATATTTTGAATTAAAATAGTTGGATAGAAGGTTAAACATATCATTCAAAGTAAATCTGAAGATGCTTAAATATTTTCAGTTTGGTGGGATAGAGTTGTCTGTAAATGGTCATTTCATTTATTAATAGAAAATTCAGACAATATTAAGTAGGAATAGTATTTTTATTTATAGATAGGACCAATATTGAAAGGAAAGGGGCTTTTTTCATTGAGGCTTTTATATATACAAGTTAGAGGTTTCCTCCTGTAGTCATACTAAATGGAATAACTGCATTGCATAATATACTAATAAACATGTCACAAGCACGTTTTGAAAAGTGCACAGTGGACACCATGATGAGGTAGTCTTTTAATCTAAGATGATGGATTTAAAGCAGAATCAAATAACACATTAAAATAATTATGGAGAAAGCAGTAAATGAAAACTCAAGAGTATAGTTCAACATGGAGTTATAATTCGGCTATAATATTTTAATTATGACTGCAGTTGTAAAAGTTATTATGTTTGCAGAAGATAATCCATCACTGAATGATTAAGCCTGAGGGTCAGTAGTGCTCTCTAGGACAGTCATATTGATTTTAACTTTCTCCGGCTATTTTTTGCGTAGGATGAAATGCCAGAGCTACTAAATAAGATCTCCCTCTCACAGTCAAAAGTAAATTTCAAAACTTTGGAAATCACAGATGTTGTTATGACATTTTAAAAAATCTCTCTCTCTCTCTCTCTCCCTCCCTCCCTCCCTCCCTCCCCCCCTCTCTCTCTCTCACACACACAAACAAACACACAGAGAAACCTCTCATGTTTTTAATGCTTTTTTAAAAGCTGGTAAGGTGGAGGTTACACAAATTTGGGGGGAAATGCTGTTCCAATGGGCAGACAGAGATGTGCCTCCTGAGTCTTGCTACATGACATTGTAGAAAGAAAACCAATTTTGCAGATCTTACAGGGGGAAGAAACCATGGACACAGAGTGTAATCAAATATCTACGCCTTATGCCATCAAGGGCTTTAAAGCTGGCAACTAACACCTTGAATTACACGTGGATACCAATAGGTGCCGCTGCAATAGAAACCACTGCAGTTCATGGTAAATGGGTGTTACATGACTATGACCTGCCCTGCCATTGCTTATGCTGCTGACTTTTGTACCAGTTATAACTTCTAAATAATTTTCAAGGGCAGGCCCATGTAGAGCACATTGTAATTGTCCATCTGCAAGATGACCAAGACCAAATAACCATAAGGAGGACATTATTGTCTGCAAATGGATACAACTGGCACACAAGGTGAGTGTGTGCAAAGGCCATCCTGGCCAAGCTGCCACCTGCTGTTCAAACAAGATCTTCAAATGCAGGAGAACCTCCAGACAAGATTAGAATGGGATAGTGCAATCCTATTCAGACCAGAGGTGGAAGTTCTTCATCAAGAGTTTCAAACACCCACAACCATTCAGTCTTGCCCAGGTTGAATCTGAGCTTGTTTGTCCCTCTCACAGCCACACAGTGTGTCTCAGCTTCCAGGCAATGGGATATAATTTCAATAGTATTGCTTGGCTAGTTTAGGAATGAGTTGTAACTGATCATGAACTGATGGATGATCTAAACCAGTGTCATCATGCAGGAATTAAATAATGGGGAGACCATTAAACCCTGAGGCCATTTGTAAAGAAGAGGAATTGGGCTCAACCTCTTTCTTCCTATTAACACTGACTGAAACAGACCATGGAGACTTTAATAGGGTACCTCTACTTCCAATCTCGACTGTCAGTCGATACCACAATTGATGATATCAAACCCCACTGAGAAATCAAGAAGAAACTGATTGTACCTCCTTCAACATAACTTCAGTACAAATCATTTATAAACCTCATGATAAAGACAGAATACATTAATACGTGTGTGTCTGTGTGTGTGTGTGTGTGTGTAAAATGGTTCTTAAGTGCCCCATTTCTCCACCTACATGTTTTGCAATAATTCCTTTGATTTTGACAATTTGAAATAAGCAGGAATAGCAAATTCTAGCTATACATCATATTGTAAAATTCCCAACATGAAATTAACTTATTACATACTACAATGGCATATGTATTTTGCATATATATGTGAAACCTTTGTGATCAAACAGTGAGATGAAGAAATATCTCAATTTAAATATCTCAAGTCAAAATTTGTGAAACAATATGGTGAAATAAATTTGGTATAATACTGATTTTGTAACTATTTATAGATGGAAATTATCAAAATGAATTTACTTGTGCAATTCGCTAATGTTTTAGGGAAGGAGACAGTGCTTCACCTTACCACAGTTTCTCCAAATATTATCAGCCTTATCTGTGATAACTTCCATTAATGATTCTAAGCTTATGGCATCACTAAGGTCATAAGATTGTGATAAGAATAATAGCTGCCAACTAAGTTGCTACTATTTACAATAACATTTATTTCAAAAGAAGAAAATTTTAGAAAGCAAGATACGGTGCTGTTGCTGATGCTAACGAAATTCTACCCAACAAATTGTTAGAGAATGTAATATTGAAAACAAAAACAATAAAATAAAATAAAAATCTAGCCATGAAAATTAAATATGAAAAAGACAGTTCATAAAGTTTCTGTCATGCATCCTTCACAGTCCTTGAGGAATGACTAGTAGACAGAAATGGGTTGACATGCAATTTAATCCGAGCAGGAACAAAGTCAGTGCTGGGAGTGATCTGCTCCCAGTGCTTTACATAGCCTCCCCACTCCGCAGCTCCACCCCCCAGTTAACAAGCCAGCATCCGGCGTTCAGTCTTGATAAGCAGCAACCCAGGCCCTTGCCTCCCTCCTGATCCACCATCCAGTCCCAGAATATTGCACCGTGGAGCACCAGGTAGAAATCCTGTCTTTTTCTCCCAGCGCAATGCTGACTGCCAGTACCCTGGTTACAATGTCAGCCGGGGTTGCGGGGAATTCCCCACCCTACAGTGGCATCGCCAGGCCGTGTTCTGTGCCACTGGCATCCTTGGATGTGATTCATAGGCCGTGGGGATCTCCTAGGCTCGAGCTGCGGGCCGCGGGAACTCCCTACCCTACAACGCTGTCACCAAACCACCTCCTGCCCTGCTGGCATCCCTGGACTTGGTTCACCTGCCGGTAGGCCTCCCATGCTGCTGATGCTGGAGCTTTGCCGAGCCACACGGCCTCCCTGGTGACATTACTGGCATCGGACAGCTGGAGCTGTCTTCCTCACCTCCTGAGTGTGTCAAGCCCACAGGGCTTGACTGTTTCATTGTCTAGTTTTTATCTCCGAAATCATTCCAACTGAATTTTTAAAAAAATAATGCATGTACAGTCAGCATGCCAATAACATCAGCAATTTGTCTTTTTCAAAAGTCATTGCATACTACATAGTCAGAAATGCTGAAACCAAAGATTACTAAATTGAAGAAAGATATTGAAAGAAGCTTTGGAGATTTCCTTTTTCCCAACTGTCAACAACATTTTTCCCCCTCTTTTTTTCTTGTCCCAATATAGCCTTTCTGTTAGCTTCATGCAATGACAGAGGGAACTTCTGGTAATGCATAGAAAATATTAAGATGTTAGGCCCTTTTATGACATGTGAACTTCAACTCCCAGAATTCCTCAGCCCGTTTGAAGACCCCTGTGTTAGGGGATCAGATGACCATAAAAAAGGGAAAATTGAAAAGGATAACTAGGTTTTTTAGAAACTATGATATGTTTAAAAGAGTTTAAAAATCTATCTATTGTCTATCTGTCATCTACTTTATACAATTTCTTTTAACAACTAAATAATGTCTGCAATGAAAAGCAGAGCCTAGTCTCATGTTTTGATAGAATTGGCCATTTATGCTGAATTCTATTTCTTAAGGCTACCTCACTACAGTTTGACATGGTTTTATTTAATATCTGATTGTGAATTGGTTTATATTCTGTTGAATATGTGCCACTTTTAGGTAAGTTCAATTCATTAGCAGAGTGCAAATTCACTTGTACAAAACAAGCAGCAGTCCCTATCTCTAAAAGTACAGACATTTATTTATTTTCCAAGTATCCAGCCATGTTCACTGTCACTGTAACATGGCAGACTCAAACTGCCTCACATTAGATTAAATCTAGCCATGTATTTCTTATGAATAAATCAGTCTAAGTTATAACAGTTAAGTCAGACATGTCAAACTTGCAACGTCACGTGAAATTGTGCAACGTATTGGGGCGGTTTTGCCATTGCCGGCAATGGGGTGGGCGTGGCTTCCGCATGATGCATCCAGCCCGTGGGCCGGCAGTTTGACACCCCTGAGTTAAGTTGTCTAAAATCTATTCACTTTTTTTAAAAAAAAGTCAAGCAAACATTAGAGCTTTTTGATATGTTTCCAGACCAAGTTTGTGGAGAAAGTAATCAATCTTCATTCCAATACCAAAACAAGGAGATCTAATTATCTTAATTATCCTTAATTTCACATGCTAGCAAAATAATGCTTAGGATCACTCAATGTAGATTAGAGCCTTACATGGGAAAAGAGTTGCCAGATATTCAAGCTGGCTTTAGAAAAACTGCCAAACATGAAACATGATTGCCAATGCACGCTGGATAATTGAGTAAGCCAAAAATATCAAAAGAATCTTCATTGATTATAGAAAAGCCTTTGATTGTGTCAATTATGTCTGTGGAAAGTGCTCAGAAAAATGGGAATCCCATAACATCTTAAAGCCCTTATGAGAAACTTACACACGGTCAGGAAGCCACAGTAAGGACAAAACATGTTGGTTCCAGAATGGCACAGGAGTTCAACAAGGCTCCATACTTTATCATTATTTATTCAGTCTATATGCAGAATATACTGAATATCTATTAAGGGAAATTGGATTGGAAAAAGATGGACATTGTGTTAAAACTGGAAGAAAAAACATCACTAATTTGCAGCATGGTGATGACACTAGCCTGAAAGCTGAAAACGCAAAGGATCTGCAAGTTACTAAAAGCCAAAAGCACAGTAAAAATGGGACTAAAATTAAATATAAAGAAGAAAAAACAATGATGACAGGTACAACAACCAACCTTAGAACTGACAATGTGATGGATAGCTTCTTTCTTTCAGGATCAAACAGGAACAGTAACTGAATAAGAAGTCAAGAAATTTGCTGCAGAATAGCACTTGATATAGCTATGAATGCCTTGGCAAAGATATTCAAATCTCATGATGTGTCTATACTTAAAAAGATCAGTATTGTGCAGGCCCTGGTATTCCCTATGATGCTCTATGGAGGTGAAATTTGGACTTTGAAGAAGCAGTATAGGAAGAGTTTTCGTGCCTTTGAACTTTGGTGTTGGAAAAGTCTTCCGAGAACATTGTGGGCAGCCAAGAAAACAAAGCACAAATAATCGGGTTCAAACTATCATATTTCAGATGAAGTATGTGAAGACCCAGTTCTCTGGAAAAGACTCTAATGCTAGGAACAGTAGAAGGAAAGGGAAAAAGAGCATAAGCCACAGCAAGGTAGATGGATTCAGGTATAGTGGCAATAAGTGCACCATTGGGAGACTTGAAAGAATAGGTTAGAATAGTCATGGAGAAAATTTATCTATGTGCTTGCTATGACTAAAACGTGACTTGATAGCATGTAATTAGTGTTAAATATCAGATCAAGCAAGGTTTAGCAAAACCTTAAAGTTTCTATTGAAATGATGAAGGAATGTTACCATCATTTATATACTGGTAAGGGAATGTTGAAAACATCATTGCTTTATAGGAACTTACAGTATACACTCTTATAGCTTATAAAAAGAAAGCGCTTATGGTTGAAGAAGAACTAAAACTTACATTTTATCTTTTGTCATGCAGGAAATTCAACCTGAGAATCACTGTTCCAGAACAATGTACTTGTTATATACTGGGTTCGTTGCTTGATTGACGAGATGAGGCGAATCATTCTCTATTTGCTAACAGGGACTGAACTGAGAAACAGGGCTGCGAATGCAGCTATTTATAACCTGTCCTCTAGGTGGCAACCAATAGGTTTAAAGCAACCTATTGCCGCCTTAGAAGCAGCCAATGGCGGCGCTGGAGATTGGTTGTCTGAGGAGCTGAGAGCCATTAGCCAGCTTCCCTGCTTAAACAACCTTCCAGCAATTAACCCCACGTGATACTCTTTAGTAAGACAAAAACCCAATACATTACAGTACTATTATAATCTCATCAAACACTATAACTCAGTGCTGAGAATCTTCTAAGAGACTGTTCTCTGCAAATATACTGGCAGCTATTCCAGATATTTTGGAGGATGTCGTGACTGGGTGCCCCTTGAACATTCGAATTCTGATTTCAGAGATTTTATTCAGATAAAGGGAGACTGAGTTTGAAATCGTGACAGTAAGTATTCTTTTTCTATATATGTGTGAACATCACGCTGACAAGAGAGTTCGTTTGGTAAATCCTTGCTGCATTTGAAAGAACTCTTATATTATTATTATTATTATTTTTAAAAATACCCTGTTGCTAAGGGTTCTTACAGTCTCCTTGCTCTGTTTCAGATAAAGAACATAGAAGCATGTTGCCTAGAACTCAATGACAATCCTTTCTCTTTCTTTCTTTCTATCCCTCAAAGCCAGAGTATCTCTGTATAGAATCCTTGATTCATTGCTTTCTTTCTTCTTTCCTTCTCTGAAACAACTTTCACGGAGAACTATAAAACTGTATTTGTAAATAGCTTCTCAATAAAATCTCTTATCCCCCAAAGCCACTGATTTCATTTCAGTGGTGTCCCTGAGTACATTGCAAGCATTGTCTCACATCTAGTCTTTATTTTTAAAGAAGTAAAAACATTAGTTTGGGGACTAGTTCTAATACATAAATAGTAGCTGACCCTCTTGCAGAACAGATCTGAGATTACAGTTGAAAAGGTGGACCTAATGCTTAGAATAGGTTTTCCTCCATCATACATGTTCCAGAAAATCTTACTTACTTTCTTATTTACTTTTCAATTATCAATAAACAGTCTGCAAGCAAATATGTATCCTGAGCAAAATAATGACATATTGCTACAGCTCACATGCTGTGAATCTGGAGAATAAAGTTATTAATAACCTTGGTGATGCTGCTGATATACCATAGATGTCTGAATCTTATTGCTTGGAAAACATAACTGGGAATTTCTATTGTGCTCATGTCTTGCATTGAGGTTTCCCATAAGGGAAGAATAACCCAGTGCTTGGCTAGTGGAGGAACAGATGCTGAAGGTGATAAACCCTAGAAAATAAGAGAAGTAAATAAGAAATGAATCAAAGAAAGATGACTTATGATGGCTCATTAAGTTATGAAATAGTAACTCAATGATTAGTACAAATATGCTGCCCAGAGTTATCGTATGGTAAGATGGGCAGCCAATAAATTTTATAAATAACAGAATATATATTTAGGAGCTATGGTGGTGTGGTGGTTAGAATGCAGTATTGCAGGCTGACCGGCTCAACATCCAAACATCCTTTGGAGGTCAGTGAAATGAGGACCCAGATTGTTGGGGAAATATGCTGACATTGGTAGATACAAATTTGCTCAGAATTGAAATTATATTGCCTTTATACTCATTTGAGTCTTATTATCTTGATGTAAATGTTGTACACTCTTATAGACTGAATTTATCCTATGTTTTTTAAATTAATTTAATTAATATTAAATTATTATCCATTTTGTTTGAATTATCCCAATTATATGTATATTTTTTATTGTTGTTAGCCAGCTTTTTTCCAGTTGAAAAGAAAAGAAACAAATCCAAAAAATAAATTTAATTTGCAAAACCTCATGGGCTTATTCTAAGTGTAGAATAATTTTTATTGTTTGATGAAATTTCCATGTGGCTAATGTATTCACTAATAGGTCCTCCTGCTCAAGCAGGGGCTGGACTAGAAGACCTCCAAGGTCCCTTCCAGCTCTATTCTATTCTATTTTTGTAATGCAGTATTTAGTTGATCAATAGGCAAGTAAAATACTTCTCAAAGATTTCTTCATTGGTAAGATATTGTTATTTTGGTTTGTTTCCTAGTTTGCATATGGGGCATGTTTGAACTAGCTATAGATTACAACATTTACAAGCCATTAAAGGTGGTTTTTTGATACTTCAAAGAAAATATATAAAATAGAACATGGAAAAAAGAATAAAAGAGCATAATACAAATGAGCCAGGGGTTTAGAACTGCCATGGAAGTTAGGGTTAGGTTTTCTATTTTATCATTAAATAGCTGTAAATGGGTAATGTACTATATATTGTATAGAATATGTCATGTTTAAAAAGTAAAGGTCACTATTAAATTTAACCTAATAGTGACTATTAGGAACCTTAATAAACATACATAAATCTAATGATCTAACTAAGGATCTATTTTGATTTAGGTTTCTCATAAAATCGAAGCATAAATTCTATGCATAAATGAATTGAAACCCAGTCTGCATATTAGATTAAGAATTATTTCCAGCTTAAGTTGAAATCTTTGTTAGGTTTATTTTTAAAATATGAAGCTATTCAAGACATTGAAACATACTCCCACTACCTGTTTAGCTCTTCTTTCATTGTGAAAAGAGCAAATGATTTTTCATGGGTCACTAAAATCTATGATATACAAAAACATAGAAAGAAGCTAAGAAACCAGAGTGTAAATACAAAAAAGGAGAAAGTAATTGTGAGCCTAAGTATCAATGACTTTGTTTCATAATATGCTTAAGTGGATAATGTAGTGTATGCCCTTAAAGCATAGACGGAAATGTCAGCACAGCAGGGGGCTGGACAGCTCCAGGCTATAACCGCTTTGGCGGGAAAGCCTGAATAGAGCGAGTCGTTGACAGCCCCAGGGCATGGTCAGCTCTGGCGGGAAGCCAGGGTTTAAATCCATTGGCCACCTGCACTGGCAGGAAGCCCAGGTTTAAATCTATTGGTCGGGATTCACCTGGGCAGGTATAAAGAGTCGCCAGGCAACCCCTTTGCTCCAGCTTCATTTCTGACTCAATAAAGAAATACTACCCAGCTCAAGTGTCCGTCTCTCCGTGCAACCACACGACATTGCAGGTAATAAGATAATTATTGGACAACATGGAAAAAGGCGTTAATTGATCCAGCATTTTAATTCCAAAAGGGTTGGATTAAGCCCAAAGCAAAACCATGTTGCATAAAAGTAAATAAATCCAACCTATAATCCAGTTCTGTAAATTGCTCTATTTTGCATTCTTGATCCTTCAAGAAATACCACTATAGAACTCATTGCCAAGACCTTCAAACAACAGAACACCACTTCCCTAAACTGATTTTTTTTTTGCAATGATAGCCAATGCTGTTTGTCCAGGGGAAAATGATGTAATGATACCATGAAGCCTTTCCAGAATCTTCTTGATGTACAGACTAATGTGGCACCAAGGACTTCCCAGAGAAAGTAGATTGTGACTCCACAGTCACAGAATGATAATTGTTGCCCAAAGGGATTTGATTGTGTTAGTGCCTGATTGGATTAAAAAGTTGCAGAAGAAGAGCCATTTTATTATCATGTCATGTTCATGAAACTTGTCTGATCAGCATTGTTTGATGTCTGATGTTGGATACCATCTTTCTAAATCTATTTATTTTTCAGATTATCTTGTACATTACATCTCACTCAACTTTGTGACAAAGTTGGTAATTATCAAATATTAAGTGAAAATCTTTATTATGGGGAGAATTTCTAGACCGCCAGATAAACATTTAGGTTTTTATTTTTCACTTTCAAAGTAAAAGTGGAACATTGTTGTTCTTAGCATCTTTTTCAATCCAAGGTCAAGTATTCTTTCTATCTAAAAATCTATTTGTGCATTCTGATATTTTGTGTACAGATTTTTACTATAACTTTGTAATTTTTGCTCATATCTTTTTACTATATCTTTGAAATTTTTGCTCATAATTTTGCAAGTATTTGGCAGAAAATTTACTGGAGCTGTTTGAAAGTCCCAGGATTTTCTGTTTATAGGAAAGAATCATTTTGGAATAAAGAATATTTTAGTTTCATAGGTAAAAATGTTATCATGGTTGCCTAGGAACCAGAGAAAGAGTTTCAGGGGCAAAAAAAGAGGAGTAAAGAAAAATAATGGAAATAGTATAGTTACTAGTATTTGTTGGTCAAACCAGAAAGGGTTCAATTTTTATAAAATTTAAAGAAAACTGTTCTTGATTTCTGTCCAGCTGTTCCTGTATGCTGGGTTTTAACCAATTTAAGCAACATATGCTTCTAAATCCTGCTTAATAAAAGAATCTCAGCTGAATATCTAAAAACTCCCTAAATAAGGGAGAATTTAGTCAATGATACTTAAAGCTTTGTATACAGGTCCCATGTGCTGCAATAACAACCTTCCTTTCTGTCTTTTTCCCTGTTAATGCTTTTTAACTGTGTATCAGCTATAAGCCTATTAAAATGTGGGTTTTTTTCTATTAAAAGTGAGTATATGCTTTATTTTTGAAATTATTATTTTACTATTTGATAGAGTTGTTTAGAATGAAATCACTCCCTGATTTCTAAATGAATTGATGAGTGACAGCTGTGTGGAATATTTAGACAGCTAAGACATATGGCAGAACAATGGCCTATGTGCTAAGGATACCTGAGACTTTTCAACTTTGCATGTAAATGGATTTGGCAGCCTGAGTAGATGAAAACTGGTTGTAGAATAATTGTCATGTACTGAGTTTGGGGCAATAATGGCATGCTGTGGTGCAGCTCGGCAAGCCATCTGCCTGTTGTATTACATGCTTAAGCAGAGATCATTCTGCAGAACAAATACTTGAAATCATTGCTTTATGATGCTAAGGCTATTTTCTTTTCTCCGAAGAGTCTACTGCTGAAAAATGTCAAATCCTTAAAGGAGCAATGGGTGAACTCCATTTGATTCAATTCATAATTGGATTGGTATTTATGTACTTACTAGAAAGTGTTCAGGGAACAAAATATTTTTGGATAGTTCTATCCAGGTTTATTATCAGATGCATGAATGCTGAAGCTTATATAACCATATATATGCTACTTTGCATCCTGGGAATTCATTTGGTTTCATTGCCCAGTACCAATCTCGTATCATCGGCCTGGGTAGCTTTTTCATTAAACTGCACAGCCCTTTCAAAAGAGAAACACAATTGGGAGTAGAGAACTGGATGGATAATGACAACCCTCAAAGGCACTTCAGTGAAACAAGAGTATTGATCGAAGTAGAAAATGTATTTGCCAAACAAGAAGCTGTATGCTGTGGACTTTCACAGGATTTTCAAAATCAAAGCCAGCTTTGCCAAGAATAAAGGAGAATCTAGTGCATTATTCATTCACCATTACAGTTTATTATGAATAATTGTAATTTGACCACTAACTAAAGTTTTCTACAGTTTTGGGTGCTTGTTCTGCTTAATTTTGCCAGTTAATATAAATCTTTTTAACTTTCCAAGGTGAATGAAAAATTTGATCTGTACATTCAACGTATTTTTATTATAAAGGATGGTCCTTTATTTCAGAAAGATGTCCTTTAAACTTACAGTATTTTTCAGAAACTCACTTTTGTTCTTCATTTGATTATTTCACAAATGGTACCTCTTAATGTAGTCTTTCACATTCACAGGAAAATTATGGAAACTGAGTTGTCTTTTTAAAATAAATTTACATATTCTGTTTGATTTTAGATATTTTTATTAGGATCTGCCTTTTCTTGGTTTTGCTCCTGAAGTTTCCTATGCAGAGCAAAATTATAAACAAAACCAATTATTTTTTTAAATCCTTTTATCCTTATTAACCTCTTTAAGATTTGTCCTTAATTTTTTCCAAGAAAATATGTTCACTGTAGATATATGAAGAATAGAAAGTTATTAAGTCATGTTACAGCTGGATAATTACTAGAGGCAATGATTTCTCTTCCTTAACTTCAGAAGTGAACAATATACAGAAGTTTGTATTTTCTTCTTTTCAATTTTGTGGCCATTTTTGAATTCAGAGAAGATATAACATAAAATGAACTCTAGTCAGATTTGTGATTGCTATTAGAATAATGACAACTAAAACAATGCAACTAAGAAAACATTAATTATACCGTAACTTGATTGGATGACATAACCACTCAAATGAATGAATGAACCTTTATTGTCAAAGTACAGCCATGTATACATTGAGACTGGCTGAGCCTCCCTTCGTGCCCCCACCCCCCAACTCACAGTGATAACAAACCCTCCATCTTATTACACCATGTGAGCTAATTGCACAACACACCGGCCTCGCAAGTCAATCATGCATAAAGTTTATAAAATTATTTCCCGTTCAAGAGCCTAACAGCCCATGGATAAAAGCTGTTCTTCAGCCTGTTGGTATGGCTAGCTACTGAATAAGTAGCCAAAAATAATTGTACAGGTAATCCTCAACTTGTCTGCTTGGCAACTGACTGATAGTTATGTCGCAGGGTCATGTAATCACCTTTTGCGACCTTCTGACAAGCAAAGTCAATGGGGAAACTACTTTCATTTAACAATCATGTTACTAACTTAACAAATGCAGCGATTCACTTAACAACTATGGCAAGAAAGGTTGTAATATGGGGCACTTAGCTATGGTCTCACTTAGCAACAAGAATTTTAGGCTCAGTTGTGGTCATACATTGAGGACCACGTGTACTATGTGAGTTCCAGTTCTGCCTCAGCCATGAAAGCCAGCTGGATGACCTTGGGCCAATCACTATCTCTCAGCCCAGCTCACTTCATAGAGTTGTTGTTGTGGAGGAAATAAGAGGAGGAAGGTATGTTGGTATGTTCACAGCCTTGAATTGTTTATAAAAAATGTGGGAAATAAATAATTAACCTGCTCACCATAGTTACATTTAATAGTTGGAATTCTTTCATTAGGAACCATAGCAAGATGCTCCAAAGGGAAGCAATATAAGACCTAGTGTATTTAATGACATCATAGCCAAAAATCTCAAAAAGATTGCACAGGAGGAAGCAGTTATACTCTTTTTGTAGATTTAATTGGAGCTGCAGTGGGAAATACAGTGACATAGAGAATACAGAACAGGTGGGAACTCTAATTGAGGTGCCTCATTAATCTTATATAGTTCTTTTCTGAAAAGTCATTGGGTATTCAAGTGGTGTCTTTTGGTAATCCACATTAGCAATATTGATTTTCTATTTTCTCTTTAATTATAATTTCCTTTTGTGATTGTCTTATGACCTGTCATCTACTACACTGTCATTCACACACAGAAAGAGATGAAATTATCTGTTCTTCCAGAAGTTGAATTTATGAAAGTTTGAACTTATCATGGGATGCTCTCTCTCTCTGTCTCTCTGTCTCTGTCTCTGTCTCTGTCTCTGTCTCTGTCTCTGTCTCTGTCTCTCTCTCTCTCTCTCTCTCTCTCTCTCTCTCTCTCTCTCTCTCTCTCTCTCGTGTGTGTGTGTGTGTTTGTACATGTCTACCATCTGCCCTTCCCAGAGTACTTGCATTTTATTTATCTGTCTTGTAAAATGACTACTTGCTATTGATTTTCTATTCTCTCAGTGGTATTGTTTAAACTTTGTATTGTTTATTACCCTCTGTTTTATGACCAAATCAGCTTCCACCTAACCTTTGAGAAACGTATTGAGGCTCGAAACCATATGAATGAGAGGCCTCTAGATTCAAGCAAAATTGGCATTGATAGGCCTTTTATTGGAATTAATACTTCAGTTCTAATATCAGAGAGCTATTTCTGCAACAAAAATCCGACTTAAATCTCTAGACAGAGAAAAGTGTAATCAAATGTTTAGCACTGACATCCTGTTGCTTAAGTTGGGCTTCCATTGATAGCTCTTAGATGAGTGGACAAAATTTATCTTACAAGATGGCATTATCATTTTTAATTTTTTTAGTAAGATAACGTAGTTTTCAGTGAAATTGTTGATCATCATCTTCATCAATGACTTAGATAAGAGGATAGAAGGGGAACTCCTCAAATTTGCAGATGACACGAAGCCAGCAGGAATAGCCAATGATCCAGAAGATAGACTCAAGATACAGAAGGATCTTGACAGACTTGAACACTGGGCCCTATCTAAGAAAGTGAAATTCAGTGTAGAGAAGTAAAGTTTTACATTTAGGCAAGAAAAACCAAATGCATAGGTATAAAATAGGTGATACCTGGTTCAACAACAGTAACTGTGAGAGAGATTTTGGAGTCCTAGTGGACTTAAATATGAGCTAGCAGTGTGCTGCAGCTACCAAAAAGTCAATTGAATCCTAGACTGCATTATAGAAGGATAGAATCAAGATCATGGTATTAAAGTGTTAATAGCACTTTATAATGCCTTGGTAAGACCATACTTGGAATACTGCATCCAGTTTTGGTCGCCACAATATGATAAAAAATGGCGAGACTGTAGAAAAAGTACAAGGAAGAGCAACAAAGATGATTAGAGGACTGGAAGATAAAATATACAAAAAATGTTTGTAGGAATTGGGTATGTCTAACTTAATGAAAAGGACAAGGAGTGATATGATAGCAGTGTTCCAATATCTGAGGAGCTGTTACAAAGAAGAGGGGGGGGTCAACCTATTCTCCAAAGCACTTGAAGGCCGGACAAGAAGCAATGGATGGAAACTAATCAAGGAAAGGACCAGCCTACAGGTAAGGAGAAATTTCCTGACAGTTGAACAACCTGCCTCCAGAAGTTGTGAATACTCCCACACTGGAGATTTTTAAGAAGATATTGGCCAGCCATTTGTTTGAAATGGTATAGAGTTTCCGGTTTGAGTAGGGATTGTACTAGGAGACCTACAAGGTACCTTCTAACTCTGTTATTCCATTATCATCTTTATTCACATTTTTTAAAAATAATGATTTCATTGTTTTATGATTTTCTTATATGACATTATTAGTGTCTTTATTGACCTGAGGAGAGGAGGGATATAATAGCTATATAGATGAAAAAGATAAATTTGAAAAACAGATATAACATACAAAAGCATTTGTTGTTATAACAATAGCTCAAGCTATTTTGAGTTACTATTAGTTGTGATGTATTCTGTACCTTTGGCTACCTTTGTGTGCACATACAATCTCTTGCCCCTGCTCCCCTCACAACATATACATTCCTGGCATCTATATTACATTGCTAGTTGGCAAAATACTCTTGAAATATTTTTGAGTGCTGAGTGGTTGCGTCTAATTATATTCAATGAGAGTATTTAAGTTTTTTTTAAAAAAAAACCCAGATCATTCTAATTCTTAACACTTGGCTAATTTTATTAAAAAGAAGGGTTTAAAAACATTTCCTTCTACTGGTCATTTATTCTTTTTTGTATTTATTAGCATATATTTTTCTTTTTAAAAAGAGTCACTTTTCTGACTTCAGTCACACTAAGTAAGTGGGAGGTTTTTCTACTGACGTCAGTGAGCTGTGGGTCAGGCCCTTAGTGCAGGCTCATAATACATAATTCAGGTTCTTAATGCATTTCAGATTCCTTTTTTTTTACATTTTGCTGGTTGGTTATCCTACCAGAAGAAAAACTATCAGCAATGTTCTTTGCTGTCCTAGGACAACTCTATATTTATCCCTTAGCCCTCTTTAGATGGCCTCTTTTTATATGCTTCTAGGCACACATTGCCCTTGAAAACAAATGCACTTCCTTTTCTTCTAATGGTCCTTTTCTCTGCTCCAAGTCCATTATTATTGAGGAAAAAATTCCTAAATTAATGTACTTTTTGTATCTCAAGGTCCTGCCATTCTGTGGTGATTTATTCTTTCTCTTCCTTCTGGCCTTCTTTATCACCTGCAAATCCCCTCCCTGCAATCTTTTATATGATTCTTATTGGGTTTTCTATTCACCTTATTAATGAATGTGTAATTTTGAAATTTAACTTAATGTGAATTTAATATAATTCATTGATATAAATCAATAATATGAAACAGCAAAACAGAATTGCATCTGCTGCCATTTCTCTGCCATCATGCCTTGTTTGTCTTGTCCTCTAGCATCCATGAAAGAAGATCCATGAATTGGAATTGAGTACAGAGGGAGACCTTCACACATTTTAAATTTTAATGAATGAAACTAAGGCAATGAAACAAAGAGGGGAAAACCTGAGTTCATTCTATGCCTTTAGTTCAGAATGAAGAGACAGAATCTCACTAATTCCTAAGTGACATCCATAATTGTTGAATAAAATATAATTGTAATACCACAATGCTATTATTAATTTATTTAATTTGTATTCCGCTTTTGTTAGTTTTACAAATAATTCAAGGTGGTAAACATATCTAACGCTCATTCCTCTTCCTATTTTCCCCACAATAACAAATAACCTGGAAAATGGGTTGAACTGAGAGAAAGTAAGTGGCCCAAAGTCACTCAGTTGGCTTTTGGCTAAGGCGGAACTTGCACTTACGGTCCCCTGCTTTCTAGCCAGGTCCCTCAACCACTGGACCAAATAGGCTTTAGTGTGTGATCCCTATCAGCTGGAATCATGAAGTGAAGGAAAAAGAAGATACAAAACAAGGCCCACAAAAGGGGGGGAATAGCTTAAACACCATAAAACTCATTCATGTAAAGAAAGTCTAGAGGAATTTTTTTTTTTAAAAAAAAAATTTTTCCTCAAAATCCCCTAATTCTGACTTTACATACATTTCACCTCTGGTAATAACAACAACAGCTTACCCCAGTTTATATTTCATTATATTTCATTAAATATTGCTATACATAATTTAAAAAATATTTTTCCTTAAAACTTCAGAAATCTATCATCCAGCCCTGACTAACTAGATTGCTACATGCTTCGACACAACACTTACAACAAATAACTGAAGATTAAAAGTATACTTATATAAGTCTTCATATGATGAATTCAATGTTACAGGTTTCATCTATATTTGTCAGGAATATGAAGCTTGTTAACTATACCAGGGGTACCAACCCCTGGTCCATGGACCAGTACCAGGCCGTGCAATGCCAGCAACCAGGCCATACAAGCAAGTAAAGCCCTATCCGCAAGATGCAGGCAGCAAACAAACCACGCCCCTCTGGTCCTCGGAAAAACCTCTCTCCGTGTAACTGGTCCCTGATGCCCAAAAGGTTGGGGACCTCTGAACTAGACCATGTATACAATGATTTAATGCAGAGTTCAGGTTCAGTTTTCTGGTTCAGGATATTGTCCCAATATTTCAAAGCAGAAACGTGTGTCTGCTTCTTATGATATGAAATCCACTCAGCAAGAAGAAAATAGGTTGAATTTTAGCAATAAGTCTCACACAGAAAATCCATTCTTTTTTAGTTCCTTACTTTTCAAACACTTTTTTCTTCTTTTAAAAGAGAGAGAATCCAGCAGATAGATCCATCTGACATCAGTAATCTGCATTAAGAAACTGAAAACCGATAGAATAAGATGTGCAGGTTGAAAGAACAAATAATACAATTTAATTAATTTTAAATAGCAATTATTTAAACATTTCAAAACATTTTAGAAGAAACTGTATCATTTATCCATTTGATAATATAATATTAATTTTAAGATTTTCATATAGCACTTTTGGTGCTAGAATTCTTTTCCAATTTTGATACAGTAGGAATTTTTGTTATGAATGATACTCAGATAATTGTTTTTCCTACTGCTAATTTTAAAACATTCATTTGCAGTTTTAGGGTAATTTATTTTCATATGAAACTCTTTAATTTTTATTATTTATTAATTCAATATGAAATAATTTATTAACAATAATAAAAGTTTGATATGGAGATAATAAAAAATTGATATCTTGTACTTATAACTGAAATGTTTTTCTGATTTCCAAAGATAATATTTGGGAAGTCCAAACTAATTTAGCAGTAGAAAATCTATTAAACTGCAAATTAAAGAGGAAAGAAACACTCTTTGTGGTCAAATTTAATTATGGATAACATCTCTCAACTCAAAGATTTTCATGTAATTAAACAACAAAATAAGCATCAGCATCCTTTACTAGATGAACTGTTTTTCCCAAACCATGATATTTTTAAAAAGTTAAATGTCTTATGATCATGAGTTTTAGGTAGTTTTAATCATACTTGAAAGAAACCCCTGAAACCAAGGGAATTGTTCCACTTCCTGTCTGTTTTTCCTAAGTAAAATAAAAGCTAAATTCAGCTCCATACAATTTTATCATAAATATATGCAAGGTTAAAGGCGTGACGTATATTAAATTAATGTTATACTATAAAGCCAGCATGTCGAACACTTGTGCTTCTGTGTTGTTCTTTGGTATGAATTTAAATGAGGATTGTTTGGGAATCAACTTTCAGAATTGAAGATTCCAAAGTCCCATGCTTTCTCTTCTTCTGGCTTGCTCCCAGAAGGGAAATGGGCTGTCTATAGTGACCACAGATGCCATTTGTATTTCTGACCTACTATGATGGAACCACAGTCCTCCAGACATCTGTAGTCCCTTTGGAGGTGAAGCCTTTAGAGGCTGAATGAAAAGTTAATATCTTTAATAATGGAGAAGGTTTCAATTGGGATAAGTGTAGATTGCAGCCATTCCCAGGATCTTAAATTGCAATTATATGGCTGATTGTATTTTGCTTACAATTTATTTAAGGAAAATTGATACTGTTCAGAATTAGTTGATTATCTAAATAAATCAATAAATTTTAAATATTCCCTCATCTGTGTTGATGATTTGCACAAACATGTTAAAATAATGAGATTGTTAATTTGCCCATTTTAGATAATGTTTTTGATGGAATGATATTAAACAGGAAAATAAAATAGTTCATAGAGCAAAGTGCACTGCTTTTCTGCATTGTCTAATAAATATGTCCATTTCTGTTCTTAGACTCTTATGAAGCTTTGATTCTCTCTCTCTGTCTCTGTCTCTCTGTCTCTGTCTCTCTCTCTCTCTCTCTCTCTCTCTCCCCAGTCTTATTAGTTTCCATGGTGATTCCATCTCTTTCTTTCACTTTGTAAAATACTACACATATAAACATCTGCACACACAAACCAATTGTAATATGGGAGTTAAGCAACCTTTGGTCCACTAGGTCCTACACAACTGTACCCCCAGCAGCTTCAACTAGCCATAAATCCCTCATTTCTGGTGTATACAGTCACATAAAAACCATACATTTACTCAGTGTTATCAATCCACTACATACAACTACATACACAAACATATTACATTTGTACCCCAACATATGTTTTGCCCATTGAATTTAAAGTCCATTGAGTGGGAATCTGTTCTATAAGGATTTTACCCTCTTATTTTAGGTAAACTTAGGAAAGAGAAAATTATTTCCTTAATCATAGTTATAATGAATGTCTATATACGTGACATGACCCAGGACTGTAAATATAAAAAAGAAAACAGAAATATAAGTTTTGGATTACATATCTGCTGTGTATTCTGCTTTTGCATAATTTGTAACTAGTTCAGCAAAGTATTATGCTTATTTATTTTTAATTAACAGGCTATGTTGCATCTGAATTGTTGGAAAGCCATATATAATTGAAAACTGAGATGTATCACACATAATTTAATTTAACTACTTAATTACAGAGAGTAGCATAGATCAATATAAATCTTAAAATTCATATATTTGTACTACATCTCGTAGGGAGTGCTGAACTCTGCTTTCCCATTTTTAACTGTTTATATCTATGAAAAAATGACTATCCATCTCATCACTTCCTTTGTAAGTTTGTGCTACGCAATCTAATTCACCATAATTGTTTGTCTAGGCTCAGCTGTTCTTAGTCTCCCAATGATCTTTCTTTAAAGTTGAAAAATTAAAATCCAGGAGTGAGAATACCACAGGAAGCATTTCCAAGGCATGCTTGTCAAGCAGCCACTGATCCTGAAACTTGCCGTGAATGGATCTGCATAGACAAATTAAATGACCCGTATCAAGTTGCAGTGCTAACAAAGTCTAGCATAAAAGTGACAAGAACCATATTTCCATGTCTCAAATTTTAATGAATCTACATGGATAAATTAGGTTATGCTACTCCATCTCCATAAATTGCTGATTCAATAAATCACACATGAGAAATAGCTGAGTAATTACAGGGTGATGCTGGAAGCAACTGGAAGCTTATCTGCATAATAACTGACATTTGCCACAACCATTTTTGTCATGGACCAATAAATGTTAAACATGATTAATGACTCCAGTTTCCAGAAAGTATTATCCTTTTGTATAAGAACAAAATACCCAAATGTGGGGAAATAGGGACATTTTATATTAGTGAAATAATATAAATTATAGGTTAGAGCCTCTAATAAGCTCATCAGGGTAATATGTTTTTGTAGAACCTGTTAATTTCAAGGCAGCTGACTGTCAGTCATGAAACATTCATAACTATATGAAAAATGTACTATTTATATAATATGGATATTTTTAACATTGAATGAACTATCCATTTGTTGTGTCAAATCTTTGAGGTAATTGAGAATTTTGGATTTTTTGTACGCTTAAATACAATCCATTCCCTCTTTTGTCCTCTCTTTCTGGTAGAGGCACTCAATGACTATTTCAGCCTTATGCTTCTATTTTTCAGTGTAAATGTAGGCTGACTCATGTTATGCTGCTCAGCTTCCTCCAATCTTGTAACTGAACTTGGTCAATATGAAAACCCTTTTCATTTCTAAGAATACCTATCAGGACTGAATATGGAAGCCAATTGTGTGATCAACTTCAATCCCGTCAACTTTGGAGCAGTCTAAGACCATCAAGTGGTCTCCAGAAGCCTTGATAAAAGAGTCCTTTGCCTCTTGAAGTCTAGCAGTGACTGGAGTAATAATAATAAAAAACTCCATATCTTCTTCCACTCCATAGGAAAAGAGATAAAGTAAATTGCTAGATCCCCCTATTTTCAATAAAATCTATGTCCCTTTATTACACCATTATTTTCAAAACCTGAGCTATCAAAAGAGAATATTCTGGCCTGCTTCTGGCCATCAAAATGTTATTGATCCTGCATATAAATTTCTATTGAAAGCAAATATCATAGCATGCCATCATAGTTTTACAGTCACATGCATTTCCCAACAGCTACAATCATGACTGCAGATTGCACTGTAGTTTGCTATGTGTGTGTATGTGATGAGAAAGAATAATGTATTGTTTGTTCCCAAGAGCTGGAAAGCTAGTGAGTCTATAATGTGATGCACACTGCTAAACAAGCAGGGACAATCAATCTGCATTTATTAGGGAGCCTTGAACTCAAGAAACTGAAAGCAGGGTGAGTCAAACATTCTTCCAAGAACTCCTAAGTTGTAACATTTACGTTTTGTAAGTTCAGCTGTTCTGAAGCTGACCAAAAAGAAAAATCAACTTAGACGCTAAAGGAAGATAATACTGTGGTAATATATCAGAATAGTACACATGCCCCTTGTGATGAAGCTATCTCAGACATTACGTACATTATCTATGACAGCCTTCCCCAACATGATGTCTAACAGGGATTTGAAATTCAACATATGTAACAGACTGGGAAATTTGGTCTAAAGATGCAATCCTAAAGTAATATATTGGAGAGCAAACTGTATTCAACCCAATGGAGGATGCTGCCCTAACCTCCCTTGGTTTAATCCTATGGGATCAGCCATACAAAAAAGTTCATCTGAAGACCTGGGCCAGCCTTCCCCACTTTCTTTTTCCAATGATATGTTGCATTAAAATTTTCCTTGAGATACAGGAAGTAATAACCCAATATATCCGGCAAGCCTGGTGAAAAAAGGCTGAACTAGTGTTATACTAAAGAACTAAACAACAGTTCAGATTTGAAGGACAAAAGGAGACCTAATTTGAAGCATCTTTAAAAAGTGGTACCTTTTCATTATATAGCAGCAGGAAATGGTACATTTGATTTATGTCAATAAGTGCAATGTGTGTACCCAATACAATTTCCAATTCACCTTCTCTTCTTAGATTTTAAATCATTGCATGGTCCTACTATACATTCCAGCAACTTAAACTGCTATTATGATTTTGTTTTTCTGAGGACACAGATGAATACATTAGTACCCTGAGATGATATACAGTATCTTTGGAATTAATTCATTTGCTTATCGATTTTAACACCTCCAGGGATCTTTAAAAATCCACATGGTATCTTCAAAGCATGAGATGTGTCAGCAGGATTTTAGAAACCAAAGAAGATTTACGCAGCAGAGAGTTCTTCTTACATAAAACTCATCCTCACAATAGATTTAGACTAAATCAGAACTAATTAAAAGTTTTAACTGTTTTTAAAACTTCAAATGCAAAATCAGGAATTTATAGAAATGATATGAATTTCTGGGAACTTCCTGGAGCATTTGAAGTTGTAATAATCACAAATGAAGGCAAATATACGTGTCTCAGGATAATGTTGCGGGTCTAATCTGAGTTGGTCATCAGGACCAGAGTTTTTGTCTTCTGAGCTTTTGTACTCAGTTCAAAAGCTCAGAAGACTAAATCTCTGGTCCTTATGACTGACACAGATTGGATCCTGTGTAATAATCAGGGGTCCTTGGTGCTCTCTGAGCTTGCTTGTTTTCTTGCAGACATTTCATTACCCTAACTAGGTAACATCATCAGTGCTAACAAGGAGTGCTGTTTGCTGTCAGTTTATATTCTGGTGTTTTTCCTGTCTGGGGGGGTGGGGGGCAGTCTTAGGAATTCTTCGATTGGGCTGTTTACTAATGGCTCTTTGACAGTTTCTTGATTGGGGTATTGCTTACTTGATTGTTGGTCTGAAGGTGACCTTGGCATTAATCTATACTGATCTGAGTGCTGATTACAGGTGGAGATACTGTGTTATAATCCTCTAAAATAGGTATCGTAAAATGTATTTACAAGTATTCTGCCTTATGCAAAAGGCACCATCAATTACATTGAAATCTTCCACACTTTTTAAAATTAAATATATTAATAAAACATTAAAAATTTTAAAACCATTTCCAAAAATCAGAGAACCAAAAAAAAGACTGTAATAAAATAAAAGGCAAATACATTTAAAAATCCTAGTAGAATAAAAATGTTTTACTGATGTTCAGAAAAATTACAATACTGGCACTAGTAAACCCCATTCAAGGGCATATTTCAAGAAATATTATCATGGATAGACTATTATATCTGAAACAGTGTAATCCACTATAATCCTGAATTGTTGCCACTAAGTTCCCCTCATATAAAATACACTAAGTTCTTGAGAGACAAACCCAGAGATAAATTCAATACAATGCAGAATTAGAAGATAAACTTATTTTATAATTTTAATAAGTTTTGGGAAGAAGATAAAAAATAAAAACTAATAAACATAAATAGTCAGAAAGAAGGGTAGGCAGAAAGAAGAAATAAAGAGAATGATAGAGGTTAGGAGTAAAGAAAACAAGAAATATAGCCAAAAAAAAGTAAAAAAGAAAGTGATTTCCAACATCTTTTACAAAAGATATGAGCAAAGCTTAGTTTAGATCTATAGATCTATATTATACTATGATATCCATTTTTCAAATAGTCAATAATGTTTCAAATCCATATGGTAATTTTTTCTGTTTCTTGCAAAAAGTCCACAAAAGGTTTCCATTTAGTGTTTAATTTTGCTAATGTCTTTCCTCTAATGAGGCCATTAATTTTGCTTTCTCTGCCATTGTTGTAAGATAAACTTATTTTCAACATACATAGTTACAGTGACCTTTAGGAATTTTTATATTGTATAGCTATAGTGATTGTTGTATTTGCAACTATTTCACTGGGCAGATTAAAAACAGAAGGAAAATTAAACTAATACATTCTGAAAGAAAAAAATGGTAGCATCTATTTGCTATCCTTCCTATGCCAAAAAGGTCTTTATGCTCATGTAGGCTTCCATTGGTGGAAGAGATATGTTTTCTTTTCAAGTTTTCCCCATTCCATTGTCACAGGCTTCTTATCAAGAATTTATCCTGGAAAGTTGGAGCAATATTGGAAATGGGTACAGGTAATGCAGAGGAAGAATAAAATAGTTTTCCCCCTTATTCTACAAAGGAAGGCCTTTGGTCGCATAAATGTCTTTTTCTAGTGTCATTTTAGTTATATATTGCATATTTTATTTAAAATATTTACATCACACTGTTAAAATCATGAGTTGTGATACCCTTCACAGTGCAGATGTAAAAAGAAGCTATATAGAAAAACTCACCATAACTTAAAAAGAACAGAGTTTCCAAAAGCTTATATTTAATTAAAATTAAATTTAATTAATTAAAGGCGACAGCAGCAGAAAATCCCATTTAAAATGGTAATACCTCCAGCATGCCAAAAGGAGTTCCTTAGTGGAGGATGCAGAAAAAAAACAGTGCTTCTGAATCATTAATATTCAATGTAATTTTGTCACTTCTGTCTGTTACTTGCCACGTTTGTTAATTGCTCCCAAGGTTGAAATCTGGCTTTTAAAACATCTGAGAACACACAACAGGAGATTAACTTGGAGCTTGAGCAAATATCAAAATGAAGCTTATGTGTTGACAAATTCATGATGCAAGTATATATGAATAACATTAACACAATAACATATGGATTGTATTAGTTTTATTATAATTTAAATATAGGAGTAGGAAAAGTGTTATATTGAAAATGACTGATAATTATTATTTTTAGTATTTGGCAAATGAAAGGTAACACCACTGCAGCTAAGTCATAATCAAGACACTTGGGAATTATACTTAAAGCACAAATATTAGCTTGGCATTCAAGATACATCAGTTTTTACATTATAATGAACTAAACTGAAGAGATGATGCAGTCTCTATGATTATATCACAGAATTTCCTTTACCCACCAAATAAATATATTATAGTTGCCTTATTTGCCATGCAAAACACAAACCATGTAAACCAAATTGTACAATGTGTGTCATCAATTCAGAACCATATAAAATATAAAGAAAGACAAATGGTCTTTGAAAGTGTTTTGAAAGAGCATTTGTGACTATTACTCAAGAATAACATGATTTCTGATTCTATAAATTAAATTGCTTTTTTATAGGGTAACATATAAATAGATCTCTGTGTTCAATATACAAAGTAAGGGGTTTGCAAGGCAGCAGCAGCTGGCTGGCCATAATTCCTTTATTTTTGCACAGTCAGATTTATTTTATTTATTTATTTATTTATTTATTTATTTAATTTTTAAATTTATTAAATTTAGATCCTACCCATCTAACTGATCAGGTGAATCTGAGTGGCTTACAGATGATAAAAAGCTATATACAAAACAATTAAAATTAAGAGTTATATAAGAAGTGAAATCAAAGGGATAGATGGCATGAGGATAAGATTCTTACCCCATAAAGACTTTCAGCAAAGAGCTCCACTAATGGGGGGAGCCAACTGGCAACTGGTCAAGTGGCAAAACCAGATTTTAAGACCTTTCCAGAAGACTGAAGGATGGGAGCCGATCTCACCTCTGACAGTAGAATGTTCCACAGGGTGGGGACACAGCAGAAAAGACTCTTCTTCTAAACTCCACCAGCTGAAATTCCTGAATGGACTGAGGCCACAACAAGCTCTTTCCATTGGAACTAGTGGGGCTGGTTAATCTCAAAGGAATGAGATGGTTTCTCAGATACCCTAGATCCATGTCATAAAGGGCTTTAAAGGTAATGACCAATATCTTGATCTGGGCCATGAAGCAAACTGTCAACCAATGCAGCTTATGCAACAGCTGTGTTATATGTGGCATCCTAGGGGGCCTCCAAAACTTTCTGTACCATTGCATTCTGCTCTTGCTGCAACTTCTGAATACTCTTCAGCAGTAGCCCCATGTACTGTATGTTGCAGTAATCCAACTGAGACATGATTAGGGCAAGAGTGACTGTGCACTATACTTGCTATATATTAGTTTTCATTGACTAAGTGAGACCTAAGTCACATTTTTGCTATTAATGATGATGTAATAGAATAAAATTGTGTCCTCTTGGAAAGATTGCTCACCAAAGCTCTGTTTGTCTGAATATTATTTTAAGCAATGAGCTCAAGTACTTCTAGTTTTAGTTAGTTAGCTTCCCAATGAAGAGTTTATGTAATCATCTGATTTACTCAACAGATTTAATATATTCATTATGATGCACACAGAAGTTAATACCAATATTGATTTTTTTTACTCTTTAGCCTCAGTATACTCAGGAATAATTCTAGAAAGTTTGCAAAAATTTCTGCAATTATAATAATTTCAATTCCAGATAATCCTTATTCTTTCCAGCCACTGTAGATTAAAATGACACCCCTTTTCAGTCTTTTAAATTGACCTTTTAAAGCCAATTTATCTTGCTAAGAAATTTTTACTTCGTTTGGTTTCTATTTTAATTCATGGCTAATATTATTTTGTTCATCCTGTCCCAAAAATTGCCTGAAATGGAGTTTTCTTTTTAAATAAAATAATCTTGAACATGGATCCGATCTAGCTATATGGCAAATATCTGATGGTAGAAGCAATAATTTGGAAAATTGGGTAGAATGGGACATGAGAGTATTTCTTTCATCTAAATGCATAAAAGTGAACTAGTTTCACAATATTAAAGGATTTTCCTTTAGTTGAAAGCTCTGGCTGCTGGTGAGCTTAACCATACTTCTTTCCCAATGAAGTACAGAGTTTCATTATTACTCAAGTAGTACCCTTTTGTGCAAGCTCAGCATATCCCCATTTTTTTCTAGTAGCTAAAGGTACTTTCCAGGAACACTAATACTTCATGTACTTGGTATTGATATTGGTCAATTGTCTATTTGGCTTTCTGTGTGTAACATTTGTTTGATATCTTGTCCTGCTTGCAAGATTTGTGGCTGATTCTACCTCCTCATGTCATTCTCATGTATGAACTAAAAGGACATCTTCATGATACATGAGGTCTGTAACCTTTGCTCCAGGCAAGCGACATATCAAGTAATCAATATGCTTGTCACAAACAAGCCTGTCGCCTCCTATCTTCCTAAATAAACAGCTTTCCATCTACTGCAAAATGAGAAAAAATATCATTATTCCTCTGAAAAAATAGCATAGAGATTGGTGCAGGTTATGTATTTTTTTTAAAAAAAAAACCACCAACAACAACAACTCAGAGCTTCCAGCTGGAAAAAAAGAAATATACTTTAAAAATAAACAAGCAAATGTTTTAACGCTTCTGGATTTTTAAAACCATGCATCGTTCACTTCATGTAGCTTCACTGTATTCCAGTGGTGCCCTGCCTACTGTGCAAAAGTGACCCGTTCCTCTGATTAATGGCCAGCACTGATCATGGTAAGCATAGTTCCATCTGGTTGTCATGGTGGCAGAAACTCACAGCCTGACCTCAGTGGTCAAACGATAAAGCATTTAAGAAGCTCTGCTTTCTCTATGAAATAGAGAAAAGAAAAAGATGTTGAGAACAAATTAAATTAAACTGGATTATTCCAGTATAATGCTATTTCTGGGGTTAGTCATGCTTTAAAATGTTCTTCAGTAAAGGCAATGTACCCTCAAGTGTATTATAGCAGTGACTGGTATTTTATTTTTATTTATTAATTTATTAAAATGTATTCATTTTAGATGTGAAACATGCCTAGCACTGCTGCCTTCGCATTGATCTGATATGGAAAAAGGTGTAAACATGGGTCACCTAGCTGAGGTAGCCAACTTGGTCCCATTCTAAAAATCATCAAACGGAAGGGAGAGCCAGCATTTTGCAGTAAACCTCACAAGAAGTTGAGCATACAAGGTCCATTAGCCTTTTTATGCTTCTTGGTGCATATGCTTGAGATAGGATTCATTGGAGCCTCTGCCAGCCTTAGAGGATGAACTACATTTCTTAACCGTTGATTGGATAATGAACACTCAAACTGAAGACATCCTCTTTAAGACATAAGCCATATCATTACTGAGGTTGTGATCAGTACAACCTCAGTAGACCTGAACAAGTTGAATAAATGTGTAGAAGATGCCATCAAGTTAGCTATCCCTGGATATTGCTCATATTGAGATTGTTGGTGAAAAGATAACTAGATACTTTCTGCTCCACTGGCTACAGCTTAACCTACCAGGCCTCAGAACAGGGATTGGTAGATGGTAATGTAGAACTCTACTGTGCCTAAGCAGGTCATATTCTAATTCTGGGCTTCAGAAGGGATTAAAGAATAGGTTGCCCTTGACTTAATTGTTTGATGCTAAGTTTGTATAATATATAAAAAGTTTATAAACTTTTTTTAGGCTTACAAAAAGATGAGAATGCATCCAAGAGTATCCTTTGGCTACCCCTGTTTTGAGCAGACCCTTCTAAGATAGGATACACTAAACCTAAAATGAGGAAGAAGAAGAAGAAGAAGAAGAAGAAGAAGAAGAAGAAGAAGAAGAAGAAGAAGAAGAAGAAGAAGAAGAAGAAGAAGAAGAAGAAGAAGAAGAAGAAGACATAATATCAGTTTTACCTGTAATCTGGTGCACAGAGACATCCTTTACAAATGAAATGAGGCATGCATAACAAGCAGTTCAATGAAAACAATGCTTTCTTGTTAATGCAAGAAATATACAACAATATAACTGCTATCTATCCAGGGTAAGCTGAAAGGATCAACATTGCAAGTTGGTTTATAAACGTATTATTATCAAAATAAATAAATAATAATTGAAAAATTAGGAAAGGTAGATGGAAGTATAACAACAGGGGAAAAAATGCCAAATAAACTAGGCAGGTGGATCTTCTGATGATGCAGTATGTCTACAAAGATAGAGAAGTTTTTTTAGCTAGCATCCTAGTTCAAAAAGAATATATCAAAGAACATATCAGATACTAAGACAATAAAACAAAAATAAGGCAGCAGTCATGCTAATTTCTGTTCATTCTAGCATTTTTAATTAAATGTCAGAAAAAATTAAGATACATTTGAACTTTTGCCATATCAGAACAAATGAACGGAATGAGGACAATAAATATCCTTTTAAAATAAAAGCATTGTACCCCTTCCATTGACAGTTCCTATTATATCAGCAGAATAGACAGTTGAGGGGGTGGAGTAAATAAAAACACACACATAAGGATGGCAGCACGCAAATCCTGGGACTAACATTTGTATTATATATTACATGCGTCATCATTTTACAATATTAATATTTGATGCCAGGAACCACAAGGGGAAAAACATTTGAGAGATCATTCTCTCACCCTTTTTGGTAAATATTTTAGACTTGCTGAATATTCTTTTGCTGCTGATTTTATTATGATTTTACCGGTTGTTTTTACTGGTATAATGCTTCTGTTTATGAGTACCAAGAGAACAAAATATACTTAGCACAAAGCACTTTCATTAAGCAGCTTAACAATCTTCAATAATTCACTGGCTTCGCTGCAACATAAAATCAGCTGCATTGATATTTCTTATTTCAGAGAGCCAAGCTGCAGTTCGTTCTAAGGTGTTCTTATATAACTTGACTTGTTGTCTTTATGTATTTGTCCATTTACTTCAATTTACATTTCGCTACGCTTGAAAGCAAATTCCAAGAAAAATAACAATATAACAACACTAAAGCAACAATAAAATGCCTTAAAATTATCCATAAGCCAAACAAAAGAAAAAGAAAGAAGAGGAGGAAGAGAAAAGTATACAATCATATGTGTACAGGCCACTGAAATTTCTCATAGATGTCCAAGGAAACAAATGCATGCTTCCCAGGAATCATAATTTCAATAACAGAGAAATGGTGTATTTCAGGATCCACCACAGGAAATGCCTTGTCTCATGTAACCACTAGATGTGCTCTCTCTGATAGTGGGATCAGGAGAACCAGTGCTTGGATTTAGTCAAGAAGTCGATTGTTATAAAGATTTTAATATACCAGACCCAAATGTATTATTTTAAGTATATCCGTATAAAGAAAAGATATATTTTTCCATTAGAAGTGATGAATGTAAAATCTGTATTAATTCTTGTCATTGATAATGACCGTTGACAATGCTACACATGAAATCATATACTGTATATAGACTAAGAGTGCAATTATTTGATTAGCCTCTGCAGAAGGTAACATTTATAGACTCTTGCCTATAGAGTAATATGAAGTCTTTGAAATCAGTTACGATTTTCAAAATTAGTTCCATTGTTTACTTATTGTCAACAGGTTATACGGTCACCATTAAAGTATATCCAGGCAAAGTCACCAGTGTTCATCCACACTCTGCCATCAAAGAAAAGTTTTCAATGCACATGAAAAAGGTATATGGCTTCAATCGTGCAATCCCATCTAACATTTTGATATCTTTCTTTTTTTTAACTTCCTACAGATCCCTTGATTATCGTGCCTTCCTGAAAACCCACATCTCTGGAATTGTATTCACTGCAGATTAGATTGGCTCATATTCCCCAGTTTTCAAAAAATAAGATCCAGTTGTTTTGACATGCCTTCAAGACTTGTTCTGTTCTGTGATATCTTGTTCTGTGGTTGCTGACAGTGTGGGGGATATTTTGGTTTTTATTCTCATATATTACCTGATTGCCTTGGTGGAGCAGTGGGCTAATGCCTCCTTAAGTAACACCAACTGCCTGCAATTAGTGCAGGTTCGCATCCCACCAGGCTCAAGGTTGACTCAGCCTTCCATCCTTCCGAGGTAGGTAAAATGAGGACCCAGATTGTTGGGGGCAATAAGCTGACTTTGTAATAATGCCGCTTGTGGGGGGAAAGCCCTAATAAGCAGGCATATACATAGAATGAAGGCTATTGCTAAGCACATTGGTTTGTGCTTAAATTGTAAGCCTTCCTGAGTCTTCGGAGAAGGGTGGGATATAAATGGGATTAAAATAAAAAAAAATTAAAAAAAATTGCTGTATTTGGGCATTTAGCAGCTCAGAGTCCATTGTTATTGGAATAGCAAAAAGGCCCAGTACACAAGCCAACAAACCCATCTGTTTTCAGTGCTACTATATTCCTTAGAAAATGAGTTTCCTTATTGATGCTAAATATCTTTTTATATCTATCATCCATTTTATTAATGTTCTGATGGAACATCAGAAACTAGGCAAATATAATATATACATTGAAGTAAATCTTTTGATCTACAACCACCATATTAATTACTGTATTATGGTAATTTTATGTCCACAACTCAATGGCAATATTGCTTGATTAGAAGCTATTATATATATATATATTTGAATACACTTTAAATCCATGGAGGGCTAATGTGTTCCAGAAAGCCCTACTATTGACCATAATGTTTTATGCATGGTTCTGAAGCTATTTAAAACCATGCAGAGTAATTGAGTTGGGCAAGTCTGGGAATTTAAATTGCACAGTACATTGCTCTGAGGGTTTTCTCTCAAACATTTTCAAATAAATAATAATAATTTGCAATTCTCCTCACACTGCAATTTCTCCTAATTGGTAGATAATATATTGGTTGTTGTTGTTGTTGTTTTTTAAAAAAAGAGTAGTTGACAAGTTCAGCTCTAGGTCAGCAGCCGCTATAAACCAAATTTTGACTGAGGGAATAACATTACATCACTGGATTACTGTACATTAAAATGCAGATTTTCCATGTTGACAGTTTTAGTGGATATGCATCAATTTTGCTAAGAGCCTGGGATAAATCTGCCAGATAGAGATTTATCAGTAAAGGAGCAAGCACATAGCCTTGCCAGATTGCCCTTGTGGAGAAAAATAACATTAGAAAGAGGGCCCTTTATGTTGCAGTGCACCTGAGCTGAGGTGTTAAAATATAAGGCTTTTAATAAAAACCACAGGTAATTCTCAGTTAACAGATGCTCTAGTTTCAACTTTGCAAAGATGGAATTGAATATGTTTATGTGCTGCCAGATTTAATCTGAGAATCTCTAAAAGCAAAGAAAGACATGGTTGAAATCAAGACAAATTCATAACCCAAAAAGTAGCTGGCAGAAAGTATATCAAACGTGAAATGGCCTTAGAAAACATTAATTCTATGATATGTATTGTTGTAGTGACTCAGAGTGCAGCCATGTTGGCTCTTTTGTTTCTTTGTTTTAACACAATATACTTGGCAGAGATACAGGAACAATATCACAAGAGAAATTCATCTTTTCATCATGTACCAAGGTTGGTCCATAATCTCAGAAGCCGCAAGCATTAAATTCATGAAAGAGTGAAGGAACTGGGCTCTGTAATAATCTGCCTCCCTAGCACTTGCATTATATCATTTAACAACCCCTTAAAAAGCATTGTGTTTTCTGGAGACCTTCAAAATTGGATTACTAGTGATGTGTTTATTAAAAACCATTGTACCCATTGGTTACTAGTTTTTTTTTCTTTATGGCAGAGTAGCTAAGACTTTGTGTTTGAGAACTTCAAGTTCAGTTAGATCAATCCAGACATATGTTTCTTTTCTCTTGGGAAAAAAATTGCAAACATTATTCATGTATTCATTTTTTTTTAAAAAAAATGCAACACTGAACCTGTACTTCTAGGCCCCTCAAAAACGTTTCTGTGAAATATTTATTTTGTTTGTTTTAGAACAGTTAATGAAAAGATGAAACTAAATATAATGGAATGTCCAGTTGCATTTCCCAATATATAAATATTGGTCCTGTCAAAAATCAGCACAGTTACCTATAGTTTACTCTTCTTAAGAATAAATGACTTACAAAACATTGATTACCAAAAAAAAGATCTATTTTTACATGCTTGCCTGAGGAAGTATACAATCATTAAGCATTATTGAAAAAAGATTTTAAAAAAGTACAAAAAAATAAAGCAAAGCAGAAAAGTTAGGAAAATCATACAGGTAAGTAAAATGTTCAATATTTCATTCATTAATTTAATTACATATATTACTTTGCAAACTAGAGATCACTATTAAAATCCAAACAACATATAAATATCAACAGCAATAGTCAACACAATATGAACAATAAAGCAAATTTAAAAATAAAGTACATTCTATCCAAGCTACGGAAGATCTATTCTGATTTAACCCCTTCTTTAGAAGCGGAATACATTTTCCAGTAGGAAGCATAAGCAAGTCTGTCTTTCTGGTTCATTACTCAGTGCTTAAAAATCCAGGGATTAGGAGGGGGGCTGCCTTATTAAGTTAAAATTAATCAGTGCAATTCAATGTGTAACATTAAATAGAAACAAAGCATTAGAAAATTCCAGGTAGCAAATTACTTAGTTGTCTAAAATGTTGGTCCTGAACACTTAGAGCAGTGACAATATCCATTGAAATCTGAAGGTACCATCTAACAAATAGAAATTATTTTGAATGTTAATGTAATATGTAGCCCTGATACAGAATTACTCCCTGGCACTCACAAACACTTATCTGGTCCATTTGTCAATGAAGTTAGGATTCCTTTGCAAAGTTTTGTTTATATACACTGATACTAGTCAAAATGAAATCATCTAATCTAACTGGCTCTGTAACGTTCTCATGGCATCCTATTCACTATACGATCCATTACATGGGACAATGTGTTAAATGCAAGAAAAAGAAACAGGAAGTCAGTGTCACAGATGAGAAATAATACTAAAATAGTGGAATGAATAATAATAAAATAATAATATTGTGCCCATAATCTAAATGATATGCTAGAGAAATATAAGCTATGCTGCATTTGTTTGTTTGGACTTGAAGAGAAAAGTTTTACTTGCTGACTGTTATAGTCATACAGAATCAGCTTAGTCTTCCTTTTACTCTTGAAGTATTGGCATTAAATACATTTTTTGAAGTTAGAATTTAGAGCTGAGTGTATCCAGTTAAGTATATCCTTTTAACCAATCATCTTAATGGTTACAGTAGGTTCACTCTCATATGTCATACCTGGAAAACAAATTGTTATGCTTTTTCCCTTCCTGTTCTCTGCCTCAAAATTAATCAGTAAACTATTACTGAATTAAATATATTGATGTATGATAAATTGCTATTATAGTTCTATAGATTAATTTCTTTGTCAACATTATTATTACAGTCTGCACCAGCATCAGATGGATTAAAATTTATATATTATAAAATATTTCTTCATTTTGTCTTGAACAAGGCTAACATTTCATCAATTTCTCTAATGTTACTGTCTGATTTGTCCTCAAATTCTTTCAGTCCTGAGATATATAACAAAAACTTAAAAGTAAGTAATTAGAAACTGCTCTAATATTTTGCTCACAATATTAATGCATTATTCTCACCCAATCAACGGCTGCTAATTTAGGTACAAATTCCCTGCACGGCCCTGTCAAATAATTTCTAATCATCTGGAAAGGTCAGAATTCAATACCAAGGGATCTGCAGATCCTCAAAAAAACAATTTTTTTTTTACTTTCTTCTTTGGCAGGCAATTTTGAAAACTGACATTTTTCTGAATTTGTTAATAAAATCATAGAAATGTTCGCTCGAACAAAGGAGCTGGGGATCAAATAGAATTTGATCTTACATTTTAAAAAATATATAAGAGAAGGCCAAATAATCCATTCTAGTTTTCCTTTAACTATCACAAAAAGATTTTTATAGAATGAACAGTGCAGATCCAGATTTTTACCTTCAACATTTGATGTGAAAAGTATCAAAAGCCTGCAATGTGCTGGGTAACTATTTTGTTCATTTCTATATATTGATCTGGCAAGAATGGCAGCTGTTCCTGAGTAAATTTCTTCTGTTATTTACCACCTCTGTAAAGAAGACCTCCTTAGCTCCTTGTTTTAACAAACATGAGGAAGTACATACTGGCAACAGCCAAAATGGTTTTCACTGTAAAGAAAAGAAATAGAAATAATGCCAGTCTTAGAAAAATACTTTGTTAAAAAAAGAACTTAAGCAGAAATGCATTTTCTAATTATTAACTCACGATGTTCAAAGAACTAGGACTTAAAATTATGATGAAGGATCTTGGTTCAAAAGCAATGTGAATTGACCTTATGCTTGCCTTTTTAAGTCTAAGAGATCTGTCTGAGATATTTTTTTAAAAGTTGTAATTCTCTGTACTCTGTTGTCTCATACCCAACAAATCAATTTCCTCTGCATTTTTCTGACTCTCATTTTTTTTCAAAGCTTTCAGCCAAAATGGTATCATGCATACGCACATAGATTTTTTTTAATGTTTTGCTGTTATGCAACTTAAGAATGCAAAGAATTAATTGCAAGTATGGCATCAGTATTTTGTATATAGCAATATTTGCCTCAACTCAGGTAGCAGGATGCTCATTAGCTTTTCTTTAACTTTTTGAAAAAGACAAATAATATGTATTTAAAAACTATATGCAAATACTTTGAAAAAGCATGGATTATTAAAAAAATTAGAGTGTCTTTAGTGTCTTTACTAAAGATGATGTTGGCCCAGGACTGTGGAGTCCTAAATTGTTACCTACCTTGGTAGGTAGCTCACTGCATTGACTTTGGCCAAGCCTCTTTTTACAGGCCATTTTTTACATGTCTTATGTTTAGAAATAATTATATGACAATTATATGACATGCATGCAGGATGTAGTTTCTGATCCCAAATGATGAAGGTCAGAAGAAATCCAAAAATAATGAATTTCATGATCTCCATCTTTAATTTGCATATAGCCTAACTATCTCTGCATACAGCAATATATATAGTCTAGAGAAAAGGACAAGCAGCATTCCAGTATTTGAGGAGTTGCCACAAAGAAGAGAGGGATCAACTTATTTTTCAAAGCACAAGAAGGCAAGACAAGAAACAATGGATGGAAACTAATCCAGGAGAGAAGCCACCTGGAGTTAAGGAGAAACCTCCTAACAGTGAGAACAATTAACCAGTAGAACAGCTTGCCTTCAGAAGTTGTAGGTGCTTCATCACTGGATGTCTTTAAGAAGAGATGGACAGCCAATTGTCTAAAATTGTGTAGGGTCTCCTGCTTGAGCAGGGGTTGGACCAGAAGACCTCCAAGGTCCCTTTCAGCTCTATTCTTTTTTTTAATGGAATTTTAATGATTTTCTATTTTTACAAATCATAAGTGCTTATTAAACAACGTGTTGTCTGGGTTCATTTTTTACTTAACAATACATATTAAAATTATTCTGTGTCTTTTTCTTTGTTCTTCAATATCACTGTCAGTTTCTACACGTTCTGGCATTTTCTTAATCCCTTCTTCAAGTGATATTTCTTCACTTTTCAAACACTAAACAAATGCAATTCTTTCTGCTATTAATACATATGACATATATACAACATTAAATATATGGTTCTTCAACATATTTTTCTAATATATATCTACTAACAATGGTTCTAGATTACAACATCTTTTCTATTCAGCTTATATCTCAATTTTATTTGCAGTTAAAGTCACCTTATTAAGCCAATATCCTGTTTTCCCAACTCTTATTTCAATTTTGTTTTCCCTTCAGTGTTTAAAGTATCTTTATAATTTACGATTTTCTCAACAGTGATTACATTAAGGTGAGTAAAAGCTTCCCATGTTGAAAGCGATCTGATGTATCAGATTGGGGGCTTCAAAAGTGGATATCTGGGGTGGGGTTTTTTTTACCACTTTTAGGTAAGTGTGGAACACTCATTTTTGTTCCCTCCCTCTATTTCAGTCAACCAGTATTTATAATCCACACATTTATAATCCTTACAGTCAATCCCTTAGTCTCCCCCAGGTAAAAAATAACCAAGAGGCAGAAAGTCAAAAGTTAAAGTTCAGTCAATGTTGTAATTGAAGATAGTCAGAAAATTTCAAAACAGTTATATCTTCCACCAAGCAGAGAATAGCCTAAAATATTTTTCTCCATTATCAGCTGTTCTCTGTTGAACTAAAAGCTTGACTGGAGATCAAAGAAGCTAGGTATTTATTTGTCTCTGTGCATTATGCCAAGTCCATTCTAGCCACAAAAAGCTTAATGCTGTAGCTCTATGCCACCACTAGATGTCCTCAGATGTCCATTTTTCAACACTTATAGCAAACAATTATTTCCTTTTTAAAGTTTCTTGAATTTCACCCCAACAGTTTTTCCAATTCTATGGTTTGTAAACGCTCTGTCTTTATAGTACTTCCACTTTGATATTATATTCTTCTTTGTTTTGGTTCCCAAAAAAGATTCACCCACCACTTTTATTTCTCTGGAAGGGTGGGGCAAAGATCCCCTTGCTTCTCATGCTTGAGGATTTCTTGCTTTATGGGAGTTTGCCTTATCCAGGGAGTCAAGTATCGAAGTAATAGAGAAAGGATTAATATTCTCACCCAGTTCTACGCATGTTGTTTAGAATGATGATAATGCTGGTGCTTTCTTTGTTCAGTTGTCGATGGCTTGGGCTAGCCACAGAGATGCAGCTAGCCTTTCCCCTGCCGGTTTGGAGGGCTTTCCTCAGATCAAATGGATTGATCACTGTCTTTCTGTGATCTACAAGGGTCCCCTCCTTCTTCATCACCAGGGCAATTTTAGGCCCATTTAGAGCCCCCTGGCAGGGCAAAATCAGCTGTGGGAAGCAGAGCCCCGCTTCTGTTCGGCTGCAACACCATGATGCAAAACAGAAAACTAACCCTAACCTTTCTATTCTGATTGAATTGAATATATTGCTCTGCAAGTTACTATAAAGCTATTTTATTTTAATACACTGGCAGAAATAATACAGAATCAAAACTTAGTTTCACTTGCAAATCATAATTCTATGGATCATCATTATTTTTATTGTTGTTGTTATTTTGCCTCTGGACTTATCTGCCACAAAGGAAAAGAGAGCAATTTCTTATTCATTTTCTGTAATTTGTAGTGATCTTCTAATAATTTTTAAACAGTATGTCCTTTAAACATATTGCCAAATATATTCCCATGAATTTTAAAAAATAGGATTTTTTAATCCTCTATCCACTAATTATGTGTGCTTAAAATGATTGGCGAGCATCTTATTAAGTAAAAGCAACTCTCCAGAACACAATTATCTGATAGTATGTCCTACTAATCTTAAAATATTTGCTTTGGATTGCACTCTTAACAGTTACAATTCATTTTACCTGGGTTCTAGATTCTTGAGTTTCTTCCAGATTCCTGATGATGCTGATGATATGCATTCAGTCATATCCAACTCTTGGCAATTCTATGGACCAGCTCTCTCCACATCTTCTGATCTTGCACTACTTCTTTGGTTCTATGATGTGGCTGGTGTCAGCTTTGTTCGTGTCCAACCTCCGTGTTCTTTGGGGGCCTGGTTTCCTTTTATCACTAACTCTTCCAAACATAATTGCTTTCTCCAGTGAACTCCACCACATGACATGGTCTGATTCAGATTCCAAATGCAATTTGTTGGAGAGTTTTTCCAGAGACATCAATCAGCAAATTTACAGCTAAAGGTTTTTTTTTAAAAAAAACACACACAAGTACTTTAAATTATTTTCCACAAACCAAAACTAGATTCATGTTTTAACTTTATATTTTATTTCATGCTGAGATTTCCATCATGTAAAATCTCTTGACTTAAACAAGAATTCAAAGGCTTATTACATTGAGAATAGGATTTTCACCCAAGATATTTATTTTTCCTTTTTTAGATTTTAAGTATTGATACCCTGCCTGAAGAATACCTCAAAATCAAATCATTATCAGAATTAAACACAATCTATAACATGAAACCAAAATAAAAGCAGAAAAAAACCCAGATGGAGCTCTGCCATAATATTTGCTGGACCTTAAAAATTATCAACAGGACTTCCTGTGTAATAAAGTTAAGAAAAATAGAAATGAAGAATAAGGATATAAAACTTAATATGTAGATCATTGGGAGGTTGATTTTGCATATTTGGATTTAGTCAGTTTAATGAACGCTAGAACATACTTTTAATATTTACTATGCTCTGGGTTGGTTCTAATTAACCTTTCCCACATTCACATATCCAGCAAATGTAGAAATCTGCAGCGTTAAGTACTTTCTCACTCATGATTGACTTTAATTAACTTGTTCCAAACTCAGATCCCAGCAAACCTTGGAAATATTCATGTAATTGCCTTACCTCAGGTTTACTTATAACTATGATTATCTAAGTTTTTTGGAATTGGGGGGAAAAAACCTAGTAAATAACGATAAAGCAAGCAACACAGTTTCCATGTCTTGCTTTTTAAAAAATTAATGGCTTTGTGATTCCCTGCAATCTAATTCTACAGTGTTAATATAAGGAAATAAAATTTAGAAAAGCACAATAAAATATTTTACCTTTAACATGCAAATAGATAAACAATTTTTAAATAGACAATATTATTCACCATTTTTGTTATACACACACACACACACACAAACACACACACACACATATATATATACACACACACATACATACACATACACACACACACACAAATAGTGAATAATATTAAATATCTATTTAAAAAATTTTGGTTAGTTGGTAAAGATATATATATATATTCGTAGATTTTCACGAGTATAGGTATGTATAGCTATGTATAGGTATGTAGGTCTTGGCGTATTCGGGTCTTTTCCCATGTAGGATTGAGGGTGTCTTGGCGATGTTTCGACGAGGTCTCACTCATCATCTTCAGGCTGGTGTCTTCGGTTTCGTGCTTGTGCGAGCGAAGCACAAGCACGAAACCGAAGACACTAGCCTGAAGATGACGAGTGGATGACGAAACATCGCCAAGACACCCTCAATCCTACACCCAAATACGCCAAGGCCTACATATATATATATATAAAAGCAGGAAATGTATCTCAGACTTAATTAGTTCTATTTTATATTCTGACATTTCAACTTATAGTTGATCATTCTCTAAGTGATCATCTATAACTGCCTTGCGCACAAAAAATGGCTCCAAGAATAAGTAATTAATCAGAAATGTGACAAAGGGCATTTTTCTTTTACAAATATACCAAGAATTTCAACAAGTTTAAGAACTGACACAATGCCACCTGTGGAATGTTCTCAGGTATAAACTATTATTTTCAAATGAAACATTTAAGCACATTTAAATTTTGATAAATATAATAATTACCCTGCTAAGAAACAAATTTTGTGCAAATGTTTAAAAAATTGACCTGAAATATTAAAAAATGAACTGTGCGCTGCACTGCAAAGTTGAAAGGGTTATTTGCATAAAGTGGGTGACATATCTTGAAAAATTACTATGAGTAATTTCCAGTTTAGTTTGCATGCAGCACACTCCAAATCAATCCCTATATCCAGATCAAAACTCAATTTAGTTAGCAAAAATACTGTTTCACTGTTCTTTATTAAATATCAGCAAGCATGAAAGCTAGTTAAATGCGACAGAAAGCAGGCAAAAACACACAGAGAAAGATGAATAAGAAAGAGATAAAAGGACAAAATCTGTATCAACAATATGAACAATCTACTACATTTAATATATCTGTTTTAAAATCTAGACTTTTAAAAGGCAAAGGTTTTTCAAGAGCTACTGGAAAACATAGTGTGAATAATTAGTGCATCTGATTTAATTCTTAAATAATTTTAATTCTAGAGGTGACAAATAGGAGGAGGTAATTCCTCTTTTGTTCAGTATCCTTAAAAGATATAATTGGATGGACAGAGATGATGTATCTAACAATTCAGTAACCAACAATATGTAACAAGCAGGATCATTGCCATTAATTCCTAACCATGCAGAGCTTAGCCTTCTTCTCAACAACCAGACGTTTTAGAATTTCCAAAAGAATTTCCAAGACAGTTTTGGTCTAAAGTGGACTGAAGGCACAGAATCAATAAAGTACAACTTTTAACAACTTTAATTAGGTCACCCTATCCATGCAAGAGTGCTGTTTAAATAGACCTTGCTTTGCCTTATGTTTTCAGATTAATCTTTTTCTGAGCAAATAAGAAAGAATAGAAAAGGAAATGCTTTGACTTGTGCATTGAAGTAGATGAGGGTGTGTCTCAGCTGTCCCTGGCTATTTTGTTCTTTCTTCATCATGGCTACATTAGGTCTTAAAGATCTGGGACACATTATATCTGAAGGTCTATCAATGCCTTGCTGCAGGAACAGTGATGGCAGTAGACCTGAAGGAGCTATAATGCCTCTCTGAATCCCTCTATGTTAGATACTATTGCTCTGCCTCTAACCTTTCCTTTCTAGACATGCAAGTATTTACAGATCCCCTACAAAATCAGATGAATCCTTCCTTTTTCATTCAGACCTGATACAGGACCAAAATAGCAATAGCAATAGCACTTAGATATATATACCACTCCATAGTGCTTTACAGCATTCTCTGGTTAGTTTACAACGTCAACATATTTCCTCCAACAATCTGTGCCCTCATTTTACCAACCTTGGAAGGATGGGAGGCTCAGTCAACTTTGAGCCATGACAGGATCAGACTCCAGACTGTGGGCATTCTAACCACTGCACAACCAAAAGCATTAGTTACTTTTATGAATCACCTTTGTGTCATCTGGATAGGAAAGGAGTGTGTCTGTCATGGTCTTACTGAACATTTCAACAATCTGAGAGTCATAGTAGATTTCTGAAGAACCTTCAGGGTTTGTAGATTAGACAATCTGTATTATAGTATTTCTCCTCCCTCCCTCCTCAATAGATGGTAAAATTTGATGATAGTGGGGCATGATAGATCATTCTCTCCTTTGTGGGATGCCCCAGAGCTCAGCCCAATTTCCCCATTTCTTTAATATTTATTTATTTATTTATTTATTTATTTATTTATTTATTTATTTATTTATTTATTTATTTATTTATTTAATAATATTTATATACCGCCCTTCTCCCGAAGGACTCAGGGCGGTGAACAGGGCAAGAATAAAAAGACAAAGTTACAAAAATTAAAAAAGAATTAAATATATGCCCACTAAAACAATCAGTACAATATTAAAACCCCAATAAAACCATAATAAAAAACTCCACCAATCCCCCCTCAGGCCAGGCCGGCTTGTTCGAATAGGAATGTTTTTAGGTCGCGGCGGAAGGAGCGAAGATCGGGCGCCATCCGGAGCTCAACTGGCAGCTGATTCCATAGCTCCGGGGCGCCCACAGAGAAGGATCTCCCCCTGGGGGCCACCAATTGACATTCTCTGATCGGTGGCACCCTGAGGAGGCCCTCTCTGTGGGAACGCACAGGGCGAAGGGAAGTTGATGCTGGCAGCAGGTGTTCCCTAAGGTACTCCGGACCCCTGCCATGTAGGGATTTAAACACCATTACTAGTACCTTGAATCTCACCCAGAAGACAACTGGCAACCAATGCAGCTCACAGAGCAGAGGTGTAACATGGGAGTATCGGGAAACTCCCAACACAACTCTCGCGGCTGCATTCTGTACCAGTTGGAGCCTCCAGGTGGTCCTCAAGGGCAGCCCCATGTAGAGAGCATTGCAGTAGTCCAGACGAGAGGTCACGAGCGTGTGAGTGACCGTGCATAAGTCATCCCGGCCTAGATAGGACCGCAACTGGCAAACCAGGCAGACCTGGGTGAAAGCCCCCCTAGTCACAGCCACTATGTGATCTTCCAGAGTGAGCCGTGAATCTAGGAGGACTCCCAAGTTGCGAGCCCTATCTACGGGGGGGTACTAGTTCACCCCCCATAGAGAGAGATGGAATATCCGAATTGACCAGGGGTGAAGGTATGCAAAGCCACTCAGTCTTGTCGGGGTTGAGTTGAAGTCTGTTCCTCCCCATCCAGACCCAAACCGCCTCCAGGCAACGGGACATCACGTTGAGGGCATCACTGGGGTGGTTTGGGGTCGAAATAAAAAGCTGGGTATCATCAGCGTACTGATGATACCCAACTCCAAAGCCACGAATGATCTCACCCAGCGGTTTCATATAGATGTTGAACAGGAGAGGCGAGAGGACCGATCCCTGAGGAACTCCACAAACGAGAGACCTCGAGGACCCACTAGGAGAGGTATTCCATTAGATTGGGGTATGGTACTACTAGTATTCCAATGATACTCAATTTTACATTAGTACTCCAGCCTGTGCAAGAGTTAGTTTTAAAATCTTGACCCAACATCTGGAGTCTATAGATCTGAACAGAACAGTGCAGGATGAAGCTGAACTCAAGCAAGATGGAGTTCTTTTTGCCCATCACCATTTTGAATTGTCTCCAGTATTATCTCTTATTAGAGTAGCACTGAAGAGGAGTTTTACAACCTGATGGCTCTCCTGCACTTATAGCTACAGTATCTATCTGCTAGATAGATAGATAAAAGCTCTAGACAAGGCAATATTTGCCAACTTATGCTGGTGTATCAGTTGCAACCTTACCTAGAACACGACAATCTCACACTAATGGCACGTGATCTCAACCCTACTTCACTGGGCTGCAGCAATTTGCCACATCTGGGGCTATCTTTGGAGGCTGTCTGGAAGCTTCAGTTAGTTCAGAGGGTAACAGCCTAGTTATTAGGTAGGTTGTGTTGGCCAAAGCATTAACACCTGTTGTTCAGAGCCTTGGTTGGATTTCCTATCTGGTTTCCTATTTGTTTCCAAACAAAGTCCTATTTGCACTTTGAGTGCAAGTCAAAGTGTTGGTTTTGAACTTTAAAACCCATCATTTGAAATCACACAACCATGTTTGGGGGGGGAAGCAACCCAAATGGCGGCTGTAATACAATCAAAATTGATTTTATGCATAAAGAATACATGAAAACTAAGATGATTGGGTGGGATTATTTGATAGTTAAAATTTAAAATGTGATCCAGATAAGATTGGATATAATTTGTAGGAGAAAGGAAGGGTCTACTCTGCTTGAAATAATCTTAGAATAGCCCTAGAGATACATCATTAATTCCCTGTGTAATACTGTAGTCCATATTTTACAATAGTTGAATGAGAATCTAGCTCTCTTGTTTGAAATATAGTAAACACTCTATCTTTAAAAACTGGTGTACGTGTTTAACTGTTTCCTATATACACAGAAGATATGAAGAAAAATAACCCCTTCAAGTTCTCCTTTTGTCTGAAGAAATAGCTGCAGGGTATTGAGCTGAATCAAATGGCATGAGAAAATACAAAAGTTCAAAGAACATCTCTGCCAAATAAGCCTGATGATTTATGAGCTGCATAGGAAACCTACCACATTCTTCTTTCCTCAGCTGGCTTGATAAATAATCTCTTTTAGTCAGTAGATTCTGACTCACTATTTAAAGAGCTCATTTGCAAACCTACCCCAAGATGTGAAGATTGAAAATTGTCCTGTTTACTATCCCTCACGAATAATGAATGACTCCACTGTACTTTTTCATGGCATAGATTAACCATGTTATTAATCTAAGAAGACCTACTCACTGCACTGATCACTGATCCTATGGCATCAGTAAGACATTCACTTTCTCCTCCCCTTGAAAGAAGCATGCATAAACTTTTGCCTGCCAGGAGATGTGTTGAACTCTGGCAAGAGCTGTCAGACTCATTGAGGATCTTAGTGCTTGGTGTGACAACCCACAAGGCTAAATAAACAGTGTTTTAAAGGAGGTTTCCCTTACATACATACATACATACTCCAGAATAACTTACCCTTTTCATCCTCGGTATCTGAATCAGTGAGGGCCTATTGGTTAGGATTTATGTGTCAGTGGAATAAACATAAAGTGGAGCTCAGGAAAACTATCCGTAGCTTTGGACTCTGAAGACATGCATAATACAACACAACACAACACAATACAAAAACAAGTTAGTTCCTTTTATGCTGGGCTAGTAATATCTATGCTGGCACTAGAAGAAAACAGTGGATTCAGATATGCATTTTTATTGATTTTTGAAATGTCTTTATATTATAAAAATGAGAAGATGGAGAAATATATTTTACTATGGTCTAGATTTAATATGTTAGAAGGCAAAGCTAGTTGTATATTAACAGTATATCAGTACGTTATGGCTCTTTTTATTTCTTCTTAAAACATTACTTTACTTTAATCACCATTATGATATTTATTCTGTTATTCTGTTATACCATAGTTATGTTTTGTTTGTTGATCTCACTATAATTTATATTTTTAAAACCTTAGAATTTACCAGAATATCACTTATATGCTAATCCTAAAATCACTCAGAGAAAAATACAAAAATGAAGCAATGACTTCTTCCAAATCTCCTCCCTACTAAATTACAATGGGAAGATATGGTAATACAAGTGTTGTAATTCGCCACAAATCCTTTTTGATAAGTGAACATCAACTGCCACAGGACAACCAACCAAATCTGATTCCAGGTGATGGAGAAGGTAGGCAGCAGCTAAAGACTAAACATTCTGACAATGTTTGTATAGCTACATCTTTCCATGTGGGTATATAACATGTCCTCCTAGATGACTTCCTCCCAACTTCACAGTCTAATTAAGATGTAAGCATCTGGAGAACTGTAATATTCTGAGCAGATAAGACTACTGACAGCATTTATTTATGGTTATATATCAACTTAACTTGCTGTTAGTTGTTTCTCTGTGGGGCTAAATGTGTATTTGAGTATGCTTGGCAACATCCATGGGCTGACAATGACAGAGTGTTGAAGCCAGTTGGATGGATGGACCACTTGTTTCGTAGTAGACTGAGCCTCTTCAGCCTTGAAGCTGTATTCCTTGAATACTTAAGTTTCTCATCTCATCTCACAGCAACCTCTTTTGAATAATTGTGGAAGGCAAATACATTCAATCATCTTGAAAACTGAAGAGGAATGTAAACCATATTTTTAGATCACCTTTCTATCTTTGGTCAACAAAATATCTGCATCCTCTGGCAATAAATATGGCAGGTTTGCAACATTATCAATAAGACTGAAGCTTATGTTACAATGTCATTTTATTTTAATTTTTTATATTCACTAAAAATTTTGTAGTATAAAGAGAAAGGGTAAAAGGCAGATGTTTAAGTCATGCAAATATGTGCTATTTCTCCCAATCGAATAAATTAGCATTTTCCACACTGGTTCAGTTTATCCCTTTGGCGTAGCTTCTATTTCGTGTATTCACGATGGACAGTAAACTGATGTAAAATATTAATGCCACAACTACCTTACAATTATGAGACTAAAGCAGAGTGTGTCAAAAGATACTTCTAAATGACTCAGTCTGAATCACATTGAACATTTTTTTCAGATTTACCATGACTTGATTCAGTCAGGAACCATTTTTAATTTATAGAATTAAAATATTTGCTATACAATATTGGTTTAGCTAGGCTCTACCTAAAGCATTGCAACATACCACTAACTCTAAATTTACTTCTGCCTTGGCTAAGTTCACTATCCTAGCCTAATACCTGGATGAACAGCCAGGTCTTCACAGCCACCTGGGAGGCTAATAGGGTGGGGGCTCTCCAAATGTGTGGGAAGAGGCTGTTCTAAAGGGTTGAAGCAGTCATGGAAAAGGAGCATCTCAGTCGATCCCCCAGATGACAAAATTTAAGGGAAGGAAACTGGAGGTCTCCCACCCTATCTAAGCATGGTCATCTCACCATAGCCCGTCTCGCCATGGCTAACTTGCCGCGGGACAACTCACTGCAGCCCAGTTGCCATGTGACAACTTGCCACAGGACAATTCTAAGCAGGATAATTCAATAAATGTTATCCACCACTGTTTCTTCTACATTATTTCCATTTTTGTTAATGGAAATAATGTTAAAGAAACAGCTAACATTTATTATGTTGAGTTATCCTGCAAAGAATTGTCCTGTGGCAAGCTGTCACATGGCAAGTTGGCTGTGGCGAGTTGTCCCATGATGAGTTAGCCATGATGAGATGGCCACACAGTGAGATGGCCATAGCAAGTTAGTTGTGGTGAGATGGCCACAGCAAGATGGCTGCAGTGAGTTGTCCCATTCCAGTCTAAACTGTAGGATGGGTTGATACATTCAGGGAGAGGCATTTCGGCAAGTAGCCTCCCCACATATCACCCATATAAAGGTGATAATGAACACATTGAATTGCGCCCAGAAAAGAACTAGAAGCCAGGGAAATTTATACACCAGTAGTATAATAGGAGACAAAGATGAAGTCCTTAAATATAAGGAGCTCGACTTTAGCATATAGGCAAATATTTGGAAAATATTGGCCTTAGGTGCCAAGATCATTGCTTTTGCATATCAAACATAGTATAATAGAAGGTTTGGTGTTATTCAAAGATATTTCATCATAATATTTTAAACATTGTTAAATAAAACAGTATACTTTTTCCCTCTATCTTTGATCAATAAAGCAACCATTCAATTTTTACCATTGCATTGTCATGCTGTGAAACTGACAGAGGTGCCATTTCTTTGATATTCCACAGAAATAGCAGATGTCTAAAGTTCCCTGGTCCCTCAACAGTTAACTATTGATAAACCGTTAATCAATTAAATTATTGAACAGTAATGAACCTTGTAGCAGAAGAGTTAAAGGAACTCTATCTTTATAATGGATGGACTCAGAATAATCTTGACCTCTACATTTTTGCTAATTATTTAGGGCTAATAAATTACATACTAACATTTGTTGATTCTTTTACAATGGTGTTTTGAGGCATTTCATTTTGGACAAAAATCTGAGAATCAACAGCAGCAAAACAGTTTGATTTAAAAAAGGTCCGTGAATTATTGGTAATTAGGCTTTCACTTGCTGAAAAGTGATTGTATTTTCACAATCTCTTGAGGGTAAATGGTGAGTGGAGAAGCTGGGACCTCCATCTGACAAGATGAAACAGAATTTGTCAGCTAAGCCTAGAAGAAATGTTTGCTCAGTTCAGGATGCCTTTTTTGTTTTTTACTAAGAAGTGATTCAGACATAGGTCACTCATAAGTCAATAGGAGAATGCAAATGGGAAAGTACTTGTTTTAAATACTTTCTTCCTCAAACTCCAGTGTTATCAGCTTATGAGTTAGATAGCTGAGAGCCAGATGAATTTCTTTTTTCATGCAGCTTTAAAAACTGTATAAGCTCCCTATTCCTAGAGGAGAAGCCATTGACCTGTATAATAACTGCAAAACCGAAAACTTCGCATTATAAGACCAATAGTCATTCATGACACATGTCTGGATGGGTTTAACTGTAACTTTAATGAAGCCTCAACCAAATGCAGAAATAATTATTTTCTGTCCAGAATATATTATATCCTAATAATTATAAAGAAAAAATAAAATGAAATAATGTACCAGCTGCTGCAGAACAAAAAAGAAGGGAGAACGGGATGAGGGAGAGATTAGATTTGTTGAACGGTTTTTCCAAGGTCTGAGGTGAAAAGGGAGGAAGGATGCTGGCATTAGATGTACTTTTATCCTGATTCATATTAAAGCTCAAAGAATGTTTAGCTGGCAGACAAGACTATAACCTCTTACAAGGTTAAGAATGCATTGTCTATGCCAGGGGAAGGCAACCTTGGCTCTTTTATGACTTGTGAACTTCATTAGCTTCCTCTGTTCCTGGAGGAAGCGGATTATCTGGACCCCTACCAATCAGGCTTTAGGCCCGGGTACAGCACCGAGACGGCATTGGTCGCACTGGTGAATGATCTCTGGCAGGCTCGGGACAGGGGTTGTTCCTCTGTCCTAGTCCTATTAGACCTCTCAGCGGCTTTTGATACCATTGACCATGGTAACTTACTGTGGCGCCTCAGGGGGTTGGGAGTGGGTGGCACTGTCTTACAGTGGTTCTCCTCCTACCTTCTGTGTCGTTCGCAGTCGGTGTTGGCAGGGGGACAGAGGTCGGCCACGAGGCCTCTCGTTTGTGGAGTTCCTCAGGGGTTGGTCCTCTCGCCTCTCCTGTTCAACATCTATATGAAGCCGCTGGGTGAGATCATTCGTGGTTTTGGGGTGGGGTATCATCAGTACGCTGATGATACCCAGCTTTTTATTTCCACCCCAGATCAACTCAGTGATGCCCTCTCCATGATGTCCCATTGCCTGGAGGCGGTGAGAGTCTGGATGGGGAGGAACAGGCTTCGTCTAAATCCCGACAACACTGAGTGGCTGTGCGTACCGGCATCTCGGGTTGTCCATTCTATTCCATCTTTATTTATAGGGGGTGATGTGTTACCCCCCGTAGATAGGGCTCGCAACTTGGGCGTCCTCCTTGATTCACAGCTCAATTTTGAAGATCATATAGGAGCTGTGACCAGGGGGGCTTTTGCCCAGGTTTGCCTGGTGCACCAGTTGCAGCCCTATTTGGACCGGGATGCCCTGCGCACGGTCACTCATGCGCTCGTGACCTCTCGGATAGACTACTGCAACGCTCTCTACATGGGGCTGCCCTTGAGTACCACTCGGAGGCTCCAGCTGGTGCAGAATGCGGCCGCGCGAGTTGTGATGGGGGTCTCCCAATACTCCCATGTAACACCTCTGCTCCACGAGCTGCATTGGCTTCCAGTTGTCTTCCGGGTGAGATTCAAGGTGCTGGTGATGACCTATAAAGCCCTAAATGGCATGGGTCCAGGTTATTTACGGGAGCAACTTTTGCCGGCGTTAACTTCCCATCGCCCTGTGCGCTCCCACAGAGAGGGCCTCCTCAGGGTGCCGTCGGTCAGGGAATGTTGACTGGTGGCCCCCAGGGGGACAGCATTCTCTGTGGGTGCACCTGCCCTCTGGAATCAGCTTCCAGTTGAGCTCCGGATGGCTCCCGACCTTCACTCGTTTCGCCGCGACCTGAAGACTTGGCTATTTGAACTTGCCGGCCTGGACTGAGGGATTGGGACTTTAGATTTTTAAATTTTAAAAAATTTAAATTTTAGAATGTGTTTATTGTTTAGGGCTATTTGATTTAATTTTATTTTAACTTTCATACATTATGTGTTATTTATAGTGTTTTAATTGCCCTGTACACTGCCCCAAGTCCCTTCGGAGAGAGGCGGTATATAAATCCAAATAAATAAATAAATAAACTCCCAGAATTCCTGAGCCAGCCATTCTGGGAGCTGAAGTCCACGAGTCATAAAAGAGCCAAGGTTGCCTACCCCTGGTATGCTATAATATTTTGGACAGTATCCTTATCCTTAGAGAGGATAAGAAAGTGTAGCTATAGCTACCTATTTCTGCACAACACAGCAGCTTTAAGGTGTGTGACTTCGACTCCTAGATTTCCCCAGTCTGCTGTAGACTTTAACAGAGCAAATTATGGCTCTTATCAAAATTCCATTTAATGTTGGCATCATTCTACTGTACCACAATTGTTGACAGAAATCTTTAACCAAATCTGTTCATTTAGGAAGCTTATTTGCCTTCTTTTTCCAGTCTTCAGTCATTCAAAATATCTCTTTTGAAACGTACATATTTTTGTGTACAGATCAAGTTTGACTACGATAAATCCTAAATGATTTATATTTATGTGCTCAAATCAAAACGTGCATTTTGGGGAAATGGGAATTATTTCATAAAAGAGGAACAGGGCAAAGAAATGTTCTGATCTATTATTCGTCTATGAAATGTATGTTTAGTCATTTCTCTTATAAATGAAGTCTTCTGGCATTTCAGATAGGGGTGCATAGGATTGCTACCTTAATTGCTATGTTGATCCCATGCAGCACAAAAGACAGAGTAAGTAAATCAATAGTTACATTAAAATCAGAAGACTACTGACCCCACACATGAGGATAAAAAGAAAGCTCTACTTTGGGCTTAATTATTATGACTGATATTTCTTAAATAGTGATAAACATGACCATAGCTAGCAGCCTGGGGATTATACTATATATAAAGTATGTTAATAGGTACTGGTAGGTAGCCAAAAAAATTGGAATAGCTAAGTTTTGTCTATTTTACATGCATTTCATATAATCTAATTGCTTCATCAAGTAATCAAAAAACATGAGAGAAGTTTAAGAGGTAGCTATAAAAGAATGAATAATTTATCATAATTGCCTTCTAGTTTCCAGAATGAAATCATCTACATACTTGTAGAAATGAAACATATGGTAATATAATGTGGAATATGTATGCTGAATATGCTGAAAAAAGGCAAACATTGAATCCAAATATCTATAAATATTAAACTGCTGAAGAAAACACAGCTCATCTGTACTTCCAGAATCATCATATTAGACGGGCACTGTTAGACATGTGGATAAAAATTAAAAAATTTAATTATATAGAAATCCCCAATTGGCTATCCATATTAGAGATATTCATGCACCCCAAATTCATAAATTTAGGAAGAGTAATCACACATAAAGGTATCTTAGATGAGAATGGAGACCTGAAAACAAGGAAAAGACTATTAGAAGACGGTACAGATTGTAATGGTGGGCATTACTTACAAATACAGTCACGATACAGAAAAGACAAAAAAGAACCAGGGATAAAATTAGTTCATACACATTTAGATAAAATCCTTCTAGGAACAGAAGATCAAATGATAAAAAAGATATATCAATATTTATTAGAACAAGATTTGTTAGAAGAACAGGTAAAAGAAACAATGTTAATCTGGAGCAAAAATTTTGGATACAGTATTGAGCTAGATAATTGGCAATCACTATGGGATAGAAACAGGAGGTTAATGCTAGCCACCTCCTATAAAGAAAATTTGTACAAGATGTTTTATAGATGGGACCTTCCCCCTACAAGGCTAACAAAAATAGATAAAAAAAATCTCACCAACATGTTGGAAATGCAGAAGGCTTCCAGGGACTTACTCTCACATGTGGTGGGAATGTTCAAAAGCCCAAAATATTTGGCATTGGATAAAAAATTGGTTGGAAGAAATATTATTACAAAAAATTGATTTAAATCCAGAAACCTTCTTAATAGGGATTATCAATGATAAACTCAGCAAAGCATCTTTCTACTTACTATTGCATATTTCAACTGCAGCAAGATTGGCATATGCCCAAAAATGGAAAAGAAAGGAAACCCACACCGAAGAAGAAATAATAAATAAAATTTTATCCTACGCCAGAATGGACAGGTTAACTCAGGGGTGTCAAACTCAATTTCATTGAGGGCCGGATCAGCATTGCGGTTGCCCTCAAGGGGCCGGGTGGGTATGGCCAGGGTGGGCATGGCCTACTGGGAGGGCGTGGCTAGAGTGTGTATGGCCTACTGGGTGGGCGTGGCCAGCTCTACATCGTTGGCATCAAGGGTGCCTATGGGGGCCCGGGCAGGAGTGGGACAGATCTGAGGGTCTCTGGCAGGAGGAGGGTCTCTGGGCCAGGGCCAAGGCAGTGGGGGCCGGTCCCTCACTGTTTCCAGGATGGCTTCGCGGGCCGCATGAAACCACTTTGCGGGCCGGATCCGGCCCCCGGGCCTTGTGTTTGACATGTCTGCTCTAGAGATTAAAAATAAAACTGAAACAGAGTATTATGAAATTTGGAAAAATTTGTACGATTGGTTAGAGATAAGGAGGATCGCTGAGATGACTATCGATTGATTAGTTGATAACGTAAGGACTTCTTATTGGCACCTATATCAGGACTTCTTATTGGCACCTATATCAGGACACAACTGAAAGATATGTAAATACAACGTTGATGACTGAAAGATGGTTTACCAAAAAATTTACAGATGTTATATGTGCAGTTTGTTATACTCTGTCCTGTCATAGAATGTATTTTAAATTTCTGTTTTTCTTTCTGTAACATAAGGTTAAGTGTTGTAGCCAGGGAAGTTGAATCATGTCCACTTTTGTTTTTAAATGTACATTTAATAAAAAAAATTCCAAAAAAAGAAAGAAAACACAGTGATGCATGTGAAAAAATAAAAAAGATATCTATATCATTACTATCTTACATTATTAAAACTGAGGAAAAGTAAGCTATAACTGTAATGGGGGTAACCAGAGACAAACTATGAGACTGTATTGGCATAAGGCTTCTGAAATGGTTTAAATGTTGAGGTCAGATAGTAACTGAGTCAGTACCACAATTCCTTAGAAATCTTCAAATAACTGATTGAACTGCTACAATAATAATGATTATTTTTCTGAGTAATCCTGTTGCACATGTAGGTTAAATGAAACATTACAGATAATGATAGACAAAGTGACTAATAACTGCCAGAGAAGCAGTCAATGGTCTTGAACTTCACTTAAATTTGGTGAAAGGCGGAACGAAAATGAATGGATGGATGTTACATACAGGTAAGATTCAGATAGTGTGCATCTTTCTCCGTAATTACAATCAACCTGTTCTGGAAAATTTGGAACTTGTGAGTTGCCCTTTGATCTTTCATTCTCTGGGTGTCAGATAGCAGCAATGGTGAGGAACACATTTAAATCACTACAGCATATTTCCTGTGGCTTCTCCTTCCTTGTTACAATTTGGCAAAGACTCTTTTAGGGAAAATTGTATGAATAATTGTTCCACGTGGAAGGGGTATCCTCAGGAAACAAAACTGTTCAGTTACACCATAATCCTAAGGATTATTTGAGCAGTTTAGGGTTCCCATTTGTCTCATTTCAGTGGACAAATATAGTAAAAAAATAATGCTAACAAAACTGCCATGAGAAAAAAAATGGAGAGATTAATACAACAGTTCTACACTTCTTATCTTAAAATGGCCCTTATTGTTTCATATTTAGACATTTGTGGTCATTCTATATACAGTAGAAATGTCCTTAAGAGTTATAAAAAATAGTGGCTGCAAAATGTGACTTAACAAGAAAAATAAATAGAAGAAATTAAATTACAGAAATATGGTATCCTGGATGTAAAGACATCCATTAAGCCTAACACTCAAAGGCTTGGTTGAAATTTAACCTCATGGACTTGGTGTGAACCTTAAGCTTTTCATTGGGGAATGGAATTTATCTTATACTATATCATTGCTAAAAGGACTGAGTTTCCAATAGCTTTCTAGGCTCTAATCAAGAGATAATTTAATCTTTGAAGCTTTATATAGATTAGGCTCTGTCTAAACTGCTAATCTAGTTCCAACTATGGGACCAACATTACAATATGAGTCCATCTAATTATTAAGAACATCTGCTCCTCCAAAAGTTGATTGTCAGATATTGTCATGTGATTGTCAGATATTGGCAAGAGATTATCGAGTATGTTAGCAAAAGTGATTTGGCATGTACTCCCTTCATAGTATTAATGGTTTCCTGTTCTCTTAGTTTTTTAGTTTTTAGTTTTAATGTTTTAAGATGGTTTACAGTGGTTGGTTTTAAATTAAAACCAATAATGATTTTGATTTGTAATACTGCTTTAATAGATTTTAGCAGATATAATATACAGTATACATAATATACAAATAAAAAAGTTACCTTGCTTCTTTTTTACCTGACCCCCCACCCCAAAAAAACAGCCTCTGATGGGCCACTGCCTTGTGTCCATACCAATCTTTTATGAAAGAAACAGTTCCTCTTTAAAGCTTATTTTCATTTTGGACTTTTCAATATAAAGCTTAATGAATATATATTACTGAAATGTATACTACAAGTTCCTATATGCAAATACAACACTGAAATCCGTACGTTCATTCCGTATGTTGCAGGAATATCTGAAAAGCTCAGGAGGATCTTCAGCCCACATAACATACATCAGACATGTCAAACTCACGATGTCACGTGACGTCGCAGAATGTATCAGAGCTTTTTCGCCATTGCAGGCAATGGGGTGGGTGTGGCTTCCCGATGACGCGTTCGGCCCACGGGCCGGCAGTTTGACACCCCTGACATACATGCACACTTTAAACCCAAGAATACACTAAGGAAGAAGCTTGTCTACCCCAAGGATAAAACACCCAGACACAAACTAAACAATGTTGTATATGCAGTACAGTGCAGTGTGACATGCGCAGATCTATACATTGGGGAAACAAAACAACCACTTCATAAACACTTGGCACACCATAGGAGAACAAACCCATCAGGACAAGTTTCAGCAGCCCACCTGCATTTAAAAGATAAAGGCCACTCTTTTCAAGACAGCAAAGCCCAGAGAGGACTGCTGGTTTGAAAGAGTGATCAAAGAGGCCATCGATGTTAAAACTGAACAGCCCTCTCTCAACAGAGGGGGAGGGATACAGCATATCTATCTCCAGGCTACCAAACAGTCCTTTCAGCAGTTCCAAGAAGGTTTCACACCCATTTGCACACTCAGGTGACCTTGAGGACACAGATAAACCTCCAAGTGGCCTCAATGACTCTTTGAAAGAATGTAAGTGACCAGCTGTAGCAAGGAATATAAATCATTCCATTCCCCACCATTCAGTCAGAGCTGAAGAAGCTTCTTGGATGAGAAGCAAAATGTCTTCAAAGAAAAACAAGAAAGTCCAGTTGCCTCATTAAAAGGCACCTTTGAGACAACCATGACCTGGATGACTGTGGATCTTCATAGATACAAAATTGAAAATTAACAAAAGTTTCTTCAAGAAAAATTATTCAGTGTAGGTATGCTTCCAAGGAGTTTCAGAAAAGTCAGGATGGGTACTGACACCATGTAATCAAACTCTAATCCTTTTTAATATATGTCAGTGTGAAAAGGGTGGGACTTCAGTTGTGTGGTTGCAGCTATCATCTTAATGTGTGAACTCCTGCAAATGACCCTATGTTGGTCCTAGATAACAGCAACAGAAAGGCTTTATGAAGAAGAAGACTGCTTAATGATACCTGATACAAACTAGACCAGACATGTCAAACACAAGGCCCGGGAGCCGGATCCGGCCCACGAAGTGGTTTCATGCGGCCTGCGAAGCCATCCTGGAAACAGTGAGGGAACGGCCCCCACTGCCTTGGCCCTGGCCCAGAGACCCTCCTTCTGCCAGAGACCCTCAGATCTGTCCCACTCCTGCCCAGGCCCCCATAGGCACCCTTGATGCCAACGATGTAGAGTTGGCCACGCCCACCCAGTAGGCCATACGCACTCTAGCCACGCCCACCCAGTAGGCCACGCCCACCCTGGCCATACCCACCCGGCCCCCTGAGGGTAAATGCAATGCTGATGCGGCCCTCAATGAAATTGAGTTTGACACCCCTGAACTAGACTAATTCTTACCTGCTGTTATAGTGATAGTTGTGTTTCATTTTTTCCAGATTCAGAAGAAAAATGCCTTCTATGTCTGTGTAGGAGGAATATGTCACTGGTGCCTCTAATAATAATTTATATGGGTTTATATAGCTTCTCACAGTCATTTCTAATAGCAATTTATTTTTAAAAATAAATTGTCACATATATTTAGATTTATAATGTAATAGATATAATGCACCCTCTGACTTTATGTTGGATGTATCAGCACACAAATTAGTATGGGTAAAAGTGATACATAAAAGTTCTAAAGCTAATGTAAGGGTACAGGTTCACACAAATATTAAAGTAAACTTAGAAATGATTTTTTTCAGGTCCTGAGTTAACATTAAGATGAAAAGTTCTAGTTAATGTTCACATGAATTGGAGAGACCTGTACCTTTGTTTTGTTGAGCAACCTTTGAAAGAAATTGGACAAGATTTAATATTTGTATAACCCTTATAAATTGTAATGCTAAATTACTACTTTAAGTGGCTTGGCAACTAAGGTGTCTGTCTTAGTACAATATATGATCCCACAGAAAAAAAACCTGGCAGGCAATCATAGGAATCAGATATACTTATTATGATGATGTTGCTTTCTCAGGAAGGACAGTTATGCAACTACTTAGATAAGTGACTACTGTAATGAAAATGAGATAATCTACATTAAACAAAAGCTAATATCAAGGATATGTTTATCCATGCTTCAGCAGTGGCAGCTCTTGACTGACCTTATTTGGATTCACAAGCCAAGTAAACTTGTTAGGATGGAAAACTATGAGAGTGTCAAAGAACCAAACAATGAAACGTGGTACGGTCGACAACGAGGATTTCTTTTACTCACGAAAACTCGAGGTAGCTACCCGCCCCAACATGCCTTTAATACAGTGTGGGTAAGCAGCCCCACCCTTTTCCAAGCAAACCAGCATCCGGCTGGTTCTGGATAAATCCCGCCCTCTTCCCATCTCCTCGCGTGTCTTCCATCTCCCTGCACCTGAGCTCCCACATGGACTTCTTGCTGAGCACCAGGTAAATGTGTGTCCCTAACCCTCCCGTCGTGCCCCTCCAGCCCTCCTAACGTGCTCCCCTCCACCACCCAGTGCATTATTGCCACAGCCCCTTCGGGCCCACCTGGCCCAGCAACCCCCTCTTGCAGGCTCCACCATAGTCTGTTGTCCGGACACAGTCCCAGCCCGGCCAGCATCTCTGCCGAAAAACAGGCAGCTGGGAAGATGCAGAAGGGCTGGCGGCTGCCCTCCTGAATGCCTGTGGGGCCTTTCGGTAGTTCCATCGACGCAGGCATGCCCGAAGGCCCTGGAGCAGCTGCTTGTCAGGGAAATGGCTGCAGTTCCTGCGTGGCTGCATGTAGCATCTGGTGCTCGACCAGCTGCTTGGTCCGCTGCTCCTGGGTGAGTTCAGCAACGGGGCTGTGTGGGCGGGCGGTTCATGTGGCCTTCCCTGGACACCCCTTGTGATGTTGAGCCCACGGGGCTTGACAGAGAGAATATCAAAGATGTATAGTATGTTATGCTGGGTGGTATAAAAGGATGGTATAAAAAAATCCCAGAAAGTAGCAAACCACCTATATCACGGGTGTCAAACTCGCCACATCACGTGATGTGTTGCGACGTATCTCAACTTTTTTTTGCATTGCTGACAATGGGGTGGGTGTGGCTTCATAGGAGGTTTTCAAACAAAGGTTGGACAGACTTTTGGAAGGAAATCACCTGGAAGGAAATCACCAGTGTTGCCATCCTTTGCTTACCATCCAATTATTCCACTAATTCACATAAAAAAGTGGCCATAAAAATACATATTTGCATTTTCTTCCTCTAATCTGCATGGCAAATTAACTGAGAGAGCAGTGATATCAATATTTTAAGAAGAACCCATACAAATATTTAATATGATGCCCAATAGATTTCCTGTGATAATGGGAATATTATTAAAAGTGTAAAAGGAAGAGTATTACTAAGCAAAATATTAAATAATAAGGAATTAGGTGAATTATTAAGATAGCAAGAGTCAAAAATAATGTTTTATTTCATGACGAATAGAACAAGAATGGCATATTTTGCACAAGGGGGCTTTCAATTCCTGCTGTCCTCTTGCACTTCTCTGCATTCTATGTATCTGCTTTTCAAGATTCCTCAAATTTTCCATAGCAGGCTGATTGCAGGGAAGAAACAAAACCAGTACTTTTCTGCTATCATCAATGGGCACAATATTTTAATTAAGCCATAGATCTTAAAACTAGGAGTTAGTCAAAATACACATCATTGGAAAAACTGTATTTAAAACCAATCTTCATTAAGAAGAAAGATTTATAATGATAATAATTAGCAGCTCTACCACGTGTCCAAAATTATGGCTTGGTACTAATCAGAGTGTTGTTTGGGGAGCCAAATCTGCTAAAATTATCTGTTTAAATTGATTAACTTTCCACCCTTTATACTTGATCTGTTGAGAATCCAATTATAATCTCTTTTTGTTCTCAGCTCTGATACAGTATATGTCCTTAAATTACACACAGGGGAATGGTGTTCAGGGCTGGTGCTGAATGACAAATTTCAAAAGTGTCACACATGCTGTATCATGATTATTAACTTGTATTCTCTGGAGTGTTTGCAGGACCATCTGGGATGGCTTCAAGCATTTGGAATTTCACTTCCATTACCTAGTCACCATGGTTTCAGACAACTAGAGTAAGGCCATCTGTAAATTACTAAATACCACCCTTCTGTGTTATTTCCTTTCATTCTTCTCTAGCACAGCTTTCAGATCAACAGCATTTGCTGAAAAACAATGGTGGTATATTGTTTTTTTAATTCTCTCAGTATTTCTAATTGTAAAATTTTACTGAGAAAACTATGAATCAAGTTATTTATACTGTATGGTTAAATATAGCTCATTAAACTGTTGCCTCAATGGTTTATTACAAACCTGGCCACTTAAAATTCATAGTGGGAACGTGAGGCATGGAGAAAGTGTCCATTCCCCACTTAATTTCTCCTTTCAATACAAAGTTTTGATGTCTTAAAGATAAAGAAGAGGACTTTTGCAAGAAATATATTTGAGTGTACATACATATGTACATACAGCCTCTTTGCTGAATGTTATATTGATCAAAGGAGACACTAAGAACAGTTAAACAAAGATCCACCTAGTTTAGCCTAAACTGACAGTCAGATGGATTTATAGTTGGGGAAGAGAAGATGTTTACGCTGGTTTTTCAAGAAAAAATAAGTGTGACCATAAGAAACAGTATCATTGTAGTAATGGAGCCTGGCGGTGCCCATGGAGGACTAAAACAAGAAACTCCAGTTTGTGAAGGTCTTCTGGAAGAATTGTCTCTCCCAGGAGGCTCATACTACATCTGTACGATTGTCTTTTGGATGTCATCAGGGTATTTTCTTCTTTTTGCCAAGCTTAACCCCTATTGTACTTTTATTTTCCTTGTCATGTTGTTAAATCTACCCTTGGCAGATACTATTTTAACTAACAGGCAGTTTAAAATTATAATTAAATTAAATAATTTAAAGGGATGAATTTTAAACACCATTCTCAAACCTGCTAAATATACTGCAGAATTAATTTGAATTGCCATGCTCATTAAATTGTACATTTTATAAAGTTGAAGGTTTATGGGCCTTATTTATCTTTTTTCTTTGATATTCATGATATAGATTAACCTAAAATGCACACATTCTGCCAATCCTTATTCTAATAAACATTTTCAGAAGTCCATTAATGTACCCCACATAACTCAATTTTGTGTAACTCAGTTAGTTTTCAACTACTCTGAATCTGCCAGGTATATAACATACTTTTTCTTTTACTGTAAAGCAATCAAAATTGTGACAGATTGCACACATAAACACACAAATATTAATTTTATAGTGACAATTCCTGTGTTTTCATAGTGTCACTGTAGGGTAGTATGCATATTATGTATGTCTACATAGCTAATATAACAAAATATTCCTGAAAATTTCTAAATTATGGAATATATTATTTTCTAGATATATATTTTATTTTTAACCTATTAATCACATTTATAATCTGTCAAATTGACCATGGACTCTAAACCAGACATGTCAAACTTGCGACGTCACGTGATGTTGTGCAAGATAGCGGAACTGTTTTGCCATTGCCAGCAATGGGGTGGGTGCAGGTTTCCTTGTGACACGTCTGGCCCGCAGGCCGGCAGTTTAGAGCAGACATCCCTGCTCTAAACAGTCTAAAATAAAACATCATGTCTAACAAGAACATAAAAATTAAGATGTCTTGGTAAAGACCAGATTTATATTTAAAACAAATTACTCCCACTCTAATAGAGCCATCAATTCCCAATATGTTTCAAGTCAAATAATATCAATCATTAAAATCCAAGTAAAATCAAATAAAACAATATAATTCTAAAGTGTTTTTCTGTAGAATTGGTAAATATACATATAAATGAATCTATTATTTTATTTTCACAGACAAAATCTCATGAACATGATTTATGTGATTTAAAAATATGACTCCTCAATAATTTAAATATCTATACTAAAACTTCATTAATTATTTTCACTGTAATTATGATTTGTGTCTTGATTAATACCTTGATACTACATAGAGATGAGTGATCAATCTTTTAAATTAAAATTGCTTTGCAGAATAAAAGGTTCACTGCAGTAATACTGTAGCATGATATTATAGTACTTGACTTTGTATAGGTGTTAGAAATTGCTGATTTTCATAATGAGAACTTTAAGGAGGGCAAGTTGATAACGTCTCCTGCCTAGCATAATTAAAGCCTAAGTGAAATATACAATTAAAATCATTCATAAAATTAATGATTCAAAAGTGTTACATCACTCAAATGCTATCTTTAGGTTAACGTCCCCCAAAAATCTTCAAGACATTTATGCTAAAATTTATGCTAAATTTATACTAAAATTTAGGCTAGAAATAATGAACCCTGTTCATTATAGAAAATTATTGGAAAGAATTATTAAAGGGAAAATAAACAGACCATAGAAGAATGATTCTTGCTGGAAACCAGCATAGTTCCTGCAGATGTCCACGTTTCTTGCTAATCTTTTAGATTTTCCTTTTTTAGGATATGTATCAGCAAACATGAGGACAAGGGTGATTCAGAAGATACTCTATACTTGAATGTCAAAAAGCTTTTTCAAAGTCCCTCACTAAAGGTTCCTAAACAATTTAGCCTGCCTGAGTTATGAGGACAGGTAATTTTATGGATTAGCAGTTGATTAAAAAATCCAGACAGTAGAAATAAATCCTCACATGGGCTTGATGTGTGTGGAAGAGTTCCTTAGAGATGAATATAAATGATCTGGACTAGATCCCTGTAATAAAATTGCCATACTTGCTCCGGATAGTATTTGTGGTAATTAAATAAAGAAGCACAGTGGATAACTTCAAAAGCTTCTCTCCAAATTGGGTGAATGTTTATTAAAATGGCAAATATAGCTTAATGTAGACTAATACATAGTTGTTGCATGAACAATCCAAATGTGACTGAAACTTTAATGAAATTTAAATAGTGACTGACCAGAATCTTTGAGTCACATAGACAGCTCAACGAAAATACAGTAAAAGAGGCAACAACAACAACAGAAAAATTCTAGTATAAAAATGCCCACGTACAAATATCCTGCACATATTTGAAGTGTTACAAATCTGATCATCATGCTTTCACAAGAGTATTGCACTATTAGAAAAGGTACAAAAAGCAGCAGCTGATTAGCACTGTTTTAAAAAGGATTGGAACAAATGGAATTCTTTAGTTTAATATGATTGATTGATTTTTATTGATTTCTATGCTGCCTATCTCACTAATACAGCAATTCTGGGTGGTTTACAATATAACAAAAAGTTTAAAAATACTAAAAATAACTAAACATTAGCATAAAAAGTTAAGAACCAAGATAATAGAGGATGAATATGAGCCAATAGATAAAGACAAATCATAGAGACAGTGATAGATAAGAATGTGTGTGGCATAACTAATCCCTAGGTTGTCTATGAGTATGGGAGGTACCTTGGGAGAGTACGTAATGCTGATTATTGTGTAGTGGGTCCGACGCAAGAGAGACGCCAGCCGGTGTGTGAGTTCAGCTCTTTATTGGAAGGGGAAGTGAACTGAGGAATGAGGGCTACCTGGCCTCCTTATATACCTGGCCAGGTAAGCTAACAGCCAATGGGGTTGGCCCTAGGTTTCCCGCTGAAACTGTCCAGGCCAACGCCCCCTGAGGGCTGTTGCTATGCAGATGCCTGCATACATAACACCCCTCCCCCCTTAGAGAAGACCCACATAACAACAACAACATGCAACTACTATAACTATGAGTATATATATAAAAAAACAGTGGTGTCCTTGTGTGAGGATCACTTGCACACATAGTCCGACAGGTAGGCTGGTGTCCTGTGTGGACGGGTGGATCGTCTGGGTGTGCTTGGGCCCTGGGCTTGGACCGTGGGTTCCTGAGGCCTTTGTGCAGGGCTGCAAGGAGCCGGCATCAGGAAGTCCTCCTCCTCTGGTCCCTGCCCTGTGACGTCCTCAGCTGGGTTGACCCCTCCTGGAGTGTGGTCTTCCTGTTGATCGTGTGCGTTGAGTTCAGGGACGTGTGTGATGCGCTCAGGGGCGTGTGTGATGTGCTCATGGACTCTTCCTCTGAACTGATCGATGTGTCACCTTATGCGTCTGTCCCCCTCCACCCCTACAATGTACGAAAGGGGTCCTGTTTTCCCAACCACTGTCCCCGGAACCCAAGGATGTCCAGCCCCATAGTTCCTTGCCCAGACCAGGTCCCCCAGGTTGAGGACCCTGTGTGTGGATGATGATGGCAATGGTGATGGTAGTGATGCTGGTGGTGATGGTGATGATGGTGATGATGGTGATGTTGCCCTACCGGTTTCGGCTGCTACCCGGTCTGGGTGTAGGCGGTCCAGCTTGGTGATGAGGCGCCGTCCCCATCGCAGTTCTGCTGGGCTCTTGCCGGTAGCCACGCATGGTGTTGTGTGTTGGGCTAGTTAAAATTTGGCCAGTCTGTGGTGCCAGTCCCCGCTGATGATGCGCCGGAGTGCGTCTTTGGTCGTCCTTACCATCCGTTCGGCCTGCCTGTTGGTAGATGGATGGAAAGGCGCAGAGGTGGCGTGCCTAATCCAGTTCGCCTTCAAGAATGCCTGGAAATCAGCAGCAGTAAACTGAGGCCCATTATCAGACACAATTACGTCGGGGAGGCCGTGTGTGGCAAAGAGAGCTCTGAGCACCTGGATTGTCCTCCCCGAGGTCATGTTGGGGACAGGGACTACCTCTAACCACTTGGAGTGACTGTCCACCACTACTAAAAATAGTTGACCCTGGAATGGCCCCGCATAGTCAATGTGAATGCGGGACCATGGCGTGTGTGTGGCCTCCCACCGGTGTACTGGTGCATGTGGCACTTCTGGCCTGGATCTCTGGCACGTATAACAGGCCTTGACCCGATCCTCAACCTCCTTGTCCAACCCGGGCCACCAGAGGTAGCTCCTAGCCAGTGCCTTCATCCTGACCACCCCCGGGTGCCCTTCGTGTAAGGAGTCCAATACCCTGGTGCGTAGTGCGGGTGGAATGATGACCCTGCTACCCCAAAGGAGGCACCCTTTGTGTGTGGAGATTTCATCGCGTCTAATGAAATAGGCCTGAAACTCTGGTCCCGGGGATTTGTCCTGCCACCCTGTGCAAACCCATGAGTGCACCCTGCCCATGATGTTGTCTGTGGCTGTGTGGCTGGCAATGTCCTTGGCAAGAACTGGGCACTCGGGTAGTTCCTGCAGGGCTAGGATCTGTGTGGCTGGTGCTGGGTCTGGGTCGTGTGTGTCTAGGGGGAGCCTACTTAGACCGTCTGCGTGGCCCATCTCCTTCCCTGGCTTGTGTACCAGCTTGCAATTGTATGCTGCAAGGAAGATAGACCACCGGAGCATCCTGGGGGACAGAATCTGGGGGGTTTGCCTGTCTGTGGTGAACAGGCCCAGGAGTGGTTTGTGGTCCGTGAAGACAGTGAACTCCCTGCCATATAAGTAATCGTGGAATTTCTTGATTCCTGCCACGATTGCCAGGGCTTCTTTGTCTATTTGGGCGTAGTTTCTTTCTGCTCCAGACAGTGTCCTAGAATAGTATGCTATGGGGACTTGTGCCCCGTTGGGCTCAAGGTGGCTTAGGACAGCGCCCACACCATAAGGGGATGCATCGCAGGCGATACAAATGGGCTTGGACTCGATGAAATGGGTTACTGTGGACTTGTCCGACAGCAATGCCTTCAGGGCCTTGAAGCTCTCATCATGGGTGGCCGTCCAGGCCCATGTTGCCTGTTTGTCTAGCAGCCTGTGGAGCGGTTTAGCGATGGCTGCCTTGTGTGGGAGGAATGTATGGTAGAAATTCAGCAGACCCAGGAATGCCTGAAGCTCTGCTTTGTTCTTGGGTGTGGGTGCTAGTTTGATGGCCCTCACCTTGGATTCTGTGGGGTGGATTCCCCTGGCGTCTACTCTGAACCCCAAAAATTCTGTGGAAGGAACGCCTATGCTGCATTTTTCCTTTTTGAGTTTGAGGCCAGTTGTGCGCAGCCTTGCCAGCACTTCCCTAAGCCTCCCTGCCAGTTCCTCTGCTGATGCTCCTGCGATCAGGATGTCATCAAAATAGGGGCAGACTCCTGGAATGCCCTTGAGTGTCTTTTCCATAACCTCCTGGAAAATGCCGGGAGCAACGCTGACTCCAAACTGCAGCCTGTTCACCCGGAACGCCCCCCTATGGGTTACTATGGTTTGGATGTCAGCTGTTTCCCTAGTGACCGTGAGTTGTTGGTACGCCTGTGCAAGATCGAGCCTTGCAAAAATGGCGCCGCCTTGGAGGGAAGCGAGAATGTGGCTGACCGCGGGAACCGGGTAAGCGTGCGGGTTTAGGGCGCGGTTCACCGAGCACTTATAGTCGGCGCAGATCCTTATTTCCCCATTGGATTTGAGGGGGGTCACAATGGGGGTTTCCCACTCCCCTCCATCTACAGGCTCTAAGATTCCCTGGGACACCAACTTGTCTAGTTCGCACTCGATTTTGTGTTTGAGAGCAAACGGGACTCGCCGCGCCTGGACCCTAATGGGGGAGACGTTCGAGTTAAGCTTGAACGATATGGGGGCCCCGGTGTACTTGCCTAATGACCCGTCGAAGACGTCGGCGAACTCCCGGCAAACGGCCTCAACGGAGTCCCCCTGGATCCGATGGATCCCGGATACTGAGATTCCCAGGGCCTCAAACCAGTCCAGCCCGACCAGGCTGGCTCTGCGGCCCTCTACCACTACAACATCCAGGTGCCCTTCGCGACCCTTAAACCCCACTGAAATGGTGGCCTCCCCCTTCACCTTGACCGGTGAATTCTGAAAATCGGTCAGGGTTAATTTAGTAGGCCGTAATTTAATCCGTTGCTTGCTCTGGCTAATTATGTGGTTAAGGGTCTTGTCCGAAATAATCGAGACCGCTGATCCGGAGTCAAGCTCCATACTGCAAGGGACACCTTGCAAACGGATTGTTAATCTAATTTTGGGTTTGAGCAGCCGGCGGCTACCCGTATGGTTAATGGCCAGCCGGCTCTCGACATAGCCAATTTTTGTTTTGGTGGGGGCTCCAGTACCTTCGAACGGCGGTTCCTCCGGCTGCAGCTCATGGATCTCCTCTCGGGGGCGGCGGCTACGGCAGATGGCGGCTATGTGGCCTGTTTTCTTGCAGGCCCGGCACGTGGCGGACCGGAACTTGCAGAGGCTACACATGTGGTTCCCACCACACCCTGCGCACCTCTGGGGAACGGCAGTGTTGCTGGGAGGCCTGGGCCTGTCTGGGTGTCTGGCTCGCTGGTCGGGGGTCGACTTCTGCTGGAGGAGGTCGATGCTCAGGTCGTCCTCCTCTGTGGCCCCTTGCCGGTGGACGCTGGTTGCCTGGTTGCCGGGCCGAGTTCCCTGGCAGGCTTGGACGGCCCCACAGGCCGCTTCGTGGGCTAGGATGGCGTCCTCGGCTTCCTGGAGAGAGACCTCCTCTCTTTCGAACATGCGCTCCTGCAACCGCCTGTCGCGTAGGCCGCAAATCAGCCGGTCCCGTAGTCGCTCCTCCAAATTTGTGAACCTGCAAGCGACGGCAGCTTCCCGTAGGGCGGCAAGGAAGTCGGCGCCGGTCTCGTCGGGGCGCTGGTCCCTTTTCTCAAATTGTGACCGTGCGGCCACCTTGGAGCGCCGGGGCCTGAAATGTGCGTTGAGCCTGGCCACGAGGTCTCGGTACGCGACGGTGTTGATGGCCTCCTGGGGGAACAGGTTCGCGGCGACTTCCAGCAGCGCTGGTCCCCCAAGGCAGAGCAGGGCGGCCGCCTTTGCACCGTCCTCCGATATCTGATTGAACCGCATGTACAGTTCAACGTGAGCCAGGTAACGGGTCCAGGTTTTGGGGCGGCGGGTCTCGAATTCGCAGGGTTGTCCGGCTCTAGCCATGGCGGCAGTTGGTCGTGGATGTGGCGCTTGGCGTTGCCGGTTCGGCTGGCGGTCGTGGGGGGAAGAATATACCTTATATACCTGGCCAGGTAAGCTAACAGCCAATGGGGTTGGCCCTAGGTTTCCCGCCGAAACTGTCCAGGCCAACACCCCCTGAGGGCTGTTGCTATGCAGATTCCTGCATACATAACACTGATTGTTTGGAAAGAGGTAATAATAGTCTTTCTCCAGAAGAAACCAGCCCGCAGTCTTTTGTTTGATAACTTTTGTTCAACTTCAGCTTTTAAGGAAGTTTTTGAGAAGAGGTAATGAATTAACTACCACTATCTTGGGGAAAACAGATTACTTGGCTCAGAACAGTTAGAGCATTGGTTCTCTAACAGATATCAGATGGGGGACTGAACTCCCCCTCCCCCCATCTGTTAGATTTCTCTGTGTTATTTGATATACCTGGCCATTGTTTCCTTTAGAATCATCTACAAACATCTAGACTTGTAAGCACCATTCTATAGACACTCCTGAGAAATAACAAAGCCCTAGGAAATCACCTCTTCTACAGTTGGAGTACTTTTTCAAATCTAGTGGATAAGACACTAGGTGAGGAATGGGGAAACCTGAGTCCTGTTCTAGTTCTAGTCCTGCTTTAGGCTTGGAAACCAACTGGGTGACTTTGGGCTATTCCTTCTTTTGCAGACCTAGAAAGAAGGAAATGCATACCACTTCCAAAAATGTTTCCAATAAAAGTGCCCACAAAATTGCAAGGAATAAAGTTGTTGTTGTTGTTGTTAGTTGCGAAGTCATGTCCGACCCATCGCGACCCTATGGACAACGTTCCTCCAGGCCTTCCTGTCCTCTACCATCTTCTGGAGTCCATTTAAGCTCACGCCTACTGCTTCAGTGACTCCATCCAACCACCTCATTCTCTGTCGTCCCCTTCTTCTATTGCCCTCAATCTTTCCCAGCATTAGGCTCTTCTCCAGTGAGCCCTTCCTTCTCATTAGGTGGCCAAAGTATTTGAGTTTTAGCTTCAGGATCTGGCCTTCTAAAGAGCAGTCAGGGTTGATCTCCTCTAGGACTGACCGGTTTGATCGCCTTGCAGTCCAAGGGACTCGCAGGAGTCTTCTCCAGCACCATAGTTCAAAGGCTTCAATTCTTTGGTGCTCAGCCTTTCTTATGGTCCAACTTTCACTGCCATACATTGCAACTGGGAAGACCATAGCCTTGACTATATGCACTTTTGTTGACAGGGTGATGTCTCTGCTCCTGACTAAAAAGAAGAAGGACAGGTTACCACCTGTGATACACTGCTGGAAGGTGTTTGAAGACTAGGTTTCATGATCTGTATACTTCATAAAATGTCACATACACCCTTTTCACAATGCCTGCATGTCCTTCAATGTTATTATTGCAAAAGATGCCAGTGCAAAACCAGTTCACCCAGAAAGCTAATGTTTTAAGAAATTTTCTGAAGATCCATTCTTCCCTGTTCCCTTTCCAAAAAAAGAAAGTTGTACAGTGGCCAAGGCTATTCAATTGCTTCTAGGCTATTCAGCCACCTTGAAACAGTATCTGTCTCTTGGTAAAAGCAAGAGATAGATGATTCTGGCTTGCAGCCATTGCTCCAAGGCTCTTCAGGATTATCCTAAAATAGTTATTTCCCACACAACAATTAAATTTCAAGAGAGTTCCTCCCACAGACTTTTTCAGATCTGAAAGTAGGGATAGCATGGAAAGCTACTGTGTGATAGAGATGTGTTAAAAAAATAGTTGAATCTTTATCATCCCTTAGTAATAAAAAAGAGCTTAAGATGTACATCCAAAGTTAATTCTGAAGTTTCCTTAAAATGAGGTGGGAAAATAAAAGTTTCTTGTGTAGCATTTCTTAAAAGTACTCCAACAAAGTTGAGCTCTCTATAATTTTTTTTAAAAAATGTATCTTATTATCTCACATTTATGCTGTTACAGTGTTCCTTTTCATGGCATACTAAATGTTTAATGGGTTAGTTAATTAAATACAGCAACATTTGTTCTTGCTATACATTCATTAAAAGGTGCATAAAAAGAATCTGCTTTGCTTTCTTTTTTTGAAGTGCTGTACCTCAGAGACTGGCTGAATAGCTTGGAGTATACAATTTATTTCCACTGGATTGGAACTGACAAAAGGTCTTGAGCTGTCCAGATTTTTTTAGTTGGTATATCTTTTAAATTTTATGGATTCTGCAGTAAAACAATAAGAGGACTTTATATTTTTTACAGATAAGAGGGAGAATATTCCTGACATTATCACTGCATTGCATCTGAACTGAAAGCAACATTGGCTTTTCCAACAAGTCAGTGTTGGTGCAAGATTTAGAAGGTTTACTTAAAAGTTTACTAAACTTTTAATCCTGCCCCAAACATGCCTAGGAGTATCCATGGGTGTGGGGGTGAGGGGGGTAAATGGGTAAAAAAATCAAGTTGACAGCCAGTACCATGCAATTGAAGCTCACTCCTTTTTGTAAGTGCTGTGCATGAATACCACAAATTAAAAAAAGAGTGTAAGTTTGGATCACAGTTGTGGCCAAATCTTGGGGTTTTTTTTAACCCACCTTGGATCACCTATTACAGTCTTCAAAGAATAATTTTGGCTGCGGTGCCAAGAAGTAGGAACTGTGTACATGTGTACTTTCTTTAATTTCTTTTGTAATAAGTAGAGATGTCAATGAAATAGTTTACCAACTGTGAAGCTTCTCTGTCAAGTTATCCCCTCAACCCTTCATGATTTCATTGCTTCATTTTAAAATCCTGTCACATCATGCTTAAAAATGGTTGATAATTTGACAAAAAGCGGGGTTGCCTGTATTCAAGTAAGATATCAAAACTGTCAGGCAAAATAAGCTGTGAACTGATTTTTAAAAAGGCATTTTATTGCTTTATTTTAGGCTTCAGTATAGCATTTTAAAAAATGACGCATTTGAATGCCTAAGCTGTATGCAAACACTGTGAACTGCTCTGTGGCAAGACTGCAAAATATATTCAGTCACTCAGAAACTATATTCATGATTAATTTATTTGAAGGCTCATCTCTATTATGTATTCCAACAAGGAGGAGAAGCAGGGAATTTTTTAAAACATTAGATTAATGTATTCATCAGTGAAGCAATCACAATGGGATTCCCTTCTTAGACAAAATGCAGAATATCATATCAAATCTGCCAATTTCAAGGGGTTGTTTTAAACTTTCAGTCCCATGGAATCTTTTATAAAACATTATTCATGATATTCTTTAGAAATCTTACATAGAATTCATGTCAGAATGAAAAGGAAATTCCTATGTAAGAATCCCTTTCCAGTATACTTTTTCATTAGCCACCCAAGTGTAAATATTGATCAGGATGTTTCATTAGAACGGATCAGGTTTAGAAAAGGTAATCTTCTCCAGCTTTGCAAGGACTTATTTCAGGAGCAGCCATGTTTAATTTTGAAAACAAGTGAAGCTTAGGGCTGAATTCCCTGAAGTGAAAACTCTTTTGTAGCTGAGAATGAATTTACTACACTCACTTATCCTGAAATAGCTTTTCCCAAACTGTTGTTGGCCCAGTGAATATGATGGCTTCAGTTTTCACTGTTCCCAACAAGCCAAGATAAGAATGTTGGGAGTTGAAATCAGTGCCAAGTTGGGAAAAATAGGGCTGGACAATATAATAATAATGAAATAAAAGGGAGAATGATAATTTCATATTTGTAAAGGATTCTAAATTTGTATATCTATCCAATGATGTAAGTAGTGCTGTTGTATTAATCTGCTGATTAGGGATTTCTGGAACTGAAGGCCACCCAATTTAAAGTTGCCATGGTTAAGAAACATTGTCTCAGAGAGTCTCCACCAATAAAGGAATAGATTTTTCACAAGTTGCTCTTTTAAATATTAGAATACAAAGCAGAAGTATAAGAAAAGGATTGGCTGTCAGCCAGAATTCTGTATTAAAGAATGTTGCCACAGGATAAAAAATCTGGTGCAAAGGAAACATATGCTCAGATCTTATGTGCCACCATATTTAAAGCTGAGATGCTGTGTGCTTTGAACCTTGCAGCATAATCCTACGCATGTTTATTCAAAGTAAAACCCCTGAGTGCAAAGTTCTTGTTCTGAGGAAATTTTGCATAGGACTTCTAGTCTTAATCCTGTACTCTCCAAATTTGAAATTGTATTATTTTGTTTATCTACGACTAAGAACATGGCTGGCAATGTTTCTCTTCTAAAGAATAAATTTTGTTCACCAACTCTCACTCCACAGAGGAACATGAACCTTTTCTTGTCTTTCATGAGAAATATCCAACAGGAGACACATTTATGGGTTTGTTTACTTCAGATTTATGTTTGACCTCTTGAGAGGATCTGTGAAAGATGCTCATTTTCAGAGCTACCTGTTCAATACATTAAGTAGAAATATTGCTTTGTCATGATGGCAATAAAAAGGTGACATTACAGTGCAAAACATTTAGACTGTGCATAAAATCATAAAGTATGGATCACATTGCCTGGTTATCTTTTATGTTAGTTTTTAAATGGTATGGATGTTTCATCTACACAGTACAAATGAATATTAATTAGTTAGAGTTGTCATAGGTAAATCTGTTGACAAATACATGTCATATTGACCTTACAAGATTCAAGTTATTCAGCTAGCAGCTGTATAATGAATTATCAGAATACACTAGCAGTAACCATTACAAAAAAAACCTAATGAACTGGTGTCTGTGATACTAGCAGGTCATCTTCTGTCAGTCAATCATACTGTTAAGAACATGATTTCTATCACTGTAGGTATTCCCAAGTCAATTTAGAGTTGAGTAGATTCTAATTAGCTGCTGAGCTTACATCCTTTATAACAAAATTGCCCAGCAATTTGGTTCATTAAGACGTCACTTTTCATAACATTATCTTGTTCTGAGTCCAAAGTATTGATAGTGAAAAGATCAGCAAGACAGATAACATTTTAAGTTGAATAAGGTGTAAAGCCACTTTTTTCTTTTAACATATACTTCCCCTTCCTTTAGTCCCTGAAATTTTTTAACTGCTGGAAACTTCCTATAAAATTGTTTAGAACAAAGGGTTTTTATTATTGTATGCTTCTCCTAATCTAAGGTTCAGTGTGCATTTCCATCCTTATTAATAAAGAGAATCAGTCCATCCATGCATACCATAAATACTTCTGGGTATTTAATTCCCAAAAGAAACCAAAAGTGGGCAATTCTACTGGGTGGAATGTCCTTGCCTATTAGATGCTGTGGCACCAGTGACAATTTATAATAGGAAAGCTATGGTTAAGTTTGTGAAATAAATGCTCTACAACAGGGGTCCCCAACCCCTGGGCCACGGCCCACTACTGGGTCATGGCCCATTTGGAACCCAGCCGTGCAAGCAGGTGAATGTACACACACACATGCAGCTCCATTTGTGCAAGTGGTGGATGCTTGCACGCAGCGACACTTGCACTAGCAGCAGGCACTCATGCTCACGTGCACCTCCACTTGTGTGAGCAGTGATCACTCGCACTACGTGCAAAGCTCATTTGTGTGAGTGGCAGGTGCACGGGCGTGCGCTCACCATTCACACAGGACCATCTCCTTCCCTCCTGACAGGCCGCCAAGCCAGAAAGGTTGAGGACCACTGCTCTACAAAGATATTTTTAAAACTGGGTGGTTGTTTTCTTCCTGTCATAGGTTTAATGTTGAACTCCATAGAGAGATCATCAAATCTCAATAAAAATGGTATCAAGTATTTGCCAGTTTCCATGTCTCAGAAGATAATTCCAAGTTTTTTAAAAAGTAATTTAATCTTCCTAACTCTTGATTTAGAAGGATTTCTCTCGTCTCTCCTAGGAAAAACACAAGTAGTCTATTTAACTGAAGAGCTTCCTAGACAGCTATGTTAACCCATCTTCACTTACTAGCCCTTAATACTATTCCACGTTAACTTTTAGACTCGGGGAGATTAAGCATCTCAGGATTTAGCAATGGCAACAGCAAATTAAAGAACCCTAAATTCACAGAGGTAAATGCTAAATATTTGAATTCTTCTGAATCAAAAGAAAATACAGCAATTTTTCCAGGGGAAGCTGCAAGGATTGGGGGGGAAAAGTCAATACAATTTTGTGGCCACATCCACAAAACTGAAGCCTCACCTGTTTTTCCCCCCATGTGTTGCACCCACAATGCACATTAAAAAGTGGCAGGGCTTCAATTGTCTGCTCATAGCTTAAATCTTGACGGGTTTTTTTTAACTCTCCCCCTAGCCCAAATATGCCCCTCTTTTTCTTTTCTTTTTTTTTTCTTTTCTTTTGACACAAGAAGAAACTGTTGGTTCTATGATTTCAGAACTGTCATATTTAATCAGATTTCTTTCCTGTGGCAAGATACCATTTCACAATAAATCAAATTTACGGCTATAAGAATACTGTATTCCTCAATAAGAAGTGCCATCCATCTGGAGCTTACCCATTTTCTAAAAGTCAATAATTACAGTTTTAAAAGAATGCTTCAGTGGGTTCTTTTGTTCTGTTTTAACACATGCTACTTTTAGCGTTTGATATACAGATATATGCTTTATACTAAGTAGGACAACAAGATGATGGAAGGCTGCAAAAAATAGACAAGGAGGACTTTTAGATCTATGAAACAGGAAAAAAAATATTTCACGCCCATTACTTATATTAGATGAGGGGGTTTTTTAAGGTCTTGCTATGAAATCACACAAAGAAGTGTCACAAAGGAGTCAAGCTATTCTCCAAACCACTTGAGGGCAGGACAAGAAGCAATGGATGGAAACTAATCAAGGAAAGAAATAACCTAGAACAAGGAGAAATTTCCTGACAGTTAGAACAATTAATCGGTGAAACAACTTGCCTCCAGAAGTTGTGAATGCTCCAACACTGGAAGTTTTTTAAGAAGAGATTGGACAACCATTATCTGAAATGGTATAGTGTTTCCTGCCCGAGCAGGGGGTTGGACTAGAAGACCTCCAAGGTCCCTTCCAACTCTGCTATTCTATTCTATTCTATTCTATTCTATTCTATTCTATTCTATTCTATTCTATTCTATTCTATTAATTATCTTCCACATTGTACCATGAGAAACACATATTCAAAGTTCTGACATTCTTCCAAAATGATCAGAACATCAAGTAAAGAACTGAATGGCTCTTAAACTATAACTGAATGTGGTCTCATTGTTGATATTGGAGTCTATGAGCTCTTGTACTGAAATCATCACTTCCATAATGCATTTGACTTGAAGCATTCTTAGGCACATGGCGCAGCAGGTGTTGATATCAGTGCCATGAGATCCCTTGTCTGTAAGCAAATATAGCAAGTGTTTGGCACTTCGTAGGGAATTCATGTAAGGCAATTTCATAAAAAGGAAAATTGCTTCTTAGTTTTGGTTTTAAATGACCAAATGGAGAAGCAGGTTTTAATCCTGAAAAATTGGCAGGATGTGTAAATGTTTCAAAATGAGACCTCCATTGTAAACATTTTTTAGCATGGCATATATCTGTAGGGGTTTCTTGGATCCTACAAGGATGCAGATGTTGCCTTGCTATATTCTGGATTGTTGATGTTTTATTTTTTTCCGATTATTTCTTTGCAAACAAAATGAAGGGAAGGGAACATCTGTTGGAACTGTCATACTTAATTAATCCCACTTCTTGTTTTTTGAAAGAATGAGATAGTTTTCCCAGAGCAAATTTACTTAATATAATTTAGCTAGAATAACCATAACAATTATCCAAATTATAATCCTCCATCTGAGTTTCTGTAGTCAGACATACAATTTTTAAATGCTAGCTGATGAAATATTGAGTATTCTACTTTCTATGGAAGAGACAGTGTTTTTGGCCTTGTGATGAATCTTCTTTATTCACCATTTATACAGATCTTCAACAAGATTTGATATATTGATTGATATAAACTCTAAATGGATATGAATGCATGTATATCCTCTAGAAAACATGTACGATTTTAAAGAAGTTTTTTAGAACTTGCACAATCTTAACCCTCACAATTATTCATCTTTGTGCTGGAATAAAAATTATGCCTCTGTTCTAAGGTATCACCAATTAAAAATGATATATCAATAAGCCATTTTTCGGGCCTATAAAGAAGTTTGGTCCTCACATTAACAATCAATGTTGCATCCCCACAGTCACATAATCAAAATTTGGACACTTTCCAACCAGTAGACATTTACAATTGTTGCAGCATCCCATGGTCACATGCTCACCATTTTTGTTCTTCACAGCCAGCTTCCAACAAGCAGAGTTAAGGAGAAGCCAGCAATAAAAATTGCATATTCACGTGATTTCTTGTTCAATGGTAACTTACTTAACAACTGAAGACTTTGTAAGTCTCTTGCAGTCATGTGATAGCTCACTTAATGAGAATATTCCTCAGCAATGGAGTTGCCTGTCCCAATTGTGGCTGTTAGATGAGGACTATATGTACATCTTATTCTGAAATATCCTGTGGATATTATTCTGACAGGAAGGAAAAGAGAAGATGTTGATCCCAAGAGGTGACCCCCATTGCTTTTCTAAATCAATAAATTGGATATATTCTACAAATTTGGAATGGTAATTAATAAGAAAATATTATTTTGGTTGAAATAATCAATGATGAGATAGGTAACTTTAGAAGCTCGTTGCTTACAGAATTTTACTTCTATATAAACATGGTATAAATCTGCTGTATAAGCAAAGCATATTCAGATCAAGGTCAGATTGTGTAAAACCAGAATGAAAATTGTGTTTAAATTCAGCCTATTCTAGGCTATATCTTGAATTTTTTTAAAAAAATGTTATTTGGCTGGAAATTGTTTGGCTACACAAATATGGTATAATATGGCTGTTTTAAGACCAAGAGACCAAACATTCGCTAATTTCAACAAAATAGTTGAAACAAGCCACATTAGACATTCCCAAGCAGTACCATGTGTTTGTGGTTGTTAAGTGAGGACTATCAGTATATCCTATTCTGAAATATCCTGTGGAATACTAGTAAGGTAAAAGTCAAACAAAAATAAATATTAATGTCTGTAATTTACATACATGAAGCAATCTCTCTGCAGTGTCTTAAAATTAATAAATTAAATGATCCATGGACTTTAAAATACTTATGTACCTCAACAACAAATTGTTGAAAAAAAACTATCAAGAGCAAACAGGAACCAGATTCTGAATAGCATTTTCCCTCAGGTAAAGCCGTTTAGGTATAATGAGCAGCAGCCGTCCCATTCATCACTACTGCCACAAAGTCAGATGTCTGAGTCATCACAGCAGCATCTTATTCACTGGACAAGTGAAAGGGGAGGAAAAAACCCTTTCTTCCATTCAAAAATAAGTGAGCTAACTGCAGCACTTGCTGGAGCTGAGTCATTCGACAGTGAACGATATCCAGTAATTTAGCTCCAGCATTCCTCCTTTCAGAATATAACAAGATAACTATCATGGGTTTTTCTACCCTGCATCTGGTACATTTTGAGTCAGTGTCAGATGGTCAGTTGGGTCTGAGAGCTAGTAAGAACCTGAAGCAGAATAGATGATAGATAGATAGATAGATAGATAGATAGATAGATAGATAGATAGATAGATAGATAGATAGATAGATAGATAACCTTTATTGTCATTTTTTACTGTGGGCACATTGGCACACATTAAAAATGAAATTTTGTTGCATGCTCTCAAAAGTGTACGCATACATAACACACATGTAAACATCCTATATACAACAAATGTATAAACCTACACCCTTACACATAAATAACATATAAATATTATTCACTGTCCATCTTGAATACATAACGGAAGGAGGTTAATACTGTATGGAACAAAGCTGTGACTGAATCTGGATGTTCTGCTTCAGATATCACAAAGCCTCCTCCCAGAAGGTAACAAGGAAAACAGGTCGTGAAGAGGATGTGTAGTGATTGTCCCAGGCAATCTTATGGACCCTGCTCAAGCAACATTCATATGCTATGTCCTGGATGGAAGGAAGAGAACTGCAATAATCTTTTCTGCCATCCTCACCACTCTCTGCACTGCCTTCCTGTATGATGCAGTGATACTTCCAAACCAGACTGTGAAGCTGTATGGGGAAGGAAGATGTATTTTTCTCATGTGATGCAGAAACTGCAGGCCTGCTGTGCTCACTTTACCATGTCTTGCTGTTGAGCAACCAAGCTAGCCTACTTGTTAGATGCACACCCAGAAATTTGATACTGGAAACCATCTCACAAGTGAATCATTAATACACTGAGGAGTGTGGCTGTGCCTGCCTTTTCTGAAATCAACAATGATTTCTTTGGTTTTACCAATGTTTAAAACCAGACTGTTCTTCTTACACCATGGTATTGTAACTGATAAACATTGTAATGTACAGTAAGAAACCTATGGATTTCTTGGATTTGGTGATGTTCCCAGCATCTGTAAACACTGACCACCTGCACCGTTAGGACAATAGCTTTCCCATTTGTTGCAAAGATAGATAATATTTTCACGCAATGATTAATTGCCAAGCCATCGGCTGTGATAGATTTTGAACCATTATACTTCACAGTATTATAAAACTCCCTGAGATATCTGCTTTTGAAAGCTAATGGGATTATGTATTAGTGTATATATTCAGAGAAAATGAGCAATTTGGTCAATATGCAGGACAGCTATATACTACAGGCCAAAAGTTTTGACATCTTTTCTTTTACTGAAGAAGAGTCAGAGAACTGCATCTAAAGCTTATGCATTTTATGAACTTTGTCCAGGAAATATAATGCAGACCTACCAGTTCCAGCAAGGTTTAGGGTCTGTGTAAGCCTTATAATCTTCTTTTGTGAAGGTCTCATTCACAATCAAGAAGTGTGAATCTCCAAGTCTTCATGATCATCTGAAAAATCTTTGGGTAGAAGATGGAAAGAAAAGTTACGTAATCCTTAAGGTGCTGTTATTCAAGCCTGAAGGAGGTTATATTTTAGGTATCTTTCACTGAAATCACTAACTCAGTTATTTCAAACTTTATTCTTCAGAACTGTACAGTTTTGAAGAGATTCTATAAAAGAATAAGAATAAAACAAACACAATTCGCATGCTACTGCTAGAGCTTTAGTCTTGAATGAGGGTTCCAAGAAAATATTTTTACAGATTCTATGTCTTGAAAAATTTTGAAAAACATGGCCTAATTCTTACTGTCTTTGCAGGTTCTAGCTGTTCCTGGAATAATGCTTGATTTATCCTGGTCATTTTCTGCTTGCTGTTACTAAGTATTGTATATACTATTTAAACATATTCACAGAAGTCAGTGGATGAACCTTGATATAAAGTAAATCTTGCATTCTTGTATACAGGCATATAGCAAATCTTGTATACTTTTGAACAGCACACACAAGATACCCCAAAAGAAGCACTTGAATCTTACTTTGCACTGGTACATATGATCTATATGATTGTTAAATTCAGCATAACAAAATACATAAGAAAGTAGACTCAGTGCAAATTATACAATATCTTTACAATTTGGTATATTTATTGTACCAAGCTTTCTTGAAAACAGATGTATTTTTCAACCAAAAATGTCTAGATGGTTGTTTAGAACCTTCTGCTAAAAATTTAGGAGTCTTTCCACTGAAAGTATTTGTCGATTAGAACCAAAGAGTACTTGAAACATTAACCATAATAAAGATACCTTAAGGATAAAGTTTGTTCAGCAACATCTAGCAAAGTTGTGGTTTTTGTGGTCAGGTAGATACTGGGAGCCCCCACCTGCAGTCTTGGTTTATATATAATTGTTTTTAATTCAGAATTTATTGTGATTTTTTACAATTTTGCTGTGGTGCATCAAAATGTTGACAATACTACATAGGAAAAATCTCTGCATAAGTATTACTCATAATGGATGGTCATCTGTCCTTGATGCTATAAAATTGATTTCTGTATTGGGCAGGGAATTAGACTATGTAAACTCAAAACCTCTTCCAACCCTTACATTCTATGATTATTAGAAATGAGTTGTCCTTGTTATCAGAAGTGTTTTGGACTTTCCAAAAATGTGAGACAACAAGGATATGTTTTTGAATTTTATCTATGCTCATCTAGAGATGATTAATATATTCCCAATGTTAAGATATTACAGTCTTTTATTTATGAAAGAATCCTGGATTCTGTTGTGATTCAGGGTCAGCCTGTGGGTTCGGAGTTGGGCCGGACGACTCAGAGGAGGAGGAGGGGGTGTTGAAGAGCTTGTTGAGGGGATTGGACAGCTTGATGAGAGCCCCCAGCAAGGCCCCTCTCATATGGTCACGATGCAGACACAGCTGTGTGAGCCTGACAGCGTGGATGAAGATGACCCACAGCTGGCCCTGTTCAAGGACGCCCGACGCAGGAGGCAGTCAGTCAGGAGTAAACAGAGGAAGGCAATGGGGCACCTCGGAAGGAGGCACAGAGAGGCCACGCCCTGAACTGTATTTAAGGGGAATGTGTGGGAGGGCTGGTTTGCTGAAGGCAACCGCTTGGATTGTTCCTGCTTCTTAGCTCGTGTTTTATGGTTGGTGTCTTGTCTTGCTCTGTTTTATGTGAATAAATTTGGCAGGCGTAATTCCAGCCTCTTGCCGTTTGTAAAGGGGTTGTCCCTGCCTTTTCTGCAGGGCCGGTAGCAGGCTGGTACAGAACAGATTCTGTGCTGATAATTTCTTCTGGCAGTTCCCCAAGCTATCTCCTAAGAATACACATAAAGATATCTATCATCTTTATCTTTGTCTCTATTTCTAGCAAGTGAAAGTGACAGCATGGTAAGGACTTTTAACTAAGAGTATAACCCTTTATTCAGTGCTTTTTTTGTAAAAGAAAAAGGTGCCGGAACTCACACATGTCATACAACCCGCCTTGCCTACCCTACAAGGTTCCATCCCAAAAAGGTGCTGGAACTCTGTTCTGAGCGTTCTATGACAAAAAAAGCCCTGCCTTTATTTAAGATAAATAGAATGAGTTTTGATTATTTATTGCAGCCTGAAGTTTAAAGTCTACTATATTATATTTTGGAGGATGTTTCCTGAGAAAGAGAATGTAACTTAAGTCTCTCTTTGCACCCACATTTCATCCAGCTGTGAAAAAGATTCAATTATTTTGTTTTTGTTTGAGATGGCCATAGGAACAGTTAATAACAGTTAATAGAAATTGAGCTTTACATTGTTAAAGCTTAGTAGTGATCCTCAATGAATCTCATAGTTTTTTTATCTCTTCACATGATATTATTTCTTATTCACATTTTGTGTGTGTGTGAATTTCAAACACCCACATAAAAAACAAAGCTGCAGCAAGAGCTGTTAATTATCCTGTCGCTAGCTTCTTTTATTAACGGAACAATGCAATCTTTAACTGAAGCAAAAAGAGTGTTAAGTGTGATTCTTTGGATTTCTCAAGATCCCATATCTTCCTTAATAATAAAAGAAAATCTTTCTTGAGTTTCTGAATGACAAGTTCATATTCTCCTGTTAATAGCTTTCTCCTTTTGTAGGCTACTCCTTTGTGAATTTACTAGTACGTAGACGAATACACTGGCAATCAGGATTAATAAAAGTGCCTGCCCATTGAAATAGACTCTCCTAAGAGGTTTTGATGGCCCTAATCATACAGTACAAGCTTTTATATGATCTCAAAAGACTTGGCTTCCTGCCACCCCAAATGTGCACTATAGGTCATTATTTGATCTAGACTAGACTAGACTAGACTAAAATAGACTAGAATAGAATAGAATAGAATTCTTTATTGGCCAAGTATGATTGGACACACAAGGAATATACATTATAAGTGTTTCTTCCTGTTATATACATTCCTCTTTTTGTTAATTTGTTTTATTTTTTATTTACTGCACTGGTTTTAATTGCACACTTTGCTGGTTTCAAGTGGAGTGTCCTTATAAATTGAAATTATAAATTTTAAAAATTATTTATCACATCTATATTATTAGTATCCCTAAACACAAAAACACATTTTCTTTCACAATATATATACAAGTAAGAAAATATATTCATTCGTTATATGGCCTCAAAGTACTATGGAGTTACAGAGTGTCTTTACTGACATTCTAGGTATTACTATAAGAAAATTTAAAATACTGCATTCATAATACATGAACAAAAGTAGAGACCTGAAAAAATCAAGTATGTTTATGTCCTGTTAAACAATATGAATGTAAATACATGTGCAAATGTATTAAATTCCACCTTTCTAATTTAAGCAGAAGAACATATCCCTTTCATGGATCATTACTTGTAGCATGAACAGGTCTACACATCTAATGACACTGTGGGAATACATTCTTCAGATAGTCACCCATGATGGACAGGCCACAGATGAAGGATAAGATTAAATCCAACACATTTAGAGAAGAAAATCTCAGTTTTCTGCCTAAATGGGCTTTCACAGTTAGAACTTCTGGCTGAGTTATGGCAAACTGAAGATGGCTCTGGAAAAGTGGACCCAACGACTGTGGCAAAAATCAAGTAACCAGCAAATACCGTTCCTTGGAAACTCTCTGGCTTAAGAGAGGGCATAGGATGTGTTCCAAATGGCTAGTCTTCCCAAGGAGAATGCAGAACTGCAATTTTCCATGGGTTTTGAGATGATGGGATCAGCCATCTTGCTTGAAACCATGGTAGAACCTTTTAAAGGACACTTTCTAATCATTTTTAGAAAGTTTTCTTTGGGTCAGTTTATCTTCAATTCTGAACAAAAGAAAAATTAGTTACAAGCTTAAGAACTTAAAGAATTGGAAATAAACAGCAAAAAGCTAAATAAGATTTTAATCTAAGAAGTTATAAATGGATTAAGAGTCCAGTAAGGATGTCTGAATGTATGAATTGACTATGTCTAAATGATGTTAATGAAGAAATGATAGATGTAAAAAAAGTTTATCTGACAAGACAGAGAAAACATAGAATGTGGAACTACAAATGACAGACTAGAGGAATGGTTTGGAAAAGGACACATTATTGGATATGCAAAATAAACTGTCTAAAGTTTTAAAAATCAATATAGAAATGCAAATTATAAACCAAAAGAATGACATGGATCTACAAAAAAAACTGGATCTACAATAAAGCCTTGAAGAAATCTATGTTATGGGATAAAGAAGAATTTGAAGAGAAATCAAATCCTATGACAATATTTGTTTGAATTAAAGATTGAACTATTGTAAGTAAAAAGAGACATTATAATATAAAATTGGTTTGTTTAATAAAAGTTAAAATAAGAGTTTTTTGCAATGTTCTGGCAACTTTTGTCGTCCTTTTGCTGATACAAGCATTGTATTATGGTTATAAATAAGGAATGGGATATGGAATGAAGAGATATCTGTTTAACCTTATAGTGGGGTGAAGAGTTCTTAATTTTTTTCCTTCTTGTTGAAATGAAGCTTGGAAGTCATTTCCTTTCCTTTTTTTTCTTTTTTCCTGCATTTTTTATTCTTTCTTTCCCTTTAGTTTTCTTTCTCTAAGGTTAGCTTGTTTTGGTTTTTATTACTGCAATTACAATTCTTAATATATTTTTTAAACGGCAATGCTAACATGATACTGGCAGATGACCTTCAGAGTTATCATGGGGAGCAATTAAGAATAGCATTGGTGCTTATGATGTGGCTGTCTCCAAGTTGAAAGTATGTCTCCTTGTTGATAAAGCCAGAGGAAGGAGGAAAGTTCAGTGCTGCAAAGAAATGTACTGTATATCATGTATATAAAATGTCAGAACCATAACTAAGATTTTATGTTGTCAGAACAGAAATTTCAAGGTTCCGTACTGAGATTCTAGGAGTCAGCAAAACTGAAATGAACTAGAATGGGTAACCTATCATCAGAGGAGCGTAAGAATTTCTACTGCAAACAAGTAAATCATATATGAAACAAAGTACACACCATTATGAACAAAGGGTATCAAGTACTCAGATACAAACCCTAAATTACATAATAGGATGAACATAATGTGAATCCAAGGCAAGCCAATCAATAATAGTGTAACCCAAATCTATTTGCCCACCACAGAAGCAATCTAAGCAGAAGCTGAATAATTCTATAGAAAACACCAAAAAGAATATTTCATACTATTATTATGTAAGATCTATCTAAATGGTGCAAAGAAATTTCAATATCAACAAAGATTAACAGTCAAATGGTTAAAGCAAGAGATTGATTTAGGAATACTACAGAAATCACGCATTTTTATGCAAGAACATTTTCATAAAAAGAAGAAAGAAAATATTGAAAGAAGATTGCACAAATATAAAAAAACCTATCCAAAATATTCCAAAATTCCAAAATTGTTTGATCACTGGAGCCAGATATTCTGGAATCTGAATTTAAATAAACCCTAGAAAATATTGCAAACATTCCTTCATTTTCTTTCAGGTGCACTAGTTGTATCCAATAAGCACCTCAGTTATATTCTGAGTTGAATCCATTTAAGTATTTTTTACTGACAAAAATTGGGTTGACGTATTCCTTTGTAACAAAAGATCTAATGCACATATTGTTAAGAGACGCTGAGATTTTAGGGCAATTAAGGAAGCTTCACTAAGAGTGAAGGGTAACGGGGTTCCTCTATCAAATTCTCATTTTGTTGCATCCTATTCTATGCTGTTGTTATTATTGCTATGACAGTGTCTCACATTAGACAAGAAGAGAGCTTTTGTTGTGAGGGTTCAAGCAAGTGGCAACTTTAATTAGATTTCTAATATATTTCTTTTACTATTGATCATTGAGGTTAAAACAGGGGAACAAAGGAAATCCCAGTTCAAAACATAAAGTGGACATTTTAAGCAAAGATCTAGCTCTCTTAGGAAGTTTATAATTCTGGGGAAAGGGTAAAGAAAGAGAAGAAGAGATTTTATTAAGATTGACTATAATGACAGAGTTTTGTAAGTCTGTTTATGTTGTATCTCCTTCTATAACTTATAGTTTACTTAGAATTAAAGAGGCATGTAATTGAGTGACTTCCAAAGGTTATCTTGCTGCTCTGAACTTGAAATATGTTTTATCCCTGGTTGCCTTGGCAACAGCACTTACATATGTCTGTCAAGGTCATCTTCCTTACTTTCTATATACAACCTACATAAAATTGTGCAGGCCTTTTATCACTATCTTCAGGATGAAATTCTAGAGTTTGCTTAAATGGGCCTCTAGTTATACTAGAAAACACTGGGAATTTGCAATATCTAGTGTCTGGACAAGCTAAGACAGGAGCCATAGAATTGCTTGAAATGAAAGGAAGGACCAAATTTCACTTTTTTCTGTCTAGTCATGTCTGACTCTAAGGGATGGTGCTCATCTCTGTTTCTTAGCCAAGGAAGCATTGCCCAAAGATGTTTCTGTGGTCATGTGGCCAACATGACTATATGCTGAGGCACCCAGAATGCTGTTGCCTTCCCAATGAAGTGATACCTATTTATCTACTTGCATTTGCATGCTTTTGAACCGCTAGGGGGCAGGATACATTCTTACTATACTGTAACTAAACAGAGACATACTATTTCAATGCAAAGTTCTTACTTGCAAATAAATACTACTCCTAATCTAGACTATTACCTGATGTAACATCCAGGGAAGTGCTTATACTTTGTATTTGATGTTTCATGTTTAATACACTCCAGTTAAATTCTCATTTTGCAGTGAAGTTTAGATGTGGCTTGATTACCTAATGAAAGGTAATAGGCTCCTTTTAAGTTCAGATACTGGCAACAAAAATGTTCATCATTATGCTTAATCACATCCTCTTTTCTATGCCAGGAAGGGAAAACAGCTTAGCACAAGCAAACATAGAGCTACATATGGTAAATGACAGATGGAAGTAATTTTGAAGACACTTAAACACAAAAGTAAGAAGTGTATCAAATTTAGCTTCTTCCAAAGGATACTTACGTTCAAAGAGCATTAAATGTCCAAGCAATAATAAGAAAACAGGAAAAATTCTTTTTCTGTTGTTCTATTATTCTGACTTCTTAGGATTATAGACAATGCTTATGTATATAGCAATGAGTCACACAGTGAAAGTTTTTGTTCCCATTGACTTCTCAGAGCTTTCCTATCTGGCATTCGTCTGCTAAAAATACAAAAGAGAGAAAGAATATTTTAACTTGCTCCACCAAATGGCAGCATTTTAATGAAAGCACCGACACATTTCTTCGTATATCAGTGCAATAGGACTGGAAATGATAATGCTGGCAAAAGTCACCATTAAAAAAACATGAAGATACAGCTAATGAAACACAAGGTGTTTTCAAATAAGATATTGAGGAAGTTTTTTATGGGAGTTTCTGATTATTGCCAAAACATTTCTAAAAATATTTATTATAAATTCCTTTATAAAATCATGGCACTGAAAAGAGGGTGAGTATGAGAAGAAATCTTTTGAAGAGATTTTTTTTAGATTGCTTCTCTTTCTGAATAAACAAAAATTCCATTATTATTAGACCTTGAATTTAATATAAAGTATGATTATTTGTTTTCATATTCCATAACTCAGCTAAGAGGATATATTGGTGTTAAAGTACAATAAAAATGTAACTATGTACCCAGAATGTAATAATTAATTGCTCACTTCTACCACCTTGTGGAGGAATACAATTATTACGGTTTTCTTGTGAAGGCGAATATCATTGTTCTTCAAACCATAAAAAATTAAATAAGCTTGGGCTTCTCAATATGCTTGGGCTTCTCTAGAGAAACCTGGACTAAACTGGACTGTACCTAACACAATAGGAGATTGCAAGAGCTCTTTTATTCTCAGGCTAAGTGGATTAATACTTTATCCTATTGCTTCTGCTGCAGCTTTCCCATCTCAGTCGGGATAGATCAGGTCCAGACATTCAGAGGTGGAGCAAGGTTGATCCTATCAGTGTGTGGAAAGAAGTCATCTGGAAAGTCTAGGGATACTGATTAGGCTAAGAAGTTGTGAAAAGGATCCTGGAAGATGTCAGTGGCAAACCATTTCTTTATTCTTACCAATTAAACTGTATTCTGTAGATGCATCAGTGTAAGTCAAAGCTGTCAAATTCAGTTTTAAGCTGCCTTAGCTACCTGCTGAGGGATTGGAATTGAGTGCCAAGCTCCATCCCTGTAGTATTTGACTTTCATTATCCAAGTTAATAAGACTGATTATCTTCTCTACAACAGCACAGGAACACAATCTAGTAATGGGCACAAGGAATGTCTCACAGTTGCAATCTTCGCTGGGGAACAGAAACCATTTGAATGAAATCATACACAGATCACACTTTTATAGTTGTTACAAAGGGATTGTTCATATATGCATCCCCCTGGCTTATTTTCAACACCACTATACATTTCCTACGTCTCATGTGCAGTTTTGCCATATTCTGCCTACAATGTAGCACTAAATTATTAATTCATCAATTATTCAGGTAGCCATATTCTTGAACCAATACAGCAGCCTATTGGCATAGTTGGAATTATTTAAAACATGTTGGCCTTCTGCTGAAAACATAGTTATGAACCATAAGAAAGGAAGAGTCATTATGGCAAAATACCATTTCTCAGTACCAGTTTTGTTAGCTGTACATAACATATAAGACCTTGAGAATTAGAGAAATTGAAAAATGATGAAGTATAAAGATACTGTTCAACATTAAAGGGCCATACAATCACCAGATCATTCTGTTAATTGGTAACGAAACATACCAACTTGTTGCTACATTGTATTTTCAAGCTACTTTATCTTTTCCTTTCTTCAGAGATTATTCAGCTAGAACAATAATGGATTTTACAAGTTTATACTCCATTAGAATAAGATCTCTATATCAGTACCACAAATTAAAAGGAAACTTTCCCAAAGAAATGTATTATTTGAAGAGCTTTGATGTGTTGATTCAATGCAGCCCCTCCTCTAGAAAAGTTCTATGTGGGTACATTTTCAAAGTAAATTGCAGATGACATTGAGTTGCTACCAGAATGACTGTTCTTATATAAGCTATAATTATAACCACACAAGTTTTCATTAGGATGACAACACAGTTGACCTTTCAGTTCAATAGAGTTAGAGTTTAATTAATGTTGTAATCCAAATAGATTTTTCTTCCTTTAAAAAATATTTACTTATTAGCTTGTATCTTTATATTTGTGGCATTAGTCTAAGTCTGATCTTACAAAATTTCCCGGTTCCAGAGATGAATTAAATTTACTGCACAAAAACTTTCAAGGGAGCTTATACTGTAGATGAGGATATACAGACGAAGCTTTGTCATGTTAGCATAAAGTTTTTTCCAAGTTATTATAACTGTGATTGGTAACTTTCAAATCTATAATACTGCCTTCTGAATCAGGCACTGAAAAGGTGAGTCAGAAACAATCTTTTCATGAGTTTGGACCAATGCCTCTTTCTCTGCCTAACCTCTCTCGCAAGTCTTGTTATGGGGAAATATATGTATGCCTCCTTGAACTCCAGTATGAAAATTAGGTTATTAAGAGGAATGAACAAACAAACAGAGCTTATACTTACTACTGGACCTTTTTGATCCAACACAAATTATTTTGCCAGTCGCAACTAAGATACAGAAATAATTCGTTACAAATTCATTACTCCGTTACCAAATTATACACCCCAGATATAAATAAAATCTGACACTCTTTTCTGAAAATACTTGTAATTTATTTATTTATTATTTAACATGTTTTAAGCAGCCCTTCGGAATTCAGTACTCTCCCACAGGCCTAGAAACAATACAAACTGGAAAGATCAAAATAAGAGCCAAACTGCAGACAATATTAGTTTCTATCTTGCTTGCCAGGGAACAGAAACAGGAGGAAACTCTTGAGTTTCACTTGTGGACTTTATAGAAGCTTCAGTACAGTGGTGAATATGGAGATAATATTAAATCTTAGGTAGGACTTTTGTCTCATCCTATATAGCTTTTATTATCTTCTTAAGGTAAAGGTAAAGGTTCCCCCGCACATGCGTGCTAGTCGTTTCCGACTCTAGGGGCCGGTGCTCATCTCCGTTTCAAAGCCGAAGAGCCAGCGCTTGTCCGAGGACGTCTCCGTGGTCATGTGGCCGGCATGACTGGACGCCAAAGGTGCACGGAACGCTGTAACCTTCCCACCGTAGTGGTCCCTATTTTTCTACTTGCATTTTTACGTGCTTTCGAACTGCTAGGTTGGCAGAAGCTGGGACGAGTAACAGGCGCTCACTCTGTTACGCGACACTCGGGATTCGACCCGCCAAACTGCCGACCTTCTGATCGACAAGCTCAGCGTCCTAACCCACTGAGCCACCGCATCCCTTATTATCTTCTTAATAAGATACAAATTTAAAGAAGAATGGGGAAAAAGGACACCATGGTTATCCCAAAGATGCTTTTTCATGAGGCAACTGGACTTCCTTGTTTTTCTTCGAAGACGTTTTGTTTCTCATCCAAGAAGCTTCACACCATTTAGAAGACAACGTAGTGGAGAGAAGAGGAAGAAAAATGCGACCTTATGATCAGATTTTTGCTCATGGAACCAAAGCAAAGTTTTACATATCCAGATCTAAAGATTCCTTTTCATTCACAAAGTATGCACATTGAATTTTTTTCTCCATTATTATTTCCCATTATAGAAAGAAAAAGTTGGTAAGAGGCTCCAATTTTGGGCAATTAAATTCATCCACCACAAAGTAAATTCATGTGCAAAATACATTCATGTAATATACCATGTTGCATTATTACCCCAAATATACTCTCTAGTGGAACACCACTTGCAATTTTTAAAATTCTAAAATGTAGGGAAATAAGGCAGGAAATAAATATTAGACCTAATAATCAAAATAAAGTGTATTGCTCTAAATCTATGCTATGGCGTACATAATGTTATACATCTCTTCTTCCTTAAGTTGTATAGTTCAAAAAGAGGCAGATTTAGATTCAGCAGGTTAAACTATAAAACAATCCAACAATTTACCCTCAAAAGCTTCAACATTTGGGCAATGTAAATGATCATCAATAAACCTAAAGTTGAATGATTAGTATTTACAATTTGAGAATTGATGTGATAAGGAAGATGGTATCTTGAACCCAGGGACATGGTGGCTCAGTGGGTTAGGACACTGAGCTTGTAGATCAGAAGGTCGGCAGTTTGGTGGGTCAAATACTGAGTGCCGCAAACAGAGTGAGCGCCTGTTACTCGTCCCAGCTTCTGCCAACCTAGCAGTTCGAAAGCATGTAAAAATGCAAGTAGAAAAATAGGGACCACTCCGGTGGGAAGGTAACAGCGTTCCGTGCGCCTTTGGCGTCTAGTCATGCCGGCCACATGACCACGGAGACGTCCTCGGACAAGCGCTGGCTCTTCGGCTTTGAAACGGAGATGAGCACCGGCCCCTAGAGTCGGAAACAACTAGCACACATGTGCGGGGGAACCTTTACCTTTACCTTTACCTTGAACCCAAAAGCAGCTGCTACAGATCAAAGTGCCATTCTATTTAATTTGGACTGGCTGCTTCCTTAATAATGGTTAGAACTTTTGTTCTAATCTTTGTTACCTTCTTATGTCAATTTAAAAGTTTAAGTAGCTACCCATAGCGTTTTCCTGCTAACGAAGCACTGTCAGTTCATTCTTTTAAGTGCTTTCAAACTGCCAGCATACTCCTTCTGAATTTTATTTTTAATGGTAATTGCCAAGAGCACGACAAGTTGGACTTTATACCCTTACTACATAAAATGTAGTGGAAAGATAGCTTTGCTTCTAAAGACATCTCTAAATTACAATTAATTTTCATTGTCCTGTCCTACTAGGAAATGGTTTAGGCATAGGAGAATAAATTTACAGTGAGATGTCATTTATGTTATGCAACTATTCTTATGGTAAGTGATTGCATTAATCCCAGTGATGTGAGTGTTTAATTGAATTGTTGCCTGATTAAAATTTTCTGTGACTGCCAAACATATTTGTGATTATTAGTTATGAATATTTGTGACCCTCCATTAAAAAGAATCTCTGGAATCTCTCCCATTTACAAGAATGTTTACATCAGGGCTTTTCAACCTTTTCACCCATTGTACTACTTTTAGGATAAGCCAGTGTCTGAGTACCACCAGTCACCCAGCAAGGTGTCAAAAATTTGACCAAAAAAAGGAAAAAAAATGATAAAGTACAGGTAGTCCTCGACTTACAACAATTCGCTTAGTGACTGTTCAAAGTTACGACGGCACTGAAAAAAGTGACTTATGACCATTTTTCACACTTATGACTGTTGCAGCATCCCCAGGGTCATGTGATTTACATTTGGATGCTTGGCAACCAATTCATATTTATGATGGTCACATTGTTCCAGGGTCATGTGATTGCCTTTTGCAACCTTCTGACAAGCAAAGTTAGTGGGGAAACCAGATTCATTTAACAACCATGTTACTAATTTAATTTCTCTCTCTCCCTCTCTTTCTCTCCCTCTCTCTCTCTCCCCCTCTCTCTTTCTCTTTCTCTCTCTCTCCCTCCCTCTTTCTCTCTCCTTCTCTTTCCCTCTTTCTCTCCCTCTATTTCTCTCTCTCTCCCTTTCTCCCTCTCTTTCTCTCTCTCCCTCTGTCTATTTCCCTCCCTTTCTTTCTCCTTCTCTCTCTCTCCCCCTCTCTTCCTCTATTTCTCTCTCCCTCCCTCTGTATTTCTTTTTCTCTCTCCCTCCTTATTTCTTTTTCCTTCTCTCTCTCCCTCTCTCTCTCTCTATTTCTCTCTCTTTCCCTCTCTCTATTTCTCCCTCTTTCTCTCTCTCCCTCTCTCTATTTCCCTCCCTTTCTTTCTCCTTCTCTGTCTCTCTTTTTCTCTCTCTCCCTCTGTATTTCTTTTTCTCTCTCCCTCCCTATTTCTTTCTCCTTCTCTCTCTCCCTCCCTCTCTCTCTCTCTCTCTCTCTATTTCTCTCCCTCCCTCCCTCCTTCTCTCCCATTGTCCCTACCTTCTTACCTTCCTTTCTTCCTTCCCTCCCTTTTTGTCCTTTCCTCCTCCCTCCCTCCCTCCCTCCCATTGTCATTTCCTTCCTTCTTTCCGTCCAAATCCATTTTTACCAAGACACCTCATGCCCACTTAACTCTTTATGAAGCACCAGAGGAAAGTTGGGGAAGATTTATCAACGATACTCGGAGGTTGCCAGCTTATTTAATAAGCTTTATTCCAGCAACAGAAACACCTTGCATTCGCTTAGAGTTGATTTACGCGCACCAACAATGCTGCTCTGGACTGCGGGGCAGGAAGGCGCCCTTCACACAGGCACCCTTTGCCCCGCTCGCCTTCTGCAGATGCAGCTGGAGTCCTGGGTGGGGGGAGATCCGGGGCTGAGGCACACTCAGGGAAGCACATGGCAGCAACTCACAACCATCTGCTCTTGGGGGACAGAGGCACAAAGCCAGCCAGACAGGGCTTGGAGCAGTTGACCATCCCAGTTCACAGCTGCGCTTCCACCTTTCCCAGGGCAGTCCCCACAGACGGAGCGCAGCACAGGGCACCAGCATGCCCCACTGCCACAGAAGCAGCCTGCTGGAGCAGCTCCAACTCCTTTCTCCAGACAAGGAACGCTCCTTTGGCAAAAGATTGGGCAAGTCAACGTCACTCCCAAGGCAACAAGGCGCATGTGCCTCGAGGTCTAGCAATTTGAAAGGTGGTAGAACGCAAGCTGGTTTGCGATTGTGTCCACATGTAATTCACCGCTCATGGGGCAGAAGCGGAGATGCAGCTTCTCTTTAAGAAGGCGAATGAGCTGCTGCATGTCTTCACCAGGCACTTCAGCAACATGTGCGCTAGTGTTTCCGAGCCCCGCCCCTTTCCGGAGACAAAAACCTAGGATTTTCCAAAAGAGCCAAGATTACAATGATCAAGCAAAATAACTTTATGGTAGTGCACTTGCGGTATCTCAAATGGAGCGAGCGCTCCTAACAATGTCCCATTCTAAAATACTGAGCTGGCTCTTCCTGCTTGTCCCCGACACAACCACCCACGCTCCTCCACAGCAGCCACCGGAGGAGGAGGGGCGGTTATGGCTGAAGGGGCTGCCTGCCTCCTACCTGATTCACTCACTCTGGGCTGCCGTGGCCTTGTGGCTGCCGGCACTCCACCCCATGGCAGGATTGGCGGCTGCAAGGTGTCAGCCCCGCAGCTGGTGGCAGTCATCATCCTTGGAACCGTGGGGGGGAGTGTGCTGGCTCGGTTGGAAGCCTCCATCCGGCCAGGCCCTCTCTAGTAGTGGGCAGCACCGGAAGTCAATCTGGTTGCTGCACAACAACTCCATGGGGAGGGCGGGGCCTTGCTCTGCACCTGCACTCTTCGTGCGGCCTCAGTAGGGTTCCTGCAGACCGCCGCCAAGCAGCATGTTTTCTGCAAGCGAGCTGGGAAGGAGCGAGGTGGGGGGAAGGCAGAGGGGAGGCAGGGGGAGGAAGGCTATGCCACATACCACCAGACACGTGCTTGTATACCACCAGTGGTATGCGTACCACCAGTTGAAAAGCCCTGGTTTACATTACTGGTGCTCTCACTGCATATAACTCTTGAAATTCTGCCATAGCAATTCTGTCTCCTTCCCCCTGTCTTTGCTTGGCCATTTCGATTGTTATGATTTACCTCAAACTACTGGGAGACCTTGGAAAAAACATTTTTCATTTCTTCAGAGGCTCTCTAGAGGGGTGTTTCTAACCTTGGCCACTTTAAGATGTGTGCACTTTAACTCCCAGAATTACCCAATCAGCATGCTGAGAGTTGAAATCCACACATCTTAAAATGGTCAGAGTTGAAAAATATTGGTCTAGACCTTTCCTCAGATGCTTTGGAAAATCAGTGAAAGTTAATAGATCCGCACTGAACATTTGACACATCTAAAGGAATATTTTTTTCACTGAAAATGGTCTTTGCTCTTTAAGAAAAAAGCTTAATGATTCAGTCTATAATCACCTTGTGAAAATACTCCAGATCCGCCCTTCTTTGTATGTGGCTGAACTTTCCTAGAGCTTCATTAACAATTACATATGGGGTGGGGGTGGGGGAATCAAAACATATAAACAAAGACCCATCCCCTTTTTATATTAAAGGGAAAGATTTTAATCCTTTATTTATTTATTTTTCACATTTTTTGAACCACATATCTCCCTCAGCTCATGCAGTCATAATGGCCCTACCTTGAGGTTGGGTTTTGTTTTTTTGATGACCCCACATGCATGCCCCTGTTCATTAAACAAATGTTCAGAAAGTAAAGCTTGTTTCAGAGTTTATCAATATCATTGAGGTTTCAGAGTTGTACTTTGTTTTTCTCCATGATGTTTGTGATGCCCAGGGCTACTGTGGGCGATCCTTCTCTGTGGGCGCTCCGGAACTATGGAATCAGTTACCGGTAGAGCTCCGGATGGCGCCCGATCTTCGCTCCTTTCGTCGCAATCTCAAGACGTTTTTGTTTGTACAAGCCGGCCTAGCCTGATGGGGGATTGGTGGGGTTTTATTTTTGCATTCTTAATATTATCGTTGGGGTTTTTATAATTGTAATATATTGATTGTTTTAAAATCGGGCAATTATTTAATTTCTTTTTAATATTTGTAATTTTGTATTTTATTCTTGCCCTGTGAACCGCCCTGAGTCCTCAGGGAGAAGGGCAGTATAGAAATATTATTAAATTAAATTAAAATTAAATTAAATTACTGGAACCTAGGATAGCAGGCTGGCAGAGGCAGTGAACTGTAGAGCAGTCAAAAGGGCAGAGAAGGATGCGGGAGCTGTGGAGGGGAGGGTTGAGTTGAAGCATCCCTGTGGTTTTATGACCATAGGAGTACTGCAATGGTTATAATTTTGGGGACCGGGTGTAACTACCATTTTTGGAGCATCACCGTAGCTTAGCCTGCTAAACAAATAGTCATTAAGTAAGAACTGCATCTAGTAACTGCTTTGTATAGTCCATAGAAATTCTATACATTTGAAACATCCATTCCGATCCAGAAAAACTGAGTAATGTAATTAAGTAATTTTGCTTCACACAGTAAATGTTCTGTCAAAATACCTCTCTGTTCTGTTTCAAGCCTATTATTTTCTCATTTGAAGAGCCCAAAAGTATGCATGTATGAAGTATGAGAATTTGCTTGATTTCCACTTGTTTACAAGTTGTGTTTATACTTATGTGAAGTAGATATGGTTTTATTTTTTAAGAAAAATCTCAATAGATTTGTAACGACCTTTAACATTTATCTGCTCTGTTTAAATAGTTTAAAATCTGGATGGTCATTGCAATATCCTTTGAATCAGTGGTGGGATTCAAATATGTGAACCACCGGTTCTCTGTGTGGATGCCGCTTCCGGAAGTCCATTCTGAGCCTGGGCAACAAAAAATTAGCTACCGATTCTGCCGAACTGGTGTGAACTGGCTGAATCCCACCACTGCTTTGAATCTGCTAATTATTTGCACTGTTTCTGACAAGTGAGCTCCATTGGGTACAATTATGACTGTTTATTGAATAATTGCTGTCTCTGTCAAATATTTGATTGAATATTTACCCACTCACAGTAACATTTTTACTGACTAATTGTCTGTACTGAATAATAGCCTTTCTCAGTAATTGCCTTCTCTGAATAATAGTTTCATTGTATAAGTTCCTTTTTTAAATAATAAAATATTTTAAACAGTACTGAATTGGCATTTGTTATGATTTTTGATATGTTTACTTGCAATGTGTACATTTGCTGTTGTATATGTTGATTTTCTCATTATTCATTAAATGCATTTTAGTCTTTAGATTTTTCTTGCTGCTTACAAGATGAAAATAATAGTTGGGGATGTTTTGAAGAGAGTGAATAGTGATTAAAACGTTGAAAATGTATTGCTCTGGAAATGGAAAATTCAAAGCCCTTAAGAGATGAATATTTTAATCTTGTTTTGTTCATTTTAGAAGAAAAATGGGCACAAATAGGAGACAGAAGAGAAAAAAAATGAGGGAAGAAGAGGATTTGGTCTTTATGTTCTAAGAGTATTCCGAATATTGTCTCTGTAATATGAAGATCTACAATATTTATTTCTTATTTATTAGATTTCTAGTCCATCTTTCTATTGTTGTTTTTAAGTCAAGGTGGCTTATGATGGTAAACCATGTCTATTGTTTTGTGGTATGTTATATCCAATTGTGCACCTTGTGACAGTGAATGTTAAAAACACATACTAGTAAGCCTGGCATTGATATACAATATCTCAATTGCCCCAGGGCTCTGTTCTGGGCCCAGTGCTCTTCAACATCTTCATCAATGATTTGGATGAGGGGATAGATGGGGAACTCATCAAATTTGCAGATGATACCAAGCTGGCAGGAATAGCCAATACTCCAGAACATAGGCTTAAGATACAGGAGGATCTGAACAGACTCGAACACTGGGCGCTATCTAACAAAATGAAATTCAATGGTGAAAAAAGTAAGGTTCTACATTTAGGCAGGAAAAATCAAATGCACAGGTATAGTATAGGTGGTACCTTGCTCAATAGTAGTAACTGTGAGAGAGATCTTGGAGTCCTAGTGCACAATCACTTAAATATGAGCCAGCAGTGTGCTGCAGCTGCCAAAAAAGCCAACACAGTGCTAGGCTGCATTAACAGAGGGATAGAATCAAGATCAAGTGAAGTACTAATACCACTTTACAATGCCTTGGTAAGGCCACACCTGGAATACTGCATCCAGTTTTGGTCACCACAATGTAAAAAAGATGTCGAGACTCTAGAAAGAGTACAGAGAAGAGCAACAAAGATGATTGGGGGACTGGAGGCTAAAACATATAGGGAACGGTTGCTGGAATTGGGTATGTGTAGTCTAATGAAGAGAAGGGTGAGGGGTGACATGATAGCAGTGTTCCAATATCTCAGGGGCTACCACAAAGAAGAGGGAGTTAAGCTATTCTCCAAAGCACCTGAAAGCAGGACAAGAAGCAATGGATGGAAACTAATCAAGGAGAGAAGCAACCTAGAACTAAGGAGAAACTTCCTGACAGTTAGAACAATTAACCAGTGGAACAACCTGCCTCCAGAAGTGGTGAATGCTGCAACACTGGAAGTTTTTAAGAAGAGACTGGGCAGCCATTTGTCTGAAATGGTATAGAGTTTCCTGCCTGAGTAGGGGGTTGGACTAGATGACCTCCAAGGTCCCTTCCAACTTCTTCTTCTTCTTCTTCTTCTTCTTCTTATTATTATTATTATTATTATTGTTATTGTTGTTGTTATTATTATTATTATTATTATTATTATTATTATTATTATTATTATTATTATTATTATTATTATTGGAATTATAAATGTAGTATTAGGAGAACACTATTTACATTCCTGTCAGTCTGACAATTCCTAAACCTGAATTAACAAAGTACAATTGCTGTGTTCTCATTATGTCCAAAGAAATACTGTAACTATATTAAGAGTCACATAATTTGGTAGGAAAGTGACTAGGTTTCTACAACAAACAAAAATACAAACTTGTCTGACCCAATTGTTAACCAATTGTGCATACCCAACTATTGTGCCAGATGATCTGCAGGTTATTATGGCACATTTCATGTACATATTGTTTGGCATGTACACTGAGAGCTTATGTACCAGAGACAAATTCCTTGGCCTATTCTATTCTATTCTATTCTATTCTATTCTATTCTATTCTATTCTATTCTATTCTATTCTATTCTATTCTATTCTATTCTATTCTATTCTATTCTGGCTACTGCAAGCTCTCAGAAGATCCCACTGCTACTTCATATCATATCATAACCATAAAACTCAACAAGATCACTGTAAACCCTGTGCAGATAGGAAGAGATTGTTCAGAAGGCACTGTTGCCAAGGGCATCCATAAATTTGGAGCTATTACAACCCTACTTTATTTTCTGCTTCCTTAACATTTTAAAATCATAAATTGAGTGTGCTCATTATCTCCGAATGATATTAATAGATTGTGAGAGAAAGTCAAGCAGCAGATTTCAGAGAATGTTTAAATACCGTGTGATTAAGGGCAGTACTAGATCAGTGTCACAGACTATCTTATGGAAGAAGACAGGGGCCTAGAAGTTCCGTTTGATGAAAATGTCATCAAGTCTCCAGGCTGTCATATCTTGCATAAATAGCACAAGTGTACTATGCGCATAGACTGAGTTACCACTTCCATTTAGATATTGCAGATAGGTGATGGAACTGATGTACTCCTGACTAAAAATAGAATAAGATTCACTGCATTTTGGACACATAAAAACTCAGTAATTTCCATGTAATTTAAGAGAATATAAAATTTTCACCATCTATATTTGCAATAATTAAGTTGGTGAGACAGAGTCAGAAATTCTTTTTAGTTCCAAGGCAGAGAAATGTTAAATCATGACTACCTAAATCTGTCCCAAAGACAGAAATGTAGGCCCTTGCCACTTGACAATTATAAGAAAGAAAGAAAGAAAGAAAGAAAGAAAGAAAGAAAGAAAGAAAGAAAGAAAGAAAGAAAGAAAGAAAGAAAGAAAGAAAGAAAAAGTGTTCTACGGGAAGTGGCTGCCTTACTTATCTTTTACAGAAGAATACTGTAAATTATAAGAGGCAGGGATGGGGATTGTTTTTAAAAGTTAGTTGAAACCAGGATTCACTTTTTTAGGAATATAACACAAACTAAGGCTGAATTTACTTTGAAATATAATCTCGTAGTTACTAGTAATATTTTCCATGAACTAATTAATTTCACTTTTGCAATATTTGCTTTAATTAGTTCTCATTACCTTTTGGCGGGTCGAATCCCGAGTGCCGCGTAACAGAGTGAGCGCCTGTTACTCGTCCCAGCTTCTGCCTACCTAGCAGTTCGAAAGTATGTAAAAATGCAAGTAGAAAAATAGGGACCACTACGGTGGGAAGCTAACAGCGTTCCGTGTGCCTTTGGGGTCTAGTCCTGCCGGCCACATGACCACGGAGACGTCCTCAGACAAGCGCTGGCTCTTCGGCTTTGAAACGGAGATGAGCACCGGCCCCTAGAGTTGGAAACAACTAGCACGCAAGTGCGGGGGAACCTTTACCTTTACTTTTACCTTTTTCCACAGAAAAAGCAAGTTAGATATTATTGACCTCTTATCCCCTAGCTTTTGAGATTAGAGCTTTGCCAGGACTAAGAGTTGCCATCAAGAATGCATCTAAAACAGAAAATCAGGGATGCAGGAAGAAAAAATCTGACCTGTCCATTTCAGAAATCAGAATACAGGAAGAGTAGAGTCCCCACCAGAGACAGCATTCCATTCTGCCGCTATTGCCAGCCACTGAGAATGGATCTCTAGTGACTGATTTCTAGACTTGGAGATCCCTGTAGTTACTACCAGAGATACATATGAAAATATCTAAGAGTGTTCTCTTTACTTGTTGGAAGGGACAAATAAAATTTGTTTGCTTGTGCATAGATGTCACTTTGGGTAAACTTTAAATTTAAGTCTTTTTATCTAGTAGAGCTTATCTCCGTAAGTATTGCAAAATATTTGCATACCACAGTATATATGAAGTGGACCTAGGTTTATTAAAGGTTATATGAGCAAAAGAGGAGGAACATAAGACCACTAAAAGTTGCTGGCATGTATCTCCCCACCATGCATACTAAGTTTAGCCTTTGTAGGTTGTTGGGGGTTTTTATGCGCTAACCAACCTATTATCATATTTAAGGGACTGACTCCGATCACATCAGCCTGCCACATTAGATCTCTTAGAGAAGGCCTGCTGCAGGTACCATCCGCCAGTGAGTTACATTTGGTGAGTTGGCACTGGACCTTCTCTCCCACAATGTCTGCCTTAAGGGATATTCTCCCAAAATCTGTTAGCTACGCCTCTCTGGACGTTCTGGAAGTCTCTCAAGACCTGTTATGTCACTGGGTATGTATGTGTCCCAATGTACTGGAGTCATGTTTAGATCACTGCATTACTGAAATGGACATACTTATTCTCTCTTTTTGTGGGGTTTGTAGGTTTGTTTTTAATATTTAATCTTTAATACTGATTTTTATATTTTTATAGTGACTTTTACATATGCATTGTTTTTTAAGACCGTTGTATATCACATAGAGTCACTTTAATCAAATCAACTAATCATGTAAATGTGATAAATAAATAAATATGATTAATAGTGAATACATTTGAGCATATTTTGGATAATGTTCCAATTTGGGGGGTTTTGATTAGTGGTTTAAAAAACTAGTAGTTCTGAAACTAGCAATTTCAGAAGTCTTTGAAGCACACATCTCAGTCAGGAAAGAAAAATATTGATCTTCACTTAAAGTTAGTGAAAAGAGGATAGAAGAAATGGCTACACCCGTACAAATCTTTATTCAGTTTTCAACAAAACAATAAACCAGCTATAAGGTTTACTTTCTCATCCTGGCAGAAATGGAAAGCTTGTGATAATGACAGATTGGCTTGGGAAACTGTGTGTATAAATATTCCTTAAATTTATTGGGGGGGGTTAAAAATCAGGAGCCAGACTGAGAAAATTTTGATTATGTCATATACCACCATGAAATGCTAACTGTGGCAGAAGTTTGTATTAATTACTGATGTCGAATTACTGGTTAAAAACTTTATTTATGCTGTAGCTAATCTTAATGTTTCACTTATTAAAGAGAAGTTTATTTCTTTAAAATTAAAGGATATTTTTAAAAAATCAAATTAAAAACAAGGTATGATCCTATCTAGCACGAACTGGGGATCTGTCGCATCACAAAATAAAGTTTTGATATGAGTACAATTGCATAAGTAGTAATGGATGCAATAAATTTTATGAAACATCTCTCTAATTAGTCAGATATAAGACTCAGAGATTAACTGCCACCCCTTCCTACTCATATCTACTTTTAGAAAAATAGGGGTACAAAATTAGATTAATCTAGTCATTGTTTCAAATTTTCATTGTTTCTTATCAATAGAATGAATAAAAAACTGACTATGTTCTTGTTTCTGAAATCAATTTTAGTAGTATGTTTGAACTCCATAGAAAGACTATGTGACTATGTATGCTGGGTGAATCATAAGCAAAGGTAAAACTTCTTCCTGGTCTTTGAAATAATATTTTTGCCACCTTGAGTTGAACAAAATAAAGACGGGATATAAATATTATCAATCTTTTTAAATATTTGAAACCATTATGCACAGAATCTTTCTTTATAAATACAATCAAAGGAATTTTTTCCCATTCCTATCATCTTTATTTTTTTTATTTGTCCATATTCTTCCTCAACGGCAACTATCTAAAATGAAAATTATATTCTCAGATTAAGTAAAGCAATTATTATATCCAATTATAATTATCATGATGAACTGTCAAGCAGATGTTTAGATCAGATTAACATTTTTATTCACTTATCTAATTTTTCCCAAGGACCTGGATCTGCAGATGTTGATGTTTGATGGTATTCATGGTATTATTACAATATATAAGTTCTTCAAAGTAAAGCTGCCTTTTGCAATTGACTGATGGTGATTTTGTCAATGCTAATAGTGTTTAGATAGTGTTCCAGCTGTTTTGCCTATAAAAAAAAGTAAAGGTTACCCCTGTCCAATCGTGTCCAACTCTAAGGAGTGATGCTCATCTTCATTTCGTAGCTGAAGGAACCAACATTGACCAAAGACACTTCTGTGGTCTTGTGGCCAGCATGATCATATACTGAGGCTCACAGAACACTGTTACCTTCCCACCAAAGAGGTACCTACTTATCTACTTGCATGCTTTCGAACTTGTCCAATTATTATCTCTTGTACTGAAAATTAATCTTCCAGTAGGCTTAACTTCATATAAATTTAGTTTTTGGTATCATCATTTGATATTCTGCCCATATTACCCAAGCATTATAGATTTGGCTTGGAAATACTACTGTCTAAGCATTTTTTGCTTCTCCCTAGCATATAGATCATTATTCTCTAAGAAGCAATGTTGTTAAATTTCGTGACATTGCTATACTCTCTGATCTGAATATTCTAACACAAAGGGAAAGGAAATTCCCATCACTTTGTGGTCTACCAGCTTACCCAGTGGGCTGGGTAGACTTGTGTCCCTTTGTGCTCCTGAGTCAAGGGGATTCGATGCACTCTGGCTGGCCTCTCCAGGTTGGCCCACCCCAGAGTCAGACTGTTTGGCAGACTAGGCACAGCACAAGTTCAGTTGGCTTGCACCTTCAGGGGATCCATGTTGCATTCCAGTGCTCCCCAGTTCTCCCTCTGGTTCTACCTCAGTTAAGAAGGAAAAGTCCTGATAGTCCATGTGAGGACTGGCTTGGCCACAAGTTTGAGGACCTTGAGAGGGACTTATGATGCAGTCCTCGCTTAGTGGCCATTCTGGAAACCGTTTCCTGAGCTGATCAATGTGTTGTCTCACAACTCGCCCTCCCTCCAACCCCACTTTGTAAGACAGGGGCCTGGATGCCTTGGTAATCTGACCAGGAACCCACAGATTCCCATGACCATAGTTCCTGGCCCAAACCCAATCGCCCATGTGCAGCCCCCTCGGGGGTTTTGGTCAAGAGGCTTCTGCTGCCACTCTATCTGGATGCAACCTTTCCAGTTTAGTGATCAAATGCCTCCCTCAACGTAGTTCTGCAGGACTATTGCCTGTAGCAGTGCAGGGCATAGAATGATGGCAGAGTAAAAAAAAATCTGCCAATCTGTGATGCCAGTCACCTATGACAATGTGCTTGAGTGATTCCTTTGTTGTCCTCACCATGTGTTCAGCTTGACCATTAGAAGATGGATGAAAAGGCACAGACGTTGCATGTCTGATGAGATTAGCTCTAAGGAAGGCCTGAAATTCAGCAGCAGTGAATTGGGCCCCATTGCCTGAAACTAAGTCATCTGGCAGCCCATGTGTGGCAAAGAGTTTTATCAGCACCTGGATGGTCCTAGCAGTAGTCATGTTAGGCACTGGAATTACTTCCAGCCATTTGGAGTGGCTCTGCACTACTATAAGGAAGAGCTGTCCCTGAAAGGGCCCAGTGTAGTCTATGTGAATCCTAGACCAGGGAGTGTGCATTTCCTCCCACCTGTGAACTGGAGCCTGTGGCATTTCAGGCCTAGATTGCTGGCATGTATAAGAACCATGGACTTGTGCCTCAATGTCCTTATCAAGGCCAGGCCACCAGAGGTAGCTTCTAGCTAAAGTTTCATTCTGACAATGCCTGGATGGCCTTCATGTAATGATTGTAAAACCCTGTCTCTTAGGGAAGTGGGAATTATGACTCTGTTTCCCCATAAAATGCACCCTTTATGTGCAGATAACTCATGCCTCCTGACAAAATAGCTCTGAAATTCTGAGCCTGGACTTTTATCCAACCAGCCCGTGTATACCCATGACAACACTCTACTAAGTATTTTATCTGTGGCAGTTTCAGCAGCAATGTCCCCTGTATGGAGGGGAAATTCAGGTATGTCCTGTATGAACAATATTCTAGCAGCTGGAGCCAGATCTGGATCCCTTAGTGGCAGTGGTAGTCTGCTGAGGCCATCAGCATGGCCCATTTCCTTGCCCGGTTTGTGAATTAATTTAAAATTGTATGCAGATAGGAAAATAGACCATCTCAGCATTCTTGGAGATAGTATGTGGGGGGGGGGGTTGTTTGTCTGTTGTGAAAAGTCCCAACAGAGGTTTTTGGTCAGTGTAGACTGTGAAATCCCTGCCATATAAATAGTCATGGAATTTTTTTATTCCAGCAACGATGGCTAGGGCCTCTTTGTCAATCTGAGCATAGTTGTGCTCAGCAGAGGACAATGTCCTTGAGTAAAATGCTATAGGAACCTGTTTCCCATTTTTTTCTATGTGACTTAAAACTGCCCCCACCCCATAGGGAGATGTATCACATGCAAGACATACAGGTTTAGACTCTTTGTAGTGAGTTATAATGGACCTTTCTGACAATAGTGCTTTTAAGTCCTAGAAACGTTTTTCATGTAAGTTAGTCCATTTCCATGGAGCTTTCTTCTCTAGAAGCCTGTGGAGGGGCTCTGCTATTGTGGCCTTATGAGGTAGAAAAGTATGATAGAAGTTTAGGAGGCCCAAGAATGCTTGTAGCTCTCCTTTTGATTTGGGCCTAGGAGCCATTTTAATGGCCTTTACTTTAGAATCAGCGGGGTGAATGCCATTAGCATCAATTCAGAAACCCAGGAATTCTGTTGAAGAAACCCCAATACTACACTTGTTCTTTTTTAATTTGAGGCCTGCTTTGTGAAGCCTCTGCAAGACAGCCCTGAGCCTACTGACCAACACTTCTGGGGATTCCCCTGCAATAAGAAAATCATCAAAATAAGGGCAGACACCCTGAATACCCTTGAGTGTACGCTCCATGATTCCCTGAAAAATACGCAGTGCAACACTGACTCCAAACTGTAAGCGTTTAACTTTGAAAGCCCCCCTGTGAGTCACGATTGTTTGAACCACGGCTGTGGCCTCATCAACTGACAATTGCTGATAGGCCTGTGCTAAATCAAGTTTAGAAAAAATAGTACCCCCTTGCAAGGAGGCTAAAATATGGTTGACCACTGGGACCAGGTAAGCGTGTTGCTTGAGGGCTTTATTTAGAGTGCATTTATAGTCAGCACAAATGTGAATTTCTCCATTAGCTTTAAGTGGAGTGACTATAGGAGTTTCCTACTCTCCATCATCAACAGGCTGTAACATGCCCTGTTCTACAAGCTTATCGATTTCGGGATCAATTTTATGTTTTAAGGCAAAGGGGACCCTACGAGGCTTAACCCTGATTGGAACTATGTTGGGGTCTAGCTTAAATGAGATAGGCGGGCCTGTGTATGTTCCTAGGGTTGAATCAAAAACATCTGCATATTCCTCGCATACTGATGCGAGGTCTGTAGTTTGTGTCTGGTTTATGCCAGTAATCTGAATACCTAAGGCATCAAAGCAATCGAGTCCAATGAGACTCGTTCTCTGGCCCCCTACTACTATTACATCCAGGTGCCCCAAAAACCTTTTAAACTTTACTAACAAAGTAGCTTCTCCCTTAACTTTAACATGAGCATTTTGAAAGTCCTTAGGATTATATCTGAGGGTCTTAGTTTGGCCCAACTGTTACTGCGCCTACAGACGAAGTTAAAAATGTCTTGATAAATAATTGAGACTGCAGAGCCAGAGTCCAATTCCATCTTACATGGAACTCCTTGTAGCTCTACCATGAGCTTAAGTTTGTACTGGGGAAATGGCTGCAACTAGCCGCAATATATAGTCTAGCCCCTAGCCAATAGGTTTGAATCAACCATTGCGGCCTGGAGGTAGCCAATTGCACCACAGGAGACTTGTAGTCTGGGTTGCTGGAGAGCCATTAGCTGCTCCAGCAACCCACGTGGTATTCCTCAAGAGCCCAGTACATAACAAGAGCCTTGATGTGTAATGTAGATTCTGGAGGTATACAAACTCTATTGTGTGATGCTTCTGAATAGCATTACTCTCAAAGCAGCATTAATTACTTCTTTGATAAGAAGGAAGGTCACTTCATTTTCTGATGTATGACAGTAATGGAGTGGGTAGATTCAGCCTTTGTTCCCTAAAGAGAACAAAAGCCTTTTACCTTTATAATTAAGTATTCTCTTTGCAAAAAGCTGCCAATTAATAGCACATATGTTGTAGTTTGCCTATAAAATCTAAATGGCAAGTGTTCTCTGGGCAAATGCTGTGTTTAAAAAGAAGGTGGACTTTCATTTTAGCACAACAAATGGCTTGAATCTTAGGTTTAATTTGGAGCCATTCATCTTAAGATGGAAAAAATATTCTCTACCCAAATATGAACAACGTGAATGTGAATAATTCAGAATAATTCAAAATAATTCAAAAATGAGAAGCAAAAGAATTAACAAATGAATTTAGCATAAATGTTTTTTAAAAAACCTAACATCAGATCTAATGTATGAATAATGTGTTGCATGGTATCAGGCTTTCTTTGTGGCAGAAAGCATAGTAAAGAATTAACAGTCAGTATTCTGGTTATTGCTATAATTGGTCTCAACTCTGCCTTTTTATCTTCATTTCTTTTATCTTCTTTCTCCTTTCCTCCTTTGCTAATTTCTGCTCTTAAAGAATTACATCATCTTTATATACACAAATGCATACTTTATTTACGTATGTATTGGTATATAAAATGCCAATATTCACAAGGAGATAGGAGAAAACACATTATCCTATGAAATCATACTATGAAAGAGGAAAAACAAGGAACAAAGTAATAAAGGAACAAAAATGATAAGGTTAAGGGAATCTTCCAGAACCTCATAACCACCAAGGAAAAGCCTCGCTTACACATGTGAACAAGATACTAGCTGCTTCAGTTAATTGTTCCCTGTGCATATGGAGTTGCTTAACCAACATAATGAGCATTCATTTTAGTGCTTTTGAGTAACAAAATAAATAGCTTGCACAAAACCAGCAAGAGACAAATAATAAGGTGGAATTAAATCCTACCTAGCCTCATGCCTTTAACTCTAACCAGGGCTTTTTTTCTCATAGAATGCTCAGAACGGAGTTCCGGCACCTTTTTTGGATGGAACCTTGTAGGGTAGGCAAGGTGAGTTGTATGACATGTGTGAGTTCTGGCACCTTTTTCTTTTACAAAAAAAAAGCACTGACTGTAACTATAAAGTTCTTGGAGTCCTGCTACTTTATACATGGCCCTTCCTTCCTTCCTTCCTTCTTCTGTAATGGAGGATAAGATCCATGTATTAAGTATCTTGTGAGCCAGTGTTTATGCTCTGGCTACAATGGTAACATTTTAAACTTCAGTGATACCTCTTTTAATTTTCAGATCTCCACATCCCATGGTTGGAAGTATGATGTAAAATTAAGAGGGACAGATCACAATGCCAGCAGAGGTAATCATATGCTAATATTAGTCCTGCTGTGAGAAAAAAATATTGAGTATCGGGGGGAAGAAGAAGAAGAAGAAGAGGAGGAGGAGGAGGAGGAGGAGGAGGAGGAGGAGGAGGAGGAGGAGCAGGAGCAGGAGGAGGAGCAGGAGGAGGAGCAGGAGCAGGAGCAGGAGCAGGAGGAGGCAATCTGTCATGTTTCTGTTTTCAAACTCTATTTGTTTAGCTAAAAATCCACCCTCATATTCACAATAGACTGGAAATTTAATGTCCTAGAGCAGACATTATATTCACATTTTCCCAATAGCATTATCCTTGGTTTCAGAATGGTCCCAATTCTCCTATGTTTTTGGAAGGCCATTAAGATATTCCAACAGACCTTTGGGGAATAAGCTGAGTCTTTATTCTGTTCAATATGAGGTTGCGTGTTGTTGCTGCTACTTCTGTGGCAGTCATATTTTCTTATGTTCTATTGTATTATATTTTTATTTTTAAGCTTTAAACTGTATCTGAAATCATAAACTATTTAGAATAATTTTTTCACCACAACATAAAAGTTTCAGCAGATATGGAGCTAAGTAAGATAACTACTTGGTAATCCAGCTAACAAGTTGATCAAAATGCCACCTTTAGAACAGCAAATGTATGGAAGACAGATGTGATCTGAAAGGAAAAAAGGGATGCAGTTGGTATCATGTCAGCCATATTAAAATTTACTTGAAAGCTCTGATGTCTCCTTCTGTTTAAGAGTTTGGATAAAACATTGGAAAGTAAATGCAAAGCGAGCTTTTCTGCCAGTAGACTGTCATCTCCCTACTGAAGTATGTTTTATAAATCCACCAGTTGTAGCTATCATTCTGAATTATTTTAATTGGTGCTTGCAGATAAAGTGACAAACTCTTTTCTGCACTGCTTCACGCTAGCTGATATTTTAGATGATGTCTAGTAACAGTAAGCAAACAATTCCCAATAGAAATTTTCTCCTATGCTCATTTTAAAAGATTATTTGCTTTTAACTTGTTAGGTTCATAACAATAAATGGCATGAGCAACAAATTTGCTTTCCATAGCAAGAACAGGAGAATGAATATGGGCTGAGATCAGTTATTTTTGGTCTGTGGAACATAAATTAGGTGAGGCTATTTTTCCCCCTGAAATACCTTTGTTTACAGAAAAACATTCATGTATACTTGCAACAATAGGTAGTGCTATTGTTGGATATATTTCCAGACTGATATTTAATAGAGATAACAAGCTGTGCTTACAAGACAAAAGAATGTGTAGAGCATGGAAAGCCAAAATACATTTGTTCATACATCATCACTTACAGCCTAGAGTTCAGGCTTCTAGCAGTGTTTGTGTCTGGAATCACATGGAGGCTATTTGTAATGTTTTGAACAGGCACAAGTCTTTTAAAGATGATGTTTTATCTCCCAAGTGGGGCTACCAGCATAATGGGAAAGAACTGCTGATATATCCTGAGCAATACATTCATGTTTAATTAATTATTCTTTTAACATACCGGTGTGCTATTTTGTTCCTAGACTTTTTGAAAGACTGGTAAGTGACTAAAATGATCCATCAATGTTTTACCCATCCTCATAGAAGGCCAAAGGCCAAAAGTCTCCATCAATCACTGTTTTACTTATGTGCTGGGCCCCCAAGTTAACATCAGTGTGCTAAGGCTAATATTTTCACTGCTTCAGGACCAATGTTTTAAATCTGTTATTTATTGTTACATGTCTAGCTAATCAAAATAGCACAGATGGGGATAGAATGGGGTTGAGAATGAGGACAGGGATGTTCTCCCCCCACAAGCAATTCTGGAACACTGAAGAGGTTGAGAGATTTTTACTGGCCAAAGTTAACTTGTGAGCATCGTGTTAAGTTGGGATTTTACCTGGAGTGTCTTTTGATTCTAGTCCAAGAGTTGAAACACTACATTGAGGTGGCAAATACAGTTTAGAAATACAAAATATTTTGTTTCTATCTTAGTAACATTATTTCATCATTTTATTTAATTATTAATCAATGAAATCATGAAAATAAAATTACTAGGAATATCCTTTTCACTTAAAGCCCAAAGCATGAGACATTTCCAAGTAGAAGAATCATTTAAGTTCTATTTCAATTGACTTTATAAACTATGGATTTCATCTCTCAAGGTCTGGAGGGCCACGGTTACAAAAATAACTTCTGGTTGTTGGTTTTTGGGTTGTTGGGTTTTTTTTGGCAGTTTGGGATTTGGTGTGCAGTATATAGTATCATATTGGTTGAATGCTGAAGAGGATAATTTGTCTGAAATGGTATAGGTTTTCCTCATTGGTGGGATTCAAATATGTGAACAACCAGTTCTCTGTGTGGATACCGCTTCCAGAAGTCCATTCTGGGACTGGGCAACAAAAAAATTAGCTACCACTGCTGCCAAAGTGGTGTGAAGCGGCTGAATCCCACCACTGGGTTTCCTGCTTGAGAAGGGGGTTGGACTAGAAGATCTCCAAGGTCCCTTTCAACTCTGTTATTCCTCTGTTCTGACGCTAGATATACCTCCCTCTCCCCAAATAAAGTCACTTGCATAATATCTTCATTTACTGCTAATCATATGTTGTTCATGGCAAAACAGTATTGATGTCCTGAGCTAGTATATCCTCTCTGTAATGGCTATATAATTCCTCAACATCATATACTCAAGCTACAGCAAAATCTACAGGAAGAAAGATTACAGGTAGTACACGATTTTCAACAGTTTGTTTAGCGACCAATCAAAGTTATAACAGCACTGCAAAAAAGTGATTTGTGACCATTTTTCACAGTTATGATCTTTGCAACATCCCCCATGGTCGCATGATCAAAATTCAGATTCTCGGCAACTGACTCATATTTATGACAGTTGCAGTGAACCAGAGTCAAGAGATCACCTTTTGCAACCTTCTGACAAGTAAAGTCAATGGGAAAGCCAGATTTGCTTAACAACCAGGTTACTAACTAATCAACTGCAATGATTCACTTAACAACTGAGGCAAGAAAGGTCATAAAATGAGGCAACACTCACTTAACAAATATCTCACTTAACAACAGAAATTTTGGGCTCAACTGTGATAGTAAGTTGAGGACTACCATTATTGTTTCCTCTTATAAATTTCCTATATTTTATATGCAGGAATTTTATTTTAACTAGGAACACATTCAGTGGAAGTCCCTATCTAAAATTGGAAAGATACTTTCCATTGTAAAAGAGATAAAATTAACTTAAATACCATGACTAATTTAATAGCATTCATGCAATGACTACATGAACACGTGAACATGTACTCTAAAAAGAGAGTAAACATATTGTCATTACCACATGAAGCCACGTGTCTCACTGACACATCCTGTCTTCTTGCCTTTGTTTCTTTTTATAAACTTGCCATGTGCATAAATAAAGCTAAATAAGATAACAAATTATTTTAAGTAAAATGGTATGTACATTAATTTACAAGTCCTAATGGAATCTTTTTCTGTATTTCCTTGATAAGTAAAAAAATAGCATGGGTAGCATGTGATATTTAAATTGTGAGAAAAAATGCCGCTGTGACCGTTCTGATTATAGATTAATTCATTTTAAGATTTTGGAATCCATCTCTTATATAAAGTTGTACAAATAAGTTTAGATCCAGAAGTTGATTGTAAGTCCATCTCCTAAATGCAACTGATAAAAAGTTTTTGTATCTTTCATTCCCATATCTTGTACAAACATGTTTCACTGCTGTAATCCTAATTTCAGGGATAGTTATCTATATGATCCTCTTAAATATAGTACCCAACAAACTCGCCAAAGCAGCCATGTCTGGAGGTCATATACTTCTCTCATTAAAATAAACTGAGGATTTACTCCTCCTTAAAATAAGAGTGGGGAACCTATATATTTGTTAACTATATGTCTCTGTATATCTTAACTATGATTATGTAGGGCTGGTCACTGCTGCAATTTAGCAACATCTGAAGAATCACTGCATTTTTACCTGTATGTATAACAGTTTTGTGTATCATTGGAATGAATCTTTAATTTATTTATTTATTTATTTATTTATTTATTTATTTATTTATTTATTTATTTATTTATTTATTATATTTATATACTGCCCTTTCCCGAAGGACTCAGGGCAGTTTACAGGGTGATTAAAACGAAAAATACAAAAGTTAAAAACAATTTAAAAAATTATATCAATCCCTGAACAAATAAAAACCCCAGTTAAAATTAAAATTAAAATTCTCAGCCTGGGCCAGAGAGCTCGAAGAGCCAGGTCTTCAGGTCCCGGCGGAATGAACAGAGGTCGGGGGCAGTCCTAAGCTCCACTGGCAGCTGGTTCCAAAGGGCAGGCGCACCCACCCTACCCCTGGGTGTTATCCGCCGGCAACCTCTTACCGGCGGTACCCTGAGAAGACCCTCCCTGTGGGAGTGCACTGGACGAAGGGAGCTTGATGCCGGTAGCAGGTGTTCCCTAAGTACTCAATCTAAATCCTTTCTCATAAAAATTATTGGAAAATTCAAAATAAAGACACATTTTGAGAAGTAAGCAAGGATTACCAGTGTAATTATAGCTAGTACTGCTATGATACTGTAAAAATACTGCTTTGATAGCTAGATTCCTAATCCAGATTATTAGGTTCAGCAACAAAAATCTGCCCTGAAAAATTTCCCATTGAAAAAATATTTCACAGCTCTATTTTTGGACTGGCATGTAGTACCATTTAAATGAAGAAAAATACAGGACATTGTAAATATTTCAGTAGGCAGCCAAACATAAATTGAATGCTGGCTAGCAGAATCAAGGCAAAGAAGGCCTCATTTGAAAAACCCATACTTGTCTTGGCCCTTTGTCATGCCCAATCCAAGAATGACATAGAACAGCCAAAGTTCAGTTCTTTATTTCTTCAGATCATATGAAAGGAATCTTGCCAACCTCATATGTTCTGGGAAATTGTAGGGAGTGGCTATCCTAAATTCTTTCTTCTGTCTCCAATACAGCTGCAGGCTACATTGCCTCTTGCCTCTCTTTAAAATGTGTCCCTCTTTCTAGGAAACTGGCATTTCACTGTAGTCTATCATTCCACCACCCCACTTCATAGACACTATCCATCACATAATTTAAGAGCCCCTATTTCTTTATTAAGGTATATTAATTTATCTTGGAGCATAAAACTATAAACGCTCAGTAATGAATGCTCCCCCAGCCACAAGTGGTATCTCCCACCATATGCCTAGGTCCTAAAATATTATTCCTAAAAGGTCACCCTGTATGTCATTTCTACTGGGAGATTCCATTTTTCAGAGCTTTATGCAATATTTGTCACAGTGTCTCTTAATGGGCTGAATTAAAACAGCAATGGAGGACCCTTTCCAAGGCTCTTCCAACTCTTTAGGAGCATTTGCTAGTAAAAAGCTCAAGAATTCAGTGTGAACATTTACAGAGATTTAGCTTCTTGAAAAGCCTCAGCAAGATATTCATGCCTCACTAAAGAAAGGCATCAGCTTTGCTGGGTACACAGATAGCACCTACAATAAAAGACCAGAATTGCTCATTCCAGAATTTTTTTTTATGGCTACTAATCTGTCTTTAAAATAGTCAAACAATAGTTGCCCTTAAAACTGTTTATCATTTGTGTTAAGGCACAGCAACAATTCAAAAATAACCTTTCTTACAGGGCCACAGCCCACTTGGGTGAGTGTACAATGTCATCTCAGTCATCAACATCCCCTGCTTCTCATCTGCGTAGTTATAATTTCCCTTGGTAATATTTTGAATAACTTTGCTTTTTTCTTCATGCTACATAAATGTTGGAGAGAGTCATAGATCTCCTTGCCCTGCATTTTGCCATCACTGTACTGTTCCCTGTTGTTTTGTAGGTGGAACAGAGACATAGAGATCAGAAAACTCTTCAACGTTTAGCTCTTACATTCCAGACTAACACTTTAGATGTTATATGATTGCATCACAGCAAGCTTTAGGGGTAAGATAATGGGAGAAATGCGGCAAGTGAAGGTAATTTAAGTATAATATCCACTTTCAGTCACAGCCCAATGCTTTATTAATCTTAGCTATAATTACATTACAATTCCCTGCTTCCTCAGAAGCAATGATTAAGAGTAACTTACTACTCCAAATTAATAAACATCACAAAGACATTGGTTAGGTTAGACCACTCATTACTTCAAGTTTCTTCTTGCTTCTCTGTTTTCAATTTTGCACGGGTCTTCTAAAAATATGTAATACTGTAATATTTTAGAAGGCCCTTAGACACAAGTTATTGCTAGAGAAACTACTAAAGATGGAAGCAAAACTGCAAGTAACATCACATGCCAAATTCTTTATTGTCCCCTACTTTATACCCATTCAAAAATTCAAGAAGTATTTTATATCCAATTAAACCATGTAAGTGAATTGAACTGGCATTGAGATCATACTTTAGGAACTAATCTGACCTACAAAAACTTAAGAAATTAGCAATTGATCTATTGAATCAAAAAAGCAGTTGAACTCTTATATGGCTTAACAGACATACATACAGTGTGTATATAAGAGACATACAACAAGACTAATGGGTCATTTGTTGCTTTCCAAACTCTGGCTATTCAAAATATCAATATTCTTTTGGAATTCTTTTGGAATTCAAGACCTCGAAATGGTATGCTCTAAAAATATGTTAAGACCCTTATGTTTCCTATTATCCCATAGATTCTTAGAGACCATCTAAAGGGAAGATTACTATTACCATCCAGGCAATACATCCTCAGAACAGCAATCAAGAATGTGACATGCTATCTGAGTACAATCTACTGAGGAACATTTAAAACATGCTGTTTTTCTGTGAGAAATGCCAGTGAACCATTATACCAGAATAAGTGAAAGAACGACCCTTTTCTTCTTATTACCAACTGCTCTTCAGGTGTTAAAACTCTCATTGTACTTAACAGCACTGTCACGTCAATACATTAAAAATGATCAATTGCCCATATAGACAGTGTGGCAATTATGGAGGCTGTGTGCAACACATAATGTCTAAACTTGTAGAAAGATGGGATAAAATCTTCTCCTTCTGCTTCCTCCTCCTGCCTTCTCACAGCTACATATTACACTATTTGGAAAGGTAATTAAGACTGAACCATAACCCTCAGGGTGAAAGGTGTTTAACATCCGTTGGAATAAAAAAGTATATTGTGAGAATACTGCAAGATATATTTTATCAAGAGCATTTTTCCATTACTCTGAATGGCCAGATATGAATTTGCAGCAAGAAGATTCTATTTAAATCTGATTTTGCTAAACTATAATCATAAAGGAAGATGTAATAATGCCCAGGGTATAAACTAGGCTAAAGGGATTTATCATATAGGTTCATTATTTTTTTTAAAGTTTTGGACTGATTAAACTATACATTCAGAAATGAACTAATAACACAAATTAACAAAAATAAGTTACTTGTTTTATTTAAATAAGCAATCTTGTAGGATGATGGAGACTAACATGTTTATTATGGCAAATAGACTGCAGTTAATTTTTTAAGATGATACAAGATTTTGGGGGGGTATTCTTGCAACAGGCTAACATGACTACACTTTTAAAAATTATTTTAGTTTTCTTTAAAATGAATCCTGAGGTATTCCATTAAATCTAGTTAAGCATATAGTTTTAAAAACCAGGGTTAAATTGCCTTTGCTATAGAATGTAATATCTTGCAAGAATATCAATTTTAAAAAATCAATTTGTTTGTAGTTAAAAACAAAGGAGTAAGAATCAATGAGGAAGACTGGGACAGACCCAGAATTTATAGGAAAAATAGTGGGGACGTGTGCATAAAGATAAATGTTTGAAAACAGTGTAGAATATCAATTGTTAAATGCAATCTTTCCCAATCACTTCAGCTGATTTGTGCATGAGTAATATAGGTACTGCAATGTAGGAGTTTTTCTCCCCAAAGAATAGAACCTTTACCTTATTATGTTTTGATTGGATATTTCTAAACTCTTAAATTTTATGCCATTTGTATTATCACTTTTGGAATACATTAGCCTCGTATTTGCTTTCCATAAGCATAGCATCTATAAATATGCAAAACCATTTAAGAAAGGCATCCATATCCAGTCAACTATAGCAAAAAGGCTCATTGAAATGCTTTGAATTGTTTTGGAAACATCATCAATGTAGGGAATGCCTATATTTTGAGGATCATAGATTGGAGGCTACAAAAGAGAAGGCCTGTCACCTGATCCAGTACCTCATGTACTTCATAAAAGGAAATAACTTTACTCTGGATGACTGGATCAGATAAGCAGATTCAGCTGGGGCCAGGTGTTGCATGATGCCTAAGCACCACTTTAAATTGTGTACAGAAGCTTACTAGCTGCACTGCTATGACTTAAATATAATTCTACATTGATGGCAATGTCACGAATAGTTTGGCTGCCATGTTTTGTAGGATTGGAGCTGATGAGTTATCTAGAACATTACTGACATCAGGGAACCTTGGTTTGTGTAGAATTAAAGATGGCACATACACTTTCCCAATGCTAACAGCTATATAGTAGCAAGGCTTTGAGTGGATATTCTCAAGACTGTGGGAAATTCTTTCTGGAAACACACACCCCCGTTGCTAGTACTTGAATTTTTTAATATGAAGACTTGTTATTGTTGCTAGTCTGAGCTAATGAATCTCTGAAGCTCATCCTAAGAAAAGACACCAATAGTTGCAAGACAGCTTTACATTACTCATAATATTCCCCATATCTGAAGGATGAGTAGGTCTGTGGGCTGTTGACATAACATTTTGGCTCTTACTGGTATGGACACAAAATGTAAAAAATGAAATTAATCAATGTCATGTGTAAAAATGATCAACTAGCATGCATTTAATAATAATAATAATAATAATAATAATAATAATAATAATAATAATAATAATAATAATAATTTTTCAATTATTTTTTTTCAATTTTTTATTTTTCAATTATTTTCAATTTCTGTATTTGGGCATTTTGATATTTATGTCCCTGTTCACCGCCCTGAGTCCTTTGGGAGAAGGCGGTATACAAATCAAATAAATAAATAAATAAATAAATATAATAATAATAATAATAATAATAATAATAATAATAATAATAATAATAATAATAATAGTTGGAAGGGACCTTGGAGGTCATCTAGTCCAACCTTCTGCTCAGGCAGGAAACCCTATATTATTTCACATAAATGGTTGTTCAGTCTCTTCTTAAAAACTTCCAGTGTTGGAGCATTCACAGCTTCTGGAGGCAGCTTGTCCCACTGATTAATTGTTCTAACTGTCAGGAAATTTCTCCTTAGTTCTAGGTTGCTTCTCTCTTTGGTTAGTTTCCATGCATTATTTCTTGTCCTGCCTTCAGGTGCTTTGGAGAATAGCTTGACTCCCTCTTCTTTGTGGCAACCCCTGAAATATTGGAACACTGCTATCATGTCACCCCTCATCCTTCTCTTCATTAAACTACATACCCAATTCCAGCAACCGTTCCTTATATGTTTTAGCCTCCAGTCCCCTGATCATCTTTGTTGCTCTTCTCTGTACTCTTTCTAGAGTCTCAACATCTTTTTTACATCATACAGTATTAGTATCTCCTATTTCTATTAATACAAAATGGATTCCCAAATGGACTTTTTAACTGTCAAAATCCAAGATTTAATTGTAGCCATTTCTGTTCCTTTAAGAATATTCCTTAGATGTTGCCATTAGAAATAATTGTTATGGACTTTTAATATTCCATTTTTCCAAAACAGAATCTTTCCATTTATCTAATATGGCTTCTCTTTAGTTTCACAAGATTCTGTAACATTGCAAGACAATTTCAGGTAATTAGAAATCATATTAGGATATAAGCACATTCAGGATTTATCCATTAATGCGTATTTTTTTAAACTGAAATAGAACTACATTTAGTTGATTTACCCTTGGATCCTAAGGGTATTTACTTACAAATAATATTTATCAATTTCATATGTGACTGATAAATCAACAATCAATTTATAATTTAAATGATAAAAATAATTGAAAACAATCTATAAAAATAGTTTAATAGTCTTTAAATTAAAAATAATGGAATATCAGGAGCAGTGGCTGCCATGCTGTTTACTTGCCTGGAAAAGTATAGAGCTTTCAAGGACTTAAATAAGACTTCTTCCATTTACGATCTGTAAAGTTGAACACAACCCAACAGAGAATCGATGTACCAGTTTTGCTTGTTTTTCTGAGACTGCATTAAGAAGGAAGTTGCCAACTGAAAATGCCACAATTTTTACTTTTCCTTACCATACCCTGTGGATACCCCTGGTCTACATAATTCAACATACTACATATAATATAAGTACACTATGTATTATAGTGACATTCAAATTATCTGCAGCTACCTTTGCATTTTTCTAGGTACAAAATTTTGTGCTCCAAGTTTGTGTTCTCTTTTTGCTTTTTTAGGAGGAAAATATACACTCTTGAGTGTATCAAGTAAGTAACAACAAAGCATGCAGAAAATCATGTAGAATTGCAAAATAAATTATTAAAACAATCTCATTATTAATAGCTTTGCAGAAATCTAAATATTCATCATTGGCAACTCATTTCTTTTAGATGAAAATGTTATATAATTTATTTACAAAACACAATTATTTTTACTATGAATTCCACTTAAACAATGGAGAGTGATTTACTATTCTTTCTTGAAGAAATAGTGAGAAGAATATGTAAATAATCTAATATCTGTTAAACTTTCCAGGCACCACTGTAAACACAGCATTCTTGGCAAGGGTATCTTTTTAATGCTCTTTAATTATAATCATACATGGTTTACCAACTTCAAAAATACTATCTAAAATCATTATGTTTGCCTTAGGAGAAGCTAAATATTACACAAAGATTATGAAAAGCTTTCAAAGTCTCCAAATTTCTCCATCAGCTTGGTGTTACAAAAAGCTAATTGGTGAGTGTGATGGGGCAGGAAAGAAGTGGAAGAATTGTTTTGTTGAAATGAGGAGGAAGTGCTTAGCATATTGTAGGAATCAGATCATCACATAGAGTTTTCAGTTCTTTTGGGAGAGCAGTTTTGGTTTGTGGTTGGGTATGTGGTATGAAAAAGCCTGTGGGGTCAGAGTAATCAAAATCTTTGGATGAAATGGAGAAAGAGACAGAGGTTTTAAGCTCTAAGAGTCAAGCTGATGCAAGTTACTTTAAGTATTATGTCTGTATTTATCTCTAAGTTTAATTGGAACATACAACTATTTTGCTGCAAAGAAAGTTAAATAACAAATTACTTTTTTAATACTAGTGAAGCTGAAGTTTACTTTTTGGAAATTCATTAAGTAGAAACATCTTTAAAACTCATTGTTCAGTCCTAATCAGCAAAAGTTAATGTGGTGGAATGGAGATGTACCCATTGACATGTATTGTACTATGTTAGGGGGCTAGACAGTGGCAAGGTCAAGCTGTTTTATCAATACCTATATTTCAGAAAAAAGGGCTAACTAAACCCTTTCAGCACATGCTAAATACATTCCTTTCCCATGAGTAAGCTCTTTTCAAATACATATGTTGATTTAAAAGCACTATATGAGAAATGTATTTCTGAATGTCATGTAAAACTTATGTCAATTCAACAATACTATTAAATCAATTTTAATGTGAACATACAATTGAACAGACTTCTTGCTACATTCATTATTACAACGTTATTTTGTACTTCTAATGTTATTCAGATTTTATGCACATTTCTTGTCACCAACAAATTGATTGTTGCCCAAATCCTATACACATATCTATTGATTTTCTTTCATGACTCAGAAGCTGCGTCCCTTGTTCATTGACATAAATAATTCCAAAAGTAACAGGAGGTGAAATATGGTGAGAAAATGTTGTCATCATAAATATATTTTAGATTTTGTGAACTCTTGATCAAAGTTATCCCCCAGATCTCTCAAAATATATTATCATCTATCCTGAAACATTTGGCTGACATTAGCACATGCTATGATTGGCTTGTCCTTCTCCCTCCCTTTTTTTGTGGGGAGGACATCTCTCTGGTATTTTCAATGTCTTTACTGTAGGCTATTTGTGTTATCACAAGTCAAACACTTTGCAATGTTGAAATTAAAATAGATTGGATTGGTGATAATTAGGTAGTAATTAAACTCTAAAATGTGCTAGATGATTATTAGCACTATAGGTCTTTTTTGACAGCGTCTGTTGACTTCACTGATATCCCCAAATCTACTTTTGGGGTTGGAAGCTGAGCAACATTAACAAATTTCAGAAAGACCAAATATGATAGTTTTGCTTTGAGCCTAACTTCTCAGGCACTTGATTTTTCTCTCCTCCACTCCCTGCCCCCATAAATGTATTAGAAATGTCTAATAATGAGAGTTTCACTTATGATACTTTCCGATGAGCATGATTTTGGTCATTTGATTGCCTTGAATTCTGGCTTTCTCTATGAATCTCCTGTACGGTATACCTATTCTCCCAGGGGCCCTTTTGCTAGTCAAAATAATATTGTTTTACAACCTGCTCAATAGTTGGCTGCTCTTGCCAACAGTGACTATGCCTCTTCATGTTCAAGAGGTCCTTGTCTGCTTTTGTCCTGTGGCTAAAGATAGTGTCCTTTTGCTCTTTGGGATTGTCCTTATGACCTTTTTCCCCCCTGCTTCTCTTAGGTTATTTTTATATAGATTTAGCATACATACATGTCTATTATGCTATACTCTTTCAGGCTATTACTCATAGTAATTATATGGTCTGCATTTTTAAATCTAGAAAAACAAGTTGTTGATGCTATAAAAGAAATTTCGTGTAAAAGTATCATTCCATACCTAGCAGGTATTGTGAGTATGGTTCCATATGTAGTGCTATCACTACTTGTATCAATGACAGAGTTTTATGAACAATAGGTGTAAGGCAAGAATTATTTACAGTCATTTTTAGAATGCAGAGAAGGAAAGGCATCTCTCTGCTTGCTGTTTATTTTCCCATTTCATTTTCTTAAAAGAAAAAAAAAGCAGTTCTATCAGGCATCTCCATGAGTGACCCTAAGCTAATTGCACAAAGACAGAAGCCTTGGTGGTTGAACTCAGTGCTTGCAGACAATGAAGACTTTTTGTGGAAGTCTTCTCTGAGATTAGGTCATTCTGCAACCCCTCATGGTCAGAAAGCTCACAGAGAGAGATACCAAGATGAATAGTCATGTCCCTGGCTCCCTTGCTTTTGCGGTTGTCACAGCAATTTTTTTTGTAAGCTAGCTGTTTGTCTTCCTTCTCTTCTTGCCTTACTTGCCTGACTCATGACAGTTCCCTTTTCTATAGTCAAGGCTTGAAATCTCACAGGATAAATCCTATGCTGATGGCTCTCAGAATATCAGAGGTCTTACAAATAACTAGCTAGTGATTGTATCTGTACTTGAAATACACCATGATGAACTTAAAACAACTGAAAGTATAATCCAAGGGGCCATGACACTTGATATTTTTTCTTTAATAAATGTGTTGGTAACTATTGGAGGGCTTTTTAGCACAACTCTGGGAAATGATTGCTGTTGCTTCTGTATTTCTAGGAATTACATTTCATTTACCAGACAATATTAATCATACTGGTCCTTGAAAGCTATTATCTTTCCAAAGCTGCTTCCAAAACAGATAGGAGAGCAAAACAATATTCTAACCTTCAGCCAACGTTGTTTCCCCTGCCTGTTCTGCATTTCCTGTTAAGGCACTTAGATAATCCTATCTGAAGAAATAACTGTGGTAGAAATTAGGTAGAATAAGTCTATTAAAACTAGCTCTTCAAGCTATAGATTGGGATATACAAGATGAAGAAAAAAAAGTGGCCATCTTCCTCTAAGCAACAGCTGGTTACATAACAGTTTTTAACTAGTACGGTACATATCGTTCTATATTGTGAAACATATAATAGATTATAATAGGCAAATACAGTTAAAAATTCTTTTGTGTGCTTTTGTTTGGATTGTTTTTTTTATTATCATTACCTATTTAATTCCTAGCTCTAGAACAGGGGTGTCAAGCTCAATTTCATTGAGGGCCGCATCAGCATTGCGGTTGCCCTCAGGGGACTGGGTGGGCGTGGCCTACTGGGTGGGCGTGGCCAGCTCTACATCATTGGCATCAAGGGTGCCTATGGGGGCCTGGGCAGGAGTGGGACAGATCTGAGGGTCTCTGGCAGAAGGAGGGTCTCTGGGCCAGGGCCAAGGCAGTGGGGGCCGTTCCCTCACTGTTTCCAGGATGGCTTTGCGGGCCGCATGAAACCACTTCGCGGGCCGGATCTGGCCCCCGGGCCTTGTGTTTGACATGTCTGCTCTAGAATCTTCTCCTACCCAGATACAGGTAGTCTTTAACTTATGAGCACAACTGAGCCCAAATTTCTGTTGCTCAGCAACAGTTGTTAGTAAGTTGTGCCTCATTTTATAAGCTTTTTTGCCACGGTTGTTAAGTAAATCTGGCTTCCGACTTTGCTTGTCAGAAGCCAACTAGGAAGGTTACAAATAGTGATCACATGACCCCGGAATAGTGCAACTGACATAAATACATGCCAATTGCTAAGCACCCAAATTTTAATCATGTGACCATGAGGATACTGCAACAGTTGTAAGTGTGAAAACTGGTTATCAGTCATTTTTTTCAGTGCTGTTGTTACTTTGAATTGTCACTAAATGAATGGTTGTAAGCTGAGGACTACCTATATACACTAATGGTTGGACTTTAGTATGTTCATATGGAATTGCATTGCAATGTGAATAAAATTTAGATTTCCCTACACCTCCCTCCCTCCCTCCTTCCCTCTCTCTCTCTCTCTCTCTCTTTTAAAATCATAAGTGCTATCAACATTCTGTAAGCTAACATGTTCCTATTATATAAGGTTTGAGGGAATAATAGTTTTATTTTAAAACATGCATTTTGTGTCCTTGAGAGTACAAAAAAACCACTTTTTTTCTTTCAGTGCATAAGCGTGAATTCTACCTGAATTCTCTATCAGAAATTATTTTCCATTTTATAACATTTTGGTGTATTCATCTACAATTATAACTATTTTTTCCAAATTTGCTGTAAGGAATGATTAACTGAAATTTTACCAATTAACAGCCATTTATTTGCATAGTTGCATGCCTACAATAATTTTTGCCTTGCTGTGAATCTGCAGCAGTTATCTTTTTTAGAAACTAACAGTCCTAGAATTCAACCAACACTAGAAACTGATGCAGATAAATTAATCTTTTGAAATTAGAATTTTCCAAAGAAGAATAGCTATCACAAGGAAGTCAATTAGCACCTATTTCTATTAATACAACTCTTTGAGGATTGCTAGCTCTTTGGTTCTTTTGTCTCTGAATAATTGAATGGTTTACAATCTATCTATTAAACAACAGAAAACATGAAAATCTTGCCAGGTGTGATAAAGTATTAAACCTGCACAATATAGAACCGTTTCTTTTTTAAATAAGAAGCCATGGTTTCCTTCAGAACAAATGGTTAACTAAATGTCTTCCTTTAAATCATGTTTTTCCTGTATAAGATTAAGTGTAATACATCATATTGCATGTTTGCATATTGCATGTCTGTTTAGATGTATATTGGATGTTATCCTATCTTGGATTATATTATTTTGATCAGCAGCTGCTCACTCCTAAGTGCTGAGATCTTCACATAATAAGTTTTAGCAATTAGTCTTCCGAACTTTAGGTCATGATAGAATATGTCAAGAAAAGATATAATTGGAGTACACCTCAAAGTAGGAATAGCAGAAATTGTATTCCTGGGAATGGAAGATCTCTGTTACTATGAAAGTAATGGTAACACTCTTGGTAACAATTTTCTTTCCTGTTATCTCTCTTTGACAAAATTATAGTTTGAGAAGACTTTTTTGGAAACATGTTTCCAAAAACATACAATTCAAATAACCTTCTACTTACATCATCTACATCAACTATTTAATTGGAAAATAAAACTGACAGGTTTACTTAGAATTTAATAGTATAAATATGTCTATTCGAAGGTAAGCACTTTGTCCAAGAGTATCTGGATATCATGTAAGTATTTTCTAATTAACTACCAAAATGCACTAAAATGAAATGGGTATCTTTTTGTATGGGTTTAAACAGTTTCTCCAATTCCTAATACTCCAAAAGGTTTGTTAACGGCCCTGACCAATTAGCATGGTTAAATTGTATCATGGTTCTATCCACTACATTTGGAGCCAAAATAAATTTGCTGCCAGAAAATTATCTTTGAAAAGTCAACATAAAGCTACCTAATAAATAACTTGGAAAACTGATATTTTTAGGAGCTTCATTGGGTTAACAAGTGATAGATGTCTTCTACTCTTGGTGAAGGTCCAGCCAGAAGAACAAAACAATCTGGGATCAGAGCAGAATTTGAGATCTTCTGGATCTAAAACTCTTTAATGTTATATTTCTTCCATTCACTTCTCAAAAATTACTGGAAGGGAAAAATAAAGTACAACTAGCCTCAAAGTATTTATAATTGCTCTGAAGATATACCCATATCTCTGAGAAAAGATATCATTAAACTAAAAAGGACCAGTTCCACAGTAATTCCAGAACTAATTCAGTCTGGGAGCAGGTTCCTCTGAACTCAGTAAGTTTTTATACTGAATTAGCATTTTTAAAATTGTTCCATAATTTGTTATGCACACAATTTTTTGCAGTTACTCTTTAGGTTTATTAAATTGCTTTGTCTTCATTAAAGGCAATGTTCTAACATGCTAACATTTTCAGACCTTTTATTGTAAAAAGAAAGGAAATAAATAGCAGTGTTTATATCTACACCCTAATATTTCTTTTCACCGTACTGTTACAGTTACAGAGGACTGAAACATGGGTGGTCTACCAACTAAGTTATAGTCATATTTATATCCTCTTAAAATCAGTTTCAATTGAACGGCATGTTAAATGTGGTTGGCAGGCATTCAGCAAGCTAAGCATAATTTTCAAGAACAACCTCCCCCCCACGTCTGAAGAGAAAAGTTTTTGATCAGTGTGTGCTACCTGCTCTAGCATATTCTGATGAAATATGAATAGTAACCTCACAATCAATACAAAAGCTACGAGTAGTGCAAAGAGCCATGGAAAGATACATGCTTGGCATTACAAGACAACATAGAAAGAACTGCAGGTGAATTAGAGAACAAACTAAAATATACAATATCATCAAGACAGTAAAAGAATTAAAATGGAAATGGGCTGGTCATATAGCAAGAAGAATCGAAGGGAAATGGACCAAGGCAGTCATAGAATGGATCCCACTTGATAAAAAACATCCTAATTGGCAAAAGAAAGCTTGCATTGTTTGGAAATGTGCAAAAGAGGTGTTCATTTACAGTGGATAGACAATGGTTATAATGATATGATGATGAAAGTCAGTTTGAAAGAGCGTCCTATATACTTCAATAGATCTCAAGTAAAACTATAAAATACAGAATTAAGAACAGTGTTTATTTGTTAAGCTTGAAGCTTCATCTATCACATAGTGTAGAATATGTCAGGATAATCTTTTGTAAAGTATCTTCTTACAGCATTTCCAGCACTTTAGCTATAGGTAGTTGGCTAGACCAATGTCTGCATTTTCAAAGGAAACGTCATATACGAAATAATGACATTTGCAAACAATATTATTTCTAAGAAGTAAACAGACTATGTAATAAAATTAGTATCATCAAGATTAGGGAGTTCATGGCTAGGGAGCTCATGATAATCTATATTTTATGGAGAAAATGTAATCTGTATTTCATCTCAAAAGAGATGAAGCTTTAAAATTGAAATCATCAGACTTTGTTTTAAATCATTTCCCCTTTCTGAATAAAATTATGGGCAAATATTTTATACGCGTAATAGAATTTGGTAGCTTCATAAGGCAATGCATACGTTGGGACTGAATCTGACATGTGTTTTGGTACTTGTTGACTCTAATGGAGTTTTCACTAATAAGTTGCAGTCCTTGGCTAACCTACTATCTTGTAAAGTATCATGCAGCTGTCAGAAAGCAATGCATCCAGACTACAATACAGTAGAAATGATCTGACCCTTTCTTCCTGCCTTCACTGTGGACACTATAGGGAGTAATGGTTGGGGGGGGAGGAGGAGATGGTAATATAATAGTAAATGCCATGAAGGGGAGGGGGAAGAATGTCCCAAAGAGATACAACTGATAATCCCATGCTCTTTTGGCTCATTCCTGGCTCACATGTGGACTTTAATTGGATTATCTCCAAGGAAATAAAGTCCTGAAAGAGAAAAAAAACTGCCTATTCAGGTTTAGAGGAAATCACACATTTGCACTGAATTTAGAGAAAGATCAGTTTTTAACTAAGTAGCAAGATCTCTAAAATGGGTTTTGTTACCATATCATTCTTATTTTCGTTTCTCATTGTTACTGTAATTGGTTATACTTATTACAGTAAGAGGATTCTGCTATGGAAACAGAGTAATATTTGGTGAACAAGCCCAGGAGATGAAGCAAGATTTCACTCACTCCATGAGGTCAGACTGTGTCTAGAATCTCAAGCAATGTAATATTAATGCCTATCTAATTGGAGAATTTATCAGCACTGCCTTACTGGTAAACAGCCAGCCATCTGGACGCAAGAGATTTATGTGATCACTGTTCACTGTCAAAACAGTGGCATTTTACTGACCTTAAGAAATCTGATTTAAAAATACTGAATCCCTTATCACATAACATTAGATACACAGAATATTCTAAATGAGATTCCTGAACAGACTGCTCTTTTTACTTCTCAAATACCATTTTGGTATTGCTTTATTTAAAAATTTAAGGAAAGAGGGGAAAAATTTTAAAAAGCAAAATCTGGAGAATGAGGTATGGAGAAACAGAAAAAAGGAAAGAAGAGAAGAAGTAGAAAAGCTGATGGGAAAATGGATTCAATAATTGGGTGGAATTAAAAGTAGATTCTGGTCCGAAAAAGCTAATAGGCATTCAGTACAAACCACAATGACAATAATAATAATAATAATAATAATAATCAACCATAAGTCACGGGCCCAATCACAGCCTTTCCTAAATTATGGGATTTATATTACATGATTCATCTTGTATGATGAATATATGTGTTGAAACTACCGTTCCCACTATTTTGTTTGTTGACCTGTTTAGTACTGTGTACAAATACAACGCCTGAAAATCAACATGTGTGAACCATGCAGAATAAGCCAGGTTCTTATTATTTACTGATACACCAGTTTCTCAGTACCATGCACTTGACCACTTCCTGTAGAATGCTTCTGAATTTTGTTTAATATAAAATTGATCCCAATATTATTGTGTAATTTATTTCTCCTTTTTTTCTCCTGTAGGAACCCATTCCAACCACATTCACAGGGGATCTATTTCCTTGGGTTTATATAGGCATCCAACTTCCTGAAGAAGAAGAATTTTTATGCAGTTTTTGTTCCTTATAAGTTCTTCACATGCCCCCATCTATTATTGCTTAGAGCTCCCTTTCAGAGTTCATCTAGACTAGAGTTTGCTTCCTTTTGCATCCTTCATGGTTTGATCTCTAGATACATGCCAATCAGTATGAGAGAGGCTTGAATATCTTATTACAGTAACAATTCAATGGAGGCAAACAGAAAAGGACAGTTTATGGAATAAATGCAATAGGCAATAGCAACAAACATTCTTAGAAGGAGGAAAAGTATTTAGTGTGAGCACCGCTACATCAGCAATAGGCCTCTTGAGACTAATGTTCTGAGCAAGGCTTCTTGTGGTGATAGAAAGTATAATTTTGTAAACTTTTCCAGAACAAAAAAAATACTATTTACAGTGATCAGTTCTACTTTTACAGCTCCACAGATAATTTAAAGAATACAAAACAAAAATGACAAAGCATTTGGCACTTTCTTTAGTGATGACCGTGAATATCCACAAAAAAGTAGAACCTTAAGATAGTAGACCTTGGGTCAGAAAGAGAATCACAACAGAATGCCAGATGCAGTGGCGTTAAAAGAATAGAATCAGAAAAAAGGAAAGTACAAAACTAAAGTAAAGTAAATATATATGGCCAAGAGAAGGCAGCCTAGTGGAAAATTAGTTTTGACTTTAAAAAAGTAAATTATTTATTCTGCAAAGCTCTCAGAAATTCCAAACAGAAATAATACTGTAAGAGAAAGCTATAACTTTGAAAGCAGAACAAACCCTTTGAATTGTTGGTTGGGCAAAAGTCTAGACGGACTTTAGCATAAGAGAAAATGCATGGAAAATCTTCAGATTTGGGCTGCTATAAAGGTAGTCCTTGACTTACAATCACAATTGGGACAAGGATTTTGTTTGCTCAGTGATGCAGTTGTTAAGTGAGTCATCACATAACTAGACTTGATTTTACAAGCCTTTTTACTCTGGTTGTTAACTGAATCATAGTGATTATTAAGAAAAACATGTCCATCCTAACCCCACACTGACTGAGATTATACAGTGCAGTAACCCATAATGTTGCTGGTTTGAATTTGTTTTAGAATATTGTATGAATCCAGTTTGCAAATTTGGTAGCTTGGTTTATTATCTGTGAGAACCTATTCTATAATCCATGTTGAGTAAGCCATAGTTTAGGATGCTGAGTGAATCAGACCATCATGGTTATAAAGTTAAATTCTTGGATTTTGATATGTAGATGTGTTCCTTATCTTACTGACATTTCCATTTAAGTTAGTTATTTTTTCACTACTGACCCAGAATACCACTCAATCATTATTGAACTGATAGAAAGCTTGCTCCCATTACTATTATTTTGTCACATCAATAGTTGTATGTCTCTAGAAAGTGGTATCAGTTGCTAGTGAGGAAATATATTCTGAAAGCAGAACCGTTTCTTTATATCATATCACAAAATCAAGTGCTTTCAAATCATTTTGATTCAATAAACTTGTATAAGTGCCCTTATGAATCAAAATTCAAATAATTTTAAACCATTTAAATTGAACTGACTTTTCAAACTGAATTGAACATTCTAATTGAATCAAATTTGTGTTTCAGATGGAATCACCAATAGAAAATGGATCTTAGCTGATTTATATATTGATGATTATAACATAATTATAAGTAACACCAGCTGCCTGCAATTATTGTAGGTTCGCATCCCACCAGGCTCAAGGTTGACTCAGCCTTCCATCCTTCCGAGGTAGGTAAAATGAGGACCCAGATTGTTGGGGGCAATTAAGCTGACTTTGTAATAATGCCGCTTGGGGGGGAAAGCCCTAATAAGCAGGCATATACATAGAATGAAGGCTATTGCTAAGCACATTTGATTTGTGCTTAGATTGTAAGCCACCCTGAGTCTTCAGAGAAGGGCGGGATATAAATGGGATTAAAATAAAATAAATAAATAAATGATTCCTGTTTCTGGAAAAGAGAAGCCAACTCAAGATAAGGCTAGCTTGAGTCACTGGTGCTAAGATTATGTCTGTCTGTCTGCCTGTCTGTCTATATGAAACAATAACCTCCAGGCATCTTCCTTCCTTCTCTTGGTCTTTCATTTCAGGAATATTCTCCCTCCCATGATAGCCTACAAAAAAGTAATAATCTCTTTTTTTCTCTCTCAGAGACTAAGAAAATAACATTGTTAATCTTTTGGCCTACAGAAATAAAATAAGCCTAGGGATTTGCACAAAGTCTATGTTCTTTGAAGCTGCCCACACAAATAGTTTTAGCCAAGCAGTTCCAATTACTACTGAATTCCTGAGAAATGCTACATTTTTTTTTCAATTAATTTACCAGTGGGTTTTTAGTCACATTGCATGTTGAATCCTAAAATAAAAAGGTAAAAGTTCCCCCGCACATGTGTGCTAGTTGTTTCCAACTCTAGGGGCCAGAGCTCATCTCCGTTTCAAAGCTGAAGAGCTAGCGCTTGTCCAAGGACAGCTCCATGGTCATGTGGCCGGCAGGACTAGACCCCAAAGGCGCACGGAATGCTGTTACCTTCCCACCGTAGTGGTCCCTATTTTTCTACTTGCATTTTTTACGTGCTTTTGAACTGCTAGGTTGGCAGAAGCTGGGATGAGTAACAGGCGCTCTCTCTTCTACGCGGCACTCGGGATTCGACGCGCCAAACTGCCAACCTTCTGATCAACAAGCTCAGCGTCCTAACCCACTGAGCCACTGCGTCCCTGAAACCTAAAATAGATATGTGCAATGTCCTCTAAGTTACTAATAAGCACATGATAGTGTATGCCAGTAACTCTTTTGAGGTATAATTTGGAAGAAGTACCCATTATTTATCATTTTAATACATCCAAAGAACAAAGTTGATACTACTCATTTTGAAAAAAGGTAGGGTTTTTTTGATAGAATTACAGGTAGCAAAAGAAAGTTCTTTCATTAATTTTAATTCTGCTACTTGTTTTGAAAAAATTACCCATTCTTTAAATATATTATTTTCAAAATCTGAAAATTAGATCTGTGATGATATAATGTTCCTTCAAGATTATATCTGAATTCAATTCAACTCAAAATCTAGGGAAAGTATCAAGCTTCTCCCAAGCTGATATATGAATTAATGATGAACTGATACCTGGTAAAGAAACATCTGCAAGAGAACCACAAAACTCAATGAATACCATTTGTATTCCCTTTACTTTACTTCCCTTGCTGGATTCCATTTGAGAAAGTTGTTCAGTTTTAAGAACTGACTTTAAATCTCCCTCTACTGTTATTGATCATGATGGAATAACTTCATCATTATTTTATCAGATGCAAACTAGTAATTTTACCAAATGTTACTGAAATCATTTGACTGCATCACCTTCAACTGCTTATTGTACATCTGGGTGTAATTGCTTACAGGTATGATTTATCAATAGTTGACAGATAATTCTGCAGTAAAAGAAAGAAAGAACATACTTTGATTATTATTATCAAAGTTCAAAACAAAACTGCAGAATGTATTCTTTCTGTCTGCTTTTTCACATAATCATTCAGATTTTGAAGAATCGTGATTTTATGCTCAGTTTTTATACATCATATTGCTATGTTGTTGTTGTTAGTTGCGAAGTCGTGTCCAACCCATCGCGACCCCATGGACAATGTTCCTCCAGGCCTTCCTGTCCTCTACTATCTTCTGGAGTCCATTTAGGCTCACACCTAATGCTTCATTGACGCCATCCAGCCACCTCATTCTTTGTTGTCCCCTTCTTCTCTTGCCCTCAACCTTTCCCAGCATTAGGCTCTTCTCCAGTGAGTCCTTACTTCTCATAAGGTGGCCAAAGTATTTGAGTTTCAACTTCAGGATCTGACCTTCTAAAGAGCAGTCAGGGTGGATCTCCTCTAGGACTGACCAGTTTGATCGCCTTGCAGTCCAAGGGACTTGCAGGAGTCTTCTCCAGCACCATAAATGGTAGACTAAAAATGAACAGCAGAGTTCAAAGGCCTCAATTCTTTGGCGCTCAGCCTTTCTTATGGTCCAACTTTCAAAGCCATACATTGCAACTGGGAAGACCATAGCCTTGACTATACGCACTTTTGTTGGCAGGGTGATATCTCTGCTTTTTATTGTGCTGTCTAGGTTTGCCATGGCTTTCCTCCCCAGGAGCAAGCATCTTTTAATTTCTTGGCTGCAAGAAATATTGCTATATATAGATTTAATTAGTATGCTGCTAGTAGTTTGATGCTGATTTGAGATTTCAATTAAGTGGAAGATACCAAAAGAACTTTTAATCCAGAACTGGTTGAGAGTAGGATCATGCAGGAAATGTACTTTATTTTGTTGAAGATTCAAGCAAAGCATTTCTCACAAGCAATACCACAAAATGAAGCAGGATCTACATGCTGTGGGGCTTCACACTATGGTCCTAGGGCCAATAGCCAAAGCACAGGGCTTAAGGTGGCACTTTTTGGGAATGATAGTAGCACCAAGGCTGAAGTAGAGGGCAGTGATAATGGAATGAGACTATTGAAGGCCCTGGACCTCTACTTTAGTTCAAGGGACATCAGCACTGGCACCACCAAGAAGTTCTGTTGTGCAGGGTGTCCAAAAAGGCAGAGATGGATGGGCAGAGATGGAGATAGGCAGATGGTGAGACTTGAAGAGGAAGCAATCTTTTCCATACCTTATTAAGGCTTAGGGGTGGAGGGATCAAACCGGGAATTGCTTGGACCAGGGTGAGTCTTTTCTTAACAATAGCACATGGGGACTGCCAACAATAAGCTATGTGGTCACATAATAGCACTTTATGACTGCATCTCTTAGCAACAGAAATTCCACTTCTTCATTTACCAAAGACAACCTATAGTTTAAATGCTAAAGTCAGAATGGCCCTGCTATGGTACACGTCTGTCATTATTATCACATATTATCACACAATCATATGATAATCATAATCATAATCCTGTTTGCAGGATCCAATGAATTCATCAAAATGAAAATGCATGCTCCATCCTTTTCCCACATGCATGCAAAGTCACAATACACCCATATAATACACATATGATATATATAAACAACTTTTTCACATAGGCAATATCACCAGACATATACACGTCCTACTTCCATATGCATGCATTGTCCTAATACACATACCAAAAGAACAGGGATTGGGCACAGCAGAGCAAAGCTGCTTTTGTAATTTGCTCCCTTACTCCACCCACTTCTGCTTCTAGGAAATACTCTGAAAGGACATGATCAACTTTTTTTCTCCCAAAAAAATCTCCTTAGTGCATAACAAACCGACTGAACTCTAAAATGACTGACTTGTTTCACATTGCCCTGAGAATTAGAATCCTTCATCTTGGAAATCATTCAGATCAGGTCAAAATGAACATGTTTTCCTTGCAGTTTGCTCCAATCTCTTCACAGTCTCTGCTGTTCATTTTTAGTCTACCATTTAAGTCTTGAGTAGATCTCCAAATGAGATAAAAGCACAGGACTGGTAACAACAGCATGACACCATCCCTCTTTATTTATACTACTTACTTTTGCATTTTGCCAGATACTCACTGACACTAGAATCCAAAAGATTTGAATCAAAATCCATTTTCCAGCATTACAATTCTGTGTTAAGAAATCTAATTTAATTTGCCAGATCATTCTTACACATCCTCCATTAGTGATGGCTGATAAAGTTACAGATTGTAGTACTACTTTTTCAATTTGAACCTCCCTTACTTTTTCCAGAACTACCAATATTGCCACTGACTCAGTTGATGTAATTGAAAGCCAGTCCAACAGCCAAAAGGTCTTGCAGACTCTTTAGGGAGGCACATTAAAACTTGTATTCACTTTTCCAAATGCCATTGGCCCTCAGCCACCAGTAAAGATTGATTCCAATGCTCAGATATAAATACAAGAATTAGATTGTAGAGGCTAGTATTTTGTCCTCTTAATGCTATATATTTCATATCCATCATGTGTTATCTACTTCTATGCAGAAAAGAAAGCTGTCTCCTTATAAAGTATGCTACAATCCCAATATAGCAGCACTTAGCAAAAGGTCTATCTTCCCAAGTAGGACATTCTCATAATTTCATAAAAAATAGTTTTCTTATTCTCTGCTTTTTGCTGCTGCACATAATAAAATATAAGTATATTGACTATCACAGCTATCACAAGCCCAAGGGCAAATGAAGTCTGCTAATTTATGTGCCTGCATCACCTCTGGGATATTTAAATTCTAGTCTCTTGTTGAAACCACTTTCAGAGTGAAATCATACTGAAATACCTGCAAATAAATGGCCTCTCTTATGAAGTTTTCCTGCTGCCAAACACTGGTGTTACAAAATTACACTGCCTTCATTTTTATGAAAAATGATTTTGTTATAATTACACAACAGACTAGGAGATGATAGATATTTTGGATAAAATACATTCTATGGGAACCTCACTGATACTAAAGCCAAAGTTTCATGTTCACCTGTAACTCTTCAAATTAAGGGTTAAGATTCTAATATTGGAAAATTTGGAATTAAGATTCTGATATCCTCAACTGAGGTATAAATTCTCAATATCAGTCTTAACCCAAATTAATGAATGTATCTACTGGAGCCAAGTCTTTTTGCAGGTGTTCACCGTAGCAATATAGACTCAGGAAAATAATTTGAGACATTCTAGAGATGCGGCAGCCATGTGTTGTAATGTTGTTCCCAGATCCTTAATTCATCTTGAATTCAAACACATATTCATTCCCTTAAGCCTGTTGGATACTGTACAAACTCATGAAAAAAGCACAACTTCTTTAAAAAGCAAGCTACAGCAAGGATTCTCGGGGCATATCCAGAGGACCTTGCTTGCTTCAAATTCAGATATTAGACACACAGGAGGAAATAATATGTAGTTTGAAGAAAATCTGCAAGGCTCTATGGAAAGAAAAGGTAAAAAATGAAAGTCCAAATACTTAACCAGAGAAGATTAGTGTAATCAGTTACAGAGGGGAAAAAAACACATTTTGGAGGCTTGAAGCCCACTCATCTCTAAAAATACATTCAGAAGCTGGGAAGCTAATTTCTTCTTAGACATAGATTCAGTATTTTTGCTCTATATTTAGTGCAGCTTCTGATGAGACAGGCCCTCTGCACCTAGCTGAAAACTTCCTACCTAATTGGTTTTCTGTTCCATATGTGAGACCTCTTTACTTACTGCTTATTTAAAGAATGAAAAAGCTATAAAGGAGGGAGGAAAGCTTTTTTCCACAGAACTTTTAAAAGTAAATTTTGACTGTTGAACTCTAGTGCTTATCTCTTCATTTACTTATACTGACCACTCCTCCCAGTTGCTGAAGTTGTGGTGTTGTATTAGTTTGCTGAAAATTGGGAGGGTCAATTTTATCATCCTGTTTGAAGGTGAGAATTTGTTTCAGAGTGACACTACTCCTACATACTGCCATATCCATGAATTAATTATGATACTGCATAAAAACATACATATGCAGATCAGTGGTTTGGACCTTTAGACTTTAGAGAACCTTTCTGCTTCAGTAGCTATTTTAAAAAAGAGTTAAACAACTTCTCTCCTTCTTTTTAACTTTGACATTAATTTTATAACTCAAGTTCAGTATAAAAGCAAGTTTCACACTCTGGTTCCTCCAAATATTTCTCTTGCTTTATGCCTTCAAAGCAGTCATCTTATGCTTGACACAGATATGGCTCAGGCAGAGCTTGTAAATCCTTCCAGGTTTCTACAGGAAAGAAAACATGGTCCTTAATTATTCTAGGACAAAAGTTGTTGTACTTATTGCATTAATTAAGAAGTGCATTAACTGCTTTCACATTTGGAAAATAAATTGAATGAATATCAAACAAGACAAGGCCTTCAAACATCTAAGAGTTTTCTCCCAGTGATGTATGTTTAATCTGAACCTCAAAGACAATGCATCTGTTACCTAGGCACAGTGGCAATGATTTTGTCCAACTGCTATCAAATTATTCAGAGCTAAACCCAGTATTATGTATTCAGTGATATAAAAACCTTAGAAGCAACCCACTTCAAATTCATGAAGATTGTTATACAGTATTTCAAATTCTCCTCTGTCTTTGCAAATTCTCCTCTGCCTCTAGAGAAACTCAGATGAGACTTTGCTGACTTAGGTATTGGCTAAAATTAAGTTTCATGAAAGGAGCATGCAGTTCTTGTTGAGATCTTTATTTCTTCCTGGGAGAAAAAAAAACACCCCTACATCCCTGGTGTTAAGACATTGTGACTTTTTCATACTGCTGTATCTTGGGAAAGCCACTTTAATGATAAACCTTTGAGTAATCAGAGTAATGCTCTTATTATTATAGCAGCAGCAATAGGGGTAGACTTTTCATCTTGCCTTCACCTACATCCTTTCCCTCTCACATACTATTCTCACTGTTTAGACTTAGTGCTGTGTCACAAACCCTGGACGACACAGGATGGGCAATATTCTATTCAAATATTGCCTGTGCTTTTGTTTGGATGGGTTGCACAAGACAGGATTGCATGTGTTGCAGTGTGCTCTTCCTGTGAAGTCTTTTTCTCTGAATTAATGTTTTGCTAACTTTAAGTAATGAATTAGCTTTCAACTATTCCCCCAGACAAGCCTGGGGTAGAATGCTTTATATTTACTAGGAGATCATCTACTGAAAAATCTAAGAGAGCTGCCAAATTTTGTGGTGTTCTAATTGTTGTGGGTGGACTCTGAGTTTCACACAGAAAATGTCTATTGGTGACATATTGTTGTTTGGATCTGGCTTATTATCCACATAATTAATCATTGGGGGTTTTTACTGTGCTAATTTCCTATTTTGGTTTTATTTGATTGTGTTGTACTAGTGTTTTGATCTTTGATCTCTGTCTCTGTCTGTCTGTCTCTCTCTCTCTATATATATATATATATTATAATATAACTTAGCTACTTTATGGTGATATTTGTGAATTCTCCAACAGGAAATGAACTACCTTGTTTTCAAACTGACCTAAACATTCCATAAAGAATTGACTTAATAAGCTTGAAGTGCATGCTATCGTAAAAAGGACAGTGTAGCAGTGTAACAATGTAGCAGTGCATAATCAATTGCTTTAACAGCTTCATCTGGGCACAGATATAAATATTCTGATAATGGGGCACTATTATAGCTTCCTTCAGCACCCTGAAAGGTAAAATAAAACTTCACTAAAGTTATGATGTTAAAAATCCTTTCCTGTAAGGAATTATACAATATCAAACTCTATACGTATATGCAGTGAAAGGCCTATCCAGGGGATTTCATCTGCAATGGTCAGTGTCCTTAAATCTGTTTCTCCACAGACCCAAATGAAGGATTCTTTATTTGGCCTTTCTAAAGACTCGTTCAGAACCATTTTCTTTCTTTGACCATTAAATGATTGTAGGCTGCTTCCTCTCTTTCTTGATGATATCCTAGGCATCATCCCTCTGCCCTTTCTTCAAGGTTACATATTTATTCCATTATACTAAGGCATGTGTGTGAGTCATCCAGGAATGGGTGCAATTGGAGCACAAGATGGATTTATAGAGTCACTCCTGGACACACCCATAATCTGTTCTTCCAGCAGGAGTCATGACTACAAAAGGACTCCCAAACGGCACACCAGGTAAATACAGGACAATCAGAATCAATTCTCCTGATGTCAGGGGTCAAAAAACCCACAAGCTTTTGGGCTTCCGGTTAGGCATCACAGTGTGATGGGTGCAGGAATTCAGGGCTCCATCTTCACGTTCAATTTCATCCCCCTGGGGACCCTAAAAAGGGTCAAAAGTTGCCTCGGAGAGGTGAAGAAGGAAGGGACCCTCTGTTTGATCCGAGTAAGTCCGCCAAGCTGATGGGGGAAAGACTGGCTACACTTCTGTGGCCAGTCAAAAGCTGCTGACAACCAAAGAAAATAAGCACTAACAAGCAACTTTTGAGCAACATGGATGGAATTGGGTGAGATATATCCTCTCTTTGTGGTTTAAAAAAAATTCTGGAAAAAATCACCCAAAGCAAAGAATCCTCCCCAATAAGAGAGGGAAGGGGAATTTCTGTCCCATTCTCTCACAAAAAGAAAGGCAGTGAACAAATTGCTTGGGGGAAAATAGAGAAAATTACAAGATTAATTTGGAACCAATACAGATATATAGCTTTGAAATTTGGGGACTAAAAGTATTTTTGAGACTCTTTTAGAAAAGAGACTTGAAAAGTTTGTAATATAAGTTTGGATTTAAAAAGCTGGAAGACAGCATTAATGACATCTAGTGGAGAACTACGGCACTACAATTTATTATTAAAGGAACTTGGCTTGAAGCTCAGACTCAGATAAGATTTTGGTTGTCCTTGGAAACTTTCACTTTTGAAGACTGCAGCTGGGAAAAGGGGGGGGAAACTCTTGGGCTGCTTCTTTTTTGTTCCTGGAAACTTTCACTTTTGCAGACTGCAGCTGGGAAAAGGGAAAAAAACCTCTTGGGCTGCTTATCTGCGTTGGGGACCCTATTGGACTATAAAAACTACATACAAAAACAAAATGAGTGTTCCATCCTCAACCTCAAATGGTAAAAAATCATCTTTAACACCTGTCTCCAAAGCTCTCAGCTTGATATACCAACAAGAAAATGTTAATGAATCTCAGAAAGAAATTCTTTAATGTTGAAATCAATCCAACAGACAATTGTTTTATTTCATGATGAGAGTAAAAATAACACAAATGAGATAAAAGAACAATTTTCTAATCTAAACTTACAAATCCAGACAATGACTACAAAGAAGGAACTAATAACCCAGAAAACAGAAGGAAAATTAGAAGAAATGGATCTAAAGATGGAGGACCTAAAGGAAGAAAGATACAGACAAATGAAAAATTAGAAGATGCAGTGGTAACACCAGAAATGGAAAAGATATCTTACTTGTAAAGATCTCAGAACATATTTGAGGATAAGGAAGAAGAGCTGATGGAACAGATGATAAAGCTGTTAGGAGAAATGCTGAATACTGACAAACAAGAAATGAAAAGAAAAACTGAAGGAGAAAGATGGAGGCTGTTTAATGAATATAAGTGGGTTGAATGTTCTTCCAAAAATACTTCAATCCAATTCTCTTCCTCATTCCAAACAATATATACAAAAACAGAGGAAGAATTATTTGATGATTCAAATGTATGGACTTGGAAAGTTATTTGGCAAAGGAAGAAAGCTAGAGTAAGACTGAAAAAAATAGAGGTTTTAACCTATTAGATGGGATATTTTACTATTAAACAGATGTTTGAATATGGTTAAGAAAATAGATATGTGTTAGAAATAAAAGTATTTTAGTCCAAACTACAATCTAAGGTAAAATTGATTACAGTCTATGGATAGTTCATGAACCAGCAAATGTTAGATGTCCTATAACAAATAAGGGGCATTGTAACACATGGTTATGAAGCAAAACCCTCAAAATTATTTAATTATGATTATGATTATGGTTGTAATTGGTTGCACTCAGCTGGATCTTTATTTTATTTTTTTAATTTTATTTTAATTCCATTTATATCCCGCCCTTCTCCGAAGACTCAGGGCGGCTTACAAGCTTAGCAGTAGCCTTCATTCTATGTATATGCCTGCTTATTAGGGCTTTCACACACACCCCCAAGCGGCATTATTACAAAGTCAGCTTAATTGCCCCCAACAATCTGGGTCCTCATTTTACCTACCTCGGAAGGATGGAAGGCTGAGTCAACCTTGAGCCTGGTGGGATGCGAACCTGCACTAATTGCAGGCAGCTGGTGTTACTTAAGGAGGCATTAGCCCACTGCTCCACCAAGGATCATGGATTTGGCATTTTATTTACCTATCAGGTCTTTCCCAAGGATTTGGGAAAGGCAGATGTTCTTGTTTGCTGTTATTATATTTATATTTATATTTATATTTATTTGATTTATATACTGCCCTTCTCCCGAAGGACTCAGGGCGGTATACAGGGCAATAAATATCAAAAATACAAGATACAAAAGTTAAAAGAAAATTAAATGCAATAGATAATTAAAATCAATATTAAAACCCCAAACCCATCAGACCAGGCCGTCTTGTTTGAATAAATAAGTTTTCAGATCACGGCGGAAGGAGCGAAGGTCGGGAGCCATCCAGAGCTCAACCGGTAAGCGGTTCCAAAGGTCTGGCGCACCCACAGAGAACGCCCTCCCCCTGGGGGTCACCAGTCAACATTCTCTGACCGGTGGCACCCTGAGGAGGCCCTTTCTGTGGGAGCGCACTGGACGAAGGGAAGTTGACACCGGAAGCAGGTGCTCCCATAGGTAATCTGGACCCATGCCATGTAGGGCTTTATAGATCATCACCAGCACCTTGAATCTCACCCGGAGGGCAACTGGAAGCCAATGCAGCTCACGGAGCAGAGGGGTAACATGGGAGTATTGGGAGACCCCCAACACAACTCGTGAGGCTGCATTCTGCACCAGCTGAAGCCTCCGAGTGGTCCTCAAGGGCAGCCCCATGTAGAGAGCATTGCAGTAGTCTAAACGAGAGGTCACAAGCACATGAGTGACCGTACGCAATGCATCCCAGTCCAGATAGGGCCACAACTGGTGCACCAGGCAAACCTGGGCGAAGGCCCCCCTAGTCACAGCTCCTATATGATCTTCTAAGGAGAGCTGTGAATGTAGGAGGACACCCAAGTTGCGAGCCCTATCTACGGGGGGCAATAACTCACCCCCCATAGCAAGAGGTGGAACAATCTGAATTTCCCGAGATGCCGGTACGCACAGCCACTCAGTCTTGTCAGGGTTGAGCCGAAGCCTGTTCCTCCCCATCCAGACCCGGACCGCCTCCAGGCAACGGGACATCACGTCGAGGGCATCATTGGGGTGGTTTGGGGTCAAAATGAAAAGCTGGGTATCATCAGCATACTGATGATACCCAACTATTAAAGATAATATGCAGGATGTAAGCTGTTCCATGCAAAGCTGCCTTTTGCAAATGACTGGTGATGATTTTGTCAATGCCAATGGTGTTCAAGGCTTGCTCCAGATGTTTTGGCATTGCACTCAGGGCACCTATTAGTATAGGATATTACTATCTTTGCTTTCATTTGTCACAACTGTTCTGCTTTTATTTGCAGGTCTTTGTATTTTATGATTTTCTCCAGTTCTTTCTATTCTGTTCTCTTCAGGTACTGCAGCATCCACTATCCAGACATTTTTTGTCTTTCTTGTCAACAGTATTTAGGTCTAGGGTGTTATATGGCAGATGCTGATCTTTTTAAATCCTAAAGTTTCAGAGCACCTTAGTTTCTTCATTTTAATATTGCTTTGTCTATTTTGTGGTCCCACAGTTCTTGCTTCTCCTGCATTTTTCCAAAAACATCTTGTCAATTAGGAATTGATCTTTTGTTCCTCTGCCATTTGGGCAGTTTATTTTCTGCTGAAATGGAAAAAGCTTGTTTTGAGCCTGATGTTCTTGGACTGCATCAGCCACCATACCAGTTAGCAATATGAAAATTGTTGGCAAGCAGATAATTGGTCTGTAGTTGCCTGATGCAGCTCCTTTAGTTGGACCTCTCATTATCAGGTAGGTTTTTCCAGATGTTAATTAAACTTCAGTTTCACCTCCTTGAAATATGATGTTGAACTGCTTGACAAAGAGTGGGTGTAAACCACTGAGATGTTTCAACCAAAAACAATGCAGTTCATCTTCACCTGATTCTTCATCTTCCTTGCCCTTATTTCCACCATTTCTGCTGTTATTATAAATTCTTTCATTTCAGTTTCTTTTTTATTCTTATTCACTTCACTTATCTAAACTGCATTCCCTTTTGAGTTTTTTAGGAAATAATAATAATAATAATAATAATAATAATAATAATAATAATAATAATAATAATAATAATAATAATAATAATAATAATAATAAAGTTGGAAGGGACCTTGGAGGTCATCTAGTCCAACCCCCTGCTCAGGCAGGAAACCTTATACCATTTCAGGCAAATGGCTGGCCAGTCTCTTCTTAAAAACCTCCAGTGTTGGAGCATTCACCACCTCTGGAGGCAGGTTGTTCCACTGGTTAATTGTTCTAACAGTCAGGAAGTTTCTCCTTAGTTCTAGGTTGCTTCTCTCCTTGACTAGTTTCCATCCATTGCTTCTTGTCCTGCTTTCAGGTGCTTTGGAGAATAGCTTGGCTCCCTCTTCTTTGTGGTAGCCCCTGAGATATTGGAACACTGCTATCATGTCACCCCTCACCCTTCTCTTCATTAGACTACACATACCCAATTCCAGCAACCGTTCCCTATATGTTTTAGCCTCCAGCCCCCTAATCATCTTTGTTGCTCTTCTCTGTACCCTTTCTAGAGTCTCGACATCTTTTTTACATCGTGGGGACCAAAACTGGATGCAGTATTCCAGGTGTGGCCTTACCAAAGCATTGTAAAGTGGTATTAGTACTTCACTTGATCTTGATTCTATCCCTCTGTTAATGCAGCCTAGCACTGTGTTGGCTTTTTTGGCAGCTGCAGCACACTGCTGGCTCATATTGAAGTGATTGTCTACTAAGACTCCGAGATCCCTCTCACAGTTACTACTATTGAGCAAGGTACCACCTATACTATAGCTGTGCATTTGGTTTTTCCTGCCATAGCTACACTCAGAATTGCACTTTCTTTCTTTCTTTCTTTCTTTCTTTCTTTCTTTCTTTCTTTCTTTCTTTCTTTCTTTCTTTCTTTCTTTCTTTCTTTCTGGTATTGATGGGTTCATTGCAATCTCTTCATTTATAGTATAAGGATATAATAAGGATATAATATGGATAAATTAGAAGACCAAGACAGAGGTCTACCAATCTAAACCGGATTTCAAAAGTTCCACTAGAATTATATTCTAACCAATTGCTTTACCACGTTTCAGCTGTGCTAGCATCTGAAGACCTTTGAGATAATAACAGCTAACTAACTGGGGAGACAATCTGGAAATAATGGCTGGCACTGGGGATAGTACTAAACAAGGGTGTTTATATCATATCTTCAGCAAAATGTGTGCCAACATCTCACAATTTTTTTGTGCTACTCCAACTTTTTCCTTTCAATTAAGGCCTTATGTCCTTTTTTCAGTATACATACCACATTTTCTAAAAAGGGTTCACTAGGTTATCTAAGTCCCTATGTGCATTTATAAGGTAGCTGTAGCCAGGGCTTTTTTTTCTCATAGAACGCTCAGAACGGAGTTCCGGCACCTTTTTTGGATGGAACCTTGTCGGGTAGGCAAGGCGGGTTGTATGACATGTGTGAGTTCTGGCACCTTTTTCTTTTTTAAAAAAAAGCACTGGCTGTAGCTGCAATATACCCTTTGTTAAACCAGAATCTGAAAAGTTTAGGATTAGACTTCTGCAGAAATAAGACATTAGATCTTAAATATTTGCCATTCAGTTATAAGGTTATAGCTGCACAGTTCTCTTTCACACCAGCAAAGCTTGTTTGAATTCAGACACAATATTGTGTCTGGAATGCAATATTTGCTATCTTAATTTTGATTGATTCATTGATTAAATGAATGATTATGTGTCCTCAAGTTGCCTAAACTGAGCTGATTCTTCATCACTAACTGACTTGGTTTTATTATACAGATTACCTTATTCATTTATCAGGCATATCACAGTTGGAGAGATGTATTCTTGGTTTATCTCCCTCAGAGACAAGTCTTCTGTATGTTCCAATCCCCCCAATTGCTCATTCTAGATTTACATACAAAAACAAGAACTAATATCCGCCAAATAAAAGATTTTAGCATTTCCATACAAATAAAAAGCTTCCTGCAAATTTTAAAAGGGTCACCTGAAAATAATAGAAATTCATGTTTATTTTAGAAAGAGTGTAGTTTTCATTGATTTATACCACTGCATTATTAGGACAGCTCTTCTCTCCTTAATTTGTGGTGGTTGCTTTCTAACCAAAAAGGTTAGTTGCTGTCTCCAACTGCCCTTTTCAGCTGCAGCTTGTAAATATCAGTATCGATTGGATGAAAACTTGTTAATTCTCCTAATCAATACTTCATTCACCCCAGAAATTTACTTGCTCCTATTTATTTAAATAAATGTCACTCAACCCTTACTTTGAAAAAGATCTACAAAAGGCTGCTGAACAAAATAATTGCTATCAGAAAAAGAACATCCAGACTCATCTTTACCACACTGTTTTCACTGCATAGCAATAAGAGGAATGTAGTGTTTCTATGGTACAACTGCCTTAATATTTGCTATATGGAATACACACATATTTATGACCAGTTGCGGCATCCTGTGGTCATGTGATCATGATTTGTGATCTCTCCAGCAGATTTCCAATGAAATAACTTCATTTCAGGAAACTGGGTTCATTAATGACCACTTAACTTCTGTTGTAAAATAGTCATAAAATTGGGTCCAATTACATGGTGATTTGCTTTATGACTGCAACAACTTATGACAGAAATTCCAGTCTCAATTCTAATTTATGACAGAAATTCTAGTTGCATCCTACCTGTAATGGAGAACCCTATCTTTTAAAATCTTTAACAAAGCAAACTTATGTTCACATATCACAATTAGTAATACAAAAACTTCATGATGCAAAAACACTGAAATTGTTGAGGAATAAATTAATAGCTATGTTGTATAAGCACGGAACAGGCCATCAGAGTATTAACCCATTCTCGTTGCTGCTGATAGAGAAAAGTGCCTAGCACATCCTTATAAAAATGAAACTTATCTAGGAACTCCCTCTCCACTAATTTTACTTTTCACTCCTGTAACCATTTGGGAAGAATAAGTGGTAGAGTGGATAAGCTTTTCTTACCCCAGTATTTGATACTGCAATATCAGTTAAGCCAATAATCTGAATGTTTCTTTAATTTGGGTATGCAAGTAGGAATTAAGATTGCCAGAAGAAATATCAACAACCTGAGATATGCAGATGATACCACTCTAATGGCAGAAAGTGAAGAAGAACTAAAGGGCCTCTTGTTGTGGGTGAAGAAGGAGAGTGCCAAAATTGGGTTGAAACTTAACATTAAGAAAACCAAGATTGTGGCATCTGGTCCTCTCAATTCCTAGCAAATAGATGGGGAAGAAATGGAGGTAGTGACAGATTTTATTTTCCTGGGCTCCAAGATCACCGCAGATGGGGACTGTAGCCAAGAAATTAAAAGACGCTTGCTCCTCGGGAGGAAAGCCATGGCAAATCTAGACAGCACACTAAAAAGCAGAGATATCACCCTGTCAACAAAAGTGCGTATAGTCAAGGCTATGCTCTTCCCATTTGCAATGTATGGCAGTGAAAGCTGGACCATAAAAAAGGCTGAGCATCAAAGAATTGAGGCCTTTGAACTATGGTGCTGGAGAAGACTTCTGCGAGTCCCTTGGACTGCAAGGCAATCAAACCGGTCAGTCCTAGAGGAGATCAACCCTGACTGCTCTTTAGAAGGCCAGATCCTGAAGCTAAAACTCAAATACTCTGGCCACCTGATGAGAAGGAAGGACTCACTGGAGAAGAGCCTAATGCTGGGAAAGATTGAGGGCAAGAGAAGAAGGGGACGACAGAGAATGAGGTGGCTGGATGGAGTCACTGAAGCAGTAGGTGTGAGCTTAAATGGACTCCAGAAGATGGTAGAGTACAGGAAGGCCTGGAGGAACGTTGTCCATAGGGTTGCAATGGGTCAGACACAACTTCGCAGCTAACAACAACAACAACAACAAAGTAGGAATTGATAGCCTCCCAGTCATGTTTGGTCACTGGGCTTCCAAAAAGATTAATGATCACTTCTTTGATCAGAGCATGTTGCATCAATCTGTTATCTGTTCACTGGATTGGCCCATGAAGGCCACAGGCTCTCGTTTTTTATTTTAAAGTGTTTCTTGTTGGTTAAATGCAGATCATTATAAAAAATGTCAGACATATATACATACATTTCTCCTTTTTTTTAAATCCAGGCATTATTTTATACTTTTATTACCAATACCATTCCAAGAAGTGGCTTCATCTGTGAGGACATTATTCATTTATATGACTGATTTCCCTGGAAAAATCACAAAGCTCTAATTCACATATATTAGCTTAGTTGCCTAGTTCAGGGGTCAGCAACCTGAAACAGTGAAAGAGCCACTCAGAACCAGTTCCCTCACAAAAGGAAAAACTGGGAGCCGCAAAAAATGTGTGCACATGCGCATACATGCGTGCATGCGCAGAACAGGGTTTGACTGAAGAGTGGAGCCAAGGCGAGATATGCACCTACCCTGCATATTTGAATTGATTGGTTGAACTTTTTTAGTCCCACTTTTTTTTGGGGGGGACTGCACATGGCAGAGGACTGGGAGCCGCAGGAGACGGCTGAAAGAGCAGCATGCGGCTCTGGAGCCGCGGGTTGCAGACCTGTGGCCTAGTTAGATGAATTCTTAAAGGAGAACAGTTAATCAGCAGAAGGAGTACCTACATAAGTTCGGACATCTAGTCAATTGAAGTCTTCAGCTACAGTATGTAATGCATATATTTCACCTGTAAAGTTTTGCACTAACTAAATTCTGCTTTTGAAGATAGACTATGAGATTTTCTAATATTACTCTATGTTTGCAATAGTGGTGAATATCTGTAGCTCTGGTGTAGGATGAGGGTGAAGGTTTGTTCTCTGAGCTTGTGGTTTGGTGGGTCAGTGACATACCCTAAATTCCACTGAATATGTTACCTAGCCTGGTAACAAAATGTTCAGAAGCCAGCCCACAAGCTTGGAGAATGAACCTTCACCCTCATTATTCTATGTCTACAGTACTAAAATATATTAATATTAGGCAATTGCTTTTTACTCTTTATATCAAATTACATTGTGCATGTACAAGGGCACAGGCTAAAGATCAAGCTACGATCTAGATCTAGGTTTAGATTTACTCAGCATCTGTTTTGACATTTCTTTTAATTTTTTTTACATTCCATGGATGCTATTGATGCTATGATAAATGTTAGTGGCAAGAATAACTATTTAAATTATTTTTTTTAAAAAAACAAAATTATTAAAAAAAGATTTTACAAAGATTTTAAAATTGTTGAAGAAATAAGGAGAAAGGTTATATAATAGTAGCAGAAGAAATTAAGAATCACAAAAATGCAAAAATGAAAACAATATCTAAAGAAGTGACTTCCGTTCTTCTTTGCAGCAGTTACATACATAACAGTTATCATCCCTACCTTCCCATAATATACATCATTGTTATATATATCATATACATCATATATATTTCTCTCTTTTAATTATCAGTGTTCGTGAGAGCATTTTATTTGGCATTCTTCTAATTCCATTATTCTTGACAAACAGGAATGTGATTTAGTACTTCATTGAGAACAACTACAGACAGTAATAAAATTTGGTCAGTGAAGGTAGAAAATATTTGTTCTAATTGGGTGGCAGAACATGACTTTCTTTCATTAGGCTGTTATAAATTCCAAAAACAAAACCCTCAAGAGCAATTATTTTATGATGTCAACAGAAGACAATATACGTAGCTCAAATATGAACTGTGGAGTCTATGGTCTTCTCTGAACTTGGTTGTTTGTTTGCAAATGTTTCATTACCTGACTAGGCAACATAATCAGTACTCTTGTGTGTCGGGTTTGCTCCCTGTTTAAACACAGTGACCCTACCAGTGTTTGTGGGGAGGTGGTTTTCTCTTTGGTAGTTCCTTGATTAGAGTTCATCCTTTCTTCAATATATATCATAGTTTAATTGAATGCTTGATTTGATAGGGGATGTCAGCTTCTCCAGGCAGACCAAACCAGGAAATCAATTTCACAGAATGTCTGAAATAACTTTCAAATGGCTATAATAACAAAACGTTGCCAATGTGATTGTATTGTACTTCCCCCACTACCATCTTGTTATATCTGTTATATTTCTGTGCCGAGAGTTCTAAGCTTCTTCTGCATATTTTCTGTCTACTTAAGACTTAAGATATGATTCCCTCATTGCTTGCATATCTCTATCAAGGTCATATTCTTTCCATTAATTAAGGTAACAAATGAACAATTTAGTTGTTATTTCTTCAGACCAGATGTTGGATGAGAAAATATAGCAGAATGTGTCCAAAAGTGAGCTTTTAGGTGTTTTTATAAGTCCCAATTATTTCTTGAAACCTGACAAGGTGGAAAACAATAGTCCAAAATGTATAGACCTTCTGAAAATCTCCCAGAATGTGGACCTTTGGGCAGCTGCAGGTTTAAGATGTGCAATGAATGCCTTAAGTTTAGAAATATATTTTTCTCTAATACTAATACTACACCACCACCCAAAAAATAGCTGGAAAAAATCTCCTTTATTCCTTTCAAGATTTAAGGTATCTATTTAGGGACTAGTTTGGGTCAAACATGGAGGAACATCTTCCCACACCCAGGCATGCATTAAAGGTGATCTTACTAAGGATTTATAAAATAGTACTCATGTTTCGTGTGATCTTTATTCTATCCCTCTGTTAATGCAGCCTAGGATAGAATAAAATCATCCCAACTATTACCCTAATTGGTCCCAGATCAAATATCCATGTTTGTTTCTTTATACCATCTCTTTTCAATTGCTGATTGATTGAATACGATAAATCCAATCTCCAAAGCCAATCTATCTTCCTCCTCAAAACTTTGTAAATAGTTCTTACTTATTTTAGGTTACTTGACTTAAACTCTGATGCTGTGGTAAAAAAATCCTATTATTTGATGCAAAATATTCCATTAGTACACTTCAAAAGTAGTTTCAAAAAGTAGTGTGCCCCATATATTGATCCATCTGCTTTGTATCATTCTATGTAGTGTTCTATCTCACTTATTCTTTGAATGCAAAGCATGGTCCTGAAAAAATGTATCTTTGATATTTCTTGGAGAATTCTCCCTGTATCTCTACAAACATCCTAATTTTTCAGGGAAAGTCTCCTATTGTTCAATTGACAAAATGGTCAGAGCTAGCAGCTAAAACAGCCTTTTTTGACAGGTCTGATAAAAGACTGTAGTTAATTTTTTAATCCTCCTTATAGGACAACAAAATGGCCTAAATTCAAAACTATAAACTGTCTGCCCAACATGACAGTATAATTCTCCTATCCCAGGGACAGCTAGAGGCACCAATATACCCTGCCATGTCTCCTTTAATGCTTATTAAATTCTGTACCAACCTTACTTTATTCCTTTAAATATAATTTTAACCTTTTTATTAAAATATATACATGAGAAACTAATATGCTTCAGAACGAAGTATCAGCTTCTGAGTTTTTTATTTACCCCCTGGGAACTAGAGATAGCCATGAAGGTAAAGCTCACCATTTGCTTTCTGATTATTTTATTACTTGACATACCTATCATGGAGCTATTTTGTAAAATTACCCATGATGTCTTCTCAAAGCTGATGTGCCCCCAGCTCAAGAAAGGTGGGAAGGAGAACTTAAATCAGGAGGGAGGTAAATGCTGATATTTCTCTTTCAAAGCTATCAAGTTCTTATTAGGAGAGATAAAAAGTACTACTATAAGAAAAAGAAGGAAAAGGCATTTTTCATGTCACTCATGAGAAGCTAATATTTCCCATCAATAACAATTTACCTTACCCTATTTATTGTTCTTCTGTCAAGGATTAATGAGGTTATATCCAGATGTGCCTAGAGGTAAGAAGAGTCAATATGTCAGCTGCAATTGGGCAACTGTAGTCCTACCACTTTTTATGTAAAAAGATGGTAGGGTTAATTTGCACAGCAGTGCCTCTCATTATTTCTGCAATATAGCTAATACTGATATTTAATCTAAAGAAACAAAATTTAAAATAGTAATTCTAGGAATTAAAATTATTCAATTTCCTCTCACGTTTTGGCGTACAAAAATATATTGAAAAACTGACTTTTGGGAAGCAGGAATGAATGAAAAAATACCTCAGCAAAATTGTATTTCAATAATGGGATGTCAACAAATTATATTAAATATTAAACTATTTCTCTCCCCCTTTCCAGGATTTTACAAAATAGTGTTTGGGGAAATAAAATATAAAATGCAACTAAAAGACAGCACAACACTTTAATGTACTGTGGAATCTTCAGAGTACCAAACAAAGACTGACATCCATATGAAAGCTGACAGAACTTCCAGATTGTTACCACCATTGAAAAATAGACACAGAGACAGTCTTAGGTAGTGGATTTTATAAACAGATACTACATTCTTTATTCTGTCTCTTTACTACATGCTGAACTAACAAAATGTATCCACAGATGTTTGAATATAGCCTATATTTTAGTGCTTAGTGAGATTTATTCTGGAACATGATTTTTTCACATAACCTGCACATATACTATTCAGGATTTAAGGTAAGGTAAGGCTAAGCAAGGCTAGGCTAGGCTAGGCTAGGCAAGGCAAGGCAGGGCAAGGCAAGGCAAGGCAAGGCAAGGCAAGGCAAGGCAAGGCAAGGCAAGACAAGGCAAGGCAAGGCAAGACAAGACAAGACAAGACAAGACAAGATGATAAGATAAGATAAGATAAGATAAGATAAGATAAGATAAGATAAGATAAGATAAGATAAGATAACCTTTATTGTCATTTTTTACTGTGGGCACAACGGCATACATCAAAAATGAAATTGAGTTGCCTGCTCTCAAAGTGAAACACATACATGACACACACCTAAAACATACTATATACAACATATGTATAGACCCACACCCCTACATATACATAACAATAAAATATTAAATACTGTCCATCTTGAATATATAATGGAAGAAGGAAGCCTGAGAGTTCACGAGGTTAATGCTGTATGGAATGAAACTATGGTTGAATCTGGATGTACTGTCAGCTTAACTTAGGTCCAGAGATACCTTTGTAATTAGAGCTCCTGCTATAGAATCAGTATTCTGTGTTATAATTATCTGCCCTCTACAAGCAACTGAATTATTTATATGCTGAATTTTACAAGAACTAAAACTTCCAAACCTATTCTAAAACCATCACATTTCTACTTACGTTGGATATACTGTATATAAACATGCACTTGCTTGTTGTAAGGTTATATTTGAATCTACAACTCTTTTAAGATTCGTTTAAAGTTTTTGGTCAAAGGAGAGCATAAGCATATGTTTTTCTTTGGGCCAATTTATTTCATTGTTTTGTTTTAATTATAGATTATTTCCTAGATATCTCAGCTATAAATAGACTAATAGTTTTTTTAAAAAATGCTTCTATTTGTTTGGCTGTTGGAAAGAATGTCAGTGATTGACCCAAGAAAGAAAAGAAATTACAATTACAATGAGATATATAAAACTATACAAAACATTATACCAAGGAAGATAACATAATGTAATAAACCAATAAGAAAAACCCAAGGGAAAAATTCTAAGACCTACTAAGGTCAACATAATAATTGTATTTTCATTTCAGAGAACTTAAAACCTCACTTTCCTTTAGTGTATATCATTTTAACAGTATATAAATACCTGAATATTTGACTTACCCATATTTTTTATATGTAGTAGTAGCAATTTTCATATTAACCTTTAACTTCCTCTCCTTCTCTCTTCATGTGTGTGCATTCAAACTTGCATAGTATATACTTCCTAGCTGAATGTATATTATTCTAAAATATAGGTAATTCATTTTCTGAAACCATTCATGTATGCAAATCTGGTTATCTCTAAACCGCACAATTTTTGTCCAAATATTTATTTAATAAATTACTGGCTCAAGGTTTTCATGTGCTATTGTCAAGACTTTATGGTATTAATATAACATTAAGTAAACCCACTAGTACTGATTCTTTGATGCTTCAACTATTGCATAATTATGAGGAATATCAAAAGCCATATATAACCACTAATATCAATGCAGTTATAAATGTAAATAAGCCTGCATTTATTAAGCTTATTTGGGTACAGGAATATGCTTTAAGAATTACATTAATATTACAAATTTAAAGGAAGAAAGGGGATAGATGGTTACTAATCAAACAAAGCATTTCCAGAAAAGTCACTTTTTAATAATCTCTCACATATTGATAAAACAAAGTAATATGAATGTGTCAGTAGTAGGAGCTAATAATTTCCTATTTCCAAAATTTGAGACTTTAGAATAATCAAGGTATAATTAAGTCTAGTAAAATTAAACTTGTTTGCCATTAAAGAAAGGAATGCATTTATCTTTATTTAAAACATTCATATCCCACTTTTTGTCATAAAAAAGTCAGCACATCTCTCAAGAGGGACCTAGCATATTGCCATTTTCTCATTTCTGTACGCCATGCTAGGCTTCAACTAGATCCAGCTAAGCTCAGATACTCTCAGTTCAGTAATTCATTTTCCTTGATTTTAGTCAAAATGTCAAAAAAACAATAACATAGAACATCTATCTAGTGATGCAATCATGAATCTTGGATATATGCATTCAAATGTACTATTTTGATATCAAAGTGAAATCTTTTTTTTAATTCAATTTTCCTTCTTATTGCTTTTCTTCCTTACCACTTCTATTGAAATTAGCCTTATTTCTAGAATCAGGAGCACAAAGTGGAAACCAGTAATAAGACAAGAACAAGACAAAAGAGTGATGGTGTATTAATTCTATTTGCTTGCAATGTGCTTCATCAGTCTGATTCCCTCATATAATCTGTGCCAAAATAACTAGAGCTAGAGAAAGATGCTTGTTAGCCATAATTTAGACTGGCATTGATTCTGGGGTGTTGTCTGGATATACTGCTTTATTAAGGTGGCATTTCAAACATTCTGTTTCAGCACCATACCTTTTATCAATTCTTACATTGCTTGTTATATTAAACACTTGTTTTAAAACTAACATCACTTTGCCCTTCATTCAAAAAATTATTGATTTAAATCAGTTCTTTTGGGAGGTGCAAGAATGAATGCTGTTGACAGTTTAAGGCTACTGTATGTCTGATTTAAATAAATACGAGAAAGTAGATGTCAGGCAGAACCATTCAAAATTAGAGATCTATCAGGAGACAACTGTGTTGTGATAGAATGGAAAATAACCCAGTATATCCAAACTACTCTGGCCTTGGTTGAGGAGGAAATCTCTTTTTGTCGTTTAGGAAGAGACCAAATTGCTTCTTTCTTCTTTAATCCTTTTGCTTGATTTCTGAGAAAAGAGTTGTGTCAACAGCAAATTGAAGGTTGTTCATGCTCCTTCCTCCAATCTTTACTCCAATTTTGTATTCTTCAGGTTCCAGTTTCCTAATGACCCCTTCAGGATACAGATTAAATAACAAAAATGAAATAATGCAACCTTGCACACTCTTTTCTTTATCCTGAACCCATAAGTTTCTTTGAATACCCCAATTTAAGTAGGTGTGTTGGCACCCCAGATCTTCTAGGACTCTCCATAGCTTGTCAAGATTGACACAAAGGCTTCTTGTAATCAATAAAGGAGATGTAGATGTTCTTTTGAAATTCTTGATTTTTTTTTCATGATTTAGCATAGATTTGTAATATGGTCATGAGTGCCATGACCTCTTCTAAAGCCAGCTTGAGCATTTGGCTATTCCCTTTCAATAGTTGGCGCCATATATTGTTGTATTACTTTAAGGAGAATCTTGCTAACATGAAGGATGAAATTGGTTGGCCGGTAATTGGAGCAATTCTTGGACTTACTCTTTTTTGTCAATAGAATGAACACTGATTGTTTCCAATCCTGTGGCCATGTGTTTATTTCACAAATTTTCTGAAACAAGGCTATGATGCTTGTGGGTGGCTCAGGCTTCAGCATTTCTGTAGAGATGGTATCAACACCTGGGGCCTTATTATTTGGTTGCTCCTAAAAATGATGGATATTCCCAGGCTTCCCAAATAATAGTTCACAATTTTGGAGGGCTTTGTCTTGAACAGATGCCATATAGAGAGGAATATTTATTTTTTTAAATTGGCAGGCATGGGTGATATTCCTAGGGAATTTGTATCTGGAGCAGATATCAATGAAAGCACCACATAGGATATTCTACATTGTATCTTTATGTATTCTATTTGATGAGGACCTTGATTGTTCAGACTTTTTATATTTCCTCTTAAGCATGCTAATAATATGGAGTATTTTTATATGTACCACCATGTATACCAGGAAAAAAGAAGCTTGCTTTTACCTGTTCTGTATCCCCACGTAAACATTTATTTTTTAAAAAAAATTCCCATGAAAATACCACTATATCACTAAATACCACTATAGATTTCAAGAAAAAAGTTTCCACTCAATCCAGGCAGATTTTCACTGTAATAAGATTTTAAAGCTGAGCTCATTCTTACAGAAGTTTACTCTGAGCTCATCTTCAGAAAACAAATCCAGTCTTCAACTTTGGCATTACAGTACAACTCTTAAGAAGGTGATGGTGCTGCTTTCCATTGAGTTCCAGCTTTTTCTTTTCTATGTACTTAGCTGTTGTGTAGGTTATATTTATTTATTCTGGGGAATTTTAACACTGCACATTCTTCCTTAGAAATTGGGACATAAGTAGAAATAGCTTGTATATGTCAGAATCCATTTATATCATATTCATAAATGTATCTTTAAAACATTATTCCATGGATTCTGCCATCTCCTGAAGAGGAGGGAACTGATGTGTATTGAGCCGGTATTAGGCATTTCAAAGGAAAAGAGAAGCCTTTTGAACTGGGGAAACAAAAGGGGGGGCTAGCATCTGGCTTGTGTCACGGAAGAGAGCAATAAACATAAAAGGTCCTAAGTTCCTTTTTCCCACGAGAGGGATGATACGAGGTAAATGATGGGGGACTGACCAAATGGGGTTAAGGGGGGGTTAAACCGGGAACTCTTTATAAGGGTTTAGTTCGTGGAACAATATTAAGTCCTGTCTTGTATTCCTACAACCAAGCATGTCATAGTAAAGATTCTTTTTGGACTAGATTTGGCACCAAGAGTTTTGTCTTCCTAAGACGTGGTTTGGGGTGGGTCCTGACAGTATCCTGCTGGCTTTAAGAAATTCAAAAGAGGAGCTGTCAGGAGATTTACTTTTACCTAGTGTAGTATGCATACACATAGAGAAAGGTATAAGGGTATATATGTACAGAGAAAGGGTGCGCTGCATTTTGTTTTGTAGCATCCCAGGCTTTGATTCTATAGAGATTTCAAGTGCAACATCATTATAGCGATATAATGACTAGGAAATACCTATAATTTTTGCTGTGTTAATTCTTCCTGCCCTTCCTCCCAGTACAACATTTGCATACTATTGCACATTTGGTAGAACTTATTTGTGATGGTTCTATGGAAAAATAAGTTCTTAATTATACTACCATAGTTGTAATGTCTTAATTAGTTTAGGCTGCCAATCATCCAATATTTCGATATTAACTACTTGATCATCTATCAATCATTATATTTTCTTTCTTGAAGTAGAGAGCAAACAAACTATGTAGACACTGCTACAACCATGTCTTTCTATTTACGTTCAGTTATCTTAAGGTGGCTATGTTTGAGTTTGTTGCTGCTTCTTCTGAAAATATTAAAATTTACTAAACAAAGTTATTATGCTCGTGGACACCTCCCTTCCATATCTTATTCACCTTTTTTTTTACTCTAAAGAAAACTTATCTTTTTTTAAAAAAATAAAAAATAAAATGTAGTGAGTATACTGCCAAACAAAACACCATTTTCCAGAATCATCATTATGTTTAAGTCCCTTAGATAATATGTGTGCCTCATAAGCAATCTTTATAAAATAAAACTACGAGAAACTGTAGACAAACCTGTATTCTACCTATTTAGAAATAAAAGGCGGTAGGTCTTCAGTTGGATGGTTCTACCTGCCATCATGTCCTTCCATTTATTCTTCCTCATTTGCTGGCCTCTTCTTGATGTTATGGGGCAAATTATTTAAATTACAGGTGACTGCAGTTACCCTGATCAGAAAAATAATAATAAAATTTTGCTCTCAGGCAAAAAGACAGCTACTTTGGAGGTAAGGAATAAGTTCTTTCCTCTATCTTTTTTTTTTAATCAGCAGCAAAGAAACTATTTTCTAACCTAGATCTTGTATATTTCCCAGAGGACTTTTTGCATGACCCAGTAGAACCAGTGCAAATAACTTATAAAAGTGAAATATATCTGTTGTGAAACCTCCCTTGAGATAAGCAACTGGAAAAAAAAGAACCAACTTTAGAATCTAATGCCTAATGCAAAGCAAGTTTACTAGGTAGTTTCTGCTGATTATTTTTCAGCAGGGAATGCTTAGCAGAATGAATAAGCATACTTTTCTTTCTGGGCAGCAATTGACAACTTTGTATATGTGCTGCAGAATTATGGGAACTTATTTCTTCTTAAATTAAATTGTACCTAAGCGATCCATTTTGTGGATTGCTTAAATGGCAAGAACAACTCTTAAGAAGATGATGGTGCTGCTTTCCATTGAGTTCCAGCTTTTTCTTTTCCACGTACTTAGCTGTTGTGTAGGTTACATTTATTTCCTCTGGGGAATTTTAACACTGCACACTCCTCCTTAGAAATCAGGACATAGGTAGAGATAGTTTGTATCCTGTAGAAAGTTCTTTTTTTTTTTAAATTAAATTTATTATTTAAAAACATTGGACACAGTACCAGCGGGCTGACAAACCTTTTTGTCTACAATGTTCAAATATATATATATACATGTATATATGTACATCAAAGAAACACTTAGATACACTTAAGTTACAAATCAGTGAAATAACAGAATATTTAAGACAATGAGCTAGTCTGTAAAACCTATTAAAGACCTTTCTTTTTATCCCTCCAAAGATACAATTTGTTCCAAATTCTATAATAGTCTGATTGATCTTTATTCTTTAGTTCCAAAGTTAGTTTGTCCATTTCTGCGCAATCCCAAATTTTCCTAATAACCTCTTTTTCTCCTGGGATCTCATTCTTTTTCCATTTTTGCGCAAATGACATTCTAGCTGCTGTGATAATATGGATCGTTAAATATAGCACATCTTTAGGATATTTCTCTTTCGTAATTCCCAACAAGAGAAGTTCTGGACTAAACTCAATATCTTGTTTCAATATTTCTTTCAGCCAAATCCAAATCGTTCTCCAAAATTTTTGTGTTTTGCTGCAAGACCACCACGTATGGAAGTATGTGCCTATCTCTTCAGAGCACTTCCAACATTTGGGAGATGCTGTTGTATACATTTTTGCTAGACGGGCTGGGGGAAGATGCCATCGATAAAACATTTTAAATAAATTTTCTTTATACGATGAGGCCAGTGTTATCCTTTTATTTCTGGCCCAAATTGTTTGCCAAGTACCTAAGTCAATGTTATGTCCTAAATTGTTAGCCCAGATCAACATGGGATCCTTCACTTGCTCTTCAAACAGCTTATATCCCAAAAGCAATTTATATAAATTCCTTATTTGTTTAGAGTCTGGTCCCAATAATATTTTGTCCAATGCTGTTTCAGAGGTATATATCCCCCATTCATTATTATCCTTCCTAAATCTTGATTGGATTTGTAAGTAGGCCCACCAATCGAGTTTTATACCTTGTAATTCTAGTTCATTCCTAAGTTACAATTCCCCCTCCTCATTCAGAATATCCTTGTATGAAATTATGTTACCCAAATCAAATAGATTTGGGTAAACAATCGCTTCAAGGGTGGATAGCCAGACCGGTACTTTAGCGTAATTGTGAGATCTAATTTTTTTCCAGGTATTAAGTAACGCTTGCCTGATCCGATGTTTTTGAAAATGTGAGAAGAGACCTTGTTTCTCCGTCCATAGGAAAGCATGCCAGCCATATTGCAAATCGTGACCCTCTAAAGTTAATAGTCTTCTATTTCTCAAGATTACCCATTCTCTAATCCAACTCAGAGCCGCGGCATGGTTGTATCCTGTAGAAAGTTCTAAGATGGTAGCACCTGGAATGGCTGCGGCTGCATTGGCTCTTGAAAGTGAATAGTTTTGGGAGGGATAGTAAGGGCTATAAGCCACATGATCAAGAAGATTTTAATGTGTTTGAGCAACATGGTGGAACTAAGGTAACATACGACATACAACCGACAATCTTTGCTGGCCTGGTGAGTTTCTAGTTGTTTTGGAAGTGTTGGTGAGACCGTTAAAAGTCGTTGGCGCTGTTTGAATTTGTTCTGCCAGCAGCAAGATCTGACTGCTGGCCCAGTGATGGATTCTACTGCAAATCAGGGCTGTTTCCAGAGGAGGCAGAGAGGACCTGGAGCTTATGGAGCGAAGGAACTGGATGAGGCTGTCGGAAGGCCCAGAGGAAGAGAGAGAGGCTTTTGGAGGAGTTGGTGGTGGCGGCATAATCCACATGGAGCCCCATTTCCATCTGTCCTGTTTGCCATCGTTCACTCCCTAGAGACTAAAATGGACAATGTGAAATTTGAGCGGGCCCCGAACAAGGAGTATATATCGGAGGTGGTGACCCTTTGAGAGCTGTATGCAATGAAATTTCATTTTAATGTATGCCAATTGGTGTACATTCAAAGTGACAATAAAGTTATCATCATCATGTAGGCCAGGGGTAGGCAACCTTGGCTCTTTTATGACATGGACTTCAACTCCCAGAATTCCTGAGTCAGTCATAGCTGACTCAGGAATTCTGGGAATTGAAGTCCATGAGTCATAAAAGAGCCGAGGTTGCCTACCTCTGCTGTAGGCTTTAAGAAATTCAAAAGAGGAGCTGTCAAGAGATTTACTTTTACCTAGTGTAGTATGCATACACATAGAGAAAGGTATATAGGTATATAAGTATAGAGAAAGGGTGCGCTGCATTTTGTTTTGTAGCATCCCAGGCTTTGATTCTATGGAGATTTCAAGTGCAATATCATTATAGAATTATAATTACTAGGAAATACCTATAATTTTTGCTGTGTTAATTCTTCCTGCCCTTCCTCCCAGTACAACATTTGCATACTATTGCACATTTGGTAGAACTTATTTGTGATGGTTCTATGGAAAAATATGTTCTTAATTATACTACCATAGTTGTAATGTCTTTATTAGATTATAAGATAGGCTGTCAATTTCCCAATATTTTGATATTAACTACTTGATCATCTATTAATTATTATATTTTCTTTCTTGAAGTGGAGAGCAAATAAACTTTATAGACACTACTACAACCATGGGTTTTTTCAGCAGGGAATTCTTGGGAGAATGAATTAGCATACTTTTCTTTCTAGGCAGCAATTGACAACTTTGCATATGTGCTGCAGAATTATGGGAACTCATTTCTTCTTAAATTAAATTGTACCTGTTAACCAGTTTATGGACTGCTTAAATGGCAAGGACAAATTTTTCATATAGGGCAAATTAGAGCTGATCTTAGATGAGAAAGACAATCAAAATGGTGAATTAACATTTCCTAGTTGCTAGGAAATGACACTTCTATCCATTTGATGGGGAAGAGCATTACAAACAGCTGTCAGAGATACAAGACATGTGAGGGAGAGGTTAATTTGATTCCATCCATTTTCCATTAAAAGTTGAAACTATTTGTACTATCTGGGCCAGACAGAATAATTTAAGCAGTATTCTGTTTGTTTCCTCTCAAATGCAGTACTTTGTAGCTTATAATTATTTGATAAATGTAAACTCAACTTAATATCAAGAGAGTTTTATTTGTTTTGCAGATAAAGAATGGATTCAGTCATAGGTTGAGTCATTGTTTAAAATAAATGTTACATTAATATGAATGTCAATACACTGATAGACTATATTCCTCTTGAACATATGTCAGTAGAATGCATATATTGGTGCATAAAGCCACTTGTTTTGGTTTTAATGTAAGTTGTGTTTACATTAAAAATTCTAGCTTGCATAAAATAGTGTGTGTATGCCTGGCACAAAACTGAGCTTAAGTTATGCTTATTGTATACGATCAAATGTGCCAAAACTGATTAGTACAATTAGCACCTATTATTAGTATACATACAGCAGATATATAACTAAGGCATTTAGTCTATACCAGGGGTGTCAAACTCAATTTCATTGAGGGCCGCATCAGCATTGCGGTTGCCCTCAGGGGGCCGGGTGGGTATGGCCAGGGTGGGCGTGGCCTACTGGGTGGGCATGGCTAGAGTGCATATGGCCTGGGTGGGCGTGGGACAGATCTGAGGGTCTCTGGCAGAAGGAGGGTCTCTGGGCCAGGGCCAAGGCAGTGGGGGCCGTTCCCTCACTGTTTCCAGCATGGCTTCGCAGGCCACATGAAACCACTTTGCGGGCCGGATCCGGCCCCCGCGCCTTGTGTTTGACATGTCTGGTCTATACTATCTATATCCTACTAAAAAGCACTACATATGAAAACCAATTAAACAAAATCATGATGGATGGCAATATTTATGTGCCCATCTGGTGATATAAAAGATTGCAACTTGAAATGTTAAAAAAGATAAAAGAAAAGAATATGAACTGACAAAATGTATGTACAGTACTTATAAAGAGAAAGAAGAAGTATATAATAGATTTGAATTAAAAAATAATATTGTAGAATGCCATTTGTAAAGAAATTAAGTACTGTAATTATGATGAAAGGACTAGTGTGGGTTGCTATAATAAAAGGTTTTTAATTGGTGCTTGTGAAAATAATTTAGAATATTGGAGTTCTGGAATACTCACTTAAAAAAAAGATATTGATGAGATTGAATGAGTCCAGAGATGAGTAACAAAAACAGTGCAAGGTACAAGGGACAAAACATATTAGGAGAAGCTGAATATGTACAAGTTGGAAGACAGAAAGGAAAAGGGGGGATATGATTGAAATCTTTAAATACATTAAGGGTGTGAATAAGGTTCTAAAAGACACTATTTCCAATAATAAGCAAATATCAAGAACACAGGGACATAACCTCAAACTGACAGGAGGGAAGTTCAAAGGTAATAATAATGTGATGTAATGTTTCTAAAAGTATTGCTTCACAGAAAGAGTAGTAGAAGCTTGGAACCAACTTCCAGTGGAGGTAGTGGGTCAGTCAACAGTGGCTGAGTTTAAACATGCTTGGGAGAAACACATGTCTATCATCCAACAAAAAATTAAAAAATCAAAAATTCATCATCATAATAAAACTAATTAAAATAAAAATTAATAATTAAAATAAATTAATAAATTAAAAAGAAAACAAAAACAACCAAACAAAAAACTTAAATGGCAGGCTTGATAGACCACTGGGTCTTTTTCTGTTGACAGTTTACTATGTTTCTAAGAATCAATAAGTTGGTGGTAGTTGTATTATGTTCCAATAAATGGTTTTATTCAGAGATGAGCGTGGGGGGAAATCATGCAATATTCCAAGTGAATGTGATGCAGAGAAAAATATATTCAGCTAAATCAGGGGTCTTCAAACTCGACCCTTTTATGACTCATGGACTTCAACTCCCAGAATTCCTCAGCCACCATGCCTGGCTGAGGAATTCTGGGAGTTGAAGTCCATGAGTCACAAAAGGGCTGAGTTTGAAGACCCCTGAGCTAAATCATGGAAAGGAGATGAGAGAGTATACAGAAAAAGCAAATAAGCCCTTTGGAAAACCAGGATGGTATCAGAATGACACAAGCTTTGTTAACTCAGAAAAAGACCTAGTTGTTTTACATGTAAAGTTTAAAATTAACTCTCTTCAAATGTAGGTACATGTGGCAAAGGAATAGACAGAAATCTAGAAGCATGGTTGATTTCATTATGTATTATTTTGATAGTTTTCTGGAGTATGCAAGGGTGATGAAAACTGTTGAAAATAATACAGACTTGTTTTTGGTAGTGACAATGGATATTGAAATTAAATGATTATGGTAGGAAGGAAAGAATGAAAAGAAATACAGTGACAGTAAAACAGTGGCAGGAAAGTATAAATACGAAATGGAAAAATATTAGCAAATAGAGTAACCTCCCAACAACATGAATGGAAGTGGTCACAATGAAAAGATAATGTGGGAGCTACTCTGAAGAATGACAAAGAATGTCCAAAATGCCACACAATGATGTGTGTGAGAAGTATAAAAAAAGCATTCTTGGTGGAATAATAAAGGAAAAAGAGCTGAGGGGAAAACTGCTGGCAGATTAGGGGTTAAAAGTGCAGTCAGACTTTTATTTTTTTACTGCAATACTACTGCTGCCATATTTGAGCTTTTCATTTGACTTTCTGCTAAAGGGCTCAATTTCTGCTTCTTTCTGGGTTATTCCTTGACATTGATTCCTGTACATTGATTAGACCCATATTTCACTACTTGGCAAGAATGATGAACCAAAGTATAAAATTCAGATTTCAACATTTGAATGTATGTGAAACTGCCTTCTTCAGTGAGATAGTCCCAACAATTAGACATTTCCTTATAACCCTAATGTAAAAATGGGGTTTTCACTAGAAACAAAGTGCCCAGTTCATTAAATTATGAAAACTCAATATGTTTAGAAAGGAAAATCAAAATGTATCTCTTTATCCCTGGCCATCATTCATAGGGTAGTTTAAACAAAGGCTTATCTATACTATGCATGGATAATTTCTTGACCCTTGTCAAGATTCCTATTTTAGATAGTAGGATTTGTGCTGGATTCTATTCCAACAGATATCCTAAAATAAGTTCAGAAATAGAAAAATAATTTCAAGCATTCAGTGATTTTTGAAAAGAACAAGGATAGGTATTCTGTGTAAAGAACAATGGTCTTTATAATTCAAAGAGAAGAGTTATGCATGTAATCATGAGTTGCTGAACAGTAACAAACACTGCCTGATGAGAATTGTTCTCCTTTATTCCATAGAAAGATATTAATTCATTATAGAGTCCCAAGGAAGCCTTATGAAATACATTCCTCTGGCTGTCAGGCATGCTGAGGTTTTTCTCAAATAATTAATGCTAGTGGTGAAGAGAAAGTCTGGATGATCTTGCAAAGGATTAATGAGTTTGTTATTACCTTCAGGTAGAAACTAATTCTGAACCTTTCTAGAGGGAAAGATGAACAATTGTAATGAAAGTAGCCAAAAAAGATTTGCTTCTTAATAATCAATTCCTTTTTTAACAAATGTCACATAAAATATGTTAATGCTGAAAGCAAAAACCTTTCAAAGAAATGGTACATTTATCTTTTTTACACAAGGAAAGTTCACACCTTGAACAATGAATACCTTACATAACAAACAAAACCACAATCTAGGAACCATAGGAGAAATTTTCACTGAAGCAGATGTTCAAGGAAACATATTTTGGTGTTATCTTTTATGAGTAATACAATATTAGTATTAGGGACATTTTGAAATATTTAAAAAATATTTAAAAACTCTAAATTAAAATCCACTATCTGGCTGAAATGTGGCAGAATGTAACTCTGTAAATGGACTTTGCAAGGTAATCAACCCAAGGTAAAAGTTATATAGATTATTAGCTCTACACCTTCATGAATTCAGTCATCTGCCTGTTCTTAGAAGTGGGAAATTTCATTGCTTTCTATGAAAAAAACAGAGTTATTGTTATGTATGCAGGCTCCTGCATGGCAACAATCACCAGGGGGCGTTGGCCTGAACGGTTTTGGCGGGAAACCCAGTTTGGCGGGAAATCTAGGGCCAACCCCATTGGTTGTTCGCCTACCTGGCTAGGTATTTAAGGAGGCCAGGTAACCCTCATTCCCCAGTACACTACCCCCTTCCAATAAAGAGCTGAACACGTACTCCGGCTGGCGTCTCTTCCTTGCGTTGGACCCACTACACAACAGTTATGATCATATTTTACTTATAAGAGTGAAATAGAGATTCCAATTTAATTCATGCAGCAATTTTAAACAAAGGAAATATAAACTGAAGCCTCAATTTTTCCCCTAGTCTTCTATAAGTTTAATAACCTATTTTTTCTTATGAGTTGTAAGAAAAGGCAAACTTTCCTCTCTAGGACAAGTATTTTAGTGCCAAAATTTTAAAGGGGATATCTACAAGTCATTTGAGAGAAAAAGAATGGCAAAGGGATTTTTCTATTGCTATATTGGCACTCTTTTATCTGTGATCATTACAGACAGGGCTTTTTTGTCATAGAACGCTCAGAACGAAGTTTCGGCACCTTTTTTGGATGGAACCTTGTAGGGTAGGCAAGGTGGGTTGTATGACGTGTGAGTTTCGGCACCTTTTTCTTTTACAAAAAAAGCACTGATTACAAAAATCAAGTAGACTGTATAAGCAGAACAGTGATATGACTTATCTGCCAGCTCTTCTTTTGGATACAGAGATTTCTGTTGCCCAGGGCTACCAGCTCAATTTCTAAATACAAGAATGAACTAAGCTGCTGCCTCACTGTTTTATATGCAAAACAAATATATCTAGATAAAACTACTCCAGATATTAAAATCATGAGATTTTAATAGAAATAAATGAGCTGATATTCCAAAATGTACATATCTTTTTATCCCCCGCAGTTGAGTTTAATAATACTTTTATTTTCCTTATAAATCAAGAGAACAGATCTTGGGAAAGTGAGCTTATTATTGTTGAAGTGTACATCTATAGCTGCTCATGTTCTGTATCTCATCTTCTTCAGCTGAAATAAGGATTGAACAATTTGTTCACAAACAGCCTCATCCAGAGAACTATATTTTCATATATACCAGGACTTTGAAGGACATACTGAGTTTCTTCAAAAGCAACTCATTAACTACATTGAAAGACTATATTGTCTTACCAGAAACAGAACAGAGCACTTCCACACCTCCTGATATTCATCAGGAGTTACAAGCAGTAAGTGTTCTTTCCTCTCCTACGTGCAAAGTTATGTATAATTTCACATGCACATAAATTCATGTACATACACTTGTATCACCAGGATATGGCCAGAAGGCTTTTTGTGCCGGACGTTTGTTGTGCAGTCATCACTTCATTCTAACTTATTGTAACCCAGTACATAACAGCTTGACAGCTGTTCTTCTATCAGTAACAGCTTTCTGGAATTCTTGAGAACTCAAGTTCATGATATCATATTTAGCCATCTTGAGTCTACCCTTATAGCAGGAGATGCTATTCCAACTATTTGGGGAAATAACTGTTTCTATTCAAGAACCGCAGGATTATTCTTATATTCAAAAACATATTTAACATTTGCAAATAACAAGGAATAGAATTGGATTCATAAGCAAGCTCAACATATTACTCAGATTGATTCAAAGATTTATTTTATACGTACATGATGATGCAATCTTCAAATTATAGAGAAATTACTTTGTTAATCATTAACACAATACCTGTAACCTAACCTAAGACAGCAAAGAGAAAGACAACAGAATTTTCAAAATATGACAGGAAAGGTAGAGCAAGGGACTTTCCAGGGTTTGGACAATTATACTGACCAAGAGAAATTCAGACTCTGGATAGTATCAAACAGGCATGAAAATACATGTGTCCACTTTGGATCAGAGCCATCCTATGTTAAACAAACAATGACAATAAAAGCAAGTGATTACTGTTTTGTGAAGTGAGAAACTTTGAACAAGAATAATACTCAATATTTAAACTAAAAAGCTTAAAGTTGCCAAATTTGACTTTTGTAATAATGATGATCTGAGGGATTTTATCAGTTTGAGCTAATGTGCTGTGATTGCAATCTGAGAATCTTCCAGTTGTCCTGGATTTTTATTTTAGATATTTGAAAAGTCACAAAAGTTAACAAATTTTCATAATCTTTCTTGTTTTTGAATACTGAGGATGTAACAAACTTTTTTTTAACGAATGACTGCCCATGTCTAAAAAAAAGTCCAACTGGTAGCAAGGGATGCTCATTTTGTACATGACATCAATAGTCTTCAGAAAACTATTGGACATGCTGATCTGCAAGTTAAGTTCTCTTTTCATGTCCTGCTTTACACACACTCAAACTTCTGATTAGGCACAGCTTATTTCTATATTGCTATTCCTTTCAGATGAAACTTGAGCAAAACTAAACAAAACAACAGTTTTGAAAAACAGTAAGGTAATCTATATCTAGTTTCATATTCCTTTTGTGTACACATCAAGATGTTTCTTAGATTCTAGCCCTCAGGACAAATGAGGCTTACACAAACATACTCACTGCAATCCGGTTGAGGTTAACTTGCAATATTAGCATAACATGACCCTTTGTAGCGATAAAGCACAAGTATACCAAGTAATATAAGGCAACACAAGTTGCTTTGCTGATTATCTGCTGTAAAAGGCCGGATTTGAAGGGCCTGCTACAGTTGACACAATTAATAATCTAAAAGAGACAGAAAGCTTTGTAAGAATCTTTATCATAATGAATGTCAAGAGACACGATTCTTTGCAGGTTAATCAACAAATACTTAACATAGCTAAATAGATATGTGTGATAATCCTGGTAACACTTAGGCAAAGGCATTTGCATTATAATTTTAAAGCTACAGATATTCCATGTATGATGTTTGAACCAACAAAATACAATTTGCCATCTCAAATAAAGAATTATGTACAGTAGAAGAAGGAATGTAGGCAGAGTTAGCAATGCTTGCTCCCTTACACATATTCATTGTTCACAATTTGCAAGATTCTAAAGAGATGTAATTCCCAAGTAATATATTTAAAATCAAAATAAGGAACAACCTTTCCTGGACAGAATAGATTTTTTTTAATGGGAATCTCATAACTAGGCGTGTATTTAAATATAAAATAAACTATTAAATAGATTATTAAATCTGTCTATTAGAAATCTGATTTTATTCATGTTCATACATTTGTGTAAATGTTAGGATTTTGTATTTAAGGTAGGATCAATATGCCTGTCTTTATGACTTTTAAAACTGCAGCATATAATATTTGCACGATACTGAATTTTCTGAGTAATAGATTTAATATTTAGAAAGCTAAAAGGTTGAAAGCAGCAAACCATGAGTTCTAGTCCCTCGTTAGCCATGAAAATCAGCTGGGTGACCTTGGGCCAGGCTCTTCCTCTCAGCCTACCTTATCTCATAGGTGTTGTCCCCAAATCCAGGTCAGAGCCTGGTGCCAAAGCTGATTAAGACTACCAGACACAAGGTGCAGGATTGATTTCATTTTACTGAAGTGCTTCAGCAAAAGGGGTCCCAACCAGCAAAATGCCAGGACACAGAAAAATGGATTCAACAAGCTTTTATACAGTTTTTCAAGGTGGGATGCAGAAGTATTGTCTAAGGAGGAGTTATCCATCAGGCACTCTACTGACTCAGTTTCAACTCTATGCCTTGTCTTACCCCTATGGGAACTCGAATTACTAGCTAGGAGACATTCCATTGGCTCAGAGTCTATTCCATACTTTATCTCTGTACATAATACAGTATACCAGGCATCTGGCTTTTGGTATCAGCCTTTGACCAATTACTGTTTAGGCAGGCTTTGCATGTACACACTTCTCTTTCCTTTACCTTTGATAGGCAGGCCCTGCAGGTGCATATCTCTTCCTTCTTCCTGTTTGTATATATGCCAGAACAATGAAGACCTGCCTCATCATACGGTTGTTGTTGTGGGGAAAATAAGAGGAAGAAAGTGTGTTGGGTATGTTCATTGCCTTGAGTTATTTGTAAAAATAATAAAAGTGATATACAAATAAATAAATAAATAAAACTTTTTAAGATTCTGTGTCAAATTCTCCGGTCTGCTCCTTTTTGTAATCTCCTCTCCCTATACATCTAAGAGTCCTCTTATTTATCAAAGTGTGAATTTTTACAATGACAGATTAATTTCTTTAACTGTACATGAACCAAAGCTTTGTATTCTTTCATATTATCATTTCCCCACCTGTAAATGGAAGAATATTCATTTAATTAATTAATTTGCTGAACCTATGAACAATATTGTAAGAGAGAGGAAGGAAGGATTTTGCTTTTCTTTTTCATTATAATCTTTAAAAATCTGTGCTGTTTTAATTTCAGCTCATCAAATTACATGAGATTCTTTTGACATGTAAAGGCTATGGAAGATATGGGAAGCAGGATCATTCCTTTGAAATATGATTTCCACCCAAATCGCTTATTTTTGAATTTTCTTATGCCTGATTTGTTTCCCTCATCTTTCCATCCTTTTTCCATCCGTCCGTCGCTTAGATAAATTATAAGCTTGTATATAGGACTGAATTGTTTATACTGACTTTTTTAACAAAAGATACTAGTAATAACAATATTTAGATAATTTTAGGAAGGAAGGAAGCAATATTTAGATGAAGGAAGGAAGGAAGGAAGGAAGGAAGGAAGGAAGGAAGGAAGGAAGGAAGGAAGGAAGGAATTTTAAAAGGGAAATTGAGGACTGTCAAGATGAGAAATGCAGAATGAACCATAAGAAGGATGGGCAACCTGTAGCATTCCTGATGCTGCTCAAGTACAATTTCGACAGCCACATGGCCTATGGTGAGATATATTGGTTCGCCTGGTGCGCCAGTTGTGGCCCTATCTGGACCGGGATGCCCTGTGTACGGTCACTCATGCGCTCGTGACCTCTCGCCTAGACTATTGTAATGCTCTCTACATGGGGCTTCCCTTGAAGACTACTCGGAGGCTCCAACTGGTACAGAATGCGGCCGCGAGAGTTGTCTTGGGAGTTTCCCGGTACTCCCATGTTACACCTTTGCTCCACGAGCTACATTGGTTACCAGTTGTCTTCCGGGTAAGGTTCAAGGTCTTGGTTATGATCTTTAAGTCCTTACATGGCATGGGTCCGGGATACCTCGAGGACCACCTGCTGCTGGCGTCAACTCCCCTCCGCCCTGTGCGTGCCCACAGAGAGGGCCTCCTCAGGGTGCCTCCGGTCAGGGAATGTCGACTGGTGGCCCCCAGGGGGAGGGCCTTCTCTGTGGGTGCTCAGGCATTATGGAACCAACTGCCGGTTGAGCTCCGGACGGCATCGGACCTTTGATCCTTCCGTCGCGGGTTGAAGACCCATTTATTTGAATTAGCTGGTCTGGCCTGATAGGGGAATATGGGTTTATTAATGGGTTTTTATTATTTTATCATTGTTGTATTTTAATTGGGCATTGGTTTAATTTTCTTTTAATTTTTGTATTGCTATTTATATATGCCCTGTGAACCACCCTGAGTCCCTTAGGGAGAAGGGCGGTATAGAAATCTCAATAAAATAAATAAATAAAAATATTGGAAACTACAGGTTATCAATTCTCAGTGGGCCATATATTACCTATCTGTGGTCACTTTTTCAGAGTCAGTTACAAAAATAGTCTGTAAAATATTTATTTCCATTTTCTTCTTCCACACATATTTGCAAGGGTAATCCTTCTGACTGAGTTAAGAAGGAAGACATATTTTGTAAAACTCTTTTGCTGGGGGAGAGCTACAGATGAAGGTCATGCTTTTATCCTGAAGTGCGCAATTTTTGAAATGTTTCTTTTCTCTATTCTTTCATAAACAACCTGAATTCCAACATAGCAACTGAATAATGAATGACAAAAAACTCTACAAAAGTTCATTTTATGACCAGTAACCAAGGTCAACAATTTGTTACCTGAGTGTTCCTGTCAATTGTATATGATAAATCAAGTCATAAATATGTCACCACAGTGAAACATGAACATTTGAAAAGTTCCACATGCATATGATAAATTATCTGCTTTTACATATTTCCAGGATGAATCAGGTTTCAATACTGATATAAATTTAAGAGTATATAAATCCCATTTAAATAATACTGCTATGGTGTCATCCTGTCCATTACATCAATGTTAACACTACAAAAGATATCAAATGGCAATAGCAATTTCTATCGATTGGGATAATGTGCTCTGAGCTACAGTTGAAGATTTTATCCCTTAGCTTTAATATTCTTGCTCTACAAAACTGTGATTAGACAATTCAATAAAATGTTTGATTATTCCAGAATTTATTATACTGCCATGATTTAGGACAGAAAAATATCTCTCATTGGATCACAATGAAATCATAGCACAAATAAAACTCACTACTAATTACATTGATACTGATTAGCTAAAATTCTTGAATTTAGTTGAGTCGTTATGAAAATTCTCTGTTCTCAGAAAAACTACAAGAATATCAAGGCCATCAATCATCTTCAACAAAAGCAAAATTTAACGTATCAAAAGAAAAGTTGTTTGAAAGTCTTTTGGATTTAATAAAAAGTGGCAGGCCCAAGAAAACAAAAACAACATGTAGAGTTACTTCTGAATAGTTTTTTTTTAATTGTATTCACCGTAGACAGAAACCTTGTCAGACTAAAGAAACTGCTTGCATATCTATTAGATAAACTTTGTGATTTATACTTTGTGTATATTTGCTGGTGTGTGTGTGTGTGTGTGCGCGCGCGTGCGTGCCAACTGGGAAAGAAGCTCTCCCTCCAGTGGCTCTGGACAACATTCAACCACATTGACGACGATGATGTTATCCATCTAGTCAAGTCCAACTCTTGGCGATTCTATGAGCCAGTTCTCTCCACATCTTCTGATCTTGCACTAGTTTTTTGAGTTGTTCTATGCTCTGGCTGGTGCCAGCTTTGATAGTGTCCAGCCAGTGTTCTTTGACATCCTGGCTTCCTTTTACCACTAACTCTTCCGAACATAATTGCTTTCTCCAGTGAATTCCCATGCATGACATGATCAAAGTAAGTGAGGCACAGTTTTGTGATTTTGCCTTCTAGTGACATGTCTGGTGTTATGTGCTCCGGTACTTGCATGTTAGTCACCTTTGCTGTCCAAGGAATATGCAGAGCTTTCTCCAGCACCACAGTTCAAACAAGTTGATTTTTTTCCTGTCTTGCTTTTTTAAGGTCCAATCAACAACATTAAGACTAATAAATTTATTAATGAGATAACTTAGGGGAGTCAATTAGCATTACTCTTTTTAAAAAAAATCTGAACAACGTAATTGCACAGTGTTTGCTTGTTTGTTTATTAAGAAAATGTATATGGTTGCCCAACCCACTCAGTGACTCCAGGCAGCTTATAGAAGTAAAACTCCAAGTAAAAAGGCCTTCTATTGTTCTTTCCTAAATATTTATTCTACATGATGGATCATTGCCTTCTGTGAGAAATTTAACAAACATTACTTGCATGGAGCATTGATAAATATAAATTCACTTATTACAGGTTCAATATTATGTGGGAACCAGAATACTACAATATTTTGATGCAATTTTGGTTGTAACATGTATTCATGTATGAATGCTTTTGTATGATGTATTCCATTCCCTGTCTTTTCTTTGAATGAGCACTTTTCAAGATGCATTTGCTCTTTCAAGGAATATATTATACTTTGACTGAAGGCGGCAAAGACTCAAGGCTATAATGTGAAACTGTGGATATAAATGATTCTTTTCTGTTTTATTTGCAAACTTGCTTTTGTTCAGAAAAAAAAATGACTCCCAGAGGGAAGAAGAAGATCCTCTCCAAACAACACAGTGCTGCAGAACTGTCAGTCCAGTCAGGCGGACCAGGCCAGAATATCATCATCATAATAATAATAGTGGAAATTACATCAACATCATCATCATCATCATCATCATCATCATCATCATCATAAGTTGGAAGGGACTTTGGAGGTCATCTAGTCCAACCCCCTGCTCAGGCAGGAAACCCTATACCATTTCACCAAGAGCCTTGGTGGAGCAGTGGGTTGATGCCTCCTTAAGTAACACCAGCTGCCTGCAATTAGTGCAGGTTCGCATCCCACCAGGCTCAAGGTTGACTCAGCCTTCCATCCTTCCGAGGTAGGTAAAATGAGGACCCAGATTGTTGGGGGCAATAAGCTGACTTTGTAATAATGCCGCTTGGGGGTGTGTGTGAAAGCCCTAATAAGCAGGCATATACATAGAATGAAGGCTACTGCTAAGCTTGTAAGCCGCCCTGAGTCTTCGGAGAAGGGCGGGATATAAATGTAATAAAAATAAATAAATAAATAAATAAATAAATAAATAAATATTCAGACAAGTGGCTGGCCAGTCTCTTCTTAAAAACTTCCAGGGTTGGAGCATTCACGACTTCTGGAGGCAGGTTGTTCCACTGGTTAATTGTTCTAACTGTCAGGAAGTTTCTCCTTAGTTCTAGGTTGCTTCTCTCCTTGACTAGTTTCCATCCGTTGCTTCTTGTCCTGCTTTCAGGTGCTTTGGAGAATAGCTTGACTCCCTCTTCTTTGTGGCAGCCCCTGAGATATTGGAACACTGCTATCATGTCCTCCCTCACCCTTCTCTTCGTTAAACTACACATACCCAGTTCCAGCAACCGTTCCCTATATGTTTTAGCCTCCAGCCCCCCAATCATCTTTGTTGCTCTTCTCTGTACTCTTTCTAGAGTCTCGACATCTTTTTTACTCCGCAGAAAGGCTAAAACTACTTTTATAGTTCAGAAGCTGAAGAAGCTTCTTGGATGAGAAGCAAAATGTCTTCAAGGAAAAGCAAAATCCAGTTGCCTTTTGAAAAAGCACCTTTGGAAAAACCATGACCTGGATGACTGAGAATCTCAAGAGACGATTAATGGATCCAGGAAAGTTAGTTGAGCTTTCATTAATTTGATGCGGTATTCTGGAATACTTTATGAACATTTAGGAAAAAATGCCATAATTACTAAGAACTGAATTAGTTTATATGAACGCGGTGGCTCAGTGGGTTAGGACGCTGAGCTTGTCGATCTGAAGGTCGGCAGTTTGGCGGGTCAAATCCCGAGTGCCGTGTAGCAGAGTGAGCGCCTGTTACTCGTCGCAGCTTCTGCCAACCTAGCAGTTCGAAAGCACGTAAAAATGCAAGTAGAAAAATAGGGACCACTGCGGTGGGAAGGTAACAGCGTTCCGTGCGCCTTTGGCGTCTAGTCATGCCGGCCACATGACCACGGAGCGCTGGCTCTTCGGCTTTGAAACGGAGATGAGCACCGGCCCCTAGAGTCGGAAACGACTAGCATGCATGTGCGGGGGAACCTTTATGGCAGAGCAATCTTATTTCCCTCTTTAAAAAAAAAAGTCAGTAACCAAAGGGACACTGTGGACTTAACATTCTTTGCTCTTAATTTAAATTAATGTATTTCCTATCATATGACTAAATAGATAAATCTGTGTCAAGACATCATCATTCTCAGAAAAACAGACATTTTAATGTCCTTCAAGACTCCCTTCAACAGTGAAACTGGTCTTTTGTATATACTGAAGGCAGTCCTCTGTCTAATCAATATTTAGCAGTTTGCTGAATTTGCTAACTTTTACTTGTTTTTCTGTTTTTTTCCAAGGAAGCATATCCTTTTCATCTTTGCTTTTTTAACCAGTTGCAGAGATATTGAAAGCAGAAGCTTCAGTCAGTATGCCCTTAGCAAAGAACTGTAAGGAAGATTTGAAAAGAAAATGGAATTGTTAACAAGAGAGATTGTTTTAAATAGTTCTCATTAAATTCATATCTTCCTCAAATGCAAGAGCTCTTTTAGACAGCAAGTAGTGGAAAAAATATGACAGGCATAAATCTTACAGGAGATATGCCCTCACCTGTGCTCATGATTACTTCCTGAGAGACACCAAAAATTAATAATGTGCAAACTGAGCTTTTAAGACAAAGCCTGGTAAAGGACTATAGCCAGTTTCCTGCCAATACAAGGGAGATTTTGGGCAATGTGCACAATTCATCATCCTTCCCAGTAGCCAGTCTCTTGATCCCCTTTCATAATAATAGTTATTTGTCAAAAGGCTATAATTTCTGCTTCCGTCAAATGGATTTAACAGTAATTAATAATATCATCCTGTCTTCATGGATGACGATAGGAGCCAATATAATCCAATGTTAGCTGGAAGACTGTAGGGTATTAATTAAAGCTCTTTCCAGCTACCATGACTGAAAATATGCCAATGTTATGCACCAGCATTATATTACATTGACATAATTATCCTGGTGCAGAGGGCATTTTCAAGAAAACTAAAAAATCAGAGGAAATATTAAAATTGAAAATATTTAGGATGATTTATAGCTTGTCCATCTCATGGTGTATAAGAAGCAGCTGCTTATGGCAAAGATGCCACCTGTGCCTTGTGGCTCACATTCAACCCCTCTTCTATCACCACCACTCCATGTACACCTTTCTCAATTTGGACCAAATTCAACGAGTTTTGAAGCAGTTGAGTACCAAGGTGTGACTGTAGACTGGCAACAACTGGACATGTCTATTATACCTAGGGATATGCCAATTATACACCAGCTCAGTCTAATAAATACTATCATTTGTTTTAACTCTTTTTGGAATTAACTCTATTTTGACATTCAGGAATGAAGGAATTTTATGTGCCACAATATAAAATCTTATATAGTGAGGTGAAAAGTTGAACCAGTTTAAAGGGTCTAGACCAGGGGTAGGCAACCTCAGCTCTTTTATGACTCATGGACTTCAACTCCTGCTGACTCAGGAATTCTGGGAGTTGAAGTCCATGAGTCATAAAAGAGCCGTGGTTGCCTACCCCTGGTCTAGACCTTCCCCTCCCAAGGACTCTGAAAAAGTCCCCCGGTGTGTCTGTGGAATCTTTGGCAGCTGGGAATGCTTATATTGTTAAAGAGGACAATTGCTACAGAACAGCAGAGATGGCGAAGGCTTTTATGTTTCTTCTACTATGTACAACTATTTACAGCAATTAGGAACATCTATTTACTACATCACCCTTCTTCCAGCTCTCTCTCTCTCAAGGCTATTTACTAACAACCGCCTGCTGCACTAATCTCTCTCTTGGCATTAAGGGGCAGTTGAAAGAAAGTCCTCTTTGCTTGTTTTATATTTTGTACTTATATACTGTATGGGGTACATTGTGGGGGTTTGTTTCTTTTTTCCCTTTGGTTTATTGTTTGATTTTTATGCTGTTCACTACCCAAGTTGGGCTACCTTATTCATCTTAAAAACAAAGAAACAAATAAATAAGTTACCTTATTCCTTCTTTCTCCTCCTCTTTCTCCCTTCAGTTTCTTAGACTCCGAGGGTAAAGTGGGAGGCTATCCTGGCAGAAGAGAAGCAAAATCCTGAAGATAAATAATCTTCCTTGCTTGTTTATTTATTAAACATCAGTAGAGATCTAAAACAATTAAATGGCCAATGGAGGCAAAAATCAAGCAAAAGTATCTAAATATCTTTAATATGCACAAAGCCCTATACCAGGGGTAGCCAACCTTGGCTCTTTTATGACTCATGGACTTCAACTCCCAGAATTCCTGAGCCAGCCATGCTGGTTCAGGAATTCTGGGAGTTGAAGTCCATGAGTCATAAAAGAGCCGAGGTTACCTACCCCTGCCCTATACTGTGGAGGCATGGATAATTATGTCTAAAACAGCACGTGTTGTGTGTCTGACCGTAAGCTGCACCTTATTGATTTATTGATTGGTTTGTTTTGTTTTGATTTTTAATCTCGCCTTTATTACTAACTAACTCCAGGAGGCAAACATACCTAATACATCTTCCTTTCCCTCTTTTTCCTTAAAACAACAACCCTGTGTGATGGGTTGGGCTGAAAGAGAGTGATTGTCAAAAGTCACCAGTCAGCTTTCATGTCTAAGGCGGACTCCCGGTTTGCGTGGTTGCCAGTCTGCTCCTGGATCCGGGTGCTGGTTTTGTCCTTTAAAGAGCTTCAAGGCCCAGAGCCAGATCATTTGAGGGACATCCTCTCCCTGATTGCATCTGCTCGTCCCATCACATCCTACAAGAGAGGCTTGCTGTTGATCCCATCTCTCATAAGCGACACTTGATAGGCCCAAGGAAGCAGGACTTCTGTGCCATGGTGCCTGCCTTATGGAATATTCCCCCCATCCCAAAGTGAAATCAGCTCCATCATTACTTATTTTATGGAAGTCTCTGAGACCTGCTATGTTATCAGACATGAGATCCTCAAGGAATCAATGAGATCTTGAGAGTGCACTGTTACTAACTGAATCTTTTGTGAGTGCTTTTAAATATATACAGTATATACAGGTAGTTCTCAAATTACAATTTTCAATTAGTGACAGTTCAAAGTTATAACAGGACTGAAAATAGTGACTTATGACCATTTTTCACACTCATGACAATTGCAGCATCCCCATCATCATGTGATTTACATTCAGATGCTTGACAACTGATTCATATTTATCATGGCTGCAGAACTCAGGAGTCATGTGCTCCCCTTTTACGACTTTTGACAAGCAAAGTCAATGAGAAACCAGTTTCACTTAACAACCATGTGACTAACTTAACAACTGCTTAACAAATGTGGCAAGAAAAGTTGTAAAATGGGATAAAACTCACTTAACAAATTTCTCACTTAACATAAATTTGGGGCTCATCGTAAGTTGAAGACTACATACATTGTGGAAATAATAGGCATCCCTCCATGTATATTAATAACTGCTTCTTTGAGGGAGGGTGTTTTCCCTGCTGCCTTGAAAGAGGCGGTGGTGAGGCCCCTCCTCAAGAAGCCTGCCCTGGACCCGGCAATTTTGAATAACTATCGTCCTGTCTCCAACCTTCACTTTTTGGCGAAAGTTGTCAAGGGTGTGGTAGCGCATCAGCTCCCTCTGTTCCTGGAGGAAACTGATTATCTTGACCAGTACCAATCAGGTTTCAGGCCCGGGTATAGCACCGAGACGGCATTGGTCACGCTGGTGAATGATCTCTGGTGGGTTCAGGACAGGGGTTGTTCCTTTGTCCTAGTCCTATTAGACCTCTCAGCGGCTTTTGATACCATCGACCATGGTATCCTACTGCGGTGTCTCAGGGGATTGGGAGTGGGGGGCACTGTTTTACAGTGGTTCTCCTCCTACCTCCTGGGCCACTGGCAGTCGGTGTTGACGTAAGGGCAGAGGTCCGCCCCAAGATCTCTCATTTGTGGAGTCCCTCAGGGGTCGGTCCTCTCTCCCCTCCTGTTCAACATCTACATGAAACCGCTGGGTGAGCTCATTTGTGGTTTTGGGGTGGGTTCTTTCCACCCCGAACCAACCCAGTGATGCCCTCACCGTGATGTCCCATTGCCTGGAGCCGGTCCGGGTTTGGATGGGGAGAAACAGGCATCTCAATCCTGCCAAGACTGAGTGGCTGTTCATACCGGCATCTCGGACTGACCAGCTTTTTCCATTATTAACAATAGGGGGTGAGGTGTTACCCCCTGTTGATAGGGCTCGCAACTTGGGCATCCTCCTGGATTCACGGCTCAGTTTTGAAGATCATATAAGAGCCGTGACCAGGGGGGCTTTTGCCCAGGTTCGCCTGGTGCGCCAGTTGCGGCCCTATCTGGACTGAGATGCCCTACGCACAGTCACTCATGCGCTCATGACCTCCCGGTTAGACTACTGCAATGCTCTCTACATGAGGCTGCCCTTGAGGACCACTCGGAGGCTTCAACTGGTGCAGAATGCAGCCACATGAGTTGTGATGGGAGCTTTCCGATACTCCCATGTAACACCTCTTCTCCATGAGCTACATTGGCTTCCAGTTGCCCTCCGGGTGAGATTCAAGGTGCTGGTAATGACCTATAAAGCCCTAAATGGCTTGGGTCCGGACTATCTAAGGGAACACCTGCTGCCGGCATCATCTTCCCATCGTCCTGTGCGCTCCCACAGGGAGGGCCTTCTCAGGGTCCGCCGGTTAATGAATGCCGACGGGTTATTCCCAGGGGAAGGGCGTTCTCTGTGGGTGCACCTGCCCTACGGAACCAACTACCTACGGAACTTAGGACTGCCCCCGACCTTCGCTCATTTCGCCGGGACCTGAAAACTTGGCTTTTCGAGCTGTTTGGCCCAGACTGAGGGGTTTTTAATTTTAATTGGGTTTTAGATTTACTTGGGACTTGAATTTAATTAATTTAATTAATTGATTTTAATTTTTGTATTTTATGGTTTTAACTGCCCTGTAAACCGCCCTGAGTCCTACGGGAATAGGGCGGTATACAAATTCAATAAATAAATAAATAAATATTAATCAGACAGCTACTATCGGTATTATGCAGCTTTCTACCCTAGCTTCTTTTCCTTATTGTTATTTTTTTTCTTGGCATGTAAAAAATATAATAAAGCAAATTAATATGATCAAGCACATAAATCACAGACCTTTATATCACTGCAAAGCAAACAGACAGCACAGAATGGGGGATATGTTAAGTATCTCCTCAGTTTTCTCTTACTGGAATGAAAATCAAATGGTGTAGAAAATCTATAATGAAATCAGTTTTTAAGGATTTTTAAAACTAAGACATCAAGTGTATTTGCCTTGGCTGTTATAAAATTATCTACTTATTTAACCGTATCCTGTCATATTTTTAAAAGTAGAATTCTTCCCTGCTTTAATTTTCAAATTCATTCAAATTTGAGAAACATATTTAATGTGTTTCATTATCTTTGCAATAAGAAAATTTCTGGTAAAATGGAAGGTTCTTATTCCTACTATACTAATTATTGGAGAAACTGTTAAGCAGAGAATACATTTTCCTCAAAACAAATAACTTCATTTCCCAAGCTGCATCCTATTATGTCTATTTGCATTACTGAGAAGACATTAAGTTTCACAATGGTTTATAATGCAGAGTGACTAATGCACCAGCCACTGAGATATTTACTTCTCAGTTGAGTTTCAGTATATCAGCCATTTTTAAACCAAAATCGACCCACATAATCTTGTCATTACTGGACTGTTTGTTATCACTCATTTGATAGCTTTAGAAAGTTACAAAGAAAAAATTAATTCTAATTTTGGATCAAATCTGAGCAGACGTTATGTATAAAATTACAGCTTAAAATGACACCTGCCTACTCTCTAAAATTCAGGAAAAATTATCACTTTACTAACTTCAATATTGTCATATCCAGAATTAGACCAAAGCAATTAGAAATATAGTATCTGCTGCAGAAAATACATGGAAAATTTCTCCATTAAAACATTTACCTAAGAGAAAATTTCAAATAAATAGATGTTTGAACAAGAAAGAAAAAGAATCCAATTGCCCTTGTATATGTTACCATTACTAGGAATAATATGTTCCTGAGAAAAGTTCATGTCACTATGAACTAAATCATCAGCAACACAGGGACCTTTTAAAACAACTTCCAGCAAATTTAATTTAGGGTTTTAGCACACATCCAACAGGAAACCTTTCCCCAGAGATAATTATGTAAGAACACTAGGGGATTAACAAATACAGGTTATTTTACAAGGAAGACTTAAATCTACTCAAGGTTATTCCATCTTTCCATTACAGGCTCTGACCAGATTAGCCCTTGGGAACAGCAGCATCCATAGGGAGAAGACAAAATGAAAGGCAAAATTGTAGAAATGCCATTGTGATGTGAGGCAAACTGCTTTAATACATACATTAATGTTACATTTATGCACAGAAGGGTTGTGGCTTGCATTGCAATGCTGCTGATGTCATCTTGCCTTTATGACCTTATCTTGCAGATACCAATGCTCAGATAAGAATCCATCAGGAAATCCCAGGTTGTAGATTGAACCAAGAAGTTTTGAAAAGCATCCCAGAAGAACATCCTGGACATTAAAGAGTAGATTCTTCCATAGTATTGCCAAGAAAAGTACATGGATGCCTCCATGAAGTCACCATCCTATTTCTGAAAGTACTATACGCTGAATCAATGTATTGCTTTCTTGAGAACATATCAAAGTAAATGAAGTCACTGGAATGATGAAAGGAAGAATTTAGAGTTTAAAAGTCTGCAGGCGTAGCTAAATCTTAACCAACAGAACTTTTATTTCCCTTAAGATGCAGAACCTGGAGCAGGTAGCCACTGGAAAAACTGTGAAAATGAACAGCTGCAAAAAATAATAATGCAGGAAACAGAATTTTGCAAAAATAAATCTTTGCTGTTACCAGTTTATGCTTCAAACACAGAAAAGCAGACATTATGTATGGACATCTGATAACATCAACTTCAAAGAACTATAATTAAAACAAAAAAATGGAGAAGTGCTTCCTATCATCCAAGACATTTCTAGGGGAAGACTCTGGAACAGGCTCAAATATACAGGTTAAATTTGGAAATTACAATGGGGTATCAGCAATATATGAAGAATATTTATAGCCAGAATATAGAATCAGTATAATGAACATTTTGTGTAACTTATATCAAAGAGTATCTAAAGAAAAGATAAGAATCAGAAAAACCTAAGTAGAAAAAATATTCCCAAAATTTCAAAGAGGGATGGAGAATGAAAGATTTGGACTATAAAAAATATGTACAAAGACTGAACAGAGCCTTCTGAAGTCAAGCAACAAAAGACAAGAAAAAAGTATTACAGTCAAGAATGTCAAAAGGAATATAATAAAAAAGAAGTTTTTTAAAAGCAAATCAGAAAAAATCAAAGGAAATTTTACACCTAAGATGAGAAAAGTCAAGATGATCATGAAAGAATTTAATAGCAGCAAACTTATTTATTTATATGTTATCAAACTTAAATTGCTACTCCTCTATCCAATTAAACTTTGGGTGGCAAAATTAAAAGAAGATAGAAACACTACTGAAATCCTTTACGAACAGAAATATCTATAAGACAATATATTCAGTTTCCACTAGAAACTGAGGTATAGCAGACAATAGGCCAGTTGTCAAATAGTACAATGAGAAATTGACAAATCTATTCAAATATTTTAAACTGTAGAAGAAGAGTTAAATGCTAACTAAATGTTAGTAGCTCATATCTACCAATATGGAATAAAATTAGTTTCAATATTGAAAGAAATGTCATTTGCAAATATAGAAAGACAGGGAAGTAAATATACAACTTATTGAATCATTCACCAATTCCTCACAAACATTTTTTTTCTTAAAAATGCTGTTATACATGCCAAATTAAGGGCAGATTTCACAAAACACAGAGGTACATTGAGATCAGATAAAATAGCTAATATTAGATAGGTAGGGGACAAAACAAGAGAGGATTTACCTTTGCTTCACTCATAATAACAAGACCTTTCATTATACACAATATATCAAAATAAGAAACATGAGACTGCTAGTACAGTACCTGTTATTTAAACAACAACCTACTGTGTGAACTGAATCTGTAGAACACTATATGCTGGGGGGAAAGAGTTGATCAAATTAAGGAAGGGAAAAAGAAAAAAAAACATTCAATCTGTCTAACTTACACATTTAAAAAAAACAGATTTGGGAGAAATAATACCTGGGATCGAAACCAGAGACTATCAAGACATGAAGATGAGAGCAGTTTGTTAACCAGAAATAAAGACTTGGAAGAGCTCATTATGAATATTAAAATCTGGTTTAACGTAAAATAACAGGAACACAAAGTAATACCAACTTGCATGTTTTACAAACTTAAGTGTTGATGGTGAAAAAGTAAACATAGTAGACAGCTTTGTTTTCTTAGGTTTGAGGATAGATAAAGATAGACAGAGTGCTGGAGAAGTATATCACAGATTAATCCTAGGGAAAGAAACAATATTTCTCTGACAACAAAGTTTAATATAATTCAAGCAATAGTCTTTTTATTGGTAATGCGTCATCCAACAGTTAGGAGTGGATCATTAGAGGAGCTCACAAGAAATCTAAGAGCTTCAACTAATATATTTTGGGGGGGGAACAGTTCAGCAACTGCTGTGCTTCAAAAACAAGTTATATAAACATAGAGAAGCAGTACTAAAAACCTCTTTCTCCCCCCCCCCCCTTACATGGCTGATCACTTGGCCTCTCTTTTGCGTTGAGATGGCTTGTTTTTGTACCTTCATATAAGTTATTGTATTGTTTTTCACTGACTGTGTGAACTACTCTTGGACAATATTAGATTTCAAAAGCTGGACATTGAGAAAGAGTGAGTGAAAGAAGATAGATGTTTCTGAAGTGTGAATCTGGAGACAGTTGCTAAGAGCAGCACAAACTGCAAGAACAAATCAGTCACAAAGGCTGACTGCCCCCTGAGATAATGATCAACACGCAGAAACTAGAATACATGCTTTTATATGTAAAACAAATATCTATTCAGTTGCAAGTTCCCATCCACTCAAATGCCTAACACATGTAAATGTTAATAGCCTTATATAAGGAGTGGAAATTGAATAGAAGACCTCTCAATGGGAATGCCATCAGGTATCAGTTCTATTATGTGTAAACCTCAATGTGTTGCCTTCCACAACCAGTATCAAAAGCCTGTTGTTTTTGTTTGTTTGTTTCTTCCATTGCTCCCACTGTTTGTACTTTTGGACACAATTATATAACTAGTATTCCCTAGCTAGTATCCAACAGCCAATATTTTTGCTATTGTATCTGGAAATATATCTATTGTGATGAATGGGGCTTCACTTTACCTTCCTATAGAATAAAATCAACCATTCTTAGTGAGTCAGAATTAACTTTTTAAAGATATGTTCAACTTTATGAGACAAAGATTGAAGGGATCAGTCTATCAGAAGATGTTCACAAAAATATTGACTACATTTCTGAATGCAGCCCCATATCATCAGCATAAATCATAATCTCCCAATAGGTGCCACATAAAATCATTCCAATTCTATCCACATAGTTAGTAATTTTATTTTCAAATATATTCATGCCAAGGACTTAAATAGGATTACTAGAGTCAAAATATTTATATGAAATAAGTTGCAGTCAGATTCTATACTCCTTCTTCCACTCTAATATGCAAATGATTGATGCATTAATGGGGGAGGGGCAAATTCTTCCCATGAAGAAAGTTATAGCATCACATTTGCTTCTTTTATTCTTCATACTGTTATCTTAGATTAGGTTAAGCTTCAGAGCCCAAGAAGGATGTAATCTCAACTGTATCATTCTGATTTATGTTTTGCTTTTGTCGTTTGGTAGCGTAATATTTGAAAGCTAAGTGGAATTCAAAATTGAGCAGTTTTCCTCATAGCTGGATGTAATTGAATATTTTGTGGCTTTGGGGATTAATGATATACAGCATATAATGATTAGGAACTTTGTAAGCAACAGGAAGATCTTATAATTATTTGCAGGCTCTTAGGAGAGTCCTATGCAGAATGGAATCCTGTGTAAACTAGAGTTGTTATATTCACTCTTGTATTGCCATCCAGAGAAATTTCACCATCCACTCTGTTGTTAGTGTAATTATGTAACTCATCCAGGGCAATACTATGGTTGGATAATATAAGTTATTTGTCAGTTATCAAAGCTTCAATTGTTTTATTAAGGTTTGAACGCTGTTCAAGTAATTGCTCCTATTTATTTTAGAATTCAGTCAGTTCAAGCAGAAGATAAGAAAACAGACAAAGTCAAGTATTATAAGAGGTTATCCTGCAAAGTATTTCTTACTCTTTTGGAAAAACAAAGGTAGCAAATACATGACAAACCAGAGTGTTAATGGCTACAAAAAATGAAGAAATTAGATACATCAGCAAGGTCTAGAACAGACATGTCAAACACAAGGCCCGGGGGCCAGATCCAGCCCGCGAAGTGGTTTCATGTGGCCCGTGAAGCCATCCTGGAAACAGTGAGGGAACGGCCCCCACTGCCTTGGCCCTGGCCCAGAGACCCTCCTTCTGCCAGAGACCCTCAGATCTGTCCCACTCCTGCCTGGGCCCCCATAGGCCCCCTTGATGCGAACAATGTAGAGCTGGCCACACCCACCCAGTAGACCATATGCACTCTAGCCACACCCACCCAGTAGGCCATGCCCACCCTGGCCATACCCACCCGGCCCCGAGGGCAACCGCAATGCTGATGCGGCCCTCAATGAAATTGAGTTTGACACCCCTGGTCTAGAACATGGGTGTCAAACTCAATCACATCACGTGATGTTTTTTGCCTTTGCGGAGCTGGGGTGGGCATGGCCTATGCATGACACATCCATCCCACAGGCCACCAATTTGATATCCCTGATCTAGAAGAACTAATATTGTGTTGAAAGGCATTTGTTATATCATTTTATTTACCCCTTAGAAAGGAGCTATATTACAAACCCAGTTCTTATTTTCACTAAAATCTAAGTGAAAATAAATCTTAAAATCAGGTAATCAAAACTGTCAAAACCAAATATTCCTTGTGTTTTTTACATATATGTATACATAAACGTAATATACACGTACACGTATATGTATGCATATACATATACAAATATATATGTACATATTCACATAACCTTCAAATAAGTGTTGATTTCTAGAAATTGCTTGGATTAGCCTCAGCAGATTTCTTGACAAGATTTCAGAAGTGAATTGCCATTGCTTTTTTCCTGGCCTAAGATCACACAGCTGGCTTCATGCCTAAGGCAACAATAGATCTCACAGTATTCTGATTTCTAGCCTGGTGTCTCAACCAAGCTGGTTCTCTAACAGATACATTAGGCTGTGCAAAGTGTTGTAGTATTGTCTTGTTTTGATAATGCTACAAATGAAGCAACTCTTCAAAGCACCGTGTTCCCCTTCTTCCAAAGAACAAAGTGGTCATACTGCTTTATTTCATATCTTTGACTGCTTTTTCATGCACATCTGGAAGGCATTGGACATATTTCTGTGCAGGTGAGGTTCAAGTGCAGAGACATCTTCCAGGCACCAGATCTGCCACAGCAGTCGGATGGATGTAAATATTTGCTATGATATAAACAGCATAACCTCCGTACCTTGACAAGATGATGGATGGCAGACATGTTCACTTGAGTCAACAAACAAGCTGAAAATATATCAGAAAATAATCTTTCATTTTCTGCCTTCTCTTCTCTCCATTTTCTTTCTCTCACACATACATTTTGTGCATCCACACACAAAACACTCAGAGCAAAAGGAGAATTATGTCTTTAAAAAAAGGTTCTCGGTTCTTCAGCCAAAATTAAGTCAGATAAGACATAGAGCTCAAAGTACATGCAAAATGAATTATTAAATGGCTGAAAATCCATTAAAAAGTTTAACAATTATTACTACTCTGATATCTTCAGTCTGTCACTCAAGAACATTAGCAAAATGGGAGTAGGTTTTTTTAAAATAACTAGCTGTGTGAGCTTACCTCTGCTCTCCTGCTTAGATACCTCTAGTTACATGTCAGAAGAGGACATGGGTGTGATTTAAAGATTCTAGACCTAATTTTTGAATCTTATGAAACTTTCTAAATGACATTGCTTGGGAATCAGAAGAAGGCAATGTGCAATAGGTACAAAGATACGATGGGTTTCCCAAAGGAAGAGAGCAAATAAACAAGTATAAGAACATGCAGCTGTCTTAGGATTTCAATTTCAATAATTTGGTTTGAACATGTTTCTAACCTATATTGCTAGTCAACAAAACCCTTATATTTCCTATCAGCTAATCACTAGCTGTATCTTTAAAAAAGATTTCTCACATTTCTATAATTTACTTGTATAAGAAAAAGCAATCTTTTCATGGTTTTACCTTGTAATGATTTTTTTGGAGTGTAAAGCCTGCCTCATTCCTGATGTTGCAGTACATTGCTTATCTTCTCATCTTGCATTCAAAGGCAGAGATTTTTTACAAGATTCCAAAATTAGCTACCTTTCTCATACCAGAAATATAACATAAATGCATGCTGCTGTAAATTCAGCAACATACATGATACTGTAGCCTCTCTTCTAGTCTAGAGACGAGACAGCATCTGAATTCGAATAAACAACTTTTCTCAGGCATAGGTTTTGGCATGTATGCTCAAGAGAGTCCCTCAACTCCCTCTCCCTTCCTAGACAAAAGTTATTTTCTAATAAAAGACAAGAGGAGGGAGACAAACAAGAATTAGTGTGCTAGAGAAAAGAACAAGGAAAAACTGATATTGTTCTCCAGCTATGGATTAGGGATCTTGTACTGGGGTAGAAGAAGATACACGACTAGTTAGAATTACACTAAGTTAAGGTGTGTTTTATGCACACAGCATTACAAGAAGTTTTATTTTATCTGCATAATTTAAGAGCATTCTATTTTATGCCAGTTTAAACCAAACCTTGAGGGAATCTGTATTATTTATCTCTAACAAACCAGCTTCTCTTTATTGATAGCAGATCAGCACCCCCTTGTGGTCTGCTGTTTTCTTATTTTTATATATTCTATTAAATACTTTTCTTGTTCCATTAATCTGCAATTGCTGGATCTCCATTTTAGGATACTACTGTAATTCGTTTTCTAGCACTACATATCCGCATTCTATTATGGATAACTGTGCTCTTCTACAATTGTATCTTTCTTTTAAGAAACTTTAATTTTATCTCTGCCCTGTGAGATTTGTTTATCTCTTTGGATGAAAGGGTTGATACCTCTAGTCAGATTCCTCAATACTATATAGCCAGTTGGTAGCACTATAGCAAATGTTGTATTGCTCTTATTTTTACCCATTAATTGTCAGAGGGTAACACATGATGTGGAGCAATATTTTCTCACATGGCAAGGTACTTCATGAAAGATAGGTAATATTGATAAAAACTAATATATTATTCTTCTAGGGGTGGGAGCAGGATATGAAGCTGAAGGAAATTTCCAACTTTTACTGTAACATTATGCATTTTAGAGAAGACAATTAAATTTGGAGCTGGAGTATTTGATGAAAGATAGAAAAGAAATTGGAAAGGGTTATTAAGAAGAAATGGACATAATGAATCCAAAAACAAAGACACAGCTTGTTCAGTAAAGTCATACCTTAGCACTAGATCGCTTCAAAACTTGTTGAATTCAGTGTCCGACATATTTTGAAGCAGAAATCTTGTCCTGGCACTTATATTTCTCCCAGTAGTTGATGTACAATGAAGAACTTGCTGACATTGGCTACTTTATGTTCCAGCTGAAATAGTGGGTCACTTGGTAAGTCACATAGTTTTCTCGGTACTTGTTGGTTATAATATTCATTGTGTCTTCTGGAATGAATTACCGATGAGTACCAAGATACCACTGTACTCTATTCAGTGGCAGTGTGTTTTGTCTACATGGCTTCATTCTCAAGTCAGGCAAAAAGCCCATTTTTACTTTGTGAATTATTAACCTGACTAACCAATCAGGAAGTAAAGCCCTTTGCCTTCTGCTGCTTTAAACTGAAAAATACTCCTTACCTTCTTCCACCTTCTCCTGATATTGTCCTAAGTTCTGATCTGGGATAGTTAATTCCGTAACAGTGAAGCAGTTAGCTCAGTAACAGCGAAGTGATTTATGCACTTAATGCAATGTCTATATTATGCATCATTTATATAATTTGTATAATTGCTTTCAAACTTCATTTTCATCAAAACATATCATTACCTAAATTGCTGCAGAAAATGCAACTAGATCTATTTCAGATTCACACAAATGGTGCACACTGAGACAAATTACTTACTTTAAATCAATTATTATTAGCCATTGTGAGAGGATGGCCGAATCTACATCTGCTGCCCCTAGAGGTGAGAGCTCTATGGGGCATGCTATACCCAGTGCGGTTGCTCCAGACTTCCATCCCCCTGAGAACTGGTTCTGTGGCCGTCGTGAGAGGACGGTGGTAGGCCTGCCCGGGGGGTTTATCCAGCTGAGTGGCAGCGGCTGGACGGAGGCCTGGGACACCTCCTCTGAATAGATCCTCCTCACGGACTATTATCTATGGACTGCCTGCGATCCGGACTGCTATTTATGCCTTCCTTTAAATATTCTTCCACGGACTTGTTCGCCCTCAGGGGTGCTCCCCCCTCCTGGGTGCGACCCGCCTTGCCAGCCGATTATAACCTCGAGGAAGGGCCCATTTATTGGGACCCTGAGAGTTGGCTGGGCACGGGTAGGGGCCTTCGACGTAGACCTAACAAGAGGCCCCTGATTATTTTTTTGTCAAAATTTTTTAGGGGGTTAGGGAGGCGGGAGGGTTCTTTTGGTTGTTTGGACAAGGGGGGCGATCCAACAACCTCTGTTCTGCCTAGTGCCGATGTAGATCGCAGGGGGGAGGAGCGGGGGTCGGTTACCTCCGGGGCTCCAGGGCTGGTCGTGGGGCTACCTATTCCCACGACATCAGGGAATGGCAGCAGATGTAGGAGCAGAGGGCCGTAACGATCTCAGGGAAGGCCTCTCCGCTGCTTACAAGCGGTGGGGCACTCCGACCCTCTGGCTCTACCCCAAGGTCCCGGGAGTGAGGGTGTGCAGCCCCCTGAGCTCCGGCTGGTGTATTTGAACGCCAGGTCTGTCTCTAATAAGGCTCCTCTCGTCCGTGACTTGGTCGAGGGTGAGCAGGCGGACCTGGCTTGCATCACGGAGACTTGGTTGGGCCCAGAGGGCGGGATTCCTCTGGTTGACCTTTGCCCACCAGGTTTCCGGGTGCTGCACCGGCCTCGGGCTCAGGGTAGGGGTGGGGGTGTGGCTGTTGTTATGAGGGAGACCTTGTGTCCGCGGGAGGCCACTGTTCCTCAGATAGTCGGGTGTGAGTCTTTCTTTCTGAGATGCGGCCCTGGTGCGCAGTTGAGCTTGCTGCTGGTGTACCTTTCACCTAGTCACGCAGCAGCAGCCCTGCCTGAGCTGCTCGATGTCCTCTCTGGGCTGGTGATTGAGTTCCCGAAACTTATAGTTTTGGGGGACTTCAATCTACCATCGCTGGGAGGATCATCTGAGTTGGCTCGGGAGTTCATGGCTTCCATGACGGCCATGGACCTGACGCAAGTAATTTCAGGACCGACTCATGAGGGAGGCCACACCCTTGACCTAGTTTTCTTATCTGGACGGTGGTTAGATGATCTTGGTGGGGGCTCTCCAATTATTATGCCCCTGTCATGGACCGATCATCATCTCCTGCGGCTGGTCTTCCGTTTTGCCACCCCCCGCCGTGGGTGTATGGAACCAATTAAATGGTACCGCCCCAGACGCTTAATGGATCCCCAGAGGTTCCAGGCGGCGCTGGGGTCCCCACCTGCCTCCCTTGCTCACAGCTCGGCAGATGCCTTAGTGGAAGCCTGGGAAAGGACGGCCACTGAGGCTCTTGACTGAGTTGTACCCCTGCGGCCCCTGACCCGGTGCAGATCCCGTCGAGCTCCATGGTTCTCTGCGGAGCTCCGGGAGATGAAGCGTCGGAGACGGGGCCTAGAGAGCGGTTGGAGGTCCAGCCGATCCGAATCCGACCGATTGCGACTAAGAGCCTACATTAGGTCTTATCTCGCTGCGATAAGGGAGGCGAGGTCTAACCACTTCGCCACCCTTATCGCGTCCGCAGATAATCGCCTGGCCGCCCTGTTTAGGGTGACTCGCTCCCTCCTAAATCAGGAGGTGAGGGAGGATCCCTTGCAGGGTCGTGCCGAGGAGTTTAACCAACATCTGTCGGACAAAATCGCTCGGATTCGGACCGGTCTGGACTCTGACTGGGCAGAGTCTGACGATCAGGACACGGGCGGTCTTGTCGATATCACCTGGGAGGAGTTTGATTCTGTGACTCCGGAGGAAGTGGACAGGATCATGGGGAGGCTGAGCACCACCACATGTTTATTGGACCCGTGCCCTTCCTGGCTGGTCTATGCAGCCCGGGAGAGGACACGCAGCTGGTTCCAGGCAGTTATATCGGCTTCTCTGAGTGAGGGTAGCTTCCCCGCCGTCTTGAAAGAGGCGGTGGTGAGGCCTCTCCTCAAGAAGCCTGCCTTGGACCCTGCTGTATTGAACAACTTTCGTCCTGTCTCCAACCTTCGCTTTCTTGCGAAGGTTGTTGAGAGTGTGGTGGCACATCAGCTCCCTCTGGTCCTGGATGAAGCGGATTATCTAGACCCGTACCAATCGGGTTTCAGGCCCGGGCACAGCACGGAGACGGCATTGGTCGCGCTGGTGAATGATCTCTGGAGGGCTCGGGACAGGGGATATTCCTCTGTTCTAGTCCTATTAGACCTCTCGGCGGCTTTCGATACCATCGACCATGGTATCTTGCTGCGGCGTCTCAGGGGACTGGGAGTGGGAGGCACAGTCTTACAGTGGTTCTCCTCCTATCTCCAGGGACGTTCGCAGTTGGTGTTGGCAGGAGGGCAGAGGTCGACCGCGAGGTCTCTCATTTGTGGAGTTCCTCAGGGGTCGGTCCTCTCGCTTCTCCTGTTCAACATCTACATGAAACCGCTGGGTGAGATCATTCGTGGTTTTGGAGTTGGGTATCATCAGTACGCTGATGATACCCAACTTTTCCTTTCGACCCCAAACCACCCCAGTGATGCCCTCAACGTGATGTCCCGTTGCCTGGAGGCGGTTCGGGTCTGGATGGGGAGGAACAGACTTCAACTCAACCCCGACAAGACTGAGTGGCTTTGCATACCTTCATCCCGGGTTTATTCGGACATTCTACCTCTTGCTATGGGGGGTGAACTATTACCCCCCGTAGATAGGGCTCGCAACTTGGGAGTCCTCCTAGATTCACGGCTCACCTTGGAAGACCATATAGGAGCTGTGACTAGGGGGGCTTTCGCCCAGGTTCGCCTGGTGCGCCAGTTGCGGCCCTATCTTAGCCGGGATGATTTATGCACGGTCACTCATGCGCTCGTGGCCTCTCGTCTGGACTACTGCAACGCTCTCTACATGGGGCTGCCCTTGAGGACCACCCGGAAGCTCCAACTGGTACAGAATGCAGCCGCGAGAGTTGTGTTGGGAGTCTCCCGATACTCCCACGTTACACCTCTGCTCCGTGAGCTGCATTGGTTGCCAGTTGTCTTCCGGGTGAGATTCAAGGTACTGATAATGGTGTTCAAAGCCCTCCATGGCATGGGGCCGGAGTACCTTGGGGAACATCTGCTGCCGGCATCAAGCTCCCTGCGCCCTGTGCGTTCCCACAGAGAAGGCCTCTTCAGGGTGCCACCGATCAGAGAATGTCGATTGGTGGCCCCCAGGGGGAGATCCTTCTCTGTGGGCGCTCCGGAGCTGTGGAATCAGCTACCGGTAGAGCTCCGGATGGCGCCCGATCTTCGCTCCTTTCGTCGCGATCTCAAGACGTTTTTGTTTGTACAAGCCGGCCTAGCCTGATGGGGATTGGTGGGGTTTTTTATTTTTTGGTTTCTTAATTTTATCTTGGGGTTTTAGAATTGTATACCAATTGTTTTAACTTGGGCAATCATTTAATCTCTTTTTAATGTTTGTATTTAGTACTTTACTCTGCCCTGTGAACCGCCCTGAGTCCTCAGGGAGAAGGGCTTTATAGAAATATTATTAAATTAAATTAAATTAAATTATTTGTACTCTTTTCCATTAATTGTCTTTTGTCCATTGTTTAAAAGACAAGTCTAAATGCAGATTTTATCTGTTACATCCTAAGTGAGCTAAATGCAGTCTAAACTCTATAAAAATTAGGATTTTATTGTGAGAGAGAACTTTCATAACAGATGAAAGTTACCTATTTGGAAAAAAAAAGTTATTAGGGCTACATCCCTGTAAAATATGTGTGCCGTTGTGCCCACAGGAAAAAAAATGACAATAAAGGTTATCTTATCTTATCTGATCTTATCTGATCTTATTTATTGTGTTTTACAGCAGAAGAAGGCATATATAAATATGCATTTATGTAAAAATACATATTGCAATAATTTATAGCAAATTGTATCTATACGTTTTTATTTTGGGCCAATATCCTAGGAAAATAATCTCAAGATCTTTTCAGCTATATGTTTTAACTGAAGAATCAACTTGATTACAACTAGAGAATAAGCAAAATGGTATTTTTCTACATACCTAAATCTGAAATTATAATCTAACACCAAACATGAATACCTCATGCAAAGTGGTAGGATATGAAATGGGGGCATTCCCCAGGACACAAGGAAAATTTCTGCATATTCAGGGGATTTCCAAAGTATACCAAAGCACATGGTTTATACCGTCTCTTGTGGCTCCCAGCCGCCCGGTGCGCGCGCACCTCTTCCAACGGGCAGTGGTGCGCGCGCACCTCTCCAAATGGAGAGTGGCACCGCCCGTTTGGAGAGGTGCACGCGCACCTCCCCGAATGGGCGGAGGTGCGCGCGCACCTCCCCAAACCTTTGGAGAGGTGCGCGCGTACCTCCGCGCGAATGGGCAGCGGTGCCGCTCTTTCAGGAAGCTGCCGCGGCCCGTCTGTGAAGCTGCCGAAAGCGGCAGCTTAGCAGACGGGCTGCGGCAGCTTCCTCAAAGAGCGGCGCCCCTGCCCATTCCGAGAGGTGCGCGCGCACCTCTCCGAACGACCGGAGTTGCGCGCGCACCTCCCCAAACCTTTGGGGAGGTGCGCGCGTACCTCCGCGCGAACGGGCAGCGGTGCCGCTCTTTGAGGAAGCTGCCCCTTCGCAACTCCGGTCGTTCGGAGAGGTGCGCGCGCACCTCTCGGAATGGGCAGGGGCGCCTCTCTTTTTGAGGAAGCTGCCACGGCCCGTCTGCAAAGCTGCCGAAAGCGGCAGCTTTGCAGACGGGCCGCGGCAGCTTCCTCAAAGAGTGGCACCGCTGCCCATTCGCGCGGAGGTACGCGCGCACCTCCGGTCGTTCGGAGAGGTGCGCGTGCACCTATCGGAATGGGCAGGGGCGCCGCTCTTTGAGGAAGCTGCCACGGCCCGTCTGCAAAGCTGCCGAAAGCGGCAGCTTTGCAGACGGGCCGTCGCCGTCGGGCAACCGGGAACCGGTTCCATCTCATTTTTTAAAAAATGGCAGCCGCGTGCGTCCGCGCATGCGCAAAAAACCTTTTTGCGCATGCGCGTGCATGGACACACGCACGCGGCTCCCTCTTTTTTTAATTTGTGATGGAACCGGTTCCCAGTGGCTCTTTTTCTTTTTTAGGTTGCCGACCCCTGGTTTATACTAAAAAACAACAACCCTTTAATTAATATAATATATGAGTAAAGTCCACCACTGGAATCAAGAAAACAAGATTGTTCAGAACTTTAAAAGTTACAAACGGATCCACAAATCATTTTCAGAGACTGAATGATGTGAGAGGCAACAGTCTATAAGAAAGAATTAAAAAAATAACGATATAAATACACAGTTAATGTAAAATTACAAAAGCCATAAAGATTAAAACATTGGATGGCAAAAGAAAGAGAAAAATGGAAACAACCAGGTACCAACAGCTGGAATACAATAGGTAAAGCTCTCAAGCTCAGAGAAGAGTAATTGTTTGAAGTTAGAGATGAACTGGTAGGAAAGATAAATAAGTAGAAGTGAAAGCTATAACTGTAAGAGCAAAAACAGATTTGCTAAATTGAGAAATTGTTCACAGCATGTATCCACTGAACAGAAGAAACAGCTAGCAATGTAACAGTCCATGAAATAATTAAACATTATTCTTTTTTAAAAAAAAAGTCTTGTTCCCCAAACTGTTCAATATAATGCACACTAGGCAAACATAGAAATGAGGCTGAACAATAATGTTCATTGTATGTTCTGCTACTAGGAATTAATGGTAGTCTAATGGAGATTGATATAGAGATACTTGGAAAACACATTTTTCTCTTCTTACATCTTTGCCTTGTTATTGTTATTCACCTGAGTAAAGAATAATCCATTCCCAAATTATTGTCTTGGGTGATATGGGGAATTAAGTATTTGTATATGTATGTGTATGAATGGTATGAGTGTGTGTACAGGTGTGCAGGGTTTATGTGTTAGGGTGGTTATTCTGCCAGATGCTGCCACATACACTGCCCATAGTTGCATAATTTGAGTGGGTGGCCTTATAAACCAGTTAATCAATAAATAATAAAGCCTCTGGTGTGCTTGCTCAAAGTGGTGTGTAAGGAAACAAGGGAGGGAAAATGATGAAAGCAGCATTGTGCTCTGTGCTAAAAAAGTTCCAGTTTTCTCGCACATGTGCCCTAATGTTGCACTCTCATACCAAAGAAATGAAGCAGGTGTTGTCATAGTATGATGCTGCTTCTGTCATTTTGAAAAAGCTCTCAGTTCTGAATGCAACTCAATTCACAGTCAGATCAAGTCCAAGACCAAAAAGAAAAACCCAAATCTGAAGAAATAAGCATTGCCATTTTTAAAATTACTCCTCCTTTTTAAAGAAATATGTTTAGGACATCCCAGTTATGCTTTAGGCAAGAAACATTTTCCTTCAGATTCAAAGACTCAAATCTAACAAAGAGTCAGGCTGACTACAAAGTAACATAGACATCAAAGAGTTGAGAGTCCTTATCGGTAACCTCAATTTAAAAAGTAGTTCTTAGTCACCAGGGATAAAAAATAATAATAAAAGTATTAGATAGACTTTGTTACAATGCATGACCTAGCATTCATGGTCTATTGGGAAAAGGAGAGAAAGAACTGTTGTTGTTGTTAGCTGCGAAGTCGTGTCCGACCCATCGTGACCCTATGGACAACATTCCTCCAGGCCTTCCTGTCCTCTACCATCTTCTGGAGTCCATTTAAGCTCACGCCTACTGCTTCAGTGACTCCATCCAGCCACCTCATTCTTTGTCGTCCCCTTCTTCTCTTGCCCTCAATCTTTCCCAGCATTAGGCTCTTCTCCAGTGAGTCCTTCCTTCTCATTAAGTGGCCAAAGTATTTGAGTTTTAGCTTCAGGATCTGGCCTTCTAAAGAGCAGTCAGGGTTGATCTCCTCTAGGACTGACCGGTTTGATCGCCTTGCAGTCCAAGGGACTCGCAGGAGTCTTCTCCAGCACCATAGTCCAAAGGCCTCAATTCTTTGGCGCTCAGCCTTTCTTATGGTCCAACTTTCACTGCCATACATTGCAACTGGGAAGACCATAGCCTTGACTATACACACTTTTGTTGACAGGGTGATGTCTCTGCTTTTTAGTGTGCTGTCTAGATTTGCCATGGCTTTCCTCCCAAGGAGCAAGCGTCTTTTAATTTCTTGGCTACAATCCCCATCTGCAGTGATCTTGGAGCCCAGGAAAATAAAATCTGTCACTACCTCCCTTTCTTCCCCATCTATTTGCCAGAAATTGAGAGGGCCGGATGCCATGATCTTGTTTTTTTTAAATGTTAAGTTTCAACCCAACTTTTGCACTCTCCTTCTTCACCCAGAACAAGAGGCTCTTTAGTTCTTCACTTTCTGCCATTAGAGTGGTATCATCTGCATATCTTAAGTTGTTGATATTTCTTCTGGCAATCTTAATTCCAACTTTTGATTCATCTAGCCCTGCCTTTCTCATGATGTGCTCTGCATATAAGTTAAATAGGCAGGGCGACAGTATACAGCCTTGCTGGACGCCTTTCCCAATTTTGAACCAATCAGTGGTTCTGTGTCCAGTTCTCACTGTTGCTTCTTGGCCCGCATATAGGTTTCTCAAGAGACAAATAAGATGGTCTGGTACTCGCATCTCTTTAAAAACTTGCCACAGTTTGTTATGATCCACACAATCAAAGGCTTTATCATAGTCAATGAAGCAGAAGTAAATGTTTTTCTAGAACTCTCTAGCTTTCTCCATGATCCAGCGTATGTTAGCAATTTGATCTCTAGTTCCTCTGCCTCTTCGAAATCCTGCCTGTACTTCTGGTAGTTCTCGATCCACATACTGCTGGAGTCTAGCTTGTAGGATTTTAAGCATAACTTTACTAGCGTGAGAAATGAGTGCAATGGTGTGATAGTTTGAACATTCTTTGGCACTGACTTTCTTTGGAATTGGAATGTAAACCGATCTTTTCCAATCCTGTGGCCACTGTTGAGTTTTCCAAATTTGCTGGCAAATTGAGTGTAGCACTTTTACTGCATCGTCTTTTAAGATTTTGAATAGTTCAGCTGGAATACTGTCACCTCCACTAGCTTTGTTGTTGCTCAGCTTCTCTAAGGCCCACTTCACTTCACATTCTAGGATGTCTGGCTCGAGGTCAGTGACTACCTCATTGTGATTATCAGGGATGTTAAGCTCATTCTTGTATAGTTCTTCTGTGTAATTTTGCCACCTCTTCTTAATCTCTTCTGCCTCTGTTAAGTCCCTGCCATTTTGGTCCTTTATCATGTCCATTTTTGCATGAAACGTTCCTTTCATCTCTCCAATTTTCTTGAAAAGATCTCTGGTCCTCCCTATTCTATTGGTTTCTTCTATTTCTTTGCACTGTTCATTTAAGAAGGCATTCTTATCTCTTCTAGCTATTCTCTGGAATTCTGCATTCAATTGGGTGTATCTTTCTTTTTCTCCCTTGCCTTTCGCTTCCCTCCTTTCCTCAGCTATTTGCAAAGCTTCCTCACACAACCATTTTGCTTTCTTGCATTTCTTTTTCTTTGGGATGGTTTTGGTTGCTACCTGTTGTACAATGTTGCGAACCTCTGTCCATAGTTCTTCAGGCACTCTATCAGATCTAATTCCTTCAATCTATTTGTCACCTCTACTGTATATTCAACAGGGATATGATTTAATTCATACCTGAGTGGCCTAGTGCTTTTCCCTACTTTCTTCAGTTTAAGCCTAAATTTTGCAACGAGAAGCTCATGGTCTGAGCCACAGTCAGCTCCTGGTCTTGTTTTTACTGACTGTATAGAGCTTCTCCATCTTTGGCTGCAGAGCATATAATCAATCTGATTTCTGTGTTGACCATCTGGTGATGTCCATGTGTAGAGCCGTCTCTTGGGTTGTTGGAAAAGAGTGTTTGCTATGACCATCGTATTCTCTTGACAAAATTCTATCAGCCTGTGCCCTGTTTCATTTTGTACTCCAAGGCCAAACTTGCCTGTTTTTCCAGTTATCTTTTGGCTTTCTACTTTAGCATTCCAATCCCCCATGATGATAAGGACATCATTTTTTGGTGTTAGTTCTATAAGGTGCTGTAGGGCTTCATAGAACCGGTCAATTTCATCCTCTTCAGCAATGGTGTTTGGGGCACAGACTTGGACTACTGTGATATTGAATGGTTTGCCTTGGATTCGAACTGAGATCATTCTGTAATTTTGAGGATTGTATCCCTGTATTGCTTTTCCTACTCTTTTATTGACTATGAAGGCTACTCCATTTCTCCTGAGGGATTCTTGCCCGCAGTAGTATACCTGATGGTCATCTGAATTAAATCCACCCATTCCTGTCCATTTTAGTTCGCTGATACCTAAGATGTCGATGTTCAGTCTTGTCATCTCTTGTTTGACCATGTCCAGCTTGCCTTGATTCATGGATCTTACATTCCAGGTTCCTATGGAGAAAAAATCTTTACAGCATCGGACTTTCCTTTCACCACCAGACACATCCACAGCTGAGCGTCCTTTTGGCTTTGGCTCAGTCACTTCATTCTTTCTGGCACTAGTAGTACTAGCCCTCTGCTCTTCCCCAGTAGCATATTGGACGCCTTCTGAGGGGTTCATCTTCCACCATCATATCGTTTTGCTTTTTGGTACTGTCCATAGGGTTTTCATGGCAAAGATACTGGAGTGGGTTGCCATTTCTTTCTCCAGTGGATCATGTTTTGTCAGAACTTTCTGCTATGACCTTTCTGTCTTAGGTGGCCCTGCACAGCATAGCTCATAGCTTCATAGAATTACGTAAGCCCCTTCGCCACGACAAGGCAGTAATCCATGAAGGGAGAATAACTGTACTGTACAGATTTTTGTCTTTTGGTAGCAATTCTGTACACTCAGAAATCCACTCATTGGCAACAACTGGTAACAAACATTTTTCTTCTTGCAACAATCCATTGCAAACATAAAAAAACAGCCATTAGATTTTCAATGCTAAAGAATATCATCCATTCAGTCTGACAAGTCATGCCACACAATACCATATTACATAATTTGGAACAGCTCCGTTTACTTGTTCATAATGTTGTAGTTATTATTGCCTATTCATTCAAAGCATATCACAGTCTTTAGACTAAGTATTTTATGATTATTCCAGTTCTAAACAAGAGCCCAGGAATCATGGATGTATGGTCATGGTATGTAGAACGTTCTATACTTTTCTTTTTTTCCCAAAGTTGGTGAGGTTTATTCCAGTAAATTTAAAACTTCCCAATATTTAGTGAAACCCTTTGATACAGCTGCAAGATTTCCATATTATGATATTATAGTTGACTTTTTCTTCCCAAGCCTTCCAACTTCAAGTTGCAGATTCTGATATTTTGTTGTCTTTTCCTTTTGGTTTTTGTCAATTCATTCATCTTCTGCTATTGCTAAATCTACGAACCTGAACTTTTTCTCTTTTTAATCATATAAAATCTCTCGATTTATGTTTCAGGTTCTGTGAGGCCTGTGTTTTAAAATCCAACACGAATTATCCAAGAGTTTTTCAGTTATGTGGCCCTAGTAGTTTTGGTAACAGTAAAAGCCAAACTTTACATTAATTATAATCCATGTGTTTTGCAATTCTATCATGGCATTCCTTACACTCAGTATGAACAATAATACAATAATGATGATGATGATGATGATGATGATGATGATGACGGTGATGATGAGCATGATGAACATGATGATGGTGGTGGTGGTGGTTTTATAGCTGAGAAGTTAAGGTATAATTCCATGTTTACTTACCTATATAACATCCAATTATATACAGTGGGATTTTCTTTAGTGTGCATGTATAGGATTTTATTTACTTTGCCTGTGAATTTATAGAGCAATCAATGAACTCAATACAGTATACAAGAAGAACAGATGAAGCAATGTAAGAGTCAAATACAATTATATTATATAATAAAAACCAAATAATTTAAGATTGCAATTTATACATATCATTGATCATAGCAGAAGTCATAATATTCCTGGGGTTGGTTACTCCCTAACTCTCAGTCCTAAACGTTTTCTCTGATTCCTATTTTCAATGAAATATCATTATCACTGAGTTAAACTTATACCCACTTAATATAAATTCTGCTCTTTAAAGTAAGTCTGCACAAGGTTGGATTCTTTCTTAGCTACTTCTCATTACGTTCATAGATTGCATTTTAATTTATTCTCTTGAATAGATTTTCCGGTTATTCCAAACATTTCCAATATTTTCTTAGCCAAAATTGATTTAAGGTGGCTGTCCTTTAGATAAAATCATTTAATTGCCACATATGTCCATTCTGAAATCTGTTTATTCCCCTTAGCTAAAGATCCCTTACAGAGATTTAGAAGAAAACACTAGCGTCATGTAAGGATTTAGAATGGGGAGGAAAGCTTCCAGGTTAAAGTCCATATTAAAGGAAAAAATGTGAAAATAATAATTTTCGGTGTATAGATCTTCCAGATCCTGTGATTCACATTCATTTATCCTCTTAGTCTCCTTTCATGTAGGCTTTTTAAAAAAAAAAAGAAAAAAAGAAAATCAAATCATCAAGAGCAGTCAAGAGCAGAGAAAAATTCTTTCTCTTTTGTGAAAGAAGAAATTTTTATCCTGCCATTTACTTTCTGTCGTTGCAGTGAAGAGACTAACTACTATCATATTAATTTGAATGGCGGTGGCTGTAAAATTCTTTTTTCTCTATCCCACAAAACTCTTGAGAGAGACAGACTGCAAAAATAATAACCATCCAATAAAGACTCATTTATTTATTTATTTATTTGCTTGCTTACTTACTTACTTACTTATTAATTACTAAAGAACCATTCTCATTCTCCTGCAGATACTCAATGTTAAAACAATAACAGATTCAAATGCTGAAGTGGTCATGTGGCACAATTATCAATAGGGCTGTATTTGAAATAAATGTCATAATACTCAGTTCACTGCAATGATGGAAAATGTATGGCTATAGGAAATTCCTTTCCATTACTAGAATGGTAATGAACTTCTCTACTGATATTAGAAAGGAAAAGGACCATGATTGATCCTGATACTCTGACCAAGTTCTGGAGTGGATCTCTATTTAGTGCAGAGTCCCACAGTTTTTGGGAATCTGTCAATGAGAACTTTTTTTTTTGTCTTTGGGTTTTCAATTTATGGACAGCTTTTTATTATAGTTTGCTTCAGAAAGAATGTCTTTCTGTTTTTGCCACAGAATGTATTACCATTATAGCTGATAGGGAGATAATTTCACAGAGCAAACTCATGGGGGAAAAATATATCAAAATACTCTATGAAAGCAGCCTGCTTTTTCCAGAGGGCAGGGACATCCACAGTGGGGATAATTGAGTTTGTATGCATTTCACAGGTGTTGCACATGAAAACTCACATAAAAATGTGGTCAGAGCTTGATCACATGGCCATGGCTTCCAATGTAATTTTTTGGAAACAACACACACACACACACACACACACACACACACACACCATAATACTCTGCTGGATCCTCCATCATATCCCCACAGTTGTTTGTAATGAGAAACAGAGATTGACACTTTAATCCAATAATCATGATGAAACTGTTGTCTCCCCTATGTTTTCAGGGAGATTTTATTATTCAAAAACCATTTCATAATTCTTATTTTTTTAACTTCCATTTAACTCTTATTATAAAATGATATCATATAGCTATGTGTCTATGCCTATGTGCATTATTCATGTAAGTCCTAACTAATCCTATGTATAGGTGTTTTCCTCTTTGTTTTACAAATATGATTTCCTAACCTATAACTGATTCTTTACATGTAGCCACCTTGAGGTTAGTTGCTGACTGACATTGTGATATTACTAGCTGATTGACATTTTGATGTTACCAGCTTAGCAGCACTGTGACTCTGAACTAGCTGAGTTCACTCTCAGTTGATTACTAGTCCCTAGTAGTCCTGGTAGGAGACTGGAAAAAGGGAAGTGTATGGCTGGATATAGATGCAGACTGGAACAAGCTCTACTTCCATTTGGTAGACATAGAACAAGCTCTACTTCCATTTGGTAGACATAGAACAAGCTCTACTTCCATTTGGTAGACATAGAACAAGCTCTACTTCCATTTGGTAGACATAGAACAAGCTCTACTTCCATTTGGTAGACATAGAACAAGCTCTACTTCCCTTTTCAGCTCTTCCACTTTGAGTTTGTTGGAATTCATTCCTGCTCTTTCTTCCTTGCCCGTTGCCCTGCCTGTTGCACTTTACCCTGGCCTGCGCTCCCTTCTCTTGCTTGCAACTTACTCCTTGGTTGCCCTCCCACACTCTTTCTAACACACATCTACAATAAAGTGACTTCCTTTTCTAAGTTGAGCACCAGGTATGGTCCAGGTATGGCTCCTCGAAGTCCCATGGAGGGAGAAAAGAAGAAAGGAAAGGCTGTTACTGGTGACTGTCAGCTTGCCCTTCCACAAATAGTACCGTAATTGTATAGTGAGCATCTCTGATTCGAACACTTAGTTTCCATTTTTCATGGAATGTTGTTTTTCACTTCTTATGTAAATGCTTACACTGAACATAAGTATCATCTTTATATCCACTTTCTGATTAAATTTACAATCCTTGGGAGGGGGAAATAATTCCCAGGCTTCAAAATCCCTCTTAAGGTAATTGTACTTATCAGTAAACACAGTCTTAACCATGCCCCTTAGTCAATTTCAAAATCTTTGTAAATAATAACAAAAGCATGCCTGGCTTGATTTTTTCCCCTCATATAAGCAGCATGTGCTCATATATGCCTCTCAGCACTTGTATTTCAAAAAACCAGCAAATGGTAAATTACATATTTAATCACCATGCAACATAAACTGCAAAACATGCTGGCATTGGCATCTCCTTTTATAGATTTAGAAATTATACTTTCTTTGGCCACTGTCTGCATTGGTATTTGGGGGCAAACTTAGACAGGGAAGAGATGTGTCCCAGCAGATGACATAAAGTCACTTTAATCACTTTATATGGATGCTCTTCGTGAATTTATAGCAATTGTAATAGCACTTAGACTTACATACTGCCCCGTTGTGCTTTATGAAACTCTCTGGGTAGTTTATGATATTAGCATTTTACCCCCAACAATCTGAATCCTCATTTTACCGACCTTGGAAGGATAGAAGGATGAGTCAACCTTGAGCCTCATCAGGATCAAACTCCTGGTTGAGGGCAAAGTTTGCCTGCAATACTGCCCACAGCCTGAAGTGCGCCACTCATTGTGCCACCAGAGCTCCTGAATGAAAGCAGGACCATTACATTGCCAAGAAAAGAGAGAGAAAGAGAGAGAGGGGGGGGGAGGGAGGGGGAGAGGGAGAGGGAGAGGGAGAGAGCAGTGAACTCTGCAATACCAGAAAACATTTGCAAATAGTTTTAGAGAAGCAATCATCTTTAATACAAATTGGGACCTTCTCAGCTCTGCACATGCATCCACTCACAAAAATATCACTAATTCTTCCTTTTGAGTTCAAAATAGGAAGATTCAAATTGGCAGCTTCTGCTCAGGCTGTTTTACCTGTTTTTACAAGTGATGGAATCACAGGATGGGAAACACTAAGAAAGGCACCAGGTCCTGGGAATGCTTGCAGAAATTCAGATATCTATCGAGAGCCTCTTTCCTAAGCATAATGCCATGGAGATTTTGTCTTCAGCTGCAAGCTACATGTAGCCAACATGTGAGAACTGCCTAGCAATTTTCTTTGTTGTGGATTCAGCAGACCAAATCTTTCTTGCTGTAAAGAAAGCTAGAAGTGTAGATTGGTGAAGAATAAACCCCCAAAGACATCAAATAGGAAATATTTGGTAGCTGAAATGATCTGTTGCTAACTAGCCATATCTGACAATACTAGACTGTTAAAAGGGATATGTTTTTGAAATATTTTTATTTGCTTTTAATATGATTTATTTTGTATTTTTATTGCCATGCACCACTAGGAATTCTAGTGGAATAAAAATAAGAAAAATAAATAAGAAAAATAAGGATACTTATTGCTTATAAATAAATAAGGATTTGCTTATAAAGCTATTCTGATATAAATTAAATGTACAGAAATGAATAATGAAAGCATAAATCTTAAATGATCATATTATAGAAAAATGATATACAAATTCATTGTCTGGATTGGTTAATAGCTTTTCCTCTGGGCATGAAGACAAGACAAAGAATAGTTAGAGAATATGGATGCTTGCTTTCTTACTGAGCAGTAACAAACACCTCTTATGCAAATAGCTTTCTCTTAAATCTGTCACTGTCTTGTTAAAATGCAAAAACTAGCCATGCAAATTGGGTGGTTGTAAAGGTCATCCTGGGGTCCTTTTTAATTTTATTTTATGAGTGGCTCTGCCGAAGCTAAACTCTGATCTAAACTGGAATGCAGTTTAGGGAGTGAAGAAACAAATCAGGAAATATCATAAATTTAAAAAAAATAATGTTATTGAAAAGAAATGCAGAGCAATCTATACAAAAAAAACAAAATAAAAACAATATATTGTCAATTATTATTATATGAATTAATTGATAATATTAATTATCAATTCATGATACCTTAACTGTAGAGGTACATGGAAAGAATCTCAAAGGAAGAAGAGTTCACCTGAGCCCAGAAAAACAGGAAGCATTAAGAAAGAAACTCAGGACTGCCCCACCTTCATTCATGATATAATAGGGTACAGAAGCTGTTATTCTATCCTGCAATGAAGTAGAGTTCCAAGAGTCTTCGTGGTATCTATTTCCTAGCCAACCTCGAAAAGCTGATAGAATTAGTCCCTAAAAACCAACATACTGTCAGATTAAGATCTAAGAATATATTTTTTTCGCTCTTATCACTGGAGTAATTACTAAGGACCAGAGGGGTTTTTTTGTGGATAAGTTTCACAGTAAAGCAGACGCTTTAGGGTGTAAAGCTTTCTATGGGATCTTCTTGGCTTTGGTTTCTGCTTGCTTCAATATATGGGATAATTACTGGGCAGTTCAGAAATGAGAGAAATAAATAAATAATGAATGAATAAATAGTGTTCTAGAAAAGTAAAATAAGGAAACAATCCACAATATAACAATCAGCAAACTTTGATACCGTAAGCCAACTTACAAATGCTAAGCTGTAAGTTTCAGTACAAACCCACACCAAAACGTGCATTGGTTTTGCCCACTTTAGAGCACAGGTGGAGGGGGGCCTGGGTTGGGCAGAAGTCGATTCTGTTCATTGTTGTCTCCTCCTGTTCTGGGGTTGTGCTTCTCATGGATGAACCTATGCTGTGTATGTGTTTAGGGATTGTCCTCCAAAAAGCATTACTTGTTATGCCTGCCTACAGAAATAACTGAAAACATTTTCAGTGTTTGTTTCAGCATGTAATGGGGATCTGCCCAAAGTGTTTTTTAAAACTCTTGGCTTGAGCCAGGTTGATAACTCCAGGGGTTTTTACCTGAGATTGCTGTTTTTTCATAATTCTACTAGGGTCAGATTGTGCTGTTTTAGAGGTGATGGTTTGAGAAACACACTCAGTTTCCAAGAATTTGACAGAGTCATTAAGTGAAGCAGCAAGTAGTTTATTGAAAAAAACATTCTTGCAAGAACAGGTGGCTAGCAAGTAGACAAATAAATAGATGTCAGCAGTGTTTTAATCCCTCAGCCCATGTCACCCCATTTGACGAGGACAATCTTTCCAGAATGCCTAGCTACCCCTTTTTGGAATTTCCCTACCTTTACAGTTCTCTCCACCCCTTACCTACTTCCCCCCTTTTTTGACATTACCTTTGCCCTTTAAGCTAGTTTTTCTATTAGCAATGAGTGCAATTTTGCTTAACCCACAGTTCCTGCTTTCTTGGAACTTAGCCGCATAAGCATAAACCAAAACAAGCAGTTTATTTCTAGGTTATGTGCGAACTCTTGTGGTTAAAACTGCCAGCTACCCTGATTTTGGGGCTGCAAACATTTCCTGCCTTTTTTTTAGCCCTATTACATTTCTTAGTACTGGTCCCTTCAAATGTATGATTCCTGCAAAAACCACATCTAGCTATTATTGCTTTTCTTACAATGGTTAGAGGCAACATGCACAGAACGTGTGAGTACGGTAATTCACAAAGACACAGTAGTGTGCCAGAATGGGGGTGGGGGTGGGAGGGTCCTATCAGGTGCAAGCAATAAGGAGACGAAGACAGGCGGAGGAGGTTAGCAGCAGTGTGGAGTTAGTCACTATTGCCAGCATGCCAAACAGCTGTTTGGTGAAGGAAACAACCTGTTCCTTCAGTTCACTATTGGCTCCTGGCAGCTACTCTCAGCAATTTTCTCGGCAGTATTTTGTAAAGCAGAAGTGGCTTACTAGTTTCTTCTTCCTTGAACAGAGAAAAGTGACTGGGCCAAAGTCACCAGTTGGCTTTGAGCCTAAAGCAGGTAGGTGTATAGCTCAACCTTCTGATCTCTAGACTGAGGCCTTAAACATTACAATATAATATACCTAATGAGCTGATTGCTATATTGTGGATTGTTTCCTTATTTTACTTTTCTAGAATACTATTTATTCATTCATTATTTATTTATTTCTCTCATTTCTGAACTGCCCAGTAATTAACCCATATATTGAAGCAAGCAGAAACCAAAGCCAGAAGATCCCATAGAAAGCTTTACACCCTAAAGCGTCTGCTTTACTGTGAAACTTATCCACAAAAAACCCCTCTGGTCCTTAGTAATTACTCCAGTGATAAGAGCGAAAAAATATATTCTTAGATCTTAATCTGACAGTATGTGGAATATGATTGTGGTTGAAGTATAGATCTATTGAATGTCTACCAAAACAAATCATTAACAGCAAAGGCTGTTGAGAATAATGGGAATTATGCAGTGCTGGGATTCAACCGGTTTGCACCACTTCAGCAGAACTGGTAGCTAATTTTTTGTTGCCCAGGGCCGGAATGGACTTCCGGAAGCGGCATCCACACAGAGAACCAGTTGTTCACATATTTGAATCCCACCACTGGGATTCTGGCACCTGCCATTGCCATCATTAACCAAATTCCACTAGTTGTTAGCCAAGGACCCACCCCAATGCAAGCAATTCCAGGGTTGGCTCCTCCTAGTCTTGAATTGTGGATCTTTCAAAGTAAGGGACTGTCTCCCCTTCAACTGATCCAGCTGCCTATTCTCACAGTCTCTGCCTTTTGGTCATCCTGAACCCTTTCTAGCAGGGCAGCAAGCAGTGCCAGAACCACACGGCTCTGGGGCTGCTTGCCGCACTCCAATTCTGGGACTGCAAGAAGTCACTGAACCACAGTGCAGCACAAAGCTACAGCCATCCCTGGCAGCCTCAGCTGCCCCAGACCAGCAGCGTGGCACAAAGGGGCTTCTTGCACAATGTCCTTCACAATGCAAAGTCCAACCCCAGCCTGGTGCAGCATGTTGCACAAAGCAGCCATCCCAGGAAGACTCAGCCATCCCAATACAGTCACCCTTTCTGTGATGCATTGGCTGCCCTAACTGATTTTTGCCCTTCCTTGCTTCTGCTGCTGACAAAGAATGCATGGCTTGGTCCTTCACTGTTTTCTTGAAAATCAACATATTTTTCAGATGCATGTTTGTGATACAATATTTAGAGTCTTAGTAAAATGCCCCTGGATCTTGGGGATTTTAAGAAGAGCTTTTCAAGTAGTTGAAAAGGAGCTTGGCATACTACAGCTGGTGATTTGCTATTAGTGATAATCCCATTACAATCTCCCCATCGATAAATTAGCATAAGATAGTGCCATATCTTGAATCTGCAAGTAGAGTTCTTCATTAAATGTAATTACAGTTAAGACCAAGGACAATTAAAATAGTAATCTTTTCTGGGGGTCAGTGGACTCCTTTTTGTTGAGAAATTCCTGGGAAGCCTGTATGTCATTCTACTATGGAATATTTACAAAAAATAATGTAACACTCAGGGTAAAAATAGACGCCTTTGGGTCAAATTAATATTGTCAATTCTGAGATTCAGTTTTTATCACAGAAAGTCATTGGCATTTTTAATTTTTAGGGAAGATCCTACTAATATATTACTATATTTTCAGAAAAGATATAAAGGAGGACATCACTGGAACCTACCCTTTCTCTGTTTCTTTTAATAACTAGAGGACTGCTCTAAAGATCAAAATAAGCTTTCTAGGTACAATATAACAAGTAAAATGTGTTGGAAACTGTATGCAAATGTGCATGCACTAAAAGATTTTTTTGAGGAAACGTAAAATAATGGAAATGAGTTGGTTATATCTTTATCTTACTTTACATTTGAGGAAAATACAATCTCCTGGCTTTGCGTGATAATGAGTTGGGAAGTGTTTTGTAAAAGATTATATTTATTTCAAGACTTACACAGGAGCTATATAATAAAAGAAAAACGTGGGACCATTATCAGATTCAGTATTAATCCCCTGCAGTATCCAGGAATATGCTCTCATGTATAGAGCTTTTGCCCAAGCAGCCATTTCTTGAGCTCCTTAAGAATAAAATTTCTAAATACACCCCTTTCTTCTCCAAGTTTAGCCTAATTTTAAATATTCTTAAAAGGAGGAGATACTCATGCAGGAGTTCACGGGAAGGGAAAATCCCAGACTGAAATGTCTATGAAGGCCAGGAAATTGCTTGTTACTTTGTTAGAGCCCTAAGGAATTGCACTCCCTACTGTCTCTTTTCTCTCCATTTCTCACTTTTTGTGTGAAGTCTTGTCTTCTCCAATTATGAACTAGGATCAGAGTTTCACTCTATTTATAAGTTGTTGTAAGTTGCTTGGGAGATGATAATTACCTGAAAAGTAGGAGAAGAATAAAGTGAGTAAATATAATACTGTAGCAGTGATGATGGCAGCTTCTTGGAAGGAAGCAGAGATGTAAGGAAGCGGGAGCAGGATTCTAGCCATTTAGGGCCTAGATAGTCACATGTGACACATAGCTTGCATATTCCTATCAATAATCGAAAAGGTTTGCTTCAGCGGTCTGTACAAGCAATGGGGAGGGGTATCATAATGGCATCAGTAATGTAGTAGCATTGCAAATAAAGCCCACCACTTTCCTACATGTATCATGCAGGACTTGGGTTTGGCTAGTCTAAAGAAAATAAGAAATAGGGGTGACATGATAGCAGTATTCCAGTATTTGAGGGGCTGCCACCAAGAAGAGGGGGGTCACATTATTCACCAAAGCACCAGAGGGCAGGACAAGAAACAATGGTTGGAAACTGATCAAAGAGAGAAGCAACCTGGAATTAAGGAGAAACTTCCTGACAGTGAGAACAACTAACCAGTGGAACAGCTTGCCTTCAGAAATCATGGGCACTCCATCACTGGAGGTTTTTAAGACGAGACTGGACAGTCATGTGGGAAGAATCCAGAGAAATAAATATTTTGGGAAATATTAAAAAAATATTAAAGGCAGAAACCAACCAACCCCCCAGTCTCTCTGCTCCAGACAGAAACCAGGTCTGCAGAAATGCAGATATGATAATCTTGTCAGAAAGATTGGAGTCAGGAAGCTGAGATTAGAAAAAAAAAGGTCTCTAGAATCAACAATCCCTCGTATCAAAGATCCAACAGTCAACAGCCACAGCCCCAGGGAAACAGGATATGACCTTTAGGACATAATAGAATTAACCCACCACCATCAGAATATCAGAAGGGCACACTCAGACTCAGGTCAAAGTACATGACACAGGAAATACAAAGCCTCAAACAGAAACAGGAAACAACCTCAAGAGCCCCAGAAGATATAAAAGCCCACCATCTTTTTTTCTAAAGCAGTCTCCATGTTGTCTATTTCCGGTTTGGACTGAACCCTGATGAAGATTTTTCCTTCAACAGTCACTTGTCTGAGAGGGTATAGGTTCTCCTGCTTGAGCAGGAGGCCAGACTAGAAGACCTTTCTAGTTCTATTCTGTTCTGTTCTGTTCTGTTCCGTTCCGTTCTATTCTGTTCTATAACAATGTAGCATGCACATCTAAAAAGGGCAGAGCCTGTGTCACAATATCAAATTTATCATTCTGACGAAAGCAGTGAACTAAATTGCATGTTTATTTCCATACTTCAGTGGGATTTGAAGGTAAATTACCATTTGTTAGTGAAATAGAAGGAAAGAAATTCTATCAACAGCCCCAGTGTGTGCACAAAAACAAGTGATGGAAAAGGAAAAGAAGCCACTGCACACCTGAACATTAAGAGGATGACAAGATGCACAACTTTATTGGTTTCAGATACAAGGAATTTAAACAAGCAGTGTGGGATCTATTCTTTGCCTAGTGTGAAATTCCTCACTTCAAAAAACATCCAACAATCTTCTGCAAGTCACTGCCATGCTGGACTGGATCTTCCCAGCTAGATTTTTTTTTTGTGGTACAAAAGAACCTCCCAGAGTAATTGGGTAAAGGCCTTACGTGATATTTTTCTCATCTTTGAACAGTTATTGTATTGAAATATTGTTTTGCCTTTTTTATTCTTATTGAAAAACTAGGATTTTTTATTCACAAATTCCACTTTTTCTCCAATATAGTTTCAATTTGCTTGTTGATTTCTAACCTGGTTCATTCTCTTTTTCTTTTTTTCTCTCTCTCTACACACATACACACACACACACACACACACACACACACACAAAGAGCATTTTGTTGGAATGCTGCTTTCTTAATGAACATAAATTGATACCATTTATCATCATGTGATGTAATCATATAAAGGCCTTCTCCATATTCATCCTTGTAAGGTACTGTTTGTTATATTGAATTATTTTGACAAACAATAAAATTGCCTTTGTGACATTTAGACTAGTGCAAGACTCCAAAGGGAATAGTGCTGTATAAATACTAAACACAGTATTCTAAAATATAAAATTGCAAGACTTCAAAAACAAGCAAAAATCTTCATAAAATTTATAACTAACTTTACTCAATCTGTAAGCTATCCACTGTGTTATAGCGAGTATCACTTTCATAACTTCATGTTAGACACAAACTGGGTATACAAGTGTAGTTTCTGCCATTCATTCCAGGAGATGCATGGATCATCTAGATAATCTAGTGAATATGTTGGGTAGAATATTACAGGCAGCCTCAAACATGTGGAAAATGTAGAGGCACAATGCAAATTTTAGATAGGCATTCAAAGTTAGAATTTCCAGCTGAATGGATGGGAGGAAGTAAGAGAACAATCAATCATGTATGCAGTTGTTGTGTGCCAGCCTGGCTTTTTCCCAACCCACTGCAATCTGGACTGGAATTTTGGAAGCTGACTTAAGAAAACAATGCATGCCAGGAACAGCATGAGGGTCAATCATCGTAGTACTGAAGTGCAGAATTGCTCTAAAATTCCATTTTAAATTGAAAGTCTCAAAGAACCAACTCTACAAGTTCCATCCAATACTGTAACAATGAGAGTAATTTTTAAATTCTTGTAATGTAAAGTGACAAATAACCACCCAGAGTCACTGGGAGTTGGGTGGTGTACACATTTAATAAATAAATAAATTTCTGTCTTCCATAACTTTTTGATGAAGGTGATAAAATGCAAAAGACACACCAAAATTAAGAAGAATTTAAAAGAACACAGAGCTAAAATAAGAGGCAAATGATAAATTGATTGCAGCTTTAGCTGCTTTCAAAACAAAACAGGATATGGAAAGCTGGTGGCCTGCCAAAAAGGTCTGAACTGCATCCAAGTCAAGCAAATAAGCAAAAATAAATAAATACTGGTGCAATCGCTTAATTTTGTTTATCTAAAGCAGACATGTCAAACACAAGGCCCGGGGGCCAGATCCGGCCCGCGAAGTGGTTTCATGTGGCCCGCGAAGCCATCCTGGAAACAGTGAGGGAACGGCCCCCATTGCCTTGGCCCTGGCCCAGAGACCCTCCTGCCAGAGACCCTCAGATCTGTCCCACTCCTGCCCAGGCCCCCATAGGCACCCTTGATGCGAACAATGTAGAGCTGGCCATGCCCAGCCAGTAGGCCATACGCACTCTAGCCATGCCCACCCAGTAGGCCACGCCCACCCAGGCCATACCCACCCCAGGCCCCTGAGGGCAACCGCAATGCTGATGCGGCCCTCAATGAAATTGAGTTTGACACCCCTGATCTAAAGCATGAACAGTCCCTAGCAAAAGAAAATGCTTTGAGAACATATTTCATATAATTGTTCTGAATCCATTCAAGTAGGTAATCATGAGCTTCCTGGATGCAGATCCTGTTCCTGACAGTCTACAGATTCCATTATTACCATTTTTTTAGACCTTAGATCGGTACATCTTCCATGTACCCATGGTTAGAAAAAGAAAGGCTTATGTTATTTCTTTATCTACCTTATCACACCTTATGGTCAGAAAATATGGGCTAAAAACTTTACTTTTCTATCCAGCAGTACTTGGCTTATTTGGGGATATTCAGAGCCATGATGGCATAGTGGTTAGAATGCAGTACTGCAGGCTAACTCAGCATTCCCTCTGCCAGGAGTTTGATCCTTCCTGGCTCAAGGTTGACTCAGACTTCCATCATTCTGAGGTTGGTAAAATGAGGACCCAGATTGTTGGGGACAATATGCTGACTCTGTAAACCACTTAGAGAGGGCTGTAAATCACTATGAAGCAGTATATAAGTCTAGCAGCAGCAATAGCAATAGCACTTAGGCTTATATACTGCTTCACATTGATTTAAATTCTCTCTAAGTAGTTTTACAGAGTCATCATATTGCCCCCAATAATCTGGGTCCTCATTTTACCAAGCTCCAAAGGATGGACAGCTGAGTCAACCTTGAGCCGCTGGTAATCGAACTGCTAGCTGTTGGTAGAATTAGCCTGCAATATATGCATTCTAACCACGGGGCCACCACAGCTCCTAAGTACTATTGCTATTGCTACATTTTGGGAGGTATTGCTTTTACTGTTTTTACCCTTTTTATATTAATTTTTTATTGTTTATAAGCTGCCCAGAGTCATTGAGAGTGAGTAGGCAGCCATATTAAATAAATAAATAAATAAATAAATAAATAAATAAATAAATAAATAAATAAATAAATAACGGTGTGTGCAAATTGAGAGTGAGTAGGCAGCCATATTAAAGGAAGGAAGGAAGGAAGGAAGGAAGGAAGGAAGGAAGGAAGGAAGGAAGGAAGGAAGGAAGGAAGGAAGGTGTGTGCAAATTCTAACATCCAGAAAAGTCTATTAAACTGTCTGAAACCATGGATGAATAAAAGGTTGTTGGAAAAGTTCCCTTTGAAATTATGTATTGGTTTGAAGGGTTGTTGGCTATAGTGATTACAGATAATCCTCCGCTTACAACCACTTGTTTAGTGATCAATCAAAGTTACAGTGGCACTGATAAAAGTGAGTTATGCCCAGTTTTCATACATATAACTATTGCAATATCCCCATAGTCGTGTGATCAAAATTCAGGTACTTGGCACCTGGTGTGTCTTTATGTCCATGGATCATGTGATCACCATCTGTAACCATCTAAGCCAGCTTCCAACAAGCAAAGTCAGTGGGGGAACCCAGATGCGCTTAACAAGTGAACGATTCACTTAATTGAACGATTCACTTAAAAACTATGGCAAAAATCTCATAAAGTGGGCAAAATTCAATAACTAACTTGCTTAGCAATGGAAATTTTCAGCTCAATTGTGGTCCTACCAGTACATAGATTTGTTGTTGTTTTTTTTCTCTTTTCCATTATCCTTTTTTTTTAATCATCCTATTGTTTATTTTTCAGTTTAAGAGGAAGGGATGCTTACATATACTGGTATTTTCCTTCTAGACATCCTTATTTAAGTTTTTTGGGAGGGATTTTTTCTTCTTTCATTGTGACTATGGCATTTTCATTACTGTAGTTACACTTGAATTCTTTATTTTTGACACTCATTCTTATATGGTCTTTATAAGTTCTATTTTGATAAATTGTTTTTTTTAGTGTTAATAATTGTGTAATTTTTAAGATAGTCTTATTCATCAAGTTTTGAATTTTTGACAGATTAGATCTGGGATCTTGTCCAACTGCTTCTCTGACAGATAATATATTTTAATACATTTTTAAAGAAGTAGATTTGTGTTATGGAATGTTAAATGGCAAAAACACAGAGAGAATACCCAGTCAAAGAAAACTACACACAACAGTCACCATATACAGTAAATATCACACACAGCCCAACCCAGAGCACACAGAAAAGTTTCCTGAGGATGGGCTCCATCAAGTGTCCGAAAGCTCAGAAGACTAAACTATCTGTCCCAGTGACCAACACAGTTTGGATCCTGCAACATTAGCCTGGGACATGTACATTTGCCTTCATCCATGCAAGTTTTTTTTTGTATAAATTGAAATTGATAAAATCGAAATGTTTTGGTTGTTGTTGTTATGGTTGGTCGCAGTCAGCCAAATGTTCAGAGTAGATTTGGCAATTTTATCTATCCATTGAATCCTTTCCAAGGACCTGGGACAGGCAGATGTGAATGCTTGATGCTATTAGGGATCGTTGCAAGATGTTAACTGTTTCAAGTAAAGCTACCTTTTGTAGTTGACTGACTGTGAATTAATCAATGTTGATGCTATTCAAGTGGTTCTCCAGTTCTTTGGGGATTGCACTCCAGGTGCTTTTTGTTGTTGATATTATTTTTGCTTTCTTTTGCCACAGATGTTCTATTTCTGTTTGTATTTTGTGATTTTCTTCAGTTCTTTCTCTTTTATTCCACTTATTGACAAATTTGGGGTGTTATGTGGCAGGCGCTTGTCCATTTGAATTCTAAAATCCCAGAGGACTTTAACTTCTTAATTTTCAATTATTTTAATGGTCCCATCAGTTCTTGCAATGGCAAATGGTGTTTATTGCAGATCTTCCAAAGCCTCATTGTTGCTACTTTGTTATACTGTTGTTTGTAGCCAATATGTGTGATCTTCTTGCAGCAGCTAACTAGGTGATCCACTGTTTCTTCACCTTATTTGCAGAAGCAGTTCTTGCTGTCTGTTGCTGTCTTCGTAATTCTGGCTTTGTGTGCATTTGTTTCTAAGGCTTGATCTTGTGCAACCAGAGTTAGTTCCTCTGTTTCTTTATTCAACTTCCCTGCTCTTACTCGTTGCCAGATCTTGTTATTATTAATTAATTAATTTATTGAATTTATATACCGCCCTTTCCCGAAGGACTTAGGGCGGTTTACAGCAGACATGTCAAACACAAGGCCCGGGGGCCGGATCCGGCCCGTGAAGTGGTTTCATGCGGCCCGCGAAGCCATCCTGGAAACAGTGAGGGAACGGCCCCCACTGCCTTGGCCCTGGCCCAGAGACCCTTTGCCAGAGACCCTCAGATCTGTCCCACTCCTGCCCAGGCCCCCAGAGGCACCCTTGATGCGAACGATGTAGAGCTGGCCACGCCCACCCAGTAGGCCATACGCACTCTAGCCACGCCCACCCAGTAGGCCACACCTACCCAGCCCCTTGAGGGCAACCGCAATGCTGATGCGGCCCTCAATGAAATTGAGTTTGACACCCCTGGTTTACAGGGTATAATTTTAAAACATTAATACAAAAATTAAGACCAATTTAAAAAAGATTAAACTAAGTCCCTGCAACATGTAAAACCCCAGTTAAAACCCAATTAAAACTCAGCCTGAGCCAGAAAGCTCGAAGAGCCAGGTCTTCAGGTCTCAGCGGAATGATCGAAGGTCGGGGGCAGTCCTAAGCTCCACAGGCAGCTGGTTCCTGCTTTACCTGCATTTTTTTAATGTACTGGCCATGTAGTACTTTGTCTTGCCATATGTCTTGCCATATCCTTTTTCTGCTCTTCATTTGGTCTTTCTTTTAGGCCACTTTGGTCTCTCCAGTACTCAGTAAGCCTTCCTGGTGTATTATTTTCAGTGCATCTTCTTCACTGTCATTCAGTTATACTTCCAATGCCCTTTTTTCCTTCTTCAACCATCTGTTCTATTTGCAACATTCCATGGCCAGCTATTTTCCTTAATAAGTAGAGTCTCTTAACATTGCTGCAAAGATGAGGGGCATGGTTAACTGTCATTATTTTTCTTCCTATCCAGGGCTTTTAGTTCAGCTTGAGTCCAGTCCATCATTTCAGCTGTGTATCTAATGACTGGAATTGTCCAGTTTAGAATTTAACATTAACTTAATTAATTCAGTGCCAGTATTTGAAACCTAATATAGGTTTTACTGATTGTCTTCTTAAAAAATATTTTTTTTTCCTTTTTTTCCCTTTTTGTTTTACATGATTATGACAACTTAATTTTGGAAAAATGACAAGTAATGGTGATATTAATATCAATGTTTAGAGAGTTTTAAGTAATTTCATAGATGAACTTTAATTCTATACATTTAATTAATAAATCCATCAAATGATGAATTTTAAATTTTATTATAATTATAAATCCTTTATTTACTGATTTAGAACTTTCTACATGCATACACTGATAAATTTAATTTAGTGGCCAAATGGAAACAGTTAAATACCTCAATTACTGGTTAATTCAGTCAAGAAATGCAACAGTGCTTAAATTTTAATTTTTGATCATGCATCAGTAGTAATACCATTGATTGGCGGGGGGGGGAGAATAAATCCCCACCAATGGTAAATGATATAATTTATTGATTGGAAAACTCAATCTGTTAAACAAAAAAAAAGATTTTAAAAAGAGAGAAGTGACTAATTAGAGACAGATGGATAACCATTTAAAGCAAATACTTGTGATAAGATTATACTTATGCCTCCTGTCACAAAAAGAATGTTTGTATCATAACAGAGAAAGTGAACTGAAAATATAAAACACTCTGTAACTGAAATTCAGCATGCTTTTTGATCTATTAAGTTGGAATTGGATAAATTATAGGCATGGAAAGTGGAATATTTCTTTTTTTAAAAAATTCCCCAAAGAAGGAAACTTGAGAAATTACTGTACTTGTCACTCTAAAATATATGCAATAAAGCAAGATAATTTCCAAGACAAGGATTTAGTGGAGATGACAGATTATAAGGAATTTTTCTTTCTTTCTTTTTCTTCCTTCCATTCTTCCTTATCTAAATATTGCAGTTACCCATTTGTTCAGCAATTGTTGAAAGTTGAAACAGTGCTGAACAAAGGAACTTACAGCTGGTTTCAAACTTCCTTCTAGCCCAGTCCTTCTTCCACACTTGGACTTGGGACTTCTTTCACACGCTTCTTTCACAAAAGAAGCCCCCGAGTGGCACATAAATGGTGGCCCTCAGAAGTGTACGAGAAAAGCCCCTGCACCACCAGCACAAAAGAAGGCAGCATGAAAGAAGGCCCTGGATGATACAATAGTGACATGTTATATGGTGGGCTTCGTGGAAGAGGGCAGAACTGGGCAGTGGGGGCAGCTGGTGGCAGCAGGTAGGCTGGCAGCCAAAAGGGCAGAGGTGATGATAGGCAGGGGAAATTCAAGAGGAGGAACTCCTTTACTGAGGTTGGAGCAGGGAGGAACCCAACAGGAATGTCTTGGATCAGAGTCAGTCCTCAGCTAAGGACCAGTAGAATTTGGTTAATGGAGATAGCAGAACTGCTGCTATTGCTGTCACTAAGCAACGCAGTGATGTAACACTGCACTCTGTGACTGTGTCACTTAGTGACAGAAATTCCAATCCCAATTGCTGTCCCTAACTGGAGACTGTCAAATAGAAAATTATTTATAATTATCGGAAATATATCATAATTAGAAAAGCCAACAATTCATAAGCAGATATTTCACAAACTACAAAATAATGGTAGGAAGTGATGTTTCACCTAATGCCTGCTTTACTTGGCGCTGGAAATTCTGCCCCAAATTAGGGTCATTAAGTGAGATGTACTTGTACTTTGGCTGTTTATACACATTATAAATTGATTGTAAAACTCATTGTCCTATGTACCTGAAAACTGGTAGAATTAAGGCAGTCTCCAAGAATCAGACATAACTGAACAGAAGAAAAACATTATATATTGATGGATAGGATAGATTAGAATAGGTGATAATATTCATATATATGCAATATGTATAAAAAGCTTAATTATGTGAGGTCAAACAAAAGTATGAAGCTAGGGCAAATTCCAATTTTTAAAACACCAGAAAAGAAAAAAGCATTTCACCAAATTCTCAGCAGGTATATTAATAAAATGCATTTATTGTAACTGTTGAGTGTTTTTCCATCCAGAGGATATTGACTCTTGAAAGGAAATTAACCCCCATTTCTTGCTAAAGGGCCTAAGTCATTGCGCCATGTAAATCTCAAAACGTAGGCTACATGCCCGATACTCAGTGTCAAGAATACACAGAAATGAAATTGAAACAGCATGTTTTCAAGCATCACCATAGCAACATTCAGAAAAGGGAAAAGTAGAAGTACTGAATCAGGATGAAAATCTTGTAGCATGATATGATTTTCACAAATTCATTTTTGTGAAATGACTTAGCTTTTTACTGGCTTTACTCGTTAGATACAAGTAAGATCCAATGTAATTATTTTTTCCAAAGAAACCTGCATAAGGGCATAAGCAATATATTTTTCACTCTTGAAGATGAGGAAAGAGCACAGCAAGTACAAGCAATGTCATATTGTGTTTTTCTAGGTAGGACAAAAGATAAAGTGAACAAACTTAGTAGGAGATTCCAGTATGAAATGGCGACTGCCTATAAAATTTGTTTGGGGCTTTAGTTGGGTTCTTTAGAAAGACCTGATGCCTCTTTTGGAGGCAAAAAAAAAAGATCCGGTCTTACTTTCAGGGGTACGTGGTAGATGAATCATCAGTATAGGCTAGATTGGAAAATAAGAAAGAACCACCACCATATTGTCATGAGGAGAATAACATGATTATGTCCATGTTCTTAGAAAGTTAAAGTTGACTCCAATTTATCTTTAACCACAAGCCAAATAATAAGAGAGAGCAGAGCCTTAAAAAGTCATTCACAGACAATCTTTTCATAATTATTCCATTTTAATGTATCTGTTAACATTAAATGTACCCTTTATTTTCACTTCCATTTCTTTGAAACTCCTTTGTAGCCAATGCATACTTTTTTGGAGATTATATAGTATTCTTTCTCTGCCTTCAAGAAGACATAGATGTTTTTGCAGGATATTTATATTAAAGAAAAATTCTTTTTTGGGGGGAGGGGAGGATGGCTCAGCAGTTAAAGATGCTGAGCTTATCAGCTGGAAAGCTGATAGCCTAGGCTTGAGATCCGAGCGGTGCATGACAGTGTGAGCTTCTGTTACTTGCCCCAGCTCCTAGTAACCTAGCAGTTTGAAAGCATGCAAATGCAAGTAGATAAATAGGTATCACTTCAGTGGGAAGGTAGCAGTATTCCATGCACCTCAGCATATAGTTATGCTGGACACATGACCGCAGAAGTCTCTTCAGACAACGCTGGCTCCCTTGCATCTAGTCTAAACATGTGAGATATAGGTTATGACAGCCTAAAATTTATCACATTCTTCAACATGCTCTCCTTGCACTTTTCTGCCCATAATCCCTCTATTGTCAGAAACATGAATTTGTGAGCTTTACATTCAGAATCAATATTTTCAGCACTTCCAGGGCAAAAGTTACTGTCTTTTCAATTTTTTGATGTTTGATTGGATTATATTCAGGACAGGACCCATGTGTCAGAGATAGATTTCTCTGAACTCAAGTTCAAAACATGTTTTAAATCATAGTCAGTGGTTTGAGCTGTATTGTAAGAGAAATAACTTCAAAGCTGAAACATTTGGATCAACCTAAAAATAATCACAATTGCTCTGAATTCAAGATCAACAAATTCACAATGGAATTGAATTGAATTGAATTTATTAAATTTATTAAATGGGAAGTAGTAGTTCAGTTTGGGCAATGTGAATATGGAAACATTGATTCATTTCTAAAGTAATGATCTGAGTGTCAAATTCCCTGCCAAGCAATGAGTTTGACAAATCACACCATTATTTGTTTTACACAGTACTTCACATTTCCAAACAATTATCTCCACCTTTATCACACCAAAATCCTACCAAATTTGTACTGCAGGTATAAAGCACATTGCAAACCAATAATTTAAGCATTTCCATTATGTATTCAACCATTGTTATTGACAGTATATTTTGAACCTCAATTATTTTATTGGAAACCACTATTCTTTCAACTGAAATTCTGAATGATTATTGGAAATAATATTACTATGCCATGATTGCTTCTGTATACCATGTGCTTTTCAAATGCTTTTAGAATGATGGCAATAGAATGTGGTACAAGTGTCAAATTAACAATACTTTCAACTACATAATTTTCAAGCTACTTCAAAATGTCTTCAAAAAGATTGAGGAGCAATTTATTGATTTCAGATCACTGTAACGTTTTAACTGTGAAATGCAATGCTCTTTTGCTGCAAAAGAAACCTCCTTTACTTTACTGTCTAATTTTACAAAACAATGTCAGTTTTTCCAATGAGCTCTTTGATTCTCATCTGCTTTTGCTTTTCTGACTCAAAGTGAAATTGTAAATCAATAGTGTCTACATTTGCCCTGGATTTGTATATATGATCTGTACATATGAATACAGTATCAGAGATATGAACAATATCACTGATATTGTGAAAATCAGCTAGACAGACAATCCTGACCAACTATTGGCAATTGGGACACAAAGAGTTAGAAGCAATTGAATGATTGAACAACAAAAACACCATACTCTACTTACATCTCAAATACTTTGCTTTCCCATTCATTCATTGTTCCAACAAGCGGGCCTGGACTGATCATGGTTTTTAAATTTGGTTTTTATCGGCTTAAATTGTCCTTTATTTCTCTATTTTGTTTAATTCTTTTTTAATCTTTGTATTCTATGTTTTTTTTAATTTTTTATTGTTGTGAGCCGCCCTGAGTCCTTAGGGAGAAGGGCGGCATATAAATTTAATAAATAATAATAATAATAATAATAATAATAATAATAATAATAATAATAATAATAATAATAATAATAATTTTAAATATATATATTTGATCTTCATTGTGAGTAAAAATTACTAAAATAAAAAGGGCTATTAAAATTTTAAAAATGAAATCTTTGAACTTACAAATAGTGTCTGCAATATGCAGTCACAAACATCTGCCATTAAACCAATGGTTATTATATAAAACATTGCTTATTTTATAGTAGACAAGGAATGTTGAACACAAAGAAAGGACATCACAAAAACCTCAACAAGATTTTCACAGGAAGAAACTGGGAAATGAAGGATAAATTGATTTTAGGTAATCAGGGATGAGCAGAAGGGGAAGAAGGGGAGCAGCCAGCACTGGATTCTATTACCTCCTAATCTTGTGCAATTCATTTGATAAGACAAGTGAAGTAATTCTATGGACCCATTCCTCAAGGATGAAAAGCAGTTGATTATTTTTTTCAGCTGGGCAAAACCTGAGATGGGTTAGCAATATATAAAATATAAATGAAAGCAAATTTGACTAAATTCTGGTCTCCGCAACAATAGCAAGAATAAACTGAGGAATAAGGTATAAATGCTTTCATTTTAATAAATAAATAATGAAGTATTAGTAGTTCACAGAATGTGAGCCAGTTTGGTGTAATGGTTAAAGGCATTCATCTAGAAGCTGGGAGACTATTTGTTCTAATCCTGCATTAAGTACAAAGCCAGCTGGGTGACTCAGAGCCAGTTCCTCTCTGTCTCAGTCCTAAGAAGGTAGTGGCAAACTACCTCTGAAATCTTGCCAACCAAACCACATGGACTTTAGACAGTCATCAAGAGTCAACAATAACTTCAAGACCCAATCATCATCATAGGTAAATATGGTTAAGAGACACCACCTATATTGTGAGCTGAGGCATGGAGCTGAGAAATTCCTATTTTGTTTCCAAAACTCTGTATTTATCCCAATAACATTAAAGATATTTTTACTGAAATTAGGGCAGTTTTCTTGCTTCTTTGGTCTTGTCCAGCTACATGGGGCTTGTCAGGAATTAAACAGTTAAATTGTTTTTCCTGTAGGCCACTGTTCTTCCTCATGTTGTTATTAGTGAAACAACTGCAACTCAATGACAGCCTATGAATGAACTGTGTCTTTCATAATGGGGATTTGGTATAACTACTCCAACTGAAAATTGAAGAAAAGCCAAGATCTCAGCTGAGACCTCACAATCAAAGCCTTACTCCTTTTTTTGTAAGTCACACACGGAAAACACATGAAAAAAAGTTGGGGTTTCAATTGTGCAGACACCATGGCCATCTTGAATTTTTGGCCCTATGCAGATGTCCTGCATCCAACTACTTTGATTCAAACTATTTTTAAACAAGTTCCAATCCATTTTTCAAATGCTTTTACAACAACTTCAACAGATCTGGTACAAGTGTCAAGTTAACAATACTTGCAAGTGCATAACTATTCTCAGGCTAGTTGAGAATTCAGGAAATATTCATAAAGATGGAAGAACAATTGACTAACTTTAAATCATTGTAACCTTTGACTGTGAAATGCAAAGCTCCTGCTGCAAAAGAATCCACCTTTCATTAATTGTTTAGTTTTACAAAAGAATTTGTCATTTTTTCCAATGAGCTCTCTGATTAACAATTGCTTTTGTTTTTTCTAAATCCAAGTGAAATTGTAAATTGATGATATCTTCATTCGCTCTGGATTTGTACATATAAACTATAGTATCTAATCCATTCTAAAGACTCTGGTTATTTCAGGGTGGGGTTTTCTTTTGAGCTTGTGTTCTTGCTTTTTGTTTTAACTTTCCTTCTTGGTAAATCTTAAATATAGCATGGTTTCTTCCATGATTCTCTTAACTGTAACATGTTGAATAGAATGGGTATATTTTTGCATTTCTGTAAAGCATTTAGATCTGGTTTGCCATTATTAATGGTTTCTGAGGAGTCACAGTGGATAATTACAAATGCTTCTCATGAAAATCAAAACAGTCAAGCTGAAGAGCAGACATTTAAAATAAATAAATCATAAAATAAGCATTATGTGCATGCAAAAGCTTGGGAAAATTAAAAAGACTGTATATGGCGCCTAAAAGATGCTAGACGTGAAAAATATGCCTGAGGATGTTGTTTCAAAGACTGGGTGCATGTTTTTAAGGCATAATATTCCTTTATTATAGAGGCAGACAGAGATTTTATACTTTTCTCTTGCAAACAATAATCTGGATGGATAGGGGCTTTGCTTAGAAAGCATTTGCCCTCAGTCTGGAAAAAGAAAAGATGAAGTGTAAGCTTATTACAATCCTACAAATTTTAAGAAATAAAGAACTAGGACAAAAATTTTGTCTGTGAAGTTGCTCCCTTCATATTTTCATCACACAATATTGGTTTTATTAGACAGCATTATGTAAATGCCTATGTATATTTGAGCAAAGTGTTTATTTTATTTATTTATTTTATTTTTATTTTTTTATTTTAATTCCATTTATATCCCGCCCTTCTCCAAAGACTCAGGGCAGCTTACAAGCTTAGCAGTTTACCATTCATTGATTGCTACTCAGTCCCTCAGTCAAGCTTTAATCTCTTCATCTTGTTACACATAGGAGAGGAGGGAACAGGTTAGATAATAATAAGTAAGAAAGAGATTCACTGATTCACTTTTCTGTTTATTAATTCTTACATTGGAAGATATACAGGCATCTGTGCGCACACACACATAATTTGAGCAGTGTTTACCAAACAGTTAGGCACTATCAGGGTGTGCAACTATTTGAACACAAGTGCAGATGGTTCTGTGAGAACTGTACATAGATACACAAATTAAAGTATTGGATCATACTGTACTGGGAAGTTCTCCATATAAACAGAAAACTATTGTCTGTCTTGTTGCCTGAATAGTAAGACCATTCCTTGGGTCCAATTCAGGTAGAGTTGTAATTATAGACTGTCATTCCCTAAAACTAGTAGTACTTTCAAATCTACATTTCAGAGAACCAAAGAAATCTTGCCAAACATTATGCTAATACTACTGCTGTGGGCAACAAACATGGAAGTTTTTCAGATGATTAAGAGAAAATAACAGTAAGAAAGATAAGAACACATTTGGGAACTTGTTCTAGCTAATACATTAAGGTTCATTTAGCTTTTTTAAACACAGTGCAACTGATAATTGTGGTAGAGTTTTAGCTGCAAAACAACATGATTTTCTAGAAAAGATGATGCCAATCTCTTTGTAGATTAAGTAGCCAAAAGTCATCTGAAAACGTGTTGGGTGCAGAGTTATTATTTACATTTTACAGAGGAAAAACAAAGACAGTTCACACATCTGCTGGGATTTGAACCCAGGTATGTATATTTATGTGTATGCATTTATTTTCTGGTATTTGTAAGAAAATGAAAAACAGCATTGTCAAAGGCTAGCTTCTGCTATAAAATACAAGTGTTTCATGAATATTTTATTATACATCAAGGACACCAGAGAACACAAAGCAAGAAAACCTTGAACAACAACTTAAGAAATCCATTACAAATGTAATTAATGTGCATTTTGTTTAATGGGCAATCCAATATATGTACAAAATGTTACTAAATACATTTGAGAATTGGGAACAGATTTTTTTACTTCTTAAAAAAACAAGAATACCCAATAATTTAAGTATACACAATTTAAACAATTGTGGTTAAGAGATTTATACACAAGTGATTTAGAGAGGGGGTCTATCCAACAATCAGTGTGGGAAGCTAGTCATGGGTAACTCAATTTTCATTGATATGAATACGATTAAAGCCTGACTACCAAAGTCTGGATGCAATTCAATGACTCAAGGAGACACACTGCTGTAATCAATTCAGCCAAGAACTATCCAAATAAATTGTGTTTATCTTTAACATCTTTATCATAGTATCAGAAAAAAGTGGTGACATCAGACAATTGCCAGATACATCCTATTGCCTTCTATTTCCATCCTTCAAAGGAACATAGGCAATGCTTCCTTTAGTTGCACATGGTGCACAACAGTGGATTTTTAACAAAATGAAACTGTATAACTTTTGTAACAATTGTATTTTAAAAAATGAGGTAACAACACAGTCCAGAAGCTTTATAGATAATGAGGATCACTCCTTCCTTCCTTCCTTTCCTTCCTTCCTTCCATCTAAATATTGCTGTTACTAGCATCTTTTGTATAAAAAAGCCAGTATAAATAATTCAGTCCTATATAAAAGCTTATAATTTATCTAAGCAATGGACAGATGGAAAAAGGATAGAAAGATGAGGGAAACAAATCAAGTATAAGAAAATTCTGTGGAAAGAAAAATCTTGATCAGGGTCCAGTCCAAGCCGGGAATAAACAAAATGGAGACTGCTTTAGAAAGAAGGTTGTAGTTTACTGAAGAGCAGAGCCAGACAGATATATGGTTCTGGGAAAGCTGACCACATGGAGCGGGGAGTGGTGGGTTTTTATACCTTCTTGGGCTTTTGTGTTTAAGGTTTCCTGTTCCTGTGACATGAACTTTGACCTGAGCTTTTGAGTGTGTCCTTTTTGGTATTGGTGGGTTGATCCTATTATGTCCTAAAGGTCATGTCTTTACAGTTTGGGTGGGGTATGTAGATTTTAGGGGTCTTTGTCTTTCTAATCTCATCAGCTTCTAGCTTCCTGTCTCCAATCTTTCTGAAAAGGATTATCAAATCTGCATTTCTACAGACCTGGCCTCTGCCTGGGGGAGAGGAGCTGGGGCTGGTTTCTGGGGACTGGTTTCTGTCTTTTAAGATTTTCTTTCTCCATTATTGTATTCCTTTGGGAAATATAATATTCTGCTTTTTAATATTCCCCAAAATATTTCTTTCTCTGTGTGTGTGTGGGGGGGGGGTGCTGTCCTCCCACAATTCAAAAAGAAGATATTTGGGTGGAAATGATATTTCAAAGGAATGATCCCTTGCTGAGGCACTCCTCTGTTTCTTGTTCTCTACCAACAGAAAACAAAAATAGGTGGGCAAAAGAGGCCCAACTATGCAGCTTTTATGGAGAGATAATATGCTGGAAGGCTCCTGACACCTCCATCTGGCCCTGCTGCTAACACCTTTGATGGAATGTGCACCTTGAAAACCACTGAAGAGGAGCTTTGGAAGCACAGAGCTTTCTCTCTCTACCAGAGAGAGAGGCCCATATTAAGAGACTGCACAGTCCCAAATTGGATGGTGGAGGAAAGAAGAGGTTTTGGGTAGCCACACCCTAGACTCTCTGAGAGTATATCTGATGGGGATCAGTTACAAACAGTGAGGGTCGGGTCTGCTTTGTCCACCCCCCTGAAGCTTTGCACCGGCACACCACAGGGCTGTGTGCTTAGCCCCTACCTGTACTCTTTATACACTTATGATTGTGTATCATGTAACCCATCCACTGCAATAATCAAGTTCGCAGATGATACAACTGTGGTGGGTCTTATTACAGGTGGGGATGAGACAGCATATAGGTGGAGGTACAAAAACTATCCATATGGTGTAGTAACAACAACTTGCACCTAAACATCGGCAAGACGAAAGAGATGGTGTTAGACTTCCGGAGAAAAAAGGAGGAACCTGCCCCACTTTACATCGGGGAGAACTGTGTAGAGAGAGTTTCCTCCTTTAAATTTCTGGGAGTCTACCTCTGTGAAGGCCTGGAAGAACATTGTCCATAGGGTCGCGATGGGTCGGACACGACTTCGCAACTAACAACAACAACAACAACCTCTGTGAAGATCTGACCTGGAAAGTCAACGTCCTCTCGTATGGTATTGTGGTTTGGTATGCTGGTCTGACAGCCGCGGACAGGAAAGTATTACAGAGGGTAGTGACCACAGCACAAGACATTGTGGGCTATTCCCTGACACCACTGGATGACATCGGCAGGGCTCGTTGCCTTGGAAGAGTGAGGAAGATTCTCAGGGATGACTCACACCCTGGACGGTATCTCTTTACTCTCCTACCATCCGGTAGGAGATATAGAAATATAGCCAGCCATACCAACAGGCTGAAAAATAGCTTTTATCCGTGGGCTGTTAGGCTTTTAAATGGGACATAATCTTATGCAGAATTGACTTGGGAGGCCGGTGTGTGGTGTAGTTGGTTCACATGGTGTGGTAGGATGGAGGGTTTGTTGTCACTGTGTGTTGGGGGGAGAGAGCATGAGGGGAGGCTCAGCTAATCTCAATGTACACATGTTGTACTTTGACAATAAAGGTTTATTACTATAGGGTAGAAGATTTGTTTGGCAAGATTCTGTCCAATAGGTTTAAGCAAATAAAGGGTTGGAATCAATTGGATTTCATTGTGTTGTCCTTGGGCTTGGATCTGATACCATCAAAATTCTGTCAGATTGGCTTCTGGTTCTGGAATTTTGGTGCTCCCAGATGTGCGAGGGATTCACTCCTGGTGTCACCTGGATTTCTTCATTGGGGGCCCTCTGTAAAGGGGTCTAAAGTTGCCATGGAGGGGCGATGAGCGGGGGAGAGGTCTCTCCAGTCGGGGGTAGAAGGGCGGCGGCCCTCCCATTAGCTTGGAGCTACTCTCCGAACCGAAGAAGAAAGGATCGGCCACTCCCATGGCCCATCATTTAGCCATTTCCTGCTGAAGCCAAAAGCACAACAAAGCACTTGAAAGCACTTGAAAACTGGGTGAGAATTGCCTTCCTGTTTCCTAATTGTCTACTTTCCCTGCCAAAAGCTTCTCGAATTTGCTTCCCCCTGCGAGGAGAGAGGGAAGGGATTTTTTCCCCACCCTCCTTAAGAGTGGCCTTTGTCTACATTGGGAGACAAAAGAAACAGCCTTCTACTAAGTTATACTGATTTATTGGACTTACTGCCTTTCTACTTTTGGCCCAAAGTTCCTATATTTACAGAAATGGACTATTTTACCTATTAGTCTAAAAAAGGGGACCAAAAAAAGAAATAAATAAAAAGATACTGTCTTTTGAAATACTCTGAGGATATCTAGTGAATATTATTGGCAAACAAGCTTGCTTACCTTTTGGACTGACCTTGGCATTAAGATAAAAACCTGAAACAGCTGGAGATGTCTTGTGCTTAGACTTACTGGTTTTGAAAAATAGCCTCCACCAAGGACTATTTATAATTATTAAAAAATGGAAAAGGATCAGCCACAAACCTTGCTTGATTATAACCTCATACTTGAAACAATCTACAGAGTCACTGAGATGTCTGTCTCCAGACTTAATAATTTACATGCCAACCTTAAGTCACAAACTGAAACCCAGACTGCAACTAAAGAATTTACACTTCAGAATATAATAAAATTGGAAGATATTACTATTGAGACAGAGGAATATAAGCAACAACTATCCAAAGAACCAACAACTTTAAAAGTACAAGGAACTATCATTATGGCAAATAACCTTAAGGACCAATACTAGGGGAAAACCTAATGTGCAAGATAGTGATGTTAACATAGAGGACGTGGAAGATCAACAAAGACAGTTTCCTGAAAGCCTGGATAGCCAAGCATTAATTACAAAATCGGATAAGACTCTCTATTTAAAGCAGATGAACCCAGACAGAAGAGGAATCCAGACAGAACTGAAGATAAAGTTTTTAGAGCAAATATAGAGACTAGAACTAACACGGCAACAACATAATGATTACAAATGGTTTGGTTTTTGTGGACCACTGATGGCTAGATGGCCTCCTTTGATTCAAATAATATGTATTGGAGCGAAGGGAGACCTATCTGGCAATTCAAAGGCCTTGGTCTGGAAACCTGATTGGCAAAAAAAGAAAGCTCGAGTTAGATTTAAAAAGTGAGTTCTTAGAGAACCATTAAAGGTTATCCTTTTAGTAGTCAGTGATCTATCAGGATCTAAAATAGAAAATGTTTATGAGATAGAACTAGAATGTGTTTATGTATTTATTAGGCTTATTTTAGACATTATAATTTGTGCACTGACATAATGGAAATTTGGTTTATAGATCCCATGTTTGATGTTAAAAGATGTTTGATTATTCTGTTCAAGAATTAAGAATTAGCTAAAATTTAAAACAGAATTTGGTTGTGTATAAATAGTTCTAGATTGATAAACATAGGCTGTGGTCCTGTCAGTAACGTGTGATGTATTAGGATGTGAAACAGACGATATTTATTAGGTAGAACATAGCTACTCAGCCACTGTGTACATGTTAGATGCTATAGTTTTTGCTGTAATGAAATAAGGGAAATTTGGGTTCTGAATATTATTTGGAATGTTAAAGGCTAAATTTGAATAATATAATTAAAATTAAAATTAGGTAAACTTTAATAACAGGACATAGACATATCTCAATGAAATTGAATTGACAACTTTTTCGACCATGCTACTTCTAGAAATTTATTAGCTTAAACTGGTTGTATGAAATGTTAAGGGAAATTGAGAAGGATGTTTTGATAATGTAACCTGAATTATGTACTGAAAACTCTGTTACTGAATCTCTGATTACCCAGTCATCATGATGCTTTCTAAATATGTAGATTTTAACTGAAAAACCAATAAAACTTGTTTAAAGAATTCTGTCAGATTAATACATCTCATACACAATACATAGGTCATGATTGCATTCAGGTAAGGTGAAAATAACTTTACTTTTGACTTCTTAGCAAGTTTGCTGATTGGCTACAGTAGAAGAGTACTGAGTCATAGAAACAATTATAGATTGTTTCCGTTCTAATGCCTGGTAGGGGTTAGTGTGATTTCCTGAGAGCCAACATTTAAGAGTCCTCATGCCTCAGCATCTGCTGTCATTGTTGCTGCCCTTAATGACCACATTTGGTGATTTACTTGGCAATAAAGAATGTATTCATTAAAACAGCACAGCACTCATCTGTGCTATGTCAAGAGTTGCATGATTTTATCTCCAGTTTCTCCAAGGCCAATTTTGTTTGATTATGCTTTTCTTTTCTTTTTTATTATAATCTTTAAAAATCTGTGCTGTTTTAATTTCAGTTCAACAAATTGCATGAGATTGTTTTGACATGTAAAGGCTATGGAAGATATGAGAAGCAGGATCGTTCCTTTGAAATATAATTTCCACCCAAACCTCTTCTTTTTAAATTTTCTTATGCCTGATTTGTTTCCCTCATCTTTCCATCCTTTTCCCATCTGTCTGTTGCTTAGATAAATTATAAGCTTGTATATAGGACTGTTGTTTATTCTGACTTTTTTTTAATCAAGATACTAGTAACAGCAATATTTATATAATTTTAGGAAGGAAGGAAAGAAGGAAAGAAGAAGGAAAGAAGGATGGAAGGAAGATCTTGTTTTAACAACAGGCCATAACAATCCAAAGGGGAAAAACAATTAACCTCGCTACTGTGGCCAGAGTTGTTCTAGTCGGATGGTCATTATTTTTTTCTGAATGTAGATAACCCTCCTTCTCCTGACATTAGATAAATATAAAGAATTTGCACAATCAAACTTTAACATAGGGCAACAAAATATGATTATTGATACATGGGCAATGCCTAAAATTATGAGTTGTTTTCTTAAAACATCTCTCAAAATGTATGATTTGCATCTGCTGCTTTCTTAGCTTTGTCAGTGTTTAAAGAGAGAAATGTAAAATAAACTTGAGATAACTATCACGTTCAGTGTTATTATTAGTCCAGTCATACCAAGATGCATGTTTGTTACTTGCAACTATATTCAGTTTTATCGAGATAATGAGAATTCTGAACTTAAACATTTGTTTAGCAGCAGAAAAAAAATTGTTAGGCTACAAGGAAGGGAAATATTCCAAGGAGAATCCATATTGCTGGCTATGGAGTACCAATCTTTAGAATCAATTGTTTATCCAACAGGAAAAAAATATTTATTTGTTCTAGTATAGTTTCCATCATTAGAAAGAGAAAGAATTTGTAACCAATAATTAAATATTCTAATAACAACTAGTGAGTGAATTGCTCATTTTTCTCTCTCTTTCATAACTAGGGAAGCAAATGTTCACACTAACATATCTAATCTCAGCTCCATAAAAGAGGGAAAAGACACTGTTGTTAATATGTGTATAAATGACTGATTTTAATACCCACTTTAATGGTAGAACACTAGAATGTCCAAAAAGCATTTGTTTATTATACCCTTAAGTAATGTAACGCTGAGTCCAGCTACCACTAGAAGAAAATGTTAAATAACAGTTGGAAGAATGCAGTTCAGCTTAAGGTTTGCCACTTATTCTTTGGAGTTTTGCCCAGATGTGAGGATCTTAGCTTTCTCTTAATTAATTTTGAAGGTGATTTTAACACAATTGATGACAGTACTGATGATTTGCTTAGTGCTCTTATCAATCTGTGAATCCCAATCTTTGTGATATGAGAATCTAATTATCAGCTTACATTAGAAGAGATTAACTCCTCTCAGCAATCTTGAATGGGGAAAAACTAGATGCCTCTTAGTACTGTGCTCATCATTAAGAAATAAATTGGAAAGCAGCACAGTGAAGACCCATCCTTGCCTCATTCCATGACACACAAGACTGTTATCTGACAGCAGTACTATGGTCAATGCTAAAAACAATTTTGTATCAGAAACAATATATTTGGATTCATTTTGCATTTGCCAATTTATGTCACACTCTGTATCTAGTGGTGGGATTCAGCTGGTTTGCACTGGTTCAGTAGAACTGGTAGCTAAATTTTGTTGTATTTGGAGGACTGGCTGGCTTCCAGTAGTCCAGTCTAGCCTATGTCCCTTCTCAAAGACATAGCTTTGTTAGATGCAGCTTATCTCAGAACAGAACAGAACAGAACAGAATGACAGAGCTGGAAGGAACCTTGGAGGTCTTCTTAGTGCAACCCCCTGCTCAAGCAGGAAACCCTATAGCATTTCAGACAAATGGTTGTCCAATCTCTTTTTAAAAACTTCCAGTGTTGGAGCACTCAGAACTTCTGGAGGCAGGTTGTTTCACTGATTATTAGTTCTGTCAGGAAATTTCTCCTGAGTTCTAGGTTGTTTCTCTCCTTGATTAGTTTCCATCCATTGCTTCTTGTCCTGCCTTCAGGTGCTTTGGAGAATAGCTTGACTTCCTCTTCTTTGTGGCAGCCCCTGAGATATTGGAACACTGCTATCATGCCATTCCTAGTTACTGCATTAAACTAGACATACCCAATTCTAGCAACCATTCTTTATATGTTTTAGCCTCCAGTCACTAATCATCTTTATTGCACTTCTCTGTACTCTTTCTAGAGTCTCAGCATCTTTTTTTTTTACATTGTCATGACCAAAACTGGATGCAATATTCCAAGTGTGGGCTTACCAAGGAATTATAAAGTGGTATTAACACTTCATGTGATCTTCATTCTATCCCTCTGTTAATTCAGCCTAGAATGGTCTTGGCTTTTTTGGCAGCTGAAGCACACTGCTGGCTCATAGTTAAGTGATTGTCCACTAGGACTCCAAGATCCCTCTCACAGTTACTACTATTGCACTAGATACCACCTATACTATACCTGTGCATTTGTTTTTTCTTGCCTAAATGTAGAACCTTACTTTTTTCACCATTGAATTTCATTTTGTTGGATAGCGCCCAATGTGCAAGTCTGTCAATATCCTTCTGTATCTTAAGCCTATCTTCTGGAATGTTGGCTATTCCTGCCAGGTTGGTATCGTCTGCAAATTTGATGAGTTCCCCATCTATCCCCTCATCCAAATGATTGATGAATATGTTGAAGAGTACTGGGACTAAAACCTGGCGTACCCCACTGCATACTTCTCTCCATGTAGATGCAATCCATTGAGAACTACACATTAAATGCAGTTGGTCAACCAGTTACAAATTCATCTTGTTGTGATGCTGTCTAGCCCATAGTTTTCTATCTTATCAAGTAGTAGATTGTGGTCTACTTTATCAAATGCCTTACTGAAGTTCAAGTAAATTATATCCACAGCATTCCTCTAGTCCAGGGGTAGGCAACCTCGGCTCTTTTATGACTCGTGGACTTCAACTCCCAGAATTCCTGAGCCAGCATGGCTGGCTCAGGAATTCTGGGAGTTGAAGTCCACGAGTCATAAAAAAGCCGAGGTTGCCTACCCCTGCTCTAGTCCATTAATTTTGTCATTTTGTCAAAGAATGACCTGTTTTTGACAAACCCATGTTGGCCTTTGGTTATGACTTTGTTTGCCTCTTCCCAGGTATTGAGGTCAGGCTGATAGGTCTGTAGTTTCCTGGATCTATTTTTCCCGCCACCCTTTTTTTTGAGGATGGAAACTACTGTACATCAGCTCTTTTTCAGTCCAGTTTTTCTTATTAAATTCCACGTGTCCACCTTGATCACTTTTGTGCCCAATCTTACTGCTATTATGTAAAGTATGCAGGATGCCAAAGGCAGCTAGAAATAGGTTCTGATTATTTTTGTAAGATTCCTATAATACAATAAAGTTTTGCTGCAACATTTGCAGAAGCAAAATGATAAAGGAGATATTTTACTTTGATAAGGTCATTTAGACTATTAAGCAATCTAAATCATCGCAAGGAATTTCTTATGCATTCTATTATTTCCTTTAGTTTAGGAATGTTTCTAACTTTTGTTGAATTAATTGTGCATACCAAGATAGGCCTATATCTGCAGCCTATATCCAAATGTTTACTAAATTGGATACAAAAAGTTCCTAATCTTTGTTGCCATCTAGTTGTCTCCCAGAGTTTTGTAAGTCACATCTGATAATCTTATATTAAGCCTTGTCTGAGATTAAATATAAACTAAGGAATCAGATAGAGATATCCTAGTTCTCTCCAATTGATTATGGATCTTAGATCCTTCTAACTACTTTGATTTTTTGTGTGTGTGATAACCTAGAAGTTGCATGCTCAAAAAAGATTTCTTTTTTAACCACCTTTTCTTCCTTTCTCACTTTTACCTCATTGGTATCTGCTTATAATCAAATATATTATTTAACACATAAATAATATATTAAAGCTTATCTTTATTAAATTTTTACAAGAACCTACATTTCAATCATTTGTACTCACATTTCCCTTTTTGTATTGTTTCTTTCTGTTTCTTTTTCCTTCAGGTTATTTTGGCAGGAATCCTTCTGGGTTCTCATTACAGTTACTCCCTGAGATGTTTGCAACCAACTTGATCAGTATTTATCTAAAGTATTTATATCACATCCAGATATAAAATTCCTCACTGGATTTAAGTCATCCAACCCAAATCCTTTGAAACAAAATATGCACATTCCCCAATAAATCCAACATAATAAAAAGGGAAGCACTTTCATTTACTACTATTAGATAAATATAGCTTGTGTAGGTGAAATGAAATCTTACTGCTGTTGACAAGCCCAGCTGACTGATCAACAGAAAGTAAAATGGACTAAGGGTAATTCTGAGATTTCTCTGCGGTCTTTTATATGTTCAGCCTCATAGTTTAAATCTTGGGAGGTAAATTACTTCTCCTCACCTCTCATGATTTAAATTCATTCAAGAAATATTTAGGATGTTGGGACACATCTTGCTCCATCATCACCTGTTAAACTAAAGTTCTGTTAATAAGAACTCTAATATGTGGTGGGGAGGAAATAAAAATCTATTCTTGCAAAATTAATGCTATGCTTTCACATGAATTACACTATCAGGAATGAACCATTTTGTATTATTTACACTCAGTTTAAGAACAATCGATCTCTTATTCTTCATACTCCTAGCTACAAATAACCAAATGCATCAAAACCACTAGTTTTCCTTAATTCCTGCCATACCTTGCCAATAGCTATGCCAGGTTTCCATCAATTGCACATATTAGATAACTGGCTTGACAATCTAAAACTGCGAAGTATCTCTTGTATTTGTCCCTGGGATGTTCCTTGCTTTCTACCAGTGTGATGATTGCAGCTTGAAGAACAGAGAACTGGTCTGGTTGCCTTTATGCACCCACCAAGCGCAAACTTAATGAGGCCTTACTGTTGCAGCTTAGGCTTAAAATGTACTGTAGGTAACAATAACTCAGCAGCAGACATATGGCAAGGGAATCTTTGCCACAACTCTCATACTCAAGAAAAAGCAAAATCATTGGGTCAGGACCATTTCTCCTACAAAAGAAAACCAAAAAGTAAAATTCAGCCTTCCTGCATTCATTAGATTATATACTATCATACCTTATTTTCCCCTTCATGGATTACTGCCTTGTCGTGGCGAAGGGGCTTGCGTAATTCAATGAAGCTATGAGCTATGCCGTGCAGGGCCACCAAAGACGGACAGGTCATAGCAGAGAGTTCTGACAAAACGTGATCCACTGGAGAAGGAAATGGCAACCCACTCCAGTATCTTTGCCATGAAAACCCTATGGACAGTTCCAAAGGGCAAAACGATATGAGTCTGGAAGATGAGCCCCTCAGGTCGGAAGGCGTCCAATATGCTACTGGGGAAGAGCAGAGGGCTAGTACTAGTAGTGCCAGAAGGAATGAAGCGACTGGGCCAAAGCCGAAAGGACGCTCAGCTGTGGATGTATCTGGTGGTGAAAGGAAAGTCCGATGCTGTAAAGATTTTTTTCTCCATAGGAACCTGGAATGTAAGATCCATGAATCAAGGAAAGCTGGATGTGGTCAAACAAGAGATGACAAGACTAAACATCGACATCTTAGGTATCAGCGACCTAAAATGGACAGGAATGGGTGAATTTAATTCAGATGACCATCAGGTATACTACTGCGGACAAGAATCCCTCAGAAGAAATGGAGTAGCCTTCATAGTCAATAAAAGAGTAGGGAAAGCAATACTGGGATACAATCCTCAAAATGACAGAATGATCTCAGTTCGAATCCAAGGCAAACCATTCAATATCACAGTAGTCCAAGTCTATGCCCAAACCACCGGTGCTGAAGAGGATGAAATTAACCGGTTCTACGAAGCCCTACAGCACCTTATAGAACTAACACCCCAAAATGATGTCCTTACAGCTAGGATCCCAAACATTATGGGTGATGGGTTTAGATTTTAATATTGTTTTAATGTATTTTAATTCATTCTTCTTAGTTTCTGGGCACTTGTTTAATCTCTTTTAATGTTTGTATTCTTGTATTTTTATATGTTTGCCCTGTTCACCGCCCTGAGTCCTTCGGGAGAAGGGTGGTATACAAATAAAATAATAATAATAATAATAATAATAATAATAATAATAATAATAATAATAATAATAATAATAATTATTATTATTATTATTATTATTATTATTATTATTGTTGTTGTTGTTGTTGTTGTTGTTGTTGTTGTTCTTGTTGTTATTATTATTATCGTCATGGGGGTTTGGAATGCTAAAGTAGGAAGCCAAAAGATAACTGGAATAACAGGCAAGTTTGGCCTTGGAGTACAAAATGAAGCAGGGCACAGGCTGATAGAATTTTGTCAAGAGAATACGATGGTCATGACAAACACTCTTTTCCAACAACCCAAGAGACGGCTTTACACATGGACATCACCAGACGGTCAACACAGAAATCAGATTGACTATATGCTCTGCAGCCAAAGATGGAGAAGCTCTATACAGTCAGTAAAAACAAGACCAGGAGCTGACTGTGGCTCAGACCATGAGCTTCTTGTTGCAAAGTTTAGGCTTAAATTAAAGAAAGTAGGGAAAAGTGCTAGGCCAGTCAGGTATGAATTAAATCATATCCCTGTTCAATACACAGTAGAGGTGACAAATAGATTTAAGGAATTAGATCTGATAGACAGAGTGCCTGAAGATCTATGGACAGAGGTTTGCAACATTGTACAACAGGTAGCAACCAAAACCATCCCAAAGAAAAAGAAATGCAAGAAAGCAAAATGGCTGTCTGAGTAAGCTTTGCAAATAGCTGAGGAAAGGAGGGAAGCGAAAGGCAAGGGAGAAAAAGAAAGATATGCCCAATTAAATGCAGAATTCCAAAGAACAGCTAGAAGAGATAAGAATGCCTTCTTAAATGAACAATGCAAAGAAATAGAAGAAAACAATAGAATAGGGAGGACCAGAGAACTTTTCAAGAAAATTGGAGAGATGAAAAGAACGTTTCATGCAAAAATGGGCATGATAAAGGACCAAAATGGCAGGGACCTAACAGAGGCAGAAGAGATTAAAAAGAGGTGGCAAAATTACACAGAAGAACTATACAAGAATGAGATTAATGTCCCTGATAATCCAATGAGGTGGTCACTGACCTCGAGCCAGACATCCTAGAATGTGAAGTGAAGTGGGCCTTAGAAAAGCTGAGCAACAACAAAGCTAGTGGAGGTGACAGTATTCCAGCTGAGCTATTCAAAATCTTAAAAGACGATGCAGTAAAAGTGCTACATTCAATTTGCCAGCAAATTTGGAAAACTCAACAGTGGCCACAGGATTGGAAAAGATCAGTTTACATTCCAATTCCAAAGAAAGGCAGTGCCAAAGAATGTTCAAACTATTGCACCATTGCACTCATTTCTCACGCTAGTAAAGTTATGCTTAAAATCCTACAAGCTAGACTTCAGCAGTATGTGGATCGAGAACTACCAGAAGTACAGGCAGGATTTCAAAGAGGCAGAGGAACTAGAGATCAAATTGCTAACATACGCTGGATCATGGAGAAAGCTAGAGTTCCAGAAAAACATCTACTTCTGCTTCATTGACTATGCTAAAGCCTTTGATTGTGTGGATCATAACAAACTGTGGCAAGTCCTTAAAGAGATGGGCGTACCAGACCATCTTATTTGTCTCTTGAGAAACCTATATGCGGGCCAAGAAGCAACAGTGAGAACTGGACACGGAACCTCTGATTGGTTCAAAATTGGGAAAGGAGTCCGGCAAGGCTGTATACTGTCACCTTGCCTATTTAACTTATATGCAGAGCACATCATGAGAAAGGCAGGGTTAGATGAATAAAAAGTTGGAATTAAGATTGCCAGAAGAAACATCAACAACCTAAGATATGCAGATGATACCACTCTAATGGCAGAAAGTGAAGAGGAACTAAAGAGCCTCTTGTTGCGAGTGAAGAAGGAGAGTGCAAAACTTGGGTTGAAACTAAACATTAAGAAAACCAAGATCATGGCATCTGGCCCTCTCAATTCCTGGCAAATAGATGGGGAAGAAATGGAGGTAGTGACAGATTTTATTTTCCTGGGCTCCAAGATCACTGCAGATGGAGACTGTAGCCAAGAAATTAAAAGACGCTTGCTCCTTGGGAGGAAAGCCATGGCAAATCTAGACAGCACACTAAAAAGCAGAGACATCACCCTGTCAACAAAAGTGCGTATAGTCAAGGCTATGGTCTTCCCATTTGCAATGTAAGGCAGTGAAAGTTGGACCATAAGAAAGGCTGAGCACCAAAGAATTGAAGCCTTTGAACTATGGTGCTGGAGAAGACTCCTGCGAGTCCCTTGGACTGCAAGGCGATCAAACCGGTCAGTCCTAGAGGAGATCAACCCTGACTGCTCTTTAGAAGGCCAGATCCTGAAGCTAAAACTCAAATACTTTGGCCACCTAATGAGAAGGAAGGACTCACTGGAGAAGAGCCTAATGCTGGGAAAGATTGAGGGCACTAGAAGAAGGGGACGACAGAGAATGAGGTGGCTGGATGGAGTCACTGAAGCAGTAGGCGTGAGCTTAAATGGACTCCAGAAGATGGTAGAGGACAGGAAGGCCTGAAGGAACGTTGTCCATAGGGTCGCGATGGGTCGGACACGACTTTGCAACTAACAACAACAAATACCTTATTTTTCAGTAAACGTCAGAAAAGAGCTCTAGCATTGTTGTAGTTTATCTCTTTTGAACAGTAGAAAGCCATCTCTCCATATGGATGAATATACTGAAAATAGGGAGTATAATCACTCTTAGATTAAAATAGTGGATAGCTTCTCCTGTTGTTCAAGAACATTTACTCAAGAGATGATATAATAATATGCCACTTATTCTTTTTAAGTAGAATATGTTTCAGGGTCTCCTTATGAATAATGTTATATGTAAAAAAATCTTTTGCAGGGATACTGAAAAATGACCAGGATGTAAACACTGAATTTCTCCTTGCCCCATTTTCCGTTTTTTAAACCTAAAACAGCCTGGATAAAATAAATAGTTTGGGATGAGAAGCAGACTCAGTCCTCAATTTGTGGAATCCTTATTGACCATTGTAATTTAAACAGATACAATGTACATTTTTTTAAAAAAAACCTTAAATATTGGTTAAATGACTTTGAGTTAATACTTCATGAGACAATGAATGTGCGCTGACGTTTTGCTAGCCATGCTGCTGCTGGCTCCACCAGAGAAGATCTGAAACTGAACTTGGAGAACTTCCCAGAGAAGTGGTGGTGGATCTGGATGCAGGCCTGCAGGAATTCCACTAACTTTTTGTCAGAAGTCCTTAACAACCCCTGGCTCCAACAGGAAACAAGTAGTAGAGTTCACAGATGGCTAGCTTTAATAACGGAACGTTCTGGCATGTGTTTAGTCACAGGAACAGCAAACAAAGTTAGCTCTGGGAGCAATCTCCTCCCAACACCTTATGTATGTGTTTCCCAGCTGGCTCCATACCCCACCCACCTAACCAACGTCCGGTGTGCGAAGTAATATGAGCAGCGATGCAGAACACCCTCCAGGCTTCCGTCTCTCTGCTCTGCTGAGCCGTTCGTTGGGACATGCTGCAGGCGTCTGGCTTCCTGGTATGTCCCTGCATCAATCAGCTGATCGTTGGGACACGCGGCAGGCTTCCAGCTCTCTGATGCCTCCCTGCACTGAACAGCGGTCCGGGCGGCCGGTGTGGATCCGCTCTGCTGTTCGGCGGCGACTGCATGCTCTACCAGTCCAAGTAAGGGGGGGAGGGCAAGGCCATTGCTGCCCTCCTCCCAGGTGTTGTCCGTGTCCCCCTCCTGTCAATGTCGAGCCCACGCGGCTTGACAACATCCTCATATAACTGTCTTGGTTCAATGCAGCAAAATACTTGATTGATAAACTTTCTCCTTATTTACATTATTCAAATATGTATAAAGGTCTTTCAGTGTCAGCTTTAAACAATGAGATTCTAGGTATTTATGGGCACAGTTGCTAATACTGAGGCACAGGAAACGAATGTCCTTCTATTAAAAGACCTTAATTCTAAGCAACAGCATAAACCTACAAGCTCAAATTAACTGAATGTAAAGTACAAGGGAAGTGAAAAACACAATTAAGACACAAAAGAATATAAGCAAGGCAGTATTTTTACATATATAGGTAATTGCTGACACATTCAAGGCTATTCTATTATGCTTAAGTAAAAGCTGTACATTTATTATTACAGTTATGCAAAAATGCAGCATAATAGTAAGAGTGCGTCAGACATTCTCCCATAATGTGGAAAGTAAAAATGACACTGACATATCACCTCACACAGATTGAAATTGCTGTGCTCTTGTCACACTGTAAAAGGAGAGAGGTTTATGTCTTATCCAAGGTCATCTGGCTATGCTACAAACTTTACAACTTGGCCTCTCTCTCATCTCTGTTGGAAGGCAGAGAAAAAAATATTCACAGTATCTTTGATTTATGTTATCTGTTCATGTTTAATTTGTAAGTATGCAACTCAAAATGTAGAAATAGAGAGCTGAATGTTCTAGCCCCTCAGATTTTGTTTCTAAACTGTAATAATCACAGATTCTCTAGGAGCAGAGAAACTCAGCAATGTATTCCTACTCCATTTTTAAAATATTTCAGTTTTTTTCTCAACAACTTTTGTCTACACTGTTCTCTTTTGCCTAGATTTCAGTCTCTTATCCTAATACACAAGTGAGCTGATCACCCAGCAAAAAGCTCAAAATTAGGGGCAGAAGAAGATATATTGAGGAAAGCAAGTTTTCTATCAACAGGGCTTTCTTCCCTCCTAACCCCCTGCAATCAGCAAATATTTCAGATGGCAGTTAATGGAGATAAATAGAAACCATATCCAGGAAAATAACACAATAAACTATTATGTTGTTATATATTTTATAGTATCCAGCAGGTTTAATTCTTGATTTATGTTTTTTATACAATTTTACCCTTAATAGTGATACATAGATGAATTTTTCGCTGCTTATAGATAATCTGTGGTTGTTACAGTTTAGAAGCAAGATTTAAGGGGGGATAGAAAAAAATGTCCATCAAAACATGTTGCACTTCCTCCTCCCCCAATATGAACAGAATATTTCCTTCGACTTGGAAACACAAATGAACTTGCTAAAGAAAATAAACTAATTTGAAATTAAGTATGAATTAAAATAAGGAGTATTTGTATTACTCTATAGCTTTTTCATCATCTTGGAATTCAAGTGATGTAATATTAAGGACTTCACAAACATTCATAATAGCACAAATAAAAGTGATTGATAAATTGTCCCCATTGAAATGAACGGAAAAATTACAAGGAGAGATTAAGATGATAAAACTTAACATACAGAGATAAAATGTAACGCCATAAGAAAAATGGAATTGTAAATGATTGGTGTGTTTTGCTGTAAGGATGTAAAAGTACTGCTGCAGCAAAATATTACAATAATAATAAAACTCATATTGAGTAAACCTACTCAAGTTAGGAAAGTGACTTTATTTTATTTTATTTATTTATTTTAATTCCATTTACTGTATATCCCGCCCTTCTCTGAAGACTCAGGGCGGCTTACAAGCTTAGCAGTAGCCTTCATTCTATGTATATGCCTGCTTATTAGGGCTTTCATACACCCCCCAAGCGGCATTATTACAAAGTCAGCTTAATTGCCCCCAACAATCTGGGTCCTCATTTTACCTACCTCAGAAGGATGGAAGGCTGAGTCAACCTTGAGCCTGGTGGTATGCGAACCTGCACTAATTGCAGGCAGCTGGTGTTACTTAACGAGGGATTAGCCCACTGCTCCACCAACATTTGACATTTAAAATAGATTTAAACACTATTTTAAGATTTAAAATCGAGTTTAAAATAGAGAGGGGGAGGAAACAATCTATGTTTTACAACCATTAACAGGCATTTTTTTTGTTTCTTAAATGTATAATTATTTTCTTCTGTCAATTTCAGTTCTTTAGAAAAGGAAATGAATTTTCTGTTTTTCAAGTTCAAGATTGATCAAGATTGAGATTTAAGGGTAGTTGGTTTTATTTACGCTGCTCCTGATCTGCAAAAATACTAATGGGTTTGTAACAGAAAACTCAAGTCAATTGTATTTAGTTCTTGTTAAAGTATTCCTTTCAAACAGCAACATTCAAATTTTGTTTTCAAGGAGGGATATGCAATGTCAGAAATTCAGAAAGTGAATAAATGAAAAATGACCTGACTAAGTGAAAAGGGCAATATCATGTCCAACACTTCTCGACCCTATGGACCATAGCATGCCAAGCCCTCCTGTCCTTCACTGTCTCCTGGAGTTTGCCCAATTTCATGTTCATCTTTAATAACATTTCTAGGCAAATACTTTAACAAGTACAACTCATAGACTTAGTACTACCTTCATTAAGTACAAATTTAAAAATAAAATGTAAAATCATTGAGGAAAAGACTATGGAATAAACTGAAAAGAAAATAACTTGTGGAATATAAGCACCCCTCAGTGCCTTTCAAGACATCTATCAACCTGTTTTTGCCCCCTGAAACAGTTATTTCTGTTTGACATCACTCTTGCAGAATTTGGTTTCTATGGCAACCTCTGATAGCTTCAGCATTGTGCTCATGCCACAAAAAGACCCTAGAGCCAAATATTTAATTAAAAATGTTATTCAATATATTGAGCTTAACCAAGACAAAAATGATGCAGAAACTAGGGCTACAAGTGTAGGCATCCTCAGCCAAGAACATATTGGCGTTTATGGTAAATTTATTGGAACTACAGGTATGGAAGTACAATACTATGCCTTCAATCTGCCTATGTGGTTTCTTCAAAGAAATTCTGTATTGGGTTTCCAAATACATTCAACTGGATTAACTTCAAATTCAACTGAATTAACATGCAGCATAGTAAGTTATAAGTAATACAAGTAAATACAGCTGGATCTTCACATAATATGTCTGAAGTAGAGTAATTCAAGCCTGGTCATTTGTGCATCAAGTTAAAATTCTGGATTGATTTGTTTGATGACCCATCAGTGTGTTTTCTCTTTCCTTGGCTAATCACAGAATTCTCAGGAATCTTCTCCACTTCAAAGGTGTCAATATTCTTCCTATCTTCAAAGTCTGTTTTTGAAGAATTAATGATATTCTTAATCCATGCTTTAAGATGCCTTGTATGTTTTCTTCTTGTTTAACTTTCTTTTTTTCTATTATAATTTTTGCAGGCTTTGTTTTGTATTTAGTTAATAAAAAAATGGCAGATGTCCTCTACCAAATACCAAAGGGCAGCTAGGAACCAAACAATAAAGCATTTACATTGGAAATGGGTTCAACAAAGATCACCAACTAGAGACCCTTAGCTAAATTTAGCTCCTCTTGCTGTTTGGGATGTCTGCTGACAGGTTTTTTTAAAAAAAAAGCTGTAGAAAATCAGCATGCCTTTTGTATGTTGCAACAAAGTTCACATTTTTTAAGATGGAAAAAAGATAAAGCTGGCAATTCTCTCTGATAAAGAAAAGCTAGTGGAGAGCTAACTATGTACAATATATAGCTTTTATGTAAACTGTTAAGAATCAGTCAAGAGAGCACAGGCAAGCTTAGATGACAACTGCTGTGACTTTATCTTGCCACAGTGGCAGGTATAGAAAAACTAATATGGAGCAAGCAAAAGGTTTAAAGGAATTTTACAAAGGACCTGAAGATTTGTAAATATTTAGAGACAAAATCATGAATGTTATTAATGTATTGTATTTATTGTATTAATTTCCTGCCACAAACTGTTTGGTTTACCTCTAAATTTGGTTTAGCTCTAAAGCTTGGGGGAACGGAGTTTCTTTTTCTTCTGATAAAAACAAAAGTTTTATAATCATAATTAATATACATCTGTGGTATATATTAATATATCCCTGTATCTGTATCCCTAACATTTGTATATTTACATGAATGGAATGGAATGGAATGGAATGGAATGGAATGGAATAGAATAGAATAGAATAGAATAGAATAGAATAGAATAGAATAGAATAGAATAGAATAGAATAGAATAGAATAGAATAGAATAGTTGAAAGGGACCTTGCAGGTCATCTAAATTCAATCCCCCATCCAAGCAGGAGACCCTACACCAGACATGTCAAATTTGCAACATCACGTGATGTTGCATGACGTATCAGAGCTTTTTCCCCATTGCTGGCAATGGGGTGGGCGCGGTTTAGTCGTGATGCGTCCGGCCCATGAGCGGGCAGTTTGACACCCCTGCCCTACACCATTTCTGATAGATGGCAGTCCAGTCTCTTCTTGAAAGCTTCCAGTGATGAAGCTCCCACAACTTCTGGAGACAAGCTGTTCCATTGTTGATTGTTCTCACTGTCAGAAAATTTTTCCTTATTTCTAGGTTGAATCTCTCCTTGATCAGTTTCCATCCATTATTCTTTTCTGGCCTTCAGGTGCTTTGGAAAATAGATTGACCCCCTGTGACAGCCCCTCAAATGTTGGAGCACTGCTATCATGTACCCTTGGTCCTTCTCTTCGCTAGATTAGCCATGCCTAGTTCCTGTAACCGTTCTTTATGTTTTAGCCTCTAGTGCCCTAATCATCTTTGTTGCTCTTCTCTGCACTTTTTCTAGAGTCTCAACATCTTTTTTACATCGTGGTGACCAAAACTGGATGCAGTATTCTAAGTGTGGTCTTAGTACCTCACGTGATCTTGATTGAATCCCTCTATTAATGCAATTCAAATTACATTGGCTTTCTTGGCTGCCGCCACACCCTGTTGGCTCGTATTTAAGTGATTGTCCACTAGGACTCCAAGATCCCTCTCACAGTTACTACTATTGAGCCAGGTACCACCTATACTATACCTGTGTACTTGATTTTTCTTGCCGAAGTGTAAGACTTTTCTCAGCATTGAATTTCATTTTGTTAAGATAGAGCCCAGTGTTCAAATCTGTCAAGATCAATTTGGATCTTGAGCCTATCATCTAGAGCAGGGGTGTCAAACTGCCGGCCCATGGGCCAGACGTGTCAGAGGAAACCGTGCCCACCCTTCTGCCGGCAATGGGGGAAAAGTTCCGATATGTCACATGACATCACATGACATTGCAAGTTTGACATGTCTGATCTAGAAAGTTGGCTACTCCTGCCTGTTTAGTATCATCTGCAAATTTGATAAGATCCCCTTTTATTCCCTCATCTAAGTTTTGTATGAAGATATTGAAGAGTACTGGGTCTAAGATGGAACCTAATTATTGTCTGAATATTTCCTTCATATAGCACTATCCTGAGAATTATCTCTCATACTGAAATAATGAGGAATGCCCTTTACCAGATAGTGAGTGAAGAGATGCAGACTGTCTCCCCTCCTTCCATATCTTTTGTACTGAACCTGTTCAAAGAGGAAGAATGCCTCAAGGCTTACATACTTGTTCTTTGAATTAACTGCAAGGAGAGCAGAGGGACAAATATCTATGTGGGCAACCACTGTTTTTAGCCTACATCTTGGAGCTAGAATTGCTTCACAGGAAGAATTGAGACGTGTAGGACTTTGGTGAACCAAGACTGTTAAATTATTATTTTATATTAAGAAATTCTCAAAGCAGTCTAATGCGTCCTCCTTTCCAAACCAGAGATAACCCTCTCCATATGTAACAGGAGTATTCAACAAGTTCACTGGATTATATCCTCCTTTAAAGCTATGGAAGGTGTTCTAGTCCAAAACCTGGAAGCAGTTCAGCCTCAGGAGATACCAAACCAGGAATCACCTGAATCTGACCAATGAAGGCACCATCAGAATAGCTGGAACAGTCAGATAATGAGGTACAGGGAGTGCAGAATTATTAGGCAAGTTGTATTTTTGAGGATTAATTTTATTATTGAACAACAACCATGTTCTCAATGAACCCAAAAAACTCATTAATATCAAAGCTGAATATTTTTGGAAGTAGTTTTTAGTTTGTTTTTAGTTATAGCTATTTTAGGGGGATATCTGTGTGTGCAGGTGACTATTACTGTGCATAATTATTAGGCAACTTAACAAAAAACAAATATATACCCATTTCAATTATTTATTTTTACCAGTGAAACCAATATAACATCTCAACATTCACAAATATACATTTCTGACATTCAAAAACATAACAAAAACAAATCAGTGACCAATATAGCCACCTTTCTTTGCAAGGACACTCAAAAGCCTGCCATCCATGGATTCTGTCAGTGTTTTGATCTGTTCACCATCAACATTGCGTGCAGCAGCAACCACAGCCTCCCAGACACTGTTCAGAGAGGTGTACTGTTTTCCCTCCTTGTAAATCTCACATTTGATGATGGACCACAGGTTCTCAATGGGGTTCAGATCAGGTGAACAAGGAGGCCATGTCATTAGATTTCCTGCTTTTATACCCTTTCTTGCCAGCCACGCTGTGGAGTACTTGGACGCGTGTGATGGAGCATTGTCCTGCATGAAAATCATGTTTTTCTTGAAGGATGCAGACTTCTTCCTGTACCACTGTTTGAAGAAGGTGTCTTCCAGAAACTGGCAGTAGGACTGGGAGTTGAGCTTGACTCCATCCTCAACCCGAAAAGGCCCCACAAGCTCATCTTTGATGATTCCAGCCCAAACCAGTACTCCACCTCCACCTTGCTGGTGTCTGAGTCGGACTGGAGCTCTCTGCCCTTTACCAATCCAGCCACGGGCCCATCCATCTGGCCCATCAAGACTCACTCTCATTTCATCAGTCCATAAAACCTTAGAAAAATCAGTCTTGAGATATTTCTTGGCCCAGTCTTGACGTTTCAGCTTGTGTGTCTTGTTCAGTGGTGGTCGTCTTTCAGCCTTTCTTACCTTGGCCATGTCTCTGAGTATTGCACACCTTGTGCTTTTGGGCACTCCAGTGATGTTGCAGCTCTGAAATATGGCCAAACTGGTGGCAAGTGGCATCTTGGCAGCTGCACGCTTGACTTTTCTCAGTTCATGGGCAGTTATTTTGCGCCTTGGTTTCTCCACACGCTTCTTGCGACCCTGTTGACTATTTTGAATGAAACGCTTGATTGTTCGATGATCACGCTTCAGAAGCTTTGCAATTTTAAGAGTGCTGCATCCCTCTGCAAGATATCTCACTATTTTTGACTTTTCTGAGCCTGTCAAGTCCTTCTTTTGACCCATTTTGCCAAAGGAAAGGAAGTTGCCTAATAATTATGCACACCTGATACAGGGTGTTGATGTCATTAGACCACACCCCTTCTCATTACAGAGATGCACATCACCTAATATGCTTAATTGGTAGTAGGCTTTCGAGCCTATACAGCTTGGAGTAAGACAACATGCATAAAGAGGATGATGTGGTCAAAATACTCATTTGCCTAATAATTCTGCACTCCCTGTATGGCTTCAGACTCAGCAAGTGGTAGAGAGAACAGAGCAAATACATTAAATTGGGCTTTTTGCCAAGTAAGGGACTATCTTAATTAAAGATACTTGGTGCGGCCTGGTTTAAGAGACAGTCTCTGTTGGAAATAACAATCTGATCTTGTAAATTCTGCTTGAAAGTCCTGATATTGTGACCTTCAGACTTGCTGACAAACCTGACTTGGCTCGCTGAAATTTGGACTCTTCCTGTTCCTGTTAAAAATGAAACTACTCAGGCAAGCTTTCTTTCCCAGAGACCATTTTAATTTACATTCTTTTCGTATCTGCTGGCAATCTACTCAGCCTTGAGTAAATTGCTATTCTCACCTATCAACTCAATGGACGTTTGAAAACTGAAATGGGACAGTAGACTCCTTTTCAGTGGACAACATAAATATTGATTTCAGAATGGGATACTACTCCAATCTTGCTTAATATGTTTATCACTAATGTGTTATTTTTATAAGACAGGGCAGCCTAAAATGTTTTAGAACTTTCATCTTCTGAGTATATAATGGAGTAAAATACTTTCCAATGTCCTGCTTTGCTACATAATTGCTATGATAAATTGGTTTACTCAAGGTCAAGGGATATTAAATTAAAGTGTGTTTATGCCTGTTTATAAGCTTCATATGATGTTGGGCTTGGTGACTCCTGAGACTGATATTCCACATGCTCAGCTGGAGCAGCTTCTTTGGATTCAGAATCTGAGTCCTAAGGCTGAATCATGACATCCAGTGGCCTCAGTAGAAGCACAGTATCTGTCAGGCCCACGCCCAGAGATGGCACAGAGAAATCCAATCAATTTCAATCTTTTGTTTGCTTACACCTAATGAACAGAATCTTGGCAAACTGAAGCTACAACTTTCTAACTTACTAAATATATCCTGAAAGATTCCAGGATGTAACTAGCCAAAACTCTTCTCCCTTCCCCCATTGAACTTGGGACTGTGCAGTCTCTTAATATAAGCATCTCTCTAGAAAAGCTATATGCCAAAACTCCCTCCTGCTGCTACTGCAGGTGCACATTTCCTTACAGTATTCCCAAGTGGATGTTGGGTACTCCATGCTGAGAGGACCAGATGTTGCCCAGATAATTTTCGAGAAAGCTTAATTTGTAATGCTGGTGGTCATGGTAGTAACAGATACTTCCCCCATACATGAATTGCCAATGAAATGCACACACACCCTATGAATTATTTAAAGTGCACTTGTAATAAAACATTCACAGCAAGCTGATTTGACCGAGTGGTGACAGAGGTAAAATCAGAAACCACTGGCCTAGTCAACCAAATTATTTATATTCAATGACCATATTTCAAATATAATGCAGCTGACATGCCAACCTAGAAGGAAGAATTTATCAAAAACATTCCAACATCATGCTGTAATTTACAGCATCTGCTCATCCTACTACCTGCCTCTTCATCTTTTTTTTTTGGTACAAGTTTTATTGGTTTTTTACAGTAACAGCCTTAGCATTCAGCGTGTTGTCTTGGTTCATAATTTCTTTTAGAAAAGAATACACAATTAATAATAGTTAATAAACAATCAAGAATAATTAATGTTTATATTTCCACAATTAGTATATCAATTTATATTTCCTTAATCTTCTCTTCACCCAGTAGTATTTTCCTTTTACAACATTAAACAAATATAATTTCAAATATTTGACATTTTCCATATTTAAATGATTAAATAAAAACATTTTCTCCTATACTTATACCAATAGTAGTGAGATAGTGCAAACTAAGGTACCAACTCAGGTGTAACCTTTTTACCCAAAGATTGGACAGAAGGTCTGATGGCCTGAAGGATTGTAACTTTGGTTTAGGCTGTGGCAGAGCTCTCAAAGCTAAGGCCTCTGACTTTTGCCCTACTTCCCCTTAGCTCACAGACTAGCAAGTAAGTAGCTGTATTTTTATCTTGACCCAGACATATGCATCCTGTTTTTATCTTCCAAGGCTGACATATATCACATGTATACTCCCTTTGCTGACAACTCCCTTTTCTGTTGTTTAAGTGTACGTGGCTTATTTCACTTCTCTATATGACATTACTTATATTACCATATATTATTCCTCCCTCTGTAACGCCTATAATATGACATATGAATACCAGATGAATGTAACTGTATAAATTTATGTTGATGTGGATCTTTCGGGGTCCAGACCCTTTCATGCCAAGTGCAGTCTGGACCTGCGCAAATAAACTTCCTACATTGAAGAGCTTGGCCTGGTCTCTTGCCAATATTTTTCTATTTCAAATGGCGACCGCGGAAGGACCAAAAGGTCAAGGCAATATTTTGCTGAGGGCCGTTCAACCCCTCGGGCCCATTGGGCAGTCACTCCTGAATATTCTCCAGGCGCCACGGGGGATCCAGCCTCCGGGAGACAGCAGTGACAACTCTTTGGTACCGACGGTGCTCTGATCGAGTCCAAGAACCCTGCAGTGTAGGAACGGTGGTCTGAACAATTCCTGGCCAGGATGGGGAAGTGGACAACGCGTTTCAGGCGAGTATCTGTTAAACTCTGGTGTGCCTGTCTCATTTGAAGACAGAAGAGGGGGACTGATCACCCTCCTGGACTCAGGACAACATTGTCCCTAAAGCAGTCCGTCAGGTTGTGTGGGAGGTTAAGCCATTGCAATTCCTATTGGTGACCGTTGGAACGTCCGGCACCGTAGGTCAGTGGCAGTGTATTAGTATGGGGGGGGGCATCAGAGTGTGCCCAACACACTGTTGGCATGCATGTTAAAAGGATTTGATGATTATTTTAGTGATCCTAAATATCCAAAGGGGAATAGGATTCAATTGAAATTTCTGTGTGAACAAGCATGGCCTCCACAAGGTTCTTTTAGATGTGAGACTGTGGATGCATTATGAGGAATCCTAGCTGGGGATTGTGGGTTAGAGTCCCATCTGGGTCCTAGCTGGGGATGATAAGAAATATGGTGACCAGTGCATTGTACATTGACCAGTGGGGGAATGCATTGGATGAGAGAAGTGATGATTTGTTACAGTGTCAGGCAGAAATGATTCGTCTTTGTGTTGCCAGACCTATGGGAAAGAAGTTGAGTGTTGTGTTTAAACAGTTTAAGGATATAAACATATCTGAAACTAAAGTGTCAGATGCTAAGAAAGAAGTGTTATTGGAAGGAGAGGAAGTGATTCTCAGACCCCCTCCCTGTGTGCCTCAACCACCCCCTTTGCCTCCACCAGTAGCTGCGGTTGCAGGCTGCAGCGTCTGGAGAGGCACAGCCTGTAGTGAGAAGGAAGTTTAAAGGAAAAGTGCCGATGGCTCCCAAGGATGAGGAGGAGAGCTCAGTAGCTGAAAGTGGTGAACCAAGTGAAGGTGAGGAGGATGAAAGGGAGGAAGAGTTAGTAGCTGGGGTAGATGTTTCGGTAGGAGTGACAACAAGGTCAGCCGCAGCTGAGGCAGTAGCTGCAAAGCGAGAGTTTTTGGCTCCCTTAAGACAAACTGACTGACTTAGGGAGCAGATGAAAGTCCAGAAGGGTTTTTGCGAAGATTGCTTGACAATGTGTGAATGTTGAATGAGAGGTGCATAGCACAAAGTTATGATGATATTAGAAAGAAGTTGCGGAGGTTGGAAGGTGCTTTGGGGAAGAATACCAGTGAATTATTGGAGGAAGCATGAAAAGTGTAGGGACAAAGTCAAAAAGAAAGAAAATGCCCGAGGCGAGAGATGCGAGGACAAGGCTGGAGGGGAAGACCTGGGTTAGGGTGAGGCAGGTCTGTTAGGATAATGCCTCCCAGGTTCCCCTACAGGGGACGAGGGGCAAGAGGAAATCAAGGGAATGAAGGGGGAAGAGACAGTGTGCGTGGCATTGAAGGAATTGGGTTGGCAGGAAAAAGTTGGACTGACGGGGACCAGGCTTGGGGAAGACCCCCCTGAGTTCTTGGTTATAATGAGTGTTGGGGGTCATCAGACAATGTTTTTGGTAGACACAGGAGCTGGGCGATTTGTTGTAAATAGTCCAGTATCGGTACCTGGACCACAGAAAATACAGGTCCAAGGGGGTGTCAGGACAAGTATTGGGAAGACAGGTCCTGACACCAGTAACATGTCTGTTTAATGGGACTCAGATCCAACATGAGTTTCTCTATATTCCTGAATGCCCCTCCCCCATGTCCCTGTGTATCACCCTGTGCCTCAAGCCCCACTACCAGTGGTTCCAGTCCAGCAGCCAGTGGTGAGTCCAGTTCAACCCGCAGATGTTGATAATGACACTAATCGAGTTCCAGGGATAGGAGCCCAAGGAACTCACCGAGAAATCCTATTAAAAGCACTAGAGCATTTTGTTCCAAATATCGAAGTTTTTATAAATTGGCTATGTCAAGTACTAACCATATATGTTAATAAAAGAAATTTATGTGCCTGATGGATCCCAGACAATATATAGTCCATTTTTGTTACAGGAGTGTGGAGGTAGTGTTTTGTCTGTGTATCTGTGTTGTGTCTAGTAATAAAATAAAAAGGTCTTATTATTAAAAGAAAGAAAAGACAACAACCAACAAACAAGGGAGCTCATTGGCTTCTGAACAGCTCCTTGTAATTATAATATCAGTTATTGATTTGTCAGAAGTATGAAATGAAATGTCTGTATGTGAAATTGTTTATGCAAGCAGTTTGAATGGAAGTGAATGTATGGATATGCTAATTTTCTGTGGGTGAGAGAGAGAGTTTCACCCCCACCACAGACTGTGAAGGAAGCAATAGACTGCAGAATTTCTTTTGTTTGTTTATTAAAAAGTAAAAAAAAACAATATAAGCATTTGCATGAAAAGTTTCATGAAAGATGTGTGAGAGGATTCATAGAAATATAGAAAAAGAGGAAACTATTTTGTTAGTGGTGAGATTTTTGTGTAATTCTTTTCCTGTCTCCTCACCCTTGCTAATTGTGTTGCTTTAAGAGCGAGAGAGACAGAAAGGAAAAGGGGGGTTTAATCTTTTTAACTATTTTTTTTCCGGTGTAGAGTTCTGGTTTGAGGAAGCTGGGATGCATGTAAAGTTTAATGTTTTAACCTACTTAATGGAAATTTGTTTTCATCTGAATGGAATCTGATTAAATTGGAATTTGACTAAATTTATATTAAGAGCGAAGAGTTGGTATTAGACTTTGATACAAAACTATTTCAGTAACTCGGAATATTTTATTAATCTTGTTTATTTTATTTATTTTTCTGGAGTTGCTTTTTGTTGTTGTCATTTTATTTTTTATTTTTTTATTGTTTTTATGCCTGTGTGTGGGACACACTGATAGAAAATAATATCTAGGAGAATTGAAGGAATTGTACTTCAACCCTTGAGAAAAGTTTGGGGATTATATATATATATATATGAGCTGTGCTGTTTGATTAAGAAAGGTTGTATTGAAAACTGTTAGAAAAGCAGCTTTAACAGAGTTTGGTGAGGTCTGGTCTGGTCTCTTGCCAATATTTTTCTATTTCAGTAGCGTCCATATGTAGCATTTTTTTCTTATCAGCTTGTTATTTTCGTAAGTCATCTTATTGATTCACCATGTATCTTATTTTCATAAATCTTGTTTAAGCTCAGTTTCTCCATAATATTCAAACAATTCTTGTCAATCATATTTTTCCCAGTAATTAACATCTAAATATCCAAATTTTCCATTTAAATATATCATCCCAGTATTCTCATCTTTTATATATTATAGAAATACTATACTATTTATCTATCATAACATCTATCCATAAAATCTTTCTGGTCAATTTATATTTCACTTCTATTTGAAAAATTAGTTAAATCACTATCATTTTTTAGAGTTCTTATTAAGCCTAATTTCCCTCAATATTTCAATCATTCCTTAATCCTAAATCTTTTCAAACTTAATTTGTCTTTAAAATTCAAACTTTTCCTTCACTTACAATATCCTAAGTCTTCTTTCTTCTCAGGTTTGACGTTCTAATGCAGACATGTCAAACACAAGGCCCGGGAGCCGGAGCCGGCCCACAAAGTGGTTTCATGTGGCCCGCGAAGCCATCCTGGAAACAGTGAGGGAACGGCCCCCACTGCCTTGGCCCTGGCCCAGAGACCCTCCTTCTGCCAGAGACCCTCAGATCTGTCCCACTCCTGCCCAGGCCCCCATAGGCACCCTTGATGCGAACGATGTAGAGCTGGCCATGCCCACCCAGTAGGCCATACGCACTCTAGCCACGCCCACCCAGTAGGCCATGCCCACCCTAGCCATACCCACCTGGCCCCTTGAGGGCAACCGCAATGCTGATGCGGCCCTCAATGAAATTGAGTTTGACACCCCTGTTCTAATGCATAAGGTATCTTTTCCATATTTATTGTTGTATCCAAGTCTTGTAAGTTTTTTCTTGTTTGTATTAAGTTATAATTCCCTTCATTTGCAATTTCACCAGTTGAATCTTTTTTTTTTCTAGTTCACATTCTGTTGTCTGGATTGTTTGTTCATTCTTTACCATCATTCTTTGGATGTTTTTTGATTGTAGATTTAAGTTACAAGTATATTCACTTACAGTATCAAAGTTATGTTTAATCTCCTCGTGGTTTAAGTCTATTGTAGTTTGTATCTGTCGTAGCATTGCATAAATTTCACCTTGGAAAGTATTTGTCTTGTCTTGAAGAGTTTCTAAAGGTCAATTCAATATATTTAGCCAGCTTAAATCCTTCCTGTAACTTTCCTTCTCAATAATTTTTCATAGATCAAAGTTTCTAAACAGTTCATAAATTCAAACCACAAACTATTTCTTTTCCTTCAAACACTTTCCAATCTTATAGTCAGCCCAGTATGCAATCTCTTCTCTGTTCCTTACCAACTATCTTCTTAAAGGTTATTTTTCTTTGTTTCTAGGCATTGTCTTTAATGTGCTATATTCTCATTGTCCACTAGATGTCTGCAAATATTTTACAGCTCTTTCAGACAAAAAGTTATTTTTTATGTAATTCAATCAAAATCCTTTAGAATATAATCTTAGCAGTTTATTTTAGTTTCTAAGTTTGATCAGATTGTAGTATTTTGAATTTAATTTCAATAAGGTTCTTTCCTCCTTAAACATTAATTCACCACTTCTGTGTATGGGGGAAATGGGAATATAGTCCCCTCCCCTCACTTTCGGAGGTTGTTTGTTTTGGGGATCTTTCCCAGGGACTGGTTGTAAAATAAGGGACAGAAGATCAAATACTCTTACCAGTTCCAAGCACGCTGTTCACCATTGTTCTTGGTAGTACTCTTAGACTTCGGCTGCAGTAGCTTGGGCTAGACGCTGGCATGCAGCTAGTCTTTCTCCTGTAGGGTTTGGAGGGATTTCCCCGGATCAAAAAAGTGATTGCCGTCACTTTGTGATCAACGGGATGCCCCTCCTTCGCGATCACCTCTCCGGGGTGACTTCGGACCCATCTAGGGTCCCCCTGGCAGGGCAAAATTAGCTGTGGGGAACGGAGGTCCGCTGTTGTGCAGCCATGCGCTACAAGTGCAAACCAGAAGTCCCTCCCTCCCCATCTTTTTGTTAGGGTTGAGAATTTATATTTTATTTGCATTATGTATAGGTTTTGAATGGTTTTATCCTTTTTCACACTGTAAGCTGTCCAGAGTTACCCTGTAGTAAGATGGGGGGGGGGTTTGAGATAAATTTAATAAATAAACTATTGAAAGCCCCAATGGAACAACAGCAGAGAGACCCCAAAAATATTCAGGACTAAGACTGTGTTGAAGTTCAAAGGGCAATACTAGGGTTTATCAAAATTTGTGCCAAAACCTTATGAATCTGTTTGCATAGTAGTAAGATTGCAGGACCTGACCTTGACTGGATGATGCATCTGTTAACATGCAAACTGACAAAACTGTAGCAGATGACCAGGTTGAATTTGAGTGAGGAGTCAAATGCATCATCAGTCATGATTCCCTTCACACACACAAGACATCTAAGTCCAGCCCACCTTGAATGCCTTCTTAATTCCCGCTCATTTCCCTTGAGAGCTAGTAGCTCAGATTCTTGTAGAAAAGCTTGCAATAAATCTTTAGTTTATACTCATTTGAACTACCTGAATCTCCTGATTTCCCTGGTGCTTGACAAAAACTCTGGGACAGGAATGAGAATTTGGAAACTGTCACCTGTATGAAGATTTCCCCCTTTATTTATCAAGCAAGAGTGAAAAAGCTATACATCATGATGCAGAATGAACTTAAATCTTCTTCTTTAATATGAAGGAAAAATCTACACTCCTTGAAGTACAATGGTCTTCTACAATACTAATATAGCCTGTATTGTTGGTATGCCAAATAAAAATATATTGTTTCTTCAAGGTGACTGGTTGCTTTGGGTGAGCTAGGTTTTGACCACAATATTTTGTAACTTTGCCAGCAAATACATCCTAATAATTATGTTTTTGTTTTATGCTAAATGAATTGTGTGTCTGATTCTACTTTTTGTACAAAGAATTTTTGTCACATTAAATGTTTTAACTTAGTTCAAACCCCATTGGTTTCACGTAAGTAACTGCATTTGCTTGACATTTCCAAGTGGGTCAATCCCCCCCCCCTTAAAATATACTGTCTTCTTATTAACAGATCAAACTTCCCTCTAGAATTTTCCCTTTTTCTCGCAGAACTTAAAGACCTTACCTTCTATATAAAACCATGGGGGAAACTGAGGAGGAAGTCTGCAGGCAAACTTGTCCTGAACCCTTTTATAGACATGATCTGATTCAGAAAAAGGTTAAGGAGGTGAATTGACTCTTGGAAGATTAGACAAGTTGATTACTTGGGGCGTACTGCTGGTTCTGATACAGAGCGGTGACTGAATGAGGCTTCTTTAAAAACTGTGATCTTATAAATTATTAATCTATAGAAGCCGGCATAATAGGACTACACTGTGATAATATGTTGTGGATAAAAGAATAGTGTTTTGTTGTTGTTTTTTGAAGAGAAGAGGAGGAAGAACATTTTTATCATGGGAATCATCTGTACTTTCAGAGTTAAGGGGGATCCTGTCAAAAAGAACAATGGGATTGCCCAGTTTAAATTTCATTTTTACCTCCTGTGGATAATCTGTAGCCTTACTGTTGCCATATCCCATAACAATCTGCAAACACCACACACAAAAAACAACAACAACACTGTAGCTAGGAAGAAATCAGAGACTGAAATGGAAAAAGGGAGAGAGGAAAATAACAATTGAATATTGAGAAATAATATTGGATGTTTTCTATTGCATTCATTTCCAGCTGCAGATACCTTATTTGGGCCGGAGGGACATTATTTTTCTGCACAAAACCACTGATGGAGGGGGAAATTCTTACAACTCACCAGGCCTTGGCTCCAAAATCAATTCAAGTAAACTGGCAGAGTTTCAGTGCTATCATTATAGCTTTTGACATTTTACATTAGCTGATAACTAGGCCCCCAATAGTCTTACTATTATATAACTGGAATAAATCCAGTAATGCATTCTTTCCACAGAGATGCTAATGTAACTACTATTTGCCTTCATTTTTCAGACATTAATCTTATGGAAAATATAAAACAGAGTTTGCTAATTACTAACCATTGTAAATTAAGTAATCAGGCTTTTATGGTGCTTCTGTTTTTTTTTTCCATACTAATGCATTTATAGTACAGATGTCTTGCCTGGTTATATGTTATCATGTTGCCATTTTATTGATTGTTAAATAGGAAAGCCATCAGATTTCTGACTGCTTCTCATGGGGAGACTAATTAGATTATTTGATTGTCTGGTTCATCCAAGTAGCAAATAACTTAAGTCTCACAGCTGGTCTCAGACTCAATGTCTTGCACCATTATTTTTAAATGAAACAATTATATCTTCATTGGGAAATATTTTTTATAGATGACTTGATAGTAAAAAATGTCTAACCATGAATAACTTATAGCCCTTTGCAACTGAAGTTATTTACCATCATGTCTCTTTTCCAGTTTTATTCGAAGAGCCTTCTTCACAACAAAGAGCTCCTTAAGAATCAGACACCTAATTACGTTGCTTGTAAAGACCTCAAAATGACATTTAAGGAATAAGAAACAGGCAAGTTTTCCATTTTAACAGAACTCTTAACATCTGCTACTGATATAACCTTTCCAAATGGTGCACTTGTTGCTACAAATTGCTTTGCCAATGAGATTTTTTTAGGAGAAAAAAAAACGTTTTTGCTTATCTGCATAATCTTAACCAAAATGTTACTGGACATTTAGAGTCCTCCTACAATACCTAGATGGGCAAATTTAGCTTGAGGGATGGATTGATTGTCACCCAAGTGAATAACAATCACATTAGGTGCTGGAGTTCACGAACATCTGGAGGCAAGTGGACTATAAGGCTCAGTATTGTTGGTTGAACATCCACAGCTAAACCTGCAGGACTATTGGAAGAAAAGTTGCTTCCAAGTTGCTATTGGAAGAAAAGTTGCTAAAGCAAAGAAATAATGATTTGCTATTTACATATCCAAGTCCAAAGAAAAGAGGCTATCTGGAAAGAATACACCAGTTCTGGAAAAATAAAAATGAAAAACAACATCAGAGTCAGAATTAGCAGAACAGACACTAGCAGATCAACATTGATTTATAATACAAAATAAAGTATTCACAGAAGTAGAACTGGAACAACTGAAAATGGGAAAGAAATTGAAGCCTTGTCATAAGTAGCTCAGACAGAAGAGGCAAACCAGGGGGAGGCAGAAGTAGAGAAAGGCAGAATCAAAATTCAACACATAAGAAAAAAGCCAAACAACACACCACCAAAATTTATTTATTTTATTTATTTATTAATGGGATTTATATCCCGCCCTATCTCCTGAAGGACTCAGGGCGGCTAACAACAAAACATATAATAAGTACAGAAATTAAGATAAAAAATAAAATTAAAATCATCTGTGCAGTAAATTAAAATTAAAAACTAAAAATAAATTAAAATTGTAAATATAATTAATTAAAATGCCTGTCAGTCCAGGTCAGCCTGGTGGAATAGGAGTGTTTTGAGGCCGCAGTGAAAGGATTGGAGATTTTGGGCCATCCGAAGATCAGGGGGGAGCTGATTCCATACGACTGGCGCTCCCACAGAGAAGGCCCTCCCCCTGGGGGTCGCCAGCCGACATTGCCTAGCTGACGGTACCCTGAGGAGGCCTTCTCTTTGTGAGCGTACTGGGCGATGGGAATTCGTTCCCGGCAGCAGATGGTCCTGCAAGTATCCCGGGCCTAAGCCATGTAGGGCTTTAAAGGTAAATACCAGCACCTTAAATCTCACCCGGAGGGCAACCAGTAGCCAATGCAGCTCACGCAGGAGGGGTGTAATATGGGAGTATCGGGGTGCTCCCATCACTACCCGTGCAGCTGCACTCTGCACCAGCTGAAGCCTCCGGGTGGTCTTCAAGGGCAGCCCCATGTAGAGAGCATTACAGTAGTCTATACGGGAGGTAACGAGTGCATGGGTGACTGTACGTAGGGCATCTCGGTCCAGAAAGGGGCGCAATTGGTATATTAGGCGAATCTGGGCAAATGCCCCCCTAGCCACGACTCCAATATGATCTTCAAAACTGAGTCGTGAATCTAGGAGGACGCCCAGATCAGGTTGGAAAGTAAGATCAGCAAGCTAAGATCAGATGCAAGCAAGCTAGAACAAACTAAATAAAAGAAGGCCAAAGCATACCTGAACAAGAAATATCACTTATAACAAAGAAAATCAAGGAAGCAGCGGAACTAATAAAGGAGCAAATAACAATTACAATGAAAAAGATCAGCAAATTTTAAGCTTGAATTGCCACATTATAGGCAGAATCTCCATTTTCAGTCAATTCAGAAATATTTCTATCAATTCATTAATGGAGCCATTACAACGAACGAGTCAACACCTGACAAAAAAGAAACAGTTCAGTTCTGAGAACAGCTAGGGGATAATCCAAACAAATACAACAAGAATGCAGCCTGGCTAAAGAAGGCAGATAAGAATAACAAAGAAACTGAAACAACTAGTAACAACAGCAGAAGTGATGGAAAAAAGAGCAAGGAAGTTCAAGAAACAGTCAGCACCAGGTGAAAATGAACTTCATGATTTGGGTTGACTAGTCTGCACCCACTCATTGCCAAGCATACAGGAAGGAGACAACATTGAAGATTAGTTAACATCTGGCAAAATCTACCTAATAAAAGATTGGGGGGGTTAGGGCAGAACCAGGAAACTACAGGCCAATTATCATCTTACCACAACTTTCAAAGTGCTAAGTGGTACAGTAGCTGATGCAGTCCAACAACATCTATAGTTGAAAACAAGCCATTTCCATCTGAGCTAAAAGGAAACTGCCAAACAGCAGAGGAACATAAGATCAACTCCTAATTGACAGCTATGGAAAACTGCAAAATAAGGAAGACCAGCTTGAATGTAGCTTGAATTGATTACAAGGCGGCACTCGATTCCCTACACAAGGTCCAGAAGAAGATGTAAAGACAACATCAAAGGCACACCTCAACATCAATTAACTATGGTTAAGGCCACCAGAAGAGCAAGAACCAGAACTTTGCATCTCCCTCAACAGAGGAGGAGGAGGAGGAGGAGGAGGAGGAGGAGGAGGAGGAGGAGGAGGAGGAGGAAGAGATTCGACTCACTGCCACATGACTGGATAATTAAGTGCCTACAAATAACAGGAGTCAATAGAAAGCTCAGAAACTTTGTGCAAAGATCAATGGCACAATGGAAAACTAGGAGGATTTAATATCAAGACAGAACATTCACTATCACCACTACTGTTTGTCCCTGCATTGATTCTTCTGTCAAGAATACTGTACAAGTCAGGAAATGGCTATCAAACATCAAAAACATCTGCCAGGCTATCCCTTCTCCTTTACATTGATGATCTGAAGCTGCATGGAGAAACACCATCTGAAATAGAATCAATGCTCAACACTGTCTGTATAAACAGTCAAGATATTGCAATGGAGTTTGGACTGGACAAATGTGCCACACTCATCAAAAGGAGAAAATAGTGAAAATTGAAGGAATCAAAATGCCCTATCGCAGGGGTCCCCAACCCCGGTCCATGGACCAGGACTGGTCCATAGCATGCCAGCAACCGGTTCACAGAAACAAGCAAAGCCCCATCTGCGGGATGCAGGCAGCACACAAAACCACGCACTCTCCAGTCTGCAGAAAAACCTGTCTCCATGGTACTGGTCCCTGCAGCCCAAAAGGTTAGGGACTTCTGCTCTATGGAAATAACATCAAGAGTCTGGATAAATACAACTAGAAATTGCTAGGCATCCTTCAGGCAAACATCAATCACAATGAAATCGAGATGAAGGCTAGAAGAGTGAAGAGGATCTTAAAGTCCAAACTCAGTGAAGGAAGTACCATCAAGGCAATTAACACCTGTACAATTCCAGTCATTACATACACAGCTGGAACAGTGGACTGGACTCAAACTGGACTAGAAATCCTGAGTAGGAAGACCAGAAAATAATGACAATGAATCATCCCCTTCATCCACACTGCAATGTTGAAATACTATTTACCACGGAGCATGGGTGGGCCTGGAATGTTGCAAGCACACCAGACAATTGGAAAAGAAAAAGAAGCATTGGAAGACTAGCTAAATGATAGTGAAGAAGATGCCCTGAAAGTATTATACCATGAAGGTAGTACAATGAAGAACAGAAAGGAGACATGGCAAAATAAAATATAGTCAGTACATTAAAAAAAATAGCAGGCAAAGCAGATAGCAAGATCAGGCAATGGCTAAGAACAGGAAAGTTGAAGAAAATGACAAAGGGGCTAATTCTGGCTGCAGAAGACCAAACCTTAAGAACAAATACATACAAAGCCAAACTGAGAAGATACCAACAGACAGCAAGTGCTACATGTGGAAAGAAGTCGAAGAAACAGTTGACCGCTTAGTTGTTGCAAGAGAACTGCCCAGACTGACTACAAACAACAGCAAGACAAAGTAGCAACAATGGGGCATTGTAACATGTGCAATACCATTTGCCTGCAAGTAAGAACTGGTGGGATCACAAAATAGAAAAAAAATAATAAAAAATTAAGAAGCTAAATTGGTCTAGCACCTTAGAATTCAAACAGACACCTGCCATATAAGAATGTCTGTGGTAAAAGGAAGCAAAAATAGTACCAAAAGTAATAAGCACCTTAGGTACAACCCCTTAGGTACAACTGGAGCACCACTTGAACACCACTGGAATTGACAAAATCACCATCAATCAGTTGTAAAAGGCAGCTTTGCTCAGTACAACTTTCATCCTGTGATGATACTTTAATAATGTCAAACATCAAGGTCTGCCTATCCCAGGTCCTTAGGAAAGACATGATAGGTGAACAAAAATCCACTCTAAACCTCCATCTGACTGTGCAATGAACCATAACAACAATAACTGCACACTTTGCTAGGAGTATTTATGGAGAAGGCAAGGGAATGATTCACAAGATCTATATTTTTGGTAGACATTTCATTTCTCCATCAAAGTGTATGAGCTGGCAATGTCAGATTGTGGGAAAACCTGCACAGAGTTCCCTAAATTACAGAAGATTACACAAATCTTGAACATCTGAATTAGAAGAGGCGTTCTCTGCAACATACATCTTCTTTAAATATCCATCACATCTTCCATGTTTGATATATAGAAATTTTAAGTATATTTTCCATGATAATGAACATTTAAAAATCAATATTTTATCATAACTAATTATAGCAATTTTTGAGTCTTCCAACTGAATTTTGATTTTTATCATTATGTTGAGTTCGATTGTGGGTGAGGCATCTGAATGAAAATAACTAATCCACAGGTATTTTTGTCTTCATCCAATTAACGTTTCTCATACTGGATTTTTGTACAAGTTTAATTGAATCATTCACCCTTGTGAGTTTATTTTTTTTAAAAAAAAATCTCAGAAAACATTACCAACTATGTTTTTGCTTATAAGGCTATAAAAATAAGAAAAGGTCAAATGCTAATTTGACATTTTCAGATCAAGTTCAATCCTTCACTTTCATTAAAAGAAAAAAAAATCATTAACATTCACTAAGATAAACTAAGCATGATTTTAGAATACATTAAAAAAAGTAATTTGTCCTTAATATCAGACAACTGCAACACATCTTCCTTTCTTAAATTGTTCACTCTAAAGCATTGGAACATTTTTTTTACTCTTGGCTGCATCTTGGGACATCTGTAACAAAGAATAATAGCAATAGTACTTCAACTTATGAGCAGTGCTTTATAACACTCTCTGAGCGGTTCAGCATCTTGCCCCCAACAATCTGGGTCCTTATTTTACCTCATTAAATTAGAAAACAACTCAAGAACCCCAAGCATCTGGCTCATACTGAATCATCAGAGTATGCTTACGTTGAAGGTATTGTCACTGCTGTGAACTACAAGACCAAATCCAATATGAAGTCAAGAAAAATCATTGAAATCTAACGGGGAATTCCACACAGGAAATGGCTACTAGATTGATAGAAAACCCCACCTCCCTCCGCACACACATCCCATGCTCTGTCCATCTTTTCATGTCACATTACTGTATTATCATTGTTTATCTCATTATTTTATTGTTTCATTATTTTGCTGTTATGTTTACACTTCATTTTTCTGTTTTTACTGTTTTAAGCCTCTTACAGTAGCCCATGGTGAGATGAGCTGCAAATAAATTTAACAAATAAATAAAAAATAAAAATTACATATTAATGGATTAAAAAAAACTAGTCTAACTTCTCCTCATGATTACTTCCAATTAAGTATTTTATTCCTACTTTTTATATTTTATTAATTTTTTTAGTTTTACAATCAAATACTTAATAGACAACATGTTGCCTGGGTTCATTAGTAATTCAGTGGTATATATTAACTTCTTCAGTCAATATTACACAGTCAAATGTTTCCTTTCTTCTTCTGGTAGTACCTGTTTTCCCACACTAGGCAAATACAATTCTTATTGTTATTAATAAATATACAATTGAATATCAACATGTTACATTTTTCTCATATCAATGTGTTTTAGATAACTTTTCTAACCAAAACATATCTTAATTGCATTTGCACTTAATATCCATGTCAATCAGTATCCTGTTTTCACTTTTAATTTTAATTTCCCATGAATGTTCAAAATGTCTCTATTGTTTATAATTTCAAAGTAAGTTATACTTGGGTAACCAAAAGCTTTCCTTATTCAAACTTCTTAGCATTTTCCTGTTTCCCTTCTCATAGCAAAATCTAATATTCCAATTATAAACCTTCTTTCTAGTTATAGTACTTCTATTTCTAGCAATTATCTATTCTCCATATTCAAACATCTAGTTAATAATATAACATCCCATCTAATGGATCAAAACCTCTTATTTTCAATGCATTTGAATCATCAAGTAATTTTTCCTGTTTTTGTATATATTGTTTGGAATAAGAAAGAACATTTGGTTAAAGTATTTTTGGAAGAACGAACCCATTGATATTCATTAAACAGCCTCCCTCCTTCTCCAATTCCCCACAGTTCTCCTAACAGCTCTATCTTCCATTCAATCAGTTTTTCCTTTTCCTCAAATATGTCCTGAATTCTTGATTGGTAAGATGTTTTTTCCATTTCCAATATTATCACTCCATCTTAGTTGTTCAGTGGTCTGAATCTGTCAGTCAATTCCTTTCTTTAGGTCCTCAATCTTTGGATCTGCTTCCTCTAGTTTTCCTTCTATTTTTCTGGGTTGCTAGTTCCTTCCTTGTGGTCATGTTCTGGGTTTGTAAATTTAGATTAGAAAATTGTTCTTTTATCTCCTTTGTGTTATTTCTGATCTCGTGAGCTAAAGCAAGTCTCTTGTATTGATTTTAATATGGAATTTATTTCTGCTCTTCATCCATATTTTCTTGGTAGTATGTCAAACTGAAGACTTTGGGGACAAGTGTTAGAAATGGTTTTTTTTAAAGCTGAGTATGGGACATCCATTTCATTTTTTGTAGGTGGATTTTATAATAAAAATTGTTCATCAATCAAAGATTTGTAATCCAAAGTATTTCATCATCTCAAGCAATGAAGTGTATTTCTCCTGTAGAGCCTACTTTTAAAGTAAAAATGTTCCAAAGCTTTAAGTACTTATCTCCCTCAAAATCCAATTTGTGCCCCAATAGACAACTCTTAGCATACTCTCCTGGAAAGAGAGCACCTTTTCTACTATACGTTGATCCAAAAACTTTCCAAGATTTTAATAGAGATAAATAAATACTGTAAAATCAGTTGAGTATGTCTGTGAATACTGCATGATCAAAGAACATGACTGTATATGTGAAGATTAGAGATGTAATATTTTAACTCTTGACAGAAAATCAAGCTCTTTTAACTGAGTAACTATTATTTAAATGGAATTAAGCAGAAGATTGTGTTGTAGAAGAAATACTGATATATTATTTCCTTCTGTTGGGATTTACATCCTACCATTTTTAAAAAGACACACATAAACCAGTTATTGTTGGTATCAAAACAAAAACATTTATTTTATAAACATAAATTTATTTTCCCTTCTTTTAAATACTGGTTAATTTTTTTCTTCACTCTTGCATATATAAACATGGGATTTTTTTTCAAACTAAAGCCTGCGGACGAGAAAAGAATTCCTACAATTATTGCTGAAAAATATAATTTAATTATTGTAATAACCACAGTATGAAACATATTTTTAAGAAGATCTACAGTAATATTAAAAAGCACATATTTACTAATTCTATTGAGGAATTGTGAGGAAAAGAACTAACTTTAATATAGACATGGGACTGAATCCAATTGAAATTAATCCTGACCAAAACCCTGCAGAACTAATTAACAAAACTTCTCAAAATATTGTTTTCAATGGGCTATTATGAAAAGCTTTACATTTCTAAAGTTATTTCTAAGCCAGAAAAGAATTAACAAAACTTCTCAAAATAGCTTTCAATGGGATATTAAAGGTAAAGGTAAAGGTTCCCCCACACATGCGTGCTAGTCATTTCCGACTCTAGGGGCCAGTGCTCATCTCCGTTTCAAAGCCGAAGAGCCAGCGCTTGTCCAAGGAAGTCTCTGTGGTCATGTTGCCAGCATGACTAGATGCCAAAGGCGCACAGAACACTGTTACCTTCCCACCGTAGTAGTCCCTATTTTTCTACTTGCATTTTTACGTGCTTTTGAACTGCTAGGTTGGCAGAAGCTGGGACGAGTAACAGGCGCTCACTCTGTTACGCGGCACTCGGGATTCAACCCGCCAAACTGCAGACCATCTGATTGACAAGCTCAGCATCCTAACCCACTGAGCCACCATGTCCCCTTTTAATGGGATATTATGAGAAGCTTTAATTACATTTCTAAAGCCATTATTTCTAAGCTAGAAAGTGCTAAAAATTATGTAGTTAAATTTTAACCCTTTTTGTCAAATAGGAATGTGCAGCAGCAAAGCATAAAAATGTAAAACTTCCAATGACAGAACTAGAAGTTATAAATAAGCAATATGTAACAGTTAAATGAAATAAAGAGTTTTTCCACAATGGCAGCCAATCTTTCAAAGAGCCAGAGGCTGGATGTGCAGGTATGATCCAGAACTTTCCTGGGAGGATTATGGGACTAGGAGGCAAAACACCACACTGACTGACAGATTTGAGGCACTGGATTGGCTGTTCCAGGAGGGGTCCTACTGTAGATTTCATACAGCTGGTACCTTCACCTCTAGTTATTGTTAGCAAAGATCTCCACAACCTAAGTATGGAATAACAAATTCCATCCTTGTTATTTTTTGACATTTGAGCAATGTAGAGCTGCTCTTGAAAACCATTCTAAGTTACTATATCTCACAATGTAGAGTTAGGGTTAGCAAAGGTGAAATTCAGAACCTAGAAATAAAAATCCTTCAAAAATAATTATGGTTTGCTAGTCATCATTATCCTGTAAAACAGTGAAGTAGTCCAAGTGCTGGAATTTAAGGACTTCATTGCCCCAACTGGTCCATCCAGGTTGCAAATTCCGAGCAAACAACTCCAAGCATTCTACATCTGGCTTAGTATATTCTTTTAAAATCTCTGGAAAGTGGGGGGGAAAAAACAGGGTGAGGATGATAAGGTGTTAGAAGTTGGAGAATAAAGACAAGGTAAATAGCTTTAAGGAATTTCTTGTTAGCTAAATTTATTCTATGTTGTCAGAAAGGAGTATTTATTTATTTAGAAAATTTATGTGACACAAATATGAAATATCCATCCTTGGAAAATGAACAATACTACCAAAACTTCCAGTTACTCTCATTTACAGACTGTCATAAGAATCTAAAGGTTCACTCAAGATGGTTGCCAATACAACTCTTCACTGACAGAGCTAAATATCTTTTACCATTTGTTTCCTCCAATTTTGAAGTTAAGATTGAAAAACAGAATTAAGTAGGAAACAATTCATGTCAAGTATAACTTGGTTTCATTGACTGTAAACTTTAAGTCAGAGGTCCCCAACCTTTTGGGCACCAGGGACTGGTTCCATAGAGAGGTTTTTCTGCGGACCGAAGGGTACATGATTTTGTGTGCTGCCTGCATCTCGCAGATGGGGCTTTGTTGTTTGTATGGCCCAGTTTCTGGCATGTCACAACACGGTACTGGTCCATGGCCCAGGAGTTGGGGACCCTTGCTTTAAGCAACTGCATTTTACATTTAAGAAATAATTAGTCCATTTCAGTATGATTTACTTCCAGTATAGCTTTCACTGGCTTGATATGGCATTTTGAAGAAACAGGCAAATCTAACCTTAAGCCACTTGAACTGTTGTGATTTCCTATTGATGATCCTTTAAAAGTGTAATTTATTGAATATGCAGATTGTTAATTCCTTACAATACCTTCTTTTTTAATGTTGAAGATACAAAATAAATCAGTCATGCTCTGCTGTGCTTCAGTACCAATTAATCCTTTAAACAGCAGTTTGAATATATAAAATCATATATTGTTCTAAGTATGACTTAATGATGTTCTCACCAAAACCAGATGGCAATTATGTTTAAACTTAAAAGTATTGGGGCACCAGTTTCACAAACTGTGACCTAAAATATTTTAATAATTTTCACACATCACAGCTACGATGGCTAGCATGTAATCTGGGCTACCCGTTCAGGCTTTGTAAATCTATACAGCCTTTAGGAAGCTGCAAAAGGTTAGGAATATCACTACATCATTTTGCTGCCATCTAAGGTCACCTTGATTTTTGCAGCATAAGTCTGGACTTCCAATTTAACGGGACAAAGTCTTAGTTGCTAAAGCTCAATAAAATTATTTTTATATGGTGCATATTTTTTATCACTGGATCTATATGTTGTTAGCTGCGAAGTCATGTCCGACCCATCTGCAGTGATCTTGGAGCCCAGGAAAATAAAATCTGTCACTACCTCCATTTCTTCCCCATCTATTTGCCAGGAATTGAGAGGGCCGGATGCCATGATCTTGGTTTTCTTAATGTTAAGTTTCAACCCAAGTTTTACACTCTCCTTCTTCATCCGCAACAAGAGGCTCTTTAGTTCTTCTTCACTTTCTGCCATTAGAGTGGTATCATCTGCATATCTTAGGTTGTTAATATTTCTTCCGGCAATTTTAATTCCAACTTTTGATTCATCTAACCCTGCCTTTCTCATCATGTGCTCTGCATATAAGTTAAATAGGCAGGGTGACAGTATACAGCCTTGCCGGATCTCTAGTTCCTCTGCCTCTTCGAAATCCTGCCTGTACTTCTGGTAGTTCTCGAGCCACATACTGCTGGAGTCTAGCTTGTAGGATTTTAAGCATAACTTTACTAGCATGAGAAATGAGTGCAATGGTGCGATAGTTTGAGCATTCTTTGGCACTGCCTTTCTTTGGAATTGGAATGTAAACTGATCTTTTCCAATCCTGTGGCCACTGTTGTTTTCAAACTTTTGTTCGCAAATTGAGTGTAGCACTTTTACTGCATCGTCTTTTAAGATTTTGAATAGCTCAGCTGGAATACTGTCACCTCCACTAGCTTTGTTGTTGCTCAGTTTTTCTAAGGCCCACTTCACTTCACATTCTAGCATGTCTGGCTCGAGGTCAGTGACCACCTCATTGTGATTATTAGGGACATTAAGCTCATTCTTGTATAGTTCTTCTGTGTAATTTTGCCACCTCTTCTGCCTCTGTTAGGTCCCTGCCATTTTGGTCCTTTATCATGCCCATTTTTGCATTAAACGTTCCCTTCATCTCTCCAATTTTCTTGAAGAGATCTCTGGTCCTCCCTATTCTATTGTTTTCTTCTATTTCTTTGCACTGTTCATTTAAGAAGGCATTCTTATCTCTTCTAGCTATTCTCTGTTCTTTTTCTCCCTTGCCTTTCGCTTCCCTCCTTTCCTCAGCTATTTGCAAAGCTTCCTCAGACAGCCATTTTGCTTTCTTTCATTTTTCTTTGGGATGGTTTTGGTTGCTACCTCTTGTACAATGTTGCGAACCTCTGTCCATAGTTCTTCACTGGATCTATATATACATCACATTTCTCCAAACTAGTATTAGACTACACCTTCCATAATCATCAGTCACAATGGCCAATGACTAGAGAACTGTTAAGAGCTGGACACATTTGGGAAGGCTGTCCAACAGGTAAATAAATGGTAACCTGCTGAATTGCAGTATATAGTGCAAGTCAGAAAAAAGATGGCAGTGTCCCCTTAGGGAGGGCTATCATAGATGAGCTGCAAAAATACAGACCAGCACTAAATGGTAGAGAAGAGGCTGCAAAACTTGCTTTTTGCTACCGTATACAGTAGTCATCAATACTTTTGCATCCTATATCTGGTAAACAAGGTCTTCTGTATTAAATGTGACCATAAAATAGGGGATATGAGGTGCACTTTTCTCTCTATGGACTTGGATTCTTCTATTTGCATTGCTGCTTTGTGGTGACTTAAGAGGAAACTGCATGCTTTAGGAAGGTTTCTCTTTTAACTACCTTGTAGACTATTTTTCCTTCCTTTCAATCTAGTTATCCTAAAACTGCTAGTAAAGTGAAATTCTCTTTTGAGTGCCTTTGCCTATTTTCTGTATTATTTTTCCCAGAAACTTCAGCCAGAAAAGACATAATAATCACACAGTTAATACCACTTTACCTACCTAAAAAATCTAGGAAAAACATGAAATGGGAACAAATCTCATGTTCAATCCTGTGTTTGAATGTGTACTTTTCACTGAAATATTTTCCATAACACGGTTTACTTGGTGTTAATTTTATTGTCACCATATCTTTGTATTTCTTGTCACAAAGTATTTCTACTAAATGTTGATTCTTCCATACCTTGCCTCCAGCAAATCTCTGGTTTTATATTAGAAATAGCATTTAAGTCTTCTCTATATGGTTGCTGTTGACACAAACTGCGAAATGATTAATGCCTAAATTTTTCTCATTGAAAATGCCACTATTGCTATTTTATCCTGTGTTAAACATGTTTTAACCAGGAAAATTAGATTATTTAATAAAATGTAACATTTGTATCATATTATTTCACTACTGAAATAGACTTCTTATTCTCTGAACACAGAACAGGTCTATGAACTTGGATGATAGTCCTTCTAGTCCATGGGCCGTTGTCCTCACCAAAGTTACCACAATTTCAGGTCCTGATCTACTCAAATGCACCTAGAACCTATTGTTTTGTCTTCTTTGTCTCTCTCTCTCTCTCTCTCTCTCTTTCTCTATCTCTCTCACACACACACCTACTACAAAGGACATTATTTTCAGACTTGGCATTGCATATCCCTGAAAATCAAGAGTATTATTATTATGAGAGGCAGTTTGGTGTAATGGTTAAGGTGCTGGACTAAACACCAGATCATGAATTCTAGTCGCCCTTTAGGAATAAAATCCAGCAGAGTAACTTTGAGGCCTCTCATTTCCTGAGAAGAGTTAGTTTGGAAAAATTATGAGGCAGGATCATTATGTATACTGCTTTGAATTATACAAAATAAAGAGAAGATGTAAATCTAAACATTAATATCATTTTACATATCCACTGATGGTGTTGTAATTGTGGCAGACATATATATAAAATCGCATAGAGGGAATAAATTGGTAGCACAAAATACAATAATAGTATAAAATACGTAAGAAGGTTTCCCATGGCTTTTATTGCTATTTTAAACTCATAGGGAAACAAATTTAAGAACCAATATTTAAAATAACTTAGCAGTAACTTTCATGTTTATTTTTTAGCTAAGTTCCTTTCAGAATCCATTTATACATGAGTAATTCATATAAAGTTTGCTTGCATAATTGTTTAAAGGACACTTTGATCATATCAATTTTTTGGCAGCGATCCTGCTGGAAGTTACTTTTGTACATGCATAAATATATGCAAATAATCCAGGAAAACCTTAAAATAACTGCTTCAGGATGATGAATGATTCACACAGCTGTACTATGTAACATGCATTGATACTAAAAAAAGCCAATTCGTGCCAGTAAGCATTCTTATAATTTTTCATGGATACTCTTTTCTCTCATTTTCTATTAAAATGAATTATCAAGAAATATAAAATTACCTTGCCTTTGTACTATATTACATTTTTTTTTCAATCCTCATTTTTAGGTGAAAAACTTGCTAATGTAGATATTTTATTTTTTACATAACAAAACCTTTATATATTAAGGAACACACAAAGATGCGAGTAAAATAAGTGTCATCTTTTCTAACCATGGCAATAAAACAGGACTTATATTGGTCTAATCTTTCTTGACCTTTATGAGTTTATAAGGTTGCTCAATGAAATGTGCTTTGTGTCAAGTTTTCAAGATCTGAATTAAAGTAGATAGCCTTTGATTCAGTTTATGATCATCAGACTGAATCCCAAACTGAATCTTGTAATTGTGAATGGATGGGAGAACTGAGGGCCTATAAGCTGAAATGAGATGCAGAAAATGCAGAATGCAGAAAAGGTCTGGGCCTCAAATTCATGCAACTGATGACACAGAGTCTGCACCATAAGGCATTTGATATAATTAATTCATTAGTTTTGAAAGTATCATAAAAACAAATTGTTTCAAAATATTTGAAAAAATAATTAAGGACAAGAAATTTCATAATTTTTTTCTCTCTTAACTTATGAATAAAAATAAACAATCAAAATACTTGCTATTAGGAACAGGCTGCTCTGCCGTGCTATAATTTCTTTCTCCAGGAACAATTAAAAAAACAAATGTAAACTTCTGTAATCTATGTTAAATTTTATTTGCCATATTTAATGATGTGAGCATTAAACAAAGAAGTGTTATTAGAAACTTCTAGTGTCACAATTTCATAGTTTAATTCAAATCACGAAACAAAATATAATTTTGATTATTTATAAAAAGTCGTCTTTCTGTCTGAACAAAAGATAGCAAGGAGGTTTTTATTAAAATAAAACACTGTGGTACAGTAAAAACATTGTAAATTGCACTAGTTTCTTTTTAAAACAAAACAGTGTGTGCAGATAATTGATATGTTTTCTTTCATTCCAACTTTTTATGTTCATGCTATAAACTTTGGCAAAACTTCCCTCTACTGGCAATTCTAGTTAATTGTTTTTTTACCACTGTAAAACATTTTATCTTCTGACAAGACTTGAAAATCTTCTCATACATCGAAGCCCTTAAATCTGCAGTTCAGTCATCTGCAGTTTTGTGCTGTTCTGCATAATCATTCACTGTTTTTTATTAATTTAGAAATTAGCCGCATATACGTGCAAAATGAAATAGGAACTATGCAAACAAAATATTGTTTTATTTGAAAAAGTAATTAGCTAGCAAAGAACATATTCACAAACTTTTCTATATGGTTGTATTAAACACACACACACACACACACACACACACACACGGAAATAAACTACAGGTAGCTCTCACTTAGTAATCATTTGTTCAGCATCCATTTGAAATTACAGCAGTACTGAACAAAGGACTTTATGACCAGTTCCTGAAATTATAGCCATTGCAGTTCCCCCACGGTCACATGATCAAAATGAGGGTGCTTGGCATCTCCGTATTTACAACTGCAAGGAATGCTTCAACTTCCTCACCTACCTTTTTCCTACCCTTCTATGCCCTTTTGGCTCTCTGCACTCCATGGCCCCTGCACCCTAGCAGACCTTTGCCATCCTTCTGCTTCCACTGCTTACCAAGCATGCCCAGACCAGCCCTTCATGATGAAACAGCTGGCAGACAAGGCTTTTTTTCCCCAGTTCATGCATGGCGGTTTCCTCACGAGACCTGGGGAAGATGGCCTCACAGAGCCAGCGTAGCCTTGCAAAGGGCCAGGGCAGACACACATTGTTAGCAGAAGGAACAAGAAGATAGTGAAGGTCAGCTGGAGCGGTAAAGCACAGGAGCTTCAGAATACATAGTGGCAAGGCAACTGCAGTTAGGACTGGGTGAGTTGGTTCGGGCATTGTGCACATGCTGGGCCAGGCTGGGATGTCCCAGACAGTTGCGGCTTCAGATCATTCTGCACTGCTGGGTGAGGCTGTGGCTGCTGAAGGAGGTACACCAAGAAGCCCGAGATCCCGTGTGAAAAGTAGCACAGAGCCATTCTAGGGCTGCTTGCCACCCAACATGGTAGGAAGCAGGACAGCCAAAAGAGCAGAGTTGGGATGGAAAAGACATCTGGGCGAGTTGAGGGGGAGGTAATCCCATATCTTGGAAGTATCGGGGCTCAGGTGAGAGGACTGCACCCTGAATGGCTTGAATTGGGGTGGGTCTTTGGCTATTGACAACTGGAATTTGGCTAACACAGCAATGGGAAGTGTTGTTATTAAGCAAAGTGGTCAAGTGACAATGTGCTTTATGACCACATTATTTAGTGGTAGAAATTCCAGTCCCAACTTCTAATGTGCCTAACATTTCTTACATTGTGAAAGTACAATTATTTATACAAGAGCATTTTTGTTTATTATCTGTAGACAGCAACAGCAATAGCACTTAGACTTATAGACTGCTTCACAGTGCTTTACAGCCCTCATTAAGTGGTTTACAGAGTCAGCATATTGCCCCTCAACAAACTGGGTCCTCATTTTACTGACCTCAGAAAGATAGAAGGCTGAGTCAACCTTGAGCCAGTGAGACTTGAACTGCCAAACTGATGGCAGCCAGCAATCAGCAGAATTAGTTGCAGTACTACATTCTAATCACTACAGATTAAAAACTGTTGATTTCAGGCACTAGAGAGAGACACAGATTCTATCATTTCTTAATTATTCACTTGACACAAAGTAATGAGGAAAATCTGAATAATTTGCATATTGCAGCAGGAAATATTGCCTTCTGTCTTTAAACAATACCATACCCAAAGAATACGGTAAGCTTCTGCTTTATTTGAAGAAAATGAATCCATAAAAAGCTCCAAAATAGGTATGGTAACACAGCTATGTTATCATTTTCCAGGTGGATTCACTAAAGCAAAATGCTTATTTGTTCAATTAATGTTTTGAAATTAGGTCCTCAAAACTAGTGGGAATGAGAAGCACAAAACCCCAACCTTTGAATCAAATCTTGCCATGGTACTTCAAAGGAAGATAAATTTGCTGATTAGGAGGCTTGTGGAATAATTGATTGTAGTGCAGAATTATCATGGCCAAGTATCAACCAAGTAAGAATAGACCTCAATTCCCCTAACAAAAAGCAATACTGAGCAAGTCTTATTATACTGTGTATATCTATGGCTGCTTAATGCCAGAATAGACATAATTGTTCTTGCTTTCGCAGTGTGGGTCAAGAGTAAGTATTCCCATTAAGCTGATCATTATATTTATACCGTTTCATTGTAAGACAACTGATCAATACACATGGTATTATATGACTTGATCATGTTTGGTCTATATTTACCATATACAGTATTTTAATAAACATCATCAGGATGACTCAATTAGTGGCCCCAAATAGTGAAAAGGATGATACAAAATAAAAGGATTTTTTTCTGTCATTACTTTGTTTTTCTTCCCTATATTTTGCTAGCAAGGTATCAAGGCTATATCTATAAATAGAACAATTAGCCCAAAATCAATTCCCAGGAAATCCTCTGAATAAATTTTGCTATGCTTTAATCTTTTAAAGATCAGCTTACTTTAACAGTTGCAATAATGATCATTAAGTCTAAGGTAGGAAAATTATATATTAGCATGTCCAGTTAAAACTGAACCAGCTGACAGGCAAACTGACATTCACAGTTAAGCTCCTAATCAAAATTCACAAGCTCTCTGTAATTTCCTGCAAACTTCCATGTCATATTAATGATGGTCCAAAATCACCAATAAAAATAGGTAAGAATACTAAGCAATTAACTAGCCAGACAAATTGAAAATATAACACTCTATTTCTGGAGCTTACCTGAAAGAGGAGGCTTATGTGAATGAAGAGTACAAGGTACACTAACAATTAATTTCTGATCAGGAATTGCAGAAAACTTTTCATCTTCTGAAAGCCTGTTTTATATATATTTATAACAAGAAGAAAAGAAAAGAAAACCTGAAGTGATTTATACAGATAACAGTATCTGGGAGAGATTTGTACATTCATCGGTGCTTCTCTTCCTAAACAAAATAATAAGAATGATAAAAAACAGAAAAACTACTCTCATACTGGAAGCCATAATGAAGCTAATACCTAATTGTTGAGAGTATTTCTTTTTCTGAAAGCTAAAGGGCAGCTTATGAAATTTCTTAAGTTTCTGTAAAACAGGAAGAAGACATAATACAACTAATATATATTTCAAATATAAATATTGCCTGGCTTTATAAAACCAGATCAATGTGTAACTCCAGAGCACAAATGATCCATTTGGCAGCAACAACCAATACCTTTTCTAGGACTAACACAAGATGGCATATAGCTCAAGGGTCCCCAACCTATGGGTCGCGGCCTGGTACCAGGCCACAGGCTCTTGGCCAGTGGGCTGCAGAAATGGCTGGCCAAGGTGTGCACCCATGGGCATGCGTTCCCCCCATTGCGCTAGCACCCATGGCCATTTGTGCATGTGCACAGGCGCGAACTGGAACGCTAGTGCAGGTGTGTGTGCACGGCCCATTTGCACATGCGCAAACGGGTGCTAGCTGCCATGGGGGTGCACAGCTGTTCATGCTTGTGCATGACACCAGCGCATGCTGCAAACACGAATGTGGCCACTAGTACTGTGCCAGTGGGCGTGGCCCCGTTTGCCTGCGTGTATGTGCGAACACATGCAGTAATTTGGAAGCTGCTCTCCCCTCTGGGCCACTAGCCCGGAAAGGTTGAAGAACTCTGACCTAGCTTATAGAATGTCAACCACCTAGTTCTTTTCTTCCTGCAATAGGATCAGCACTAACTTACCCACCCTTATATCTCAGCTGTCAATTCCCAACTCTTCAAAAGACAAACTCTGACTAGTAGCAAAGAAGATGAGATTTGTAGTTATGGATAACAACATCTTTTCCTTTCCCCACCTACCATATGCTAACAAGGAAACTGAATGGATCTTCAAAAGCAGGTGGCATTATCTCTTCAGAGAAAGAAGAAGCAATCTACTAGTTCTGTTCACAGCCTGGATGGATTTCAATTCCTATACTATCCAACCAGCTGGATGATTATTATGGGAACAGAAGCCTAAAACATCAAGGGGTACCCACTTGATGAACACCACTCTGTAAGTGAGAGGATCTCAAACTTTGTCAGGTCATGAAACCTGTGGGTTAAAAACCTGAACCCTGGATCAAAATGCAAAGTTCTTGCAAAATAAAACTGACTGTGTTCTCTATGTTCAAGGGAACCCTTTTGTTTGCTCTTAGTCTCCCATGAACCCCCATCACCTTCCTGTGGAACTTCCCTGCAAATGTCTGTTTTGTCCCAACCTATGTGAGTCCTTGTTATAGTCACAAGGAGAAACCCCTCTTCCAAGAAACAGGCTGGAACTGCAAGAAAAAACCAACAGACCTGAGTCAATGTCCAAGGCAAATAAACACAGTCCACAGAAACTCAATCCTCAGCACGAATGTTTGTCTTTGGCAACCGGCACCTCCCACACCTTCCCTTTTTATAATTCAGCCAAGGCGGGGCTTCCTAATGCCTTCTCCTTTACCTTTCGAGCCGCCCCATTGCACTCTTCTGTCCCACTCTCTTCTCCTGTCTGCATCCGGGATTTGTCCCAGGTGTTCCTCATCGCTGTCCAACTCAGGCTCCCAGCACATCTGTGTCTCAGCCCAAGCACAATTAAAGGGGCCAGGCTCCTCGTCCGACCGTAAGTATTGGAGCTCCTCAGAGCCTTCCTCTGACTCTATTGTCACTCCAGGCCCCTCCTCCTCATCTGAGTCCTCAGACTCAACTGCTGGATACACTGGCTGGCGAGGAATCACAACAGTGCCTTGTCATGCCCCTGTCAAAGCCTGAATCTGCTAAGGAAGATGAGCTGGAACTGGAGCTGGCAGAGATAGAGGGGGAGGCATCATTGGCTTCAGAGGAATATGGGGAGGAGCAGGCCAAGGCAGGCCAGGGTCTTTCAGGATTGGGACAGCTTGAAGGGAGGGAGGAACAGGGGCAGGATGAACATGAGAGACAGAGCTCAGCCGATGAGCAAGGGCCACCCTCTTCTAATCTTAGAGCACGGAGAGTGGAGAGGAGGGAACAATGCAGGCATGCCCAACTACTCGGGAGGAGAGCACACCCGGGGACTGAGATTTAAGGAGATGCTATGGGGAGGGGCATTTGTCGAGAACAAACACTGAATTATTGGAGGTTTGTGTGCAGTTGCCAATGTTGGAAACAACTCTCTGATCTCTTGTTCTATGTTGTGACTTCCTATTTGTAAACCCTGAAACTCTGACCATTGGACTGGCTGACAACCTTGATTTGGTGCTCTAAACCTCAGTTAAAATTTTGGTTTCTCTTCTGAAACTACTCAGGCCAGCTTGTAATTTCAGACTTGTTAGATTTGGATGTATGTTCCTTTCTTTGCTATCTACGTGGCCCTGAGTAAACTGCTGTTCTAATCTAAAAAACTTTTCAAACTACTTGCAGCCAGAGGCTGCTGAAGGTGTGTGTGTCTCTGTGTGTGTGTGTGTCGTTACTTGTACTGGGACTTGCCAGGAATGTGGGAGCATTTGGGGAACATTTGGAGCAATAAAGGGGCGGTTTGAACTGCCAGCTGACTGTGTTGCCTCTGTGCTGTGCCCTAGTCATCACATTCGTCTATTGGCTCTACAATTATATCCTTCCCCCCTCCCAATTTAATAATAATTGGATATTCACTGAAGGCACTTTAAAACATTTCTTGAAAAAAATAGTTTTGTAACATCATGGGAAAGAGACAACTAATCAGAGATCTTGTATTAAGAAACAGCACCCATTCCTTTAAACTTCTTTGTAAAACTCAACTAAGCATTTCTAACTAAATGTTACTCAATAATACTGCACATAAATAATATAACAAAATCAATGTCCCTACCTTAATGGTACATCTGTATTTCCCTGGACTCTACCCAGCACAAGAATTTCATATGGCTTTTTGTGAAGAGAATCTAATGGAATCACAAATTCCCCAGACTTTGTAATCTGAAATAGAGAAATTTGAACAAATGTAGCAAATGGAAACAAGAGGCATAAGGTATTTTTTGTGTGTTTTACACAAATTTGTTTTTAATACAGAAAAGTGACTGTTTTCTATATTAGTTGAGCACTATATCTATATATAAATACTTCTAACACGAGTACAAATAAAAAAAAATACAAATCCATACATTTCTCCAGATCGGGATTCAAATCTGGTCAAACAAAATCAATTTTAGTGTTTTATGTATCCCTCACTGAGGCTAAATGCTACAAATTGTCCATTTAACACTGAGATAAATTAAGATTAAACTTGAGCTAACTATGTCAGCATTATTTAAGAACAAAATAAGTGTTGAAGTTGAGGAATATTGAGGTTCAAGTATAGAAGGGAAGCTATTGAATAAAGGGATTGCTGTGTATGTAAAAGCAAAATTGGAACACTGGACACTGCTACAATCACTGATTGGGGCAATTTATGCTTGAAGGGCTGCAATCTGATCACCACGGGAAAATGGCATCGTTCCCTTTCCTTTCCATTTATAACTTTTCTAAGGAAATCAACAATATGTTGATAACAGCTCCTCCAATTTAAAAATCCTATTCCTTGATGTTAGATCAATTGCTGGACAAGCATCTATTGACAAGATGTGAATCATAGACCCTTGGCTGACAGAAATTGAAGCAATTGTATCTTTCCTAGCTTTGTTCACCAGGCAACTCTATATTGTACACCAGAATAAGTTTGGAAAGCAGGCAGGAGAAAGTACATGGGCTGCAGAAATTTCATCTCACTTATCCCAATGCTTCATCCCCTATCTGCTAATTCTGAGCATAACCTTTTGTATTCGAGTGGCTGGAACAGTGGAGAGAACAGACCTTTTTGAAACAGCTTAGATTTGTTTTGCACCTTGGAAACAATTGTGATTCAGTTCACCAAAGCAAAAATGTAAGCCAATTAGTCTCAACCAAGAATTTAAGTGGCCTCAAATTGTAAACAGCCTACAGAACTACTGCCGGACTAGCCTCCTCTGAGCTTTCCACTTTGCTCCCAAGCTAGGTATTTTCATGACCGCTCATGACTGGCACACAGCATGTTTTCAGTGTTCAGGTGCTCATCAAAGCCATGTGTTTTGCACATATTACTAAAGCATTCATGAAGCCATTCAGCCTGGAAGTTCTTTTGTCATAACCAGAAGGTAGTGCTAGATTATTGATCTATGAAATAATAGAAAATACTTGTGGCTCGGGTTTTAGATTTTGGCTGTGGTTTGTTCTCCAAGCTTGTTTCAACATAATTTCTGAACATTTTGTTACCAAACTAGGTAACATCATCAAGATTTTCTTGTCCTATTCTCCTTAGCTTATAAATGTCTTGTTGATCTGTGGTGTCCCATAGGGTTCAATCCTTTCCTTATGCTATATGGTATCTACAAAAAACTGCCGCAGAAGGTCATTTGGAAGTTTTAAATGAGTATCATCAGCTCCTTACTATACTACACTGTGGGGGAAAGAAGGTATTGTTTTTACAGAAACTATAGAGCTAGTCTTTGGAAGAATACATTGCATATTTTTCTAACCTTATGAATTTTGCTTGAGTATGGAAACTATACATAGGAGCTAGGACGAGAGACCCGTTACACTCAAAGCCAGCTTTACAAGAATTTGCTGATATGATAGTTACTTCAAAGACAGCCCCTAGGAAACCAATAGCCATAAAAGGTTATTTGTAAATAAGGGCAGGGGGTGATAGAATATGAGGAATGGGAAATGTAATCAAGGTGGGGAATAATGTATTCACTTTAGGCACTTCGGATAGGTTGCGACAGCCTGAGTACTCAGCCAGAGGAAAAGGTGGGAGGTAAATTTGTGACGGCAATAGGGAACATAAAGAAATTAAACTGATGATTTAAGATGTGTCCACTGTACCTGCAAGTATGTGATACACCCTCTTTGCAAAGTAGTAAAAATAAAAATATTGTTGTTTTCTCTGGAAGATTTGGCTGATGACTGTTTATTCCAAACTAGACAACGAATCCCACATACACCAAGGAAGCAACTGATATACTTGATCCTTATTTAAAATGTTCAAGTATATTTAATAATGGCCCAGATGAGAAGTAACAAGCTGAAATTACTTCAGACAAGATAACAGTGCTGTTAGTAAAGAAGAAAATAAGATTTGGAAATTGAAATTCAGCTCGTTTGGGGTAGAGGTTCATTCCCTCTGAAAGCTGGAGAACTCCTTGATCCTAAGCTGTAAGTTTCATCTTTGTGTACTAGCCCGCCATCTGCAGGACTTTCTGAGCCTGGCATGTTTGACAATGGTTATCGACTGTGCTCTCTGCATGAAGCTACCCTTTGGAAAAATGTCCAGACGTGGTTGGTGTAAAATGTGGCAGCTGAGCTGCCAACCAAAGCAAAGTACAGGGAATGTATGAATCTAGACATTCTGCATTGCTTGCTAATGGCATACCAGTCAATGCTAGTCTACAGGGGTTGGCTATCTATAAAATATCATCTTCCATTTAGACCTTGTCCACCTTTTAACACTGGTAGAAGAGGCCCTTTTTAAGAGGCAACCACTATCAGAAACTCATCATTCTGATACACGAGAAGGGACATCTTTGATCTCCAGCTATAGACTACACTCCCTTAGAAGGTGCCTTTGTTTTGTGAGTTTATTATTAATGTTTGTTTACTTTTCATATAGTTGTTCTTAAGTGATCACCAGAACAGAAAGATGGATTAAGGAATTACAAACAAACCTATTCTCTCACTAAAATTTCTAGTAGAAAAACTAAAAAAACAACAGTATAAGCTCTGCTCTGGTATTGCTCACACATTTCTAGGTTGACAATGTTCTCATTTATTCCTTAATTTTAACTGTAATAAAAATAGAAATATGGTAAGTCTGATGTTCAGAACTGAGGTGCGTGAGTTCTTGATTATCCCAACCTGTCACTTATAAATTAAGAAAAATAAATAAAAATAAGGTAAAATGCATTTAAAATGTACCACTAAGATTAGTACTGGAATCACCATAAGAAATATTAAATAGGGGGGAAAAATCCAGCAAACTTACTTTTATCCAAAACCATTCAACAACACCATGTATAGACCAGTGAGGATAAAGTTCATTCTTTACAAATTGTAAATGCTTTTGTCTGTTGGTCACCCATGTGACCACAAGACAATTTGGAGCTGCCAATGCTGGAACAGGAATCTCCTTGATTTGCCAGTGAGACAAGAAACCATACCTAAATGTGGATACATTGAGAAAATTTAGAAATCATCCAAATCAACAAAAGATGTTTGAAATTGTCTGACACTTTTACAAACTTTGTCTAATTTAATATCTAACTAGATTAAATTTGATTCAAGAGTGACATCCAGTGGTGAAAAGCTTTCCTTTTACATTTGGATCTACTGAATGCAGCAATCTAATTACAATCCATTTTCACTTCAAAAAGCAGATACATACTGGAGAGGAAAAAAAATTCTGAAGCAAAATGAGCTTTTAATGAAATATTTTGCTGCATTTCTGAATATTAGATTAATAGTTGGAGGTGCAATAACTAATTTATTCCATTTATGTGGTGTTTTGGAAGCACCATCTTGTTCAAGTATGAAATTCACTACTAAAGAGTGGCTATCGGTCACCAGATTACAGTATTTTAAAGTGGGATTATGAAAATTCTGATAAAATAAAAATATTAATGGCTGACAATCCTGATGATTATGTACTTCCTGCCATATGAGACTGTAGACTTCTGAATGACAGCTACTGTGGATAAGCAACAAGAGACTTATATTCATATTTTGCTTGAAAGCTTCCCATAAGCATAAAATTAACTATCATGGATACAGAATGCTGGGCTATACAGCAATCTAATTAATTTTACAATAGAATAGTGTCATTTAATAAATACTAACCATTACATCCTCTTACATTTAATAATCTCAATCATAAAAAGCTTGCTAGAACACATTTAATCAATTTTTTATATCAAGCATATACCAGAAATTTTATTCAGATACCCTTTTGCAAATTACTTACTTTTGTTGTAGCACTAAAACCTTAACATGCCAGATCGCATGGTATTAAGTTATATACTTAATTTATATAAAAATATACATTTATGGGAATCATACCGATTGCTTCTTTTAACTGACTTGTTCTCCCATGGTGGGTCTATAACAATTATGTCATACTTCTTTTTATCTGAAAAAAAAGAAACATTCTTTGAAATTATAAAAGTATTTCCCATATTTTAAGCCCCCAATACTCAAATCTTTCAAAGGAAGTGAAAGTATGATCTTTCCCTACATAAAAATATATAAAGAAGTCTGCCCTTATAAGTTTATGTCAACCATATTGCTTTTATATGTAAAAGCTGTATTTAACTAATGACTCAGTTTCATATCGCAAACAATTATAACAGCTTCACATGTACCATAACACCTGTACCATAAAATTGTTCAAATGGATAATCAGGTCTTTCAATTCGTCCTTTACTAAAATATACACAGAAGTGCTACGGCAAAATATTTAGGGATCGCTAAACAGGTGAGTAATTTTACTAAGATATGTACTTACAATTTAAAAGTGGCTGCATACATGAAAAATCTGATAAAAGAAATGAACTTCTGGGGGGAAATAAGTAGTTCTGTCCCATTAGTGTTAACATCTTTGCATTGTCCGTATTATTTTCAGTAACACAGATTAATTGAACTTGTTCTGGGTCAGAGGTTTCCTTGTCTATTACACATTTTTGTTCTTTTTCTTTCATAGGAACGAAACACTTGGCCATCTCACATAGCTCAGCCAAACTGCAATTACTGTGTCCTCTGTCAGATGTCTTGACATAAAACTGGTCTATAGGATTAGGCTGAAGGAAACCATTTCTGCGTGCCTCCTGGATTAACCTTCTAGTCCCATCCAGAATTATGCCGCTGATCTGTGTACAGCAATAAAAGATAAAGGAAAATTGCTTGAAACATGTAGATTTGTCGATTGTAACATACTAAGAAGTTCATATGAATTAATAAGTGCACAAGGTAAACATTAAACAGTTATAAAATGATTTTAGATTTGTTCATCTTAAATTATTTCTTGGTGTTTGAATGGAGAATTCTTCACATGGACATTTTTGCAAACAGAATCATTACAATACAGATAGGATAATTATAAATTTATAGCAATCGTCTGCTAACCTTGAGGCCTACAGATTCATCACTACTTAATTTGCAATTTGAAAATGAAACTAAACTATTTAAAAATATTCACTGTATTTAGGAATACACAAGATTAATAAACCCAATTAACAACTACCACCATCAAAAGGTCTAATTTACACATAACAAGAATGTCTTTCTTTGTACAAGAAGCCAAACTACATGCATACATCACACTTAGCCATGGCTTAGCCAGACTGTTGAATAAGAGATTCACATATTGTTATGTAATAAATTCATGGTTTATAAATAAGATTAGCAAAAAAAAAACCACCCCCAAAATCATGCTAAGTACCTTATGACTTAGTCTTAGGACATTATGTAAGTCTGTTCTTAGTTAATTCATAATCTAAACTATAAAAATGGCTTTTTAAATAATGCTAAACGACCCCAAACCAAACACATTATGACTCAGCATGTATGTTACTCAGGATATATTCTTTTAGTTGTGGTTAACAAATCATGACTTCGTGTTACCCTGACAGAAGCAAATAATTCCCTACTATTCTAAAAATGTATTTGCCACTGATGTGAAACAACGATGAAAATTAACAAAACTTCTGGTTTTTCTAGCATTTGAAATCAGTTATTTATTGCCCACGATTGTAGTTAAAAGCACAGCATACTCTGGCCCATGCATAATCTCTTAAGTCATTTCTTATAGAATAATCTAGAGTCATTTAACCACTATTAAGCTAAAATAGTAAGTAGAATAGGCTTTATAACACTTCGGCAATGACTGGATGAGGCTATCGAGACATTAAAATAATGGGGAAATAGTCACAATATATAGACTATGTCTACACTACGGTTCATGAAAGAACTTAAGAAAATTTTATTTAAGAAAATTTCATACTAGCTCTGAGATTTCCATCTCAGGTGAGAGCTGAGATGGCTCTGCAGATTGAGAGATACGTCCACTGGACTTTTTCTTTTTCCATCTATGTACCATCAACGAGCAATCCTCTTGATATATTTGCAACATCGGCCCTGAGAGACTATTCGAGCGCAATATGATTTATCGTTATTCCGAAGCGGACTTGTATGCCCTTAGGGCGGTTCCTGCCTCATGGGCGCGACCTGTCGCCTGTTTCCATACTCCCCTTAATGACGGGTCCAAGCTTTGGGACTCCGAGAGGTGGTTGGGCTTGGACAGGGGCCTCGAGTTAAGACGCGCTAAGAGGCCCCTGATAAGATTCTTAGCCGGTTATTTTAAGAGGTTAGGGAGGGGGAGGGTGGGGAAGGAATCTATAACCGGCACTCAGTCTGGACCTGTTAGAGGTCCCGACGGGACGGGGTCGGGGGAGGTGGCTGCTGGCGCTGGGAATGTGGGGGTGGGGCATCGAATCCCCACGGCGATAGGGTATGGCAGCAGGTGTTTGCGCGGAGGGCCATATCAACATCTGGGATCGCGCCCCCGCTATCTCCGAGCGGTGGCGCGCTCCGACCCTCCGGTTAGCACCCTCCTACCCGGGGATGAGGGTGATCAGGCCCCTGAGCTCAGGTTGGTCTATTTTAACGCTAGATCCGTAGTTAACAAAGCTCCCCTCATCCGTGACCTGATCGAGGAGGAATGTGCGGATCTAGCGTGCATCACGGAAACTTGGTTGGGTTCGGAGGGAGGGGTGCCTCTCACCGAGTTATGCCCGCCAGGTTTCCGGGTGCTGCACCAGCCACGGGCTCAGGGCAGGGGTGGTGGGGTGGCAGTGGTTATTCGGGAGACTTTGTGTCCTCGGGAGGCCACCATTGTCCAGATGGCCGGGAGTGAATCCCTCCTCTTGAGATGTGGTTCTCGGGTTCAGCTGGGCTTGTTGCTCACATACCTGGCGCCCAGCTGTGTGGCAACAGCCCTGCCTGAGCTGCTCGACACCCTCTCAGGGTTGGCGGTGGAGTTCCCCAGGCTTATAGTCCTGGGTGACTTCAACCTACCATCACTGGGGGGGTCGTCGGAGTTAGCTCGGGAGTTCATGGCTTCCATGACAGCCATGGGCCTGACCCAGGTTATTGAGGGCCCTACTCACGAGGGGGATCATACTCTCGACCTGGTGTTCCTGTCTGGACAATGGTTGGATGATCTGGGAGGGGGTTCTCCGTCCATCACCCCTCTGTCATGGTCAGATCATTACCTCCTGAGGCTGGTTTTCCGTCATGCCATCCCCCGCCGCTGGGCGGCGGAACCGACCAGGTGGTTCCGCCCCAGGCGCCTAATGGACCCGGACCGGTTCCAGAGGGCGCTTGGGCCGATACCTATCACCCTTACCCACAGCCCAGTCGATGCTCTGGTGGAGGCCTGGGAAACGGCTGCCACCAGGGCACTCGACTGTGTTGTACCCATGCGACCTCTGACTCGGCGCAGATCCCGTTGGGCTCCATGGTTCTCTGTGGAGCTCCGGGAGATGAAGCGTCGGAGACGAGGTCTAGAGAGCGGTTGGAGATCCAGCCGATCCGAACCCGACCGATTGCAGTTAAGAACCTTCATAAGGTCTTATCTTGCGGCGATAAGGACGGCGAAGTCTAACTACTTTGCCGCCCTTGTCGCGTCCGCAGATAATAGCCCGGCCGCCCTGTTTAGGGTGACTCGCTCCCTCCTTAACCAGGAGGTGAGGGAGGATCCCTTGCAGGGACGAGCCGAGGAGTTTAGTCATCATCTGACGGACAAAATCGCTCGGATCCGGACCGGCTTGGACTCTGACTGGGCAGAGTCTGATGTGGAGGAATCAGGCGGTCTTGAGCACGTTATCTGGACTGAGTTCGACCCTGTTTCCCCTGATGATGTGGACAGGATCATGGGGAGACTGAGCTCCACCACCTGTTTGTTGGATCCGTGCCCCTCCTGGCTAGCTTATGCGGCTCGGGAGGGAACACGAGGCTGGTTCCATGCAGTAATAACTGCTTCTTTGAAGGAGAGTGTCTTCCCTGCCGCCTTGAAGGAGGCGGTGGTGAGACCCCTCCTCAAGAAGCCTGCTTTGGACCCGGCTGTTTTAAACAACTATCGTCCAGTCTCCAACCTTCGCTTCCTGGCGAAGGTTGTTGAGAGTGTGGTGGCGCATCAGCTCCCTCTGTTCCTGGAGGAAACTGATTATCTGGACCCGTACCAATCGGGCTTCAGGCCTGGACACAGCACGGAGACGGCATTGGTCGCGCTGGTGAATGATCTCTGGAGGGCTAGGGACAGGGGTTGCTCCTCTGTCCTGGTCCTATTAGACCTCTCAGCGGCTTTCGATACCATCGACCATGGTATCCTGCTGCGGCGTCTCAGGGGGCTGGGAGTGGGAGGCACCGTTTTACGGTGGTTCTCCTCCTACCTCCGGGGCCGCTCGCAGTCGGTGTTGACAGGAGGGCAGAGATCCGCCCCGAGGTCTCTCATTTGTGGAGTCCCTCAGGGGTCGGTTCTCTCGCCCCTCCTGTTCAACATCTACATGAAGCCGCTGGGCGAGATCATTCGTGGTTTTGGGGTGGGGTATCACCAGTACGCTGATGATACCCAACTTTTTCTTTCCACCCCGAACCAACCCAGTGATGCCCTCTCCGTGATGTCCCGGTGCCTGGAGGCGGTTCAGGTCTGGATGGGGAGAAACAGGCTTCGTCTCAATCCCGCCAAGACTGAGTGGCTGTGCATATCGGCGTCTCGGGTTAACCAAGTTATTCCACCTCTAACGATGGGGGGTGAGGTGTTACCCCCCGTTGATAGGGCTCGCAACTTGGGCGTCCTCCTGGATTCACGGCTCAATTTTGAAGATCACATAGGAGCCGTGACCAGGGGGGCTTTTGCACAGGTTCGCCTGGTGCGCCAGTTGCGCCCCTATCTGGACCGAGACGCCCTACGCACAGTCACTCATGCGCTTGTGACCTCCCGTCTGGACTACTGCAACGCTCTCTACATGGGGCTGCCCTTGAAGACCACTCGGAGGCTTCAACTGGTGCAGAATGCGGCCGCGCGAGTTGTAATGGGGGTTTCCCGATACTCCCATGTAACACCTCTACTCCGCGAGCTGCATTGGCTTCCGGTTGCCCTCCGGGTGAAATTCAAGGTGCTGGTTATCACCTATAAAGCCCTACATGGCCTGGGTCCGGGTTATTTGAGGGAACACCTGCTGCCGGCATCAAATGCCCTTCGCCCAGTGCGCTCCCACAGGGAGGGTCTGCTCAGGGTTCCGCCGGTGAGAGATTGCCGGCGGGTGACACCCAGGGATAGGGCCTTCTCGGTGGGAGCGCCTGCCCTCTGGAACCAGCTGCCGGTAGAGCTGAGGACTGCTCCTGACCTCCGATCATTCCGCCGGGGCCTGAAGACCTGGCTCTTTGAGCTCTCGGGCCCAGGCTGAGGAGAAAATTTTAACTGGGGTTTTAATCTACAGGGTGAATTTAATGCTTTTTTAATTGGTTTTAACTTTTGTATGTTTCGATTTTAATTCCCTGTAAACCGCCCTGAGTCCTCAGGGAAAGGGCGGTATACAAATGCAAATATTATTATTATTATTTTTCACTGGGTTTATTATTTTTTAATCATTCAGTGACTTCTAAGATTTTGCATCCTCATCTATCAGTTCTTTTGTCATCAGAGTATCTAGCCACATTCTTTATGTTGGCCTCTTTGTCAATTGCCTTCCGTTTTTCCGTTTATTGTCTTCTTCAATAACTCACCTTCATATTTTGTGCCCCAAATATTTAAGCTTTAGCTTCATTATTGATGCTCCCAGTGAAGTCTAGTTTTACTTCATCTAATATTGTTTCTTCTCCCTATAGCTCAGAATATTCTCAACATTTTTTTCTAGCAGCACAATTCAAAGGCATCTTTTTTTCTTTAACTTTTCTGATAATCCAACATTCACATTAAAATATGGGAAACCATGATCCTGCTAATAAAGACCACTGTTGGTAGTATAATGTCTTGCTACTGTAATATTTTATTTAAATATATCATTGCAAACTTTTAATTTACTTCATTTTACAAAGCATTCTGAATATGCCATTTCAAAATAGTTGACTTGCAGTATCAACTCTTCCTTTTTAAAATACTATTTATAGGTAGTCCTCAACTTACAACTACAATTGAGCCCAAAATTTCTGTTGCTCATTTGTTAAGTGAATTCTGCCCCATTTTACAACTTTCTTGCCACAGCTGTTAAGTGAATCACTGCAGCTGTTAAGTTAGTAACATGGTTGTTAAGTAAATCTGGCTTTCCTATTGATTTTGCTTGTCAGAAGGTCGCAAAAGGTGATCACATTAACCTCGGACACTGCAGCCATCATAAATATGAACCACTTGCCCAACATCTGAATTTTGATCACACGAACATTAAGAGGCTGCAATGGCCATAAGTGTGCAAAACAGTCAAGTCTTTTTTTTCCAGGGCTGTTGTAACTTCCAATGGTCACTAAATCAACTGTTCTAAGTCAAGGACTACCCGCATAATGAATTTTCCACACTGAAATACGGCTGAAATACCAATCTGTCCACTGTAGACTCTTTTATACTTTTTTCACAGGAGATGAGATATGCCTAATATTTACCAATCTATACTCATTAATTTTAGATTAGCAAAAAGTGTGTTTTATAGTAGAAATTGCAATTAAAACTCCCCCCCCAAAAAAATGCAATATGATTTTAGAATAGTTTGCACTAAGCAAAGGTGGGTTCATACAATGTATTCAGCCATGACTGGAGCCAATCTGGTGTAGGGGTTAAGGAGCTGGTGTAGAAATCAGAAGACTGTGAATTCAAGTCCTGCCTTGGGCATGAAAGCTGGCTGGGTAACTTTGGGTCAGTCTTAGCCACTCTTTGGCCCAATTCACCTTATACAGTTGTTGTTGTGGGGAAAATAGCAGGAAGGAATATTAGGTATATTTGCTGCCTTGAATTACTTATGAAGGAAGGTGGAATAAAAATCTGATAAATAAACCACATTATACCTAAACTTTTATTTCAACACACAATAGGATGAGCATGTGTGCGTCACAAAAACAAATGGCACTGTCCCATTATTCAAACTTACCTTTAAATGATAATGTAAGATATCACTTTCACCATGATTAAGTTCACTGCTTCTTTTCCGTTTCTAAAGTTGAAAATGGGCGTTAGCAATACTACCATTCAAATGTTTATCTACATTAACTACATTCTGTATATAAGGAAAAGATGTATTTTGCGATGAACTAGCATCCCTTAAACTTCACAAAGACAACTAAATGTGTATGTTAGTAAAGAGCAGAATCTTATAAATGCACAACTTGCAACCTAATTGGTTGGACTCGATGGTGGCAATGCTTCTCAGAATCTCACAATTCACCAACCATAAGATCTAGTGGAATGTAGCTACTTGGGAATTTCCTTTGTGGTATTTATCTCCCACTTTTTCAGTTCTTTGGGAAATGTTCTTCAGGGAACTTCAGGGAAATCCTAGTTTTGATTTGCAGGTAATTAAGTCCTTCTTTCACCCACCAAGCTTCTTTCGCAAAAGAAGGTCCTAAAGCAGGCATGTCAAACTGCTGGCCTGCGAGCCAGATGCATCATGACAAAACCGCACCCTCCCCATTGGCGGCAATGGGGAAAAAGTCGCATGACATCGCAAGTTTGACATGCCTGCTCTAGAGGGTCTTCTTCCAAAGGTGGAGCACAAGAGAAGTTCAGCTGCCAGGATTGCCATTACTAATTATTATTTTCAGGGATAATTTAATCTTTTATTTGTCTTTTAACTTTGTATTTTGTATTGGTATGATTTTAAAATGCCCTGTAAACCGCCCTGAGTCCTTCGGGAAAGGGCAGTATATAAATCTAATAAAATCTAAAAATCTAAATCTAAGCAATGCAGTCACATGACATCACATTTGCATCAGTTAGCAGTGGAAATTTCAGTCCCAATTACCATTGTTAACTAAGAACTATGTGTAACACTAATTACCTACAATATCCCTCTCCAATATGAGATGAGCTCCAGATGACCTCACACACAATTCTCTTATCCAAAGCCCATGCTGGCTGGAGATAATGGAAATTGGGATACTGGGGGAAGTGGTGTTATCTAGCTAGTGTTTCATACCCTGATCCTATCCAGAAATACCAGCGCTACATTTTCATGAAAATTACAGCAGTAATACAGCATATCCAGGGACCACCAGATGTTGGTGACCCAAAATAAATGAACTATAGAAATTGTCTTGATATTTAGGTTTTTGGAAAGAAAAAACTACGGGTTTTTTTTTTGCAGTATCCTTTTCATTCTAAACTGACTATAGGAAAAATATAGCATTTTCAGACAACTAATGGGAGTGTCCCACTTTTATTATCAGACGTGTCACTGTATGTGACACAGAAACTACAACAGCCATGTGGTTTTTCAAAGAGAAAATGCCACATAAGGAAACCAGCATTAAACAATTCCTTCTAAGAATACAGCTCAGGGACTGCAAATACATATGATAGCATGAGTGTAAGACATATATTATTACTATATTACTCACTGAACTACTAGTATGGTCTTCTAGAACAGGCCACTGTTATCTATAAATTCACTAATAAAATTTTACTAGCACATGCTAAAATTAGGTGTACTTGATTTCATTTACCAGAGGTTTATGAAATGCTGAAAGCAGGTAAAATTATACAGTGTTTATTACCAATAAGCTACAAAGAACACTTTTGGACTGCAAAAGTAACAATCTATAACTATTTTTATAATAAACCAGGGATTTCATTTTATGCTATTTACAGATGAAAGTGTATGTAAATATGTAAGAAACATGTCTTTATACTCTACCTTTTTAGCTTTAACTGTAATAACAGATTTGTTGTCCTTGTCATTTTTCTGCTGTTCAGATTTACTAGTTTCTAGATTAGTCCCACTATGCTTTTCCGTCTGGAAGCTTGCAGGAATATGGGGCTTAAGTACATTAAAATAATCTTCTCGAAATAAGTATGTCCTCTTTACCATCTGATTAGATTTTTCTCCTGAGTTTCTAAATTCAGGAATAATTTTTTTTGCACATGATTTTATGTGAATCAGATTTGTATCTGAGGAAGCAGGAACAACAATATTGTCAAAACAATCCTGAGCTGACTGCTCAAGAGAATGGCAAAAATTGTAGCCAGATTTATTTATGAAAGAGAGGTGATCTAGCATCCAGCCAGCTGGCAGATAACATACAATTGACATTGTCTGCTTTCCAAGGCATTCTTCCAAATGATTAAAAACTGTATTCCTTGGGTGGTGGGGAGGAACAGAGATATAAATCTTTAGAGAAGTGTTGCATTAACCATTAGTTTATCCAAATGCCAAGTATTTTAATTCAATCCTTTGAAACTAGGACTTTCTATGAACAGCGCATTTCTCTTCTGTTCAAGAGACCAATCATTTTCAAGCATCCATGTGAGTCTGAAAAAAAGATGCCATTGCTTTAAGAAATTAGCAGTTCATTAAAAAATAAGACTATTCTTACAGCCAATGAGAAGATACTTTCCTGTATTCTGTATCCAATATTTTGCATAACAAAAAGGAAAACTAGCAATAATGACATTCAGAGGTATTTTTCAGTGAAAAATTATGGATATACGAGATCCTATACTGTGTCAGACATCATCCACTGTTCCTGTAGCTGAGTGTTAGGCTAAGGTTCAAATTAAAAACATAAATTCCCCATAAGTAAAACCATATGTCTAAACACATCAAAACATTTGAGCAAACAAAAGTTAGTTTTGCTTAAAAATGTGGGTAATTATAACATTTAGATTAGTATAGCTGTGAGAGGTCACTGCTTTAGATACCTATCTTGTTACAATTCTGGAAGAGTCATAGCAGATCTATCAGTCTAGTTACTATCCCTCTTGCACTACAGTGGTTCCCTACAACTATTTAGCGAAATCCTAGGAGAGATTACATTTGAGCTGGGTTCTTTCTTGCAGTCTTGCCCTAAATTATAGTTATAACTTAGTAAATCTCGCAGAATTCTATGGAGTTTATTCCTGAGTAAACCGTGGCATTTTCGATCGCGGTGAGCAGATCGCGTAGTAGCCTAATGAGCCAAGTCTTCTGCTCCGTCTCGGACTCGAATAGCCGCGCTCACAGAGCCCATAAAGGACAAACATCAGACTGTAAGCATGCCAGCTGGACAGGGAAGAACATACTTCGCTCCCAAGGGAGAAACCACCTTCCCGCCTGTAACTCACAGCTACAGCGAAGCGCTTCGGTGGAACGCCGGAGATAACCATAGAGAAAACACGCGACTGGTCCGCTTGAGCAATTTTATCCTGAAGACAACTTCCTGTTTCTGAAGGAAATGACGTTAAGTTCCTGGGTTGTTGGGTTTTTTTTAAGTCAATGGACGCTAACGCAAACGGATGTTGCGATAGGCGGGTAAATTTGAAAGCAGGCGAGAAACGGGCGGTGACAGAGCGAGAAAGAGCGGTGAGTGGCGATGCAGCAGGCGAAGTTTCCAATGCTGCTACCGACGAATAGGTTTCTAGTATCTGACTGAGGTCGGCCGCTGCCCTTTCTTTCCCAGCTTGGTCGGATTGGGAGAAAAGATGTTAACGGTTGGTAATATAAAAGCTCTCCTTGAGGAACCAAGGCGCAGTTGGCAGCTAGTTTAAGCTTCAGCAGTCGGTAGCTCTCCTCTGCTTTTTCTTAGGGGGGAAATTAAAGCCGCCGTCGCAACTTTGCTTTCGGAAGAAGAAAATCCCCATTCTTTTCTGACGCCAAAGGAAAAATTTTTATATTACATACTCTTCGATTCGTTCTTCCTGGCAAGTGTTTGCGTCCGTGTACCGACGAATAAATATGTTCAGGGTTGCCGCCCTCCTCATTCCATCTTGAGGAGTGAAGCCAGAAACCCCCTTTTGGGAGGCTTTGTTCTGACGAATGAAGGCTAATATACGTGTCTCACGATAACGTTGCAGGATCCAATCTGGGTGGGTCACCGTGGCCAAAGGTTTAATCCTCTTCTTTAGTTACACACATTCTGGTGAGACAGAAGTTCCCTGAGGATGAGCTCCATCATGCGTCCTAAAGAGCCTTGGTGGAGCAGTGGGCTAATGCCTCCTTAAGTAACACCAGCTGCCTGCAATTAGTGCAGGTTCGCATCCCACCAGGCTCAAGGTTGACTCAGCCTTCCATCCTTCCGAGGTAGGTAAAATGAGGACCCAGATTGTTGGGGGCAATTAAGCTGACTTTGTAATAATGCCGCTTGGGGTGTGTGTGAAAGCCCTAATAAGCAGGCATATACATAGAATGAAGGCTACTGCTAAGTTTGTAAAGCCGCCCTGAGTCTTCAGACAAGGGCGGGATATAAATGGAATTAAAATAAAATAAAAATAAATAAAATAAAAGCTCCGGAGACTAAACCTCTAGTCCCAGTGACCGACCCAGATTGGATCCTCCAGGTTTTGTTTTATTCCCGAGAGAAAAAAATATTCAGCAAATGCATCCTGCTCTTTTTCTTCCAGTGAGCAAAAGGTTTGAGGCCTTTTCGAACCTGTTTAACTTCTCAATTTTCAAAAATCCTTTTGGTGGGTGTAGGACTGGAAGTAATTTTGCTTTGTAGCCAAAGGCTTTTCCCTGCTGAATTCTTTCCAGTATATCATCAGCAGAGGCTTTGCCACCCATCCATTCCAATCCTTTCTGCTGCCCTGGACAGAGCCATTTCTGCTTTCCCTTCTACAGGTTTACTGAAAGACTGCAGCGTTCTTCTGTGTTACAGTTTTCCCTACAACAATGAGGCGTAGTTCAAGTACTAGTCGAATCAGTTGCCGGCAATCCATCCAGCCACTGAGGGTGCAGGATACTAATAAGATGGGACTTCATACACCCCAACCGTAAGACAGTCAGATTCCTTTAGTTGAGGTGGCATTCATTTATTTGGCTTAAATTTCCAAAGCATGCCTGCTGAAAATATTAATGCCACTTGTGTTTTACTTGTTACTCTTAAAGGCATACACATATGTATTCTATGTGGAAAAAATAATTAGATAAATTCACTACTTTGTGTAAGCTAGGATTAAAGTATGATCTTTAATTTACTCATGCAGTAAACTATAGTAGAAAGTACATAAATATTAAGGAATAAACCACATTAAAATTAAATGTGTAACAAAAATTAAACAACAGATAACTTTATTGAATGGCATATAAAGATGATTTCAGTTTTGGTGGTTTTTAATTTGTACAATTCAATAATATTTTCTTTTCAAGGCAAGAGAGAAGGACAACTTTTGGAAAGCAGAGTGTGGGAAAGTATGCACCAGGGACATCAGAAAGGAAAACTAGTTTTTTTGGCAAAAGGTAATTAGCATTTCACTTGGTAGGATTAACTTGAATATTACAGTGTTTCAGTATCACTTCCAGTATGAATGAATTCTTTATTTCACTAGAATAAAGAACAAGAAAAAGCATCAAGGACTTGGGTAGTTTTAAGTGCAGGAAAGCCTTGCATCAGGAGGGGGGGGGAAATTGTGTAGTATCCGTTTTGTAGTTCTTGAAACTTTCAAGAATTGATAGGGCCCTACTCCAAAAATGTGACCTGGCTATTTTTGGAGTGGGACTTTAACATCATGTAAAGCCTGCTATAGCTTTCAAATCAATAAAATTTGTATTATTCTGTCTTATATTCTCAATATAAGAGCTGGAAGACTTTCAAATGACAGGCTTAATTGCCATTCTTTTAAGTCTCATTTGTTATTATAAATTGTATTTTCTATATTTAAATAGTTTTGTAGAGAGAAAATGAATAATGCCATAGTTAACCTGGTTGCATATTTTCTGGTTTCAATTCTAGGACTAGTGGCCCTGGGAGCTTACGAAACAGCCAATATGGTGCATTTGGAAGTACAGAGAAAATCAAAGAGCCTAGACCACTTCATGACAAAGCATTCATTCAGCAATGTATCCGTCAACTCTGTGATGTATGCAGCACTTGTTTAGTTTAACTAGTTAAATCTCTCTTTAGTCAGAATAAACTGCTGATCAATGAAATTTGGAAACAGTAAGGTCAAAATAGACTAATGGGCCAAGAAATAACAGGCCATCCAGGTTTTTAAAAAGAGATGAATTACTTTCACATTTTAAAATCACAAATGCTATGAATTGTCACACTTTTCACAAAAAAACAATGCATCTTAGAACTCTCAGCAATATATTTTACAGCAAAAATATATGTAAATCTTTGTTAATGAAAACACATGATTAATCTGCAAAGTTCTGTAATTGAATAATAATTTGGCCATATAGAGAACTGGATTGCTCTGTAAACTAGCATAAAGCCCCAAACAAGTAATACTTTTAATTTTCCCCCCTAGTTTCTTATAACATATGGATATGGTCCTACAGTCTCTGTGAAATCACTCCAAACTCCTTCTGTTAAGGACTTTGTGAAAATTTTCAGCTTTATTTATGAACTCTTTTGCCCTTCATGTGACCTTTCGAATTCTAAATTTGAAGAAGAAATCCCAAGAATTTTTAAAGAGCTTGGGTAAGTACCTCCCCATTTAATTAATTTCACCAGTTAAAAAGAATATAACTAAAAATATTTTGTGGATAATACATTTCTTGATTACATGTTAGAAAATTACCATCTTCCAGAGTTTATCAAGACTTTATTTTATTTTATTTTATTTTATTTTAATTTAGTAACATTTAAACAATATATTATTATAACTAGTCAAACTATGTTACAGGTAATCTCATTTAGCAACCACAGTTGGGACAGGCAATGTGGTTGTTATGTAGTAGCTAAACAGAAAATCATATAACCACAATTATGCTTATGATTTCAGCTTCTTTTGCTTTACAGCATCAGAAGAATAAAACCCCAAAGAAGCCAGGTGAGCCCAAATAGCGGCAAAGGTTTCTGGTACTTGATTCAGAAGGACATTGGGTAAAAGGGCAAATATAGCTCTTTTTTCTTCACTTCCCCCGCTCTTTGGAATGCTCAGCCCGGTGCTGAGATATTTAACAATGGAACATTGATGTTTATATTTACATTCATTGGAGAGACAGGGATTACATGAAAGTAAACAGGCACAATGGCAATTACAATGAAAGAAATGTGCTAGTGCCAGCTTTTTGCCTAGCATGCTACAAGCCCTGAGCCTCTTACTGGGCAAAAAAAAAAAAAGCTGAAGGTGTAAAACTGATTAAAGTCTTGTCAGTCATAAGGAGCAATTACTAAGGTCACAGGGCTGAGCTGGTCCAGCATAGACAAGTACTAACTGACTAATGTGCAAAGGTTGTAAATGTGAGCACTTTTTCATCATTGTAACTTCAGTCGCTGCCTGAGGCTAAATGAGGTCTACTTGTTAACAAGAAAACTACATAGACACTCCTGAATGTCTGCCAGGAATTTTGCTTAGTTTGAAGGTGGACACACTATACAGCAAATATAATATATGTGTCCTCTCTACAGACGATTCCTGACTTTAATATAATATTGACAACGGGTTGCAAGCTATTAATATGATTTTATGTTGGCATGATTGTCTACCCGTATCCTATATATAGCTATATCCTATAGAGAGAGGAGGAACCTTAAGTTGTTCATAAGAAAATAACGAAGGTGGGATTCTTAACATTTATTTTCACTAATTATTTTATGGAAGATAAAAATAAGTACAGTTCCTTTTTGTGTTTAAGTGTAACTTGAATTGTATGTGGCATTTTCTTGAAAAAAACATTTTATATAGAAAACATATTTTCCTTACAGTTATCCATTTCCTTTGTCGAAAAGCTCTATGTATACTGTGGGTGCTCCTCATACGTGGCCTCAGATTGTAGCAGCTCTGGTCTGGCTGATAGATTGTTACAAGGTATTGAAAGGTTCTGGAACAAAGTGAAATTGTTTAGTTTAACTGTTGCTTTCTTGCTTTTTGTAATCGCTTTTGCACGAGGGAAATCGCATGCAAAACGTGGGAAACGTACATGGATGGGATGAACTGAAGGAGGGAATAAGGGAGTGCACAAGAATGATTGATGTCTTCCTTATGATGTAATAGCTCTGTTTGATTTTCATTGGCTAACAAAGTTTATAAAGCAATGCTACTAACTTTCTAAGGCGTGGCACTTCTGGACGTAACTCTGCCAGTGTTCCAGATTGTTTGCCACCCAGCTGCTTAATTTGATCAAATAAAGTACTGCTTGATCAAGAATTCTCCACTTGGGTTATCTGATTAGATAGATAAGATATCTCAAGTTCAAGTAAGGGACTGGGACCTTACAGTATTATAGATAACCAATTATATATTTAGCCACACTTATGGGTATTTGCTATTCCACTTAATTTTTATCTTATAAATATAGAAGTGATACACTGAACATATATAACTGGGTTAATGAAATTCTTGATGTTCTTGTGATTTTGACAGATCTTTGTAATATATAATGCATCATTAGAGCTATTGTTGCACCTTTGTTGCTACCTTAATTTTATCAAGCAAATAATGATAAATTTGCTATCTAATTTTCAGGCATTTGAGTTCCATGCCAGGAACTCATGAAAAGTGGATGAGACTTAGAACAAAATAAATTTCCTTATAAAGTAATATTTTGTGTTAATATAAATTCAAATAGATTTAATGTTTCCTGTCTGGCTGGCAACAATCTTCAGAATTGTGGATAGGGACACACAAATTGTATTCTGATGAATTCAGAAAGGAAATAGCAAGTATGCTATACTATTACAGTAGGAAACATTATTCATTGTGACTATGTCATTGTGTCTCACTCAGTTGTTTACTTGTATGAAAGAAAACCCACAGTCATTTGATGAAGGACAGGTTTTGGGAGATACTGAAGATGAAATTTTGCAAAACAAGGTATTTTAGCTATTTCTCCCTAGGTTGTGGAATGCATATTACTTGCAATAAAATTATGATTCTGATAAAAGTTTAGTATATATTACTTATGAAACCAGCAATAATAATATACTGGATTTATGTTAAAGGTTAACGTTTTTACTAAGCATTTTGATCTAGAAATGTGAAACCTTTTCTTAATAGAGAAAAAGCATAATGTGCAATACAATAATGTTTAGCATATTTTAAAAGATCCCTAAAATTAAACTATTTTACAATTATGTCCTCAGCTTTTTTTGGACTACGCTATAAAATGTTACGGCCATTTCATGAAGGGTGGAGACAGTTTTGAAGAATTTGATGCTGAAATAGACTCCAAATTAAGTGAGTAATTTAAAATGTTAATAAAGGCATGACTATTAATCTTATGAATCTTTTACCATTTGCTTTCTGTAGTTTCTCAAACTTTTTTAAAAATTTCCCGCCAAGCTATTAATCTAACCTGTACACAGGCATTGAAATTATGACAATCCTTTTTAAAAAATGGTTTCAATCTGATATTTAGTACAGCAAAATGTCAACTTATTTCCCAGTGTTTACTTTTTTGCCTCAATTACTTATTCTGATTAATAATAGAGCACTTGAGTGATTAGAGCAGGGGTGTCAATCGCTACTTTTTTGCCATTGCCAGCAATGAGGTAGGTGCGGTTTTGCTATAATGCATCCGGCCCATGGGCCGGCAGTTTGATTAGAGGATTAGAGGGTTATTTTGATCTTTCTTTCAGAGGATCTGTTTAAAGTACAAGAAAAACATTTAGCAGTCTTAGAAGAAAAAGAAAAAAGGCTGAATGAAGAGATCGCAAAGCGTGAAAAGGAAAGAGAAAATGAACCAGTGAGTAACTGAGTACATGGGTCTGGGAAGATGTTTCTTAAGTCTGGTTTTAAGTCTGGTTTTAGTTAACACACTACAATTTCCATCTCTTTGTATGAAAAAGGACCGTTTAGAGCAACTGCGGAGCCTGAAATCATCTTTACAGGCAGATGTTAAAAAATATGAGGCTTATATGGCCAGTTTGGAATCTCTTTCAACCAGTCTCAGTCAAAAGACAAAGAGTATTACAGAGGAGCAAGAAGCTGTTGGTAAGGAGAAACTGCTTAACATCACTACCTTATTTTATAGTGTGTGTCACTATAAAATTTTAAAAGAAAATATTGAGTATTTCTCAGCTCAAGAAAAAGATCTAAACAGAAGTAGAGAATTTAATTACAACTTTCCTAGTAGTAAGTTTCTCATGCCTTTTAGTAGATTCTTCTTATGAGATAAAGTTTTTAATATTTTGAAATTTTATCCAAATAAGTATTAAGCTTCAACTTAATTAAACATTTAAAAAAACCTATCTGTTTTGTTAACAAGATTTTATTTTTCTTGACTTTTAGCCATGGAAATTGAAACACTGAAACGGGAAAACGCACATCTGGTGGTCATTTGTGATAATCAAAAGTATTCCACTGCAGATGTTGAGAAACTGAATTCTGAAATAGAGGAGCTGAGACAGGCAGTAAATAATTTAACCAAGGAATTGGAAGCAGAGCAGCGGCATCTGTGGAATGAAGAATTAAAATATGCAAGAGGAAAAGAAGCAGTATGTATAGCTAAAACAAAAGTTTTGAACATCTGACACTTGCATCTGGGAGACTAACATTACTACTGCTACTGCTTTATTTCCCATAAACTGAGTTAGATAATAACATTTTATTCTGGTGGTAGAAAAATAATTAGTATTTATAACCATCATTGTAAAAGCTTAATTTGCTAAACAAAATTTATCTTCTCTGGAAATTTCTTAGGTCATCTTTTTTCTTTATCTCATCTAAAATACCTTGTGTTTTGTTGTGATTCTTTTTTTTTTTGGAGTTCATTAATATATTTTATAAAATAACCTAATGAAAGCTTTATTTGCATCTCAAACCATTTCAGTACCTTTATCTAAATTATTTTGAGATGCGATTTTAATTTTTTTTTCATTTCTCCAAAATTGTTTCTTTCTGTAGCAAGGTTTCATTTAGTTTCCATCTAGCTCAGGGGTGTCAAACTCGCAGCGTCACATGATGTGTTGCAACATATCATGACTTTTATTCCATTGCCGGCAATGGGGTGGGCATGGTTTTGGCATGATGCATCCGGCTTTTGCGCCGACAGTTTGACATCCCTGATCTAGATGAACCAGATTTCTGTTGTGAACCAAACTCACAAGATTATGATCCAAAAAGGTCTTTGCTAATATTTATACCTTGGTGGCCCAATCCAAAAATTTAAATCATATTTATTCTTGAAAGGCTCTATTTCACTCAGAAAGTAGGCACTCTTGAATTGCAATTTTCTGTCTCCATATACCAGCCAAGTTTAAATTGGCCATCAAATCAAAAGGAGCAAAAACTTGATAGTTTGTCTTGAGTAATTTTAATGTTTTTCAGAAGCTGGGAAGATACAACACCTTATATTAAAATTTAAATATAGGCATTGAAAAGACAAACTTTGAAAACACAAAGAAATGCAAAACAGTGCTGTGGTAATGAAGCAGTTCTGGTTTTCATAGACTTCATCAGCTGTAAGGTGTTTAGGGTATGCTTTTTAATTTTGTTTGTTCTTTATAGATTGAAGCAGATTTGACAGAATACCATAAATTGGCTCGAAAATTAAAACTAATTCCTACAAGCGCAGAGAATTCTGGTGGTCTTGATTTTGAAATTAAATTCAATCCTGATGCAGGACCTAATTGTCTGCTTAAGTTTACAACTCAGATTCGTGTAAGTATAAGCTCACTTTTCATGTAAAAGCTCTTTTAGATAATCGTTTTCTTTCAATAAATGATATTTTAACAATACTTAAAGATGAAGTTCGATTCTCTTATCGCAATGAGTGTCGGAGGAAGTTGATATATTTATTATGCACAAAAATTGGTTTAAGTATTATGTGTAGACTGGAATACGTTCATGAAGGCTTAAAAATCCCTGTACATTAGGTTAAGGATACTACCTTAGAACATCACCGGTTGAAAGGGCTTATGCTATCTTGTTTTGCTAATCAGCTTCCTATTGGAATCTGATTGGCTACTATGGGGAACAGAATGTTTACCAGGTAGACCATTGGTCTAGTCCAGCATGGCAGAACCTCTCCCTGGAGTATGAACTAATATAAAAGTTCTTGGGAAAGAATATTGCCTTACCAGTTTATAGGAGGATCTTTTCTATATTATATGCATTTGAGATTTATTTAAAGTATTTCTTTCTTGAGCCCTGTGACTGGACTACTTCACTGGAAAACTTTGTACTTTTTGTGTTTATATAATTATGGCAGGCTCCCCTTCTGGATCTCCTGAACAACACTGAAGAAGAGATTGCAAATGCAACAAACAGAAAAATTGGCTTAGAAGGCTCCTTAGTACAGGTCAGTTCCTAACTATCTGGTCTAGTGGAAACCCAGCTATACAGTACAGTAATGCAACTTAAATTAATCCTTATTTATCTATACTTTTCTTATTCCTAATCATATTTCAGAGTTCATAAGTATAGGATTACTAGGAAAGGGAACTGATAATGGAATGAAAAAAGACTATAATAGACAGTGCAATTTAAGTTTCAAGATGTTCAGTAGATACACCTATAGATCTTCAAACTGTTCTGTTTGTAAGCTAAAAGATTTTCAAATGTGAAAGTGGTGGCTAGAGTCAGATTTTTTTTAATTATTAACAGTGTATTGTGGGGAAGTTTTCATCTATTGCCAGAAATGTAGATTTGAAAGCAAAGGACATGAACTGGAAGCACCCTTGACTTTCAGTACTAACATCCTTTATTAAATAATATTCTTTAAGGTAAACACAATGGAAGCTGAACAGAACAGCATTGTGAAAACATTAAGAGAAGAAGCACAAAAACTGGAAGATTTATGTCAGCAAAAAGCAAAGGTATTGCCCTAAATATGATGTGTGCTTGTAAGTTCATCTCTGTAGAATTCATTATTAGGACTTTTTTTCTGTTAAGAAACATTGTACATACAACATAAAGGAAACATGCTGGTGTAGTGAATAAGGTGCTTATCTAGACCTGGGAGTACTGGAGTTTTAATTTTTTTTCAGTCATAAAAGTTAGCTGGGTAATTTTGGGCCAGTCAATCTGCCTCAGCTCAACTCACCTAACTGGTTGCTGTGGAGAAGCTAGAAGAAGAAATGTTATGTATACAGGAAAGAAAGGATATAAATATAATAACGTGAATAAGTATTTTTAAAAGCAGCATTAGTGGGTGTATTTTCTCTAGAATAAGAATGATCTAAAAGATAAATGCATCCAGCACTTCTAACAAATACAGAACTGGAGCAATGTCACTATTAAATTTACAGTGCTCTCTTCCTGCAAGAGATAGGGTCTATCTGTGTCATAAATGTATGATTCAGTTCTGAAGTATTAATCCATATACATATTGCAGGTAGTTGTTGAAGAAGAAGAAAAGAGTACGAAGGAGCTGGAGTTGTTGGAGGAACATAAAAATTTGCTTTATAATGGTGTCAATGAGGGTGTCAGTGAAGCCATGAAGGAATTGCATGAAACCCGATGCCGGTTAGTTTAATTAAACAAAGATTTGACCTAGAAGGTTTTCTGAGTTGAACATACATTTATTTATTCAAGTTATAACGCTATCATCTCAATTTGTGACTGGGCAGTTTAAAATTAAAATGTACCGTATTTTTTGGACCATAAGATGCACTTTTTCCCCCCAAAAGTGAGGGGGGAAACGAGGGTGCGTCTTATGGTCCGAAGGTGATCCATATGGCCAGCCCCAACTTCCGCAAGTGGAAAGCAAGAGAGCTTGCCAGGAGCACAAATCGGCACGTGCTGAGAAACACCGCACTCCTGCAATCTCCCTTGCTCTGTATTAGCCTGCTTTCTCTTGTAACAAGGGAAACTGAAACCGCGCGAGATTGCGTTCCTGGCAATCTCCCTCGCTCCGTTTCAGCTTGCTTTCTGCAAGAGAAAGCTAGGCTGCAGGGCCGCCTCCGTGGGTACTGCTCTTAACACAGAGAGAGAAGGACAAAGAGGGAGAGAAGGAAGGAAGGAAGGAAGGAAGGGAAAATGGGAGAGGGAGGGAGAGAGAGAAAGATAGGGAGAGAGAGAAGGAAAAAGAAATAGGGAGAGAAAGAGGGAGAGAGAGAAGGAGAAAGAAAAGGAGAGAAATAGAGGGAGAGAGAAAGGGAGAGAGAGAGAAAGAAGGAGAGAGGGAGAAATAGAGGGAAAGAGAAAAATAGGGAGAGAAAGAGGGAGAAAGAAAGGGAGGGAAATGGGAGAGAAAGGGAGAAATAGAGGGAAAGAAAAATAGAGAAAGAAGGAGAGGGAGAGAAAGGGAAAGAGGGAGGGGGAGAGAGAAAGAGAAGGAGAGAAATTAAATTAGTAACATTGTTAAGTGAATCTGGTTTCCCCACTAACTTTGCTTGTCAGAAGGTTGCAAAAGGCAATCACATGACCCTGGAACAATGTGACCATCATAAATATGAATCGATTGCCAAGCATCCGAATGTAAATCACATGACCCTGGGGATGCTGCAGTGGTCATAAGTGTGAAAAATGGTCATAAGTCGCTTTTTTCAGTGCCATCGTAACTTTGAACAGTCACTAAGTAAATCGTTGTAAGTCGAGGATTACCTGTACTTTTATCATTTTTTTTCCTTTTTTGGGGGGGATGTCAAGTTTTTGACACCTTGCTGGGCGACTGGTGGTACTCGGACATTGCCTTGTCCTAAAAGTGGTACAATGGATGAAAAGGTTGAAAAGCCCTGTTTTAGTATACTGATACTATTTGGTTCAGAATATTTTTTTCTTGTTTTCCTGCTCTAAAAACTGGGTGCGTGTTATGGTCCGAAAAATACGGTAAACAATATTTTTAAAAAAAAACACCCACAAAATAAAATAATCATGCAAGTAATGCAAAATATTCAAAACGTTTGAAACCCATACAATAAAGTCACCAGGAAAACAGAGTAACTCATGAACAGTACAGCCATTTTATGAATCGCTTTTTGATCCCCAAACCAAATTGCTTATTCTAGACAAATGATTTGCATTATTATCATATATCGTGTTCTTTAAAAATAACTTGCAAGTAAAATTCAATTGTATGAATTGAATGGAGTAAAGGTTAACAGGAAAAAATAATGTGAAAAGATGTAAATACTTGTTTTCATTGAAGATGGTATAAGGCTGCAATCCTGGTCACCCTTGGAGTAAGTTCCATTGAAATCAGTGGGTCTTAATTTCCAAGTTAACATTACACTCCTATAAGCTTAAGTCATAAAGTTCATTTATAAAAATTAACCTATAGGAATTATTTGGAATATTATAGGCAATGTAATACAAATATTAATCTTAGTTAAATGGGAAAGTGAAACTTATTTAGATTTTGTAATACTACACGTGTTAATTATTATAGGCTGTTTATACAAACCATGAATTTATAGATAGAAGGTTTTTCAATAATAATAATACAATACTCTCTTCTGGTATTTACTCAGATACCAAGTGGTTATGCAAACAACTTCAGAAGAAAGAAGGAAAATGGATAAAAATATGCAGTATCTTCTGGAACTAATATTTACTCATCTTGAGACAGTTGAGGTAATTCATGCTATTATATGCTACTAAAACCTTCGTGTGTGTCCTTTGACTGGCTGAAAGTTGCATCATAGGGCAATTTGTTTTTCAATCAAAGTATCTCTTATGGGCTAATTTACAGAATGCTGGACCTCTTATTCCAAAGAGAATAAAATTTAGGAAAGTTGTGGCTGCTTCATTGCTAGCAGACTGCTGCTGCTGCTGTTTCTCCTTCAGCACTGCTTTCTTCCTCATCTCTCAATTCAGTGGATGGGGAAGAAACATAAACATTCACGTGTTACAAGGAAAAGGAAAGCTAGCCAGCTAGCTAGCAGTCCTTTAACAGTGGAAGAACTAGAGAGACTAGAAGAAACAAATGGATCAGACATAGAGCCAAATCAGTGACTCACCTCTCTCGATTCCTTAAACAAGGTAGAAGATCTCTTTTCGTCTCCTTCTCATCCCATAGATAGACCATAATGCAGAGGCCCAAGTTGTTCCCCTTGAATCTAGTTCAGACATGTCAAACACAAGGCCCGGGGGCCGGATTCGGCCCACAAAGTGGTTTCATGCGGCCCGCGAAGCCATCCTGGAAACAGTGAGGGAACGGCCCCCACTGCCTTGGCCCTGGCCCAGAGACCCTCCTTCTGCCAGAGACCCTCAGTTCTGTCCCACTCCTGCACAGGCCCCCATAGGCACCCTTGATGCAAACGATGTAGAGCTGGCCATGCCCACCCAGTAGGCCATACACACTCTAGCCACGCCCACCCAGTAGGCCACGCCCACCCTGGCCATACCCACCCGGCCCCCTGAGGGCAACCGCAATGCTGATGCGGCCCTCAATGAAATTGAGTTTGACACCCCTGATCTAGTTGATTATTGCCCAGAAAGGGGCCTGTCTAGAACAGAACATTCGTCATTTTCCTCACAGCCTCCTTAAGTCTAAGTTCTAGCTAATCATATTAGGAAAGACAAAAAATCCCATACAGAAACAGCAACCCTACTCCCACTTCCTCAGAAATATTTAAGTAAATCCTAGAGTAATGATAGGCGGATTCAAAAGTATCTTCTGTACTTTCTCTAATTTCTATTATGAGTAGAACAGGGAAGAAGACATTTTATATCATGTCTTTCCCTTACTAACTTTCATTGCCTATTTTCTCCTCACAATGTGGAAGGAGGAGATAGGACCAGGACAAGAAATCTTCTGTATGATTCTCCATGCTCCCAAATGCATAAATAATTGCAAAAAAATAAAATAAAATAAAAATGGATGAAGCCTGTAATCTAGCTCCAACAACCAGTATACGTTACACTGTACAATGAAACAGAAAATGAAGACAGATTCATGCCATCCCAAATATCTTATAAATGTTAGTGATGCAGAGCACGTGCATTTTGAAAAGTGGTTCTCTAGTGTTTTCATCGGCTTCACTGTGTCCAAGAAGGAGCAATGGGGTTCAATCTTTTGTGTCAAGCCTGATATTGAAGGGGATTTTTTCCCCTAGGGAACAGAAGTACGATATTGTTGACCATATCCTCACCTGAAGACATATAATCGTTTTAGGTCTATTATACTATAACCAGGACACTTCATGGCAAATTCAACTACTTAGTGATTCTCCAGGTTATTCATTGATCTAATATTTCATGATTTTCTTAAAAGTCTATTTTTCTAAAATAATATTTATTGTCATTTTTTACTGTGGGCACACTGGCACACATTAAAAATGAAATTCTGCTGCCTGCTCTCAAAAGTGTACACATATATAAGACACATATTAATATGCTATATACATATGTATATATCTATACCCTTACATATAAATACATATAAATATTAATCACTATCCATCTTGAATACGTAGCGGAAAGAGGAAGCTTGAGAGTTCACAAGGTTTGCTTGAGAGTTTACAAGGCTGAGAGTTCACAAAATATATCTAAACATTCTAAAAGAGGGAATAGCACACAATTCAGATGCAAAAGTTCGGTTATATAGTAAAAGACTACCCAAGATACAGTATGTCTGGCTGAATTTCTTGTATATCTATATCTTCATAATATAGCTCAGCCCAGCATATCTGTTCAACAAAGAAAAAGTGTTTTTGTCTCACCTGCCTTTTTAGTTAACTATTATGCAGCCACTTGTTGGCATTCTGTACATTATATCATTGTATTTTAATGTTTCTGCCGTGGCTTTGATTGAAGCCTAAGCCATTTGGACAAGGCTTGATATAAATTGGATATGGTCAACATAATAAAGATATACTTGCTTGTAAACCTGTTAATTCTTATCAAGATCACTTCGTGAATAATATTTTCACAGCCTTGTTACCACATGGATAAAATCTTACTGTTTCTTTTCTTAAGAGAGTTTACCAGTAATTGGAGACAGAGTTCATTCTGCAGTCTATTAATTCCATTAAGCCAGGGGTGTCAAACTCAATTTCATTGAGGGCCGCATGAGTATTGCGGTTGCCCTCAGGGGGCCAGGTGGGTGTGAACTGGGTGGGCATGGCCTACTGGGTGGGTGTGGCCAGCTCTACATTGTTCGCATCAAGGGTGCCTATGGGGGCCTGGGCAGGAGTGGGACAGATCTGAGGGTCTCTGGCAGGAGGAGGGTCTTTGGGCCAGGGCCAAGGCAGTGGGGGCCGTTCCCTCACTGTTTCCAGGATGGCTTCGTGGGCCACATGAAACCACTTCACGGGCCGGATCTGGCCCCCGGGCCTTGTGTTTGACATGTCTGCATTAAGCCTTAGTGACTAAGGATCATTCTATAGATAGAATATTTACTCTGAAAGTTCATTTTCTATAGTAAATAGGGTATATATGTTACTTTGTTATATTTTCTTTGGAGCTCCTATAACTTTTTGATCCTTGTATTGTGGGGTGGTGATGGAGAATGGTTGGTAGGTTTCTCTGGCTGTTCTTCCATTTTTACAAATCTGTTACTCAAGCCTATTAAAGCTAATGGAAGTTTTCAAGATATCTTTCACTCACATAAAACTTCTGTTTTTATAAATTCATAATTATGTACTAGTTTTCTATCAAAAAGAAATAATGTACAGATAACAGCTGCATTTTACATTGAATCTTATGCCAGTTCTGCATTTATAAAATAAAAACTAAAAGCTCTAAAATATAATCTATTACCATTTTCTTCTAGAAATACTTGACTGAACAGAATATAAAAATTGACAGAGAATTCAATGAATTTATATCTCAAGAGCCACTGAAGAACTTGAAAGAAATCCTAGATAATTACAAAAAGAAGATGAGTACCCTGTATACCTCAGACACATGAATGAAAATATCATCTGTATAGTATAAAAATGCTCTAAAATGTTTGCTTGCCATGTCAGTGTTTTGTAATGTTTTCAATCTACCATTTGTTCATGTGATGTTATAGCATTTGGAGGCTATCTGTTTTTTATTGTAGTAGTTCTTATTAAAACCAATATTCACTTTTCTGATGCATAAATACACTTAAATATTGATTCTGTTTTATGAGAATCTGTACATAGACAATAATAAATGTTCATGGATTCACCTATTTCATATATACTTGTTTTATTCTTGAAACACTAATTGGAGTGCAAAAAGTATGATTCAAAAATTTGCTCAATAATGTAAACCTTGTAATTGTTTACCAATTATCAACATGGGGGAACAAAAGTTTTAATAACAATAATAAGAGTTGGAAGGGGGCCTTTGAGGTCTTCTAGTCCAACCACCTGCTCAGGCAGGAAACCTTGAAACCATTTCAGACATGGTTGTCCAGTCTCTGCTTCAAAACTTCCAGTGTTGGAGGCAGGTTGTTCCACTGATTAATTGTTCTGTCAGGAAATTTCTCCTTAGTTCTAGGTTGCTTCTCTCTTTGGTTAGTTTCCATCCGTTGCTTCTTGTCTTGCCTTCAGATGCTTTGGAGAATAGCTTGACTCCCTCTTCTTGTGGCAACCCCCAAGATATTGGAACACTGCTATCATGTCACCCCTCGTCCTTCTCTTCATTAAACTACACACACCCAATTCCAGCAACCGCTCTTTATATGTTTTAGCCTTCACTCCCCTAATCATCTTTATTGCTCTTCTCTGTACTCTTTTTCTAGAGTCTCAACATCTTTTTTACATTGTGGTGACCAAAACTGGATGCACTATTCCAAGTGTGGCCTTACCAAAACATTATAAAGTGGTATTAACACTTCACGTGATCTTGATTCTATCCGTTAATGCAGCCCAGCACAGTGTTGGCTTTTTTTTTTTTAATTTTTTATTAAATTTATTGTTTAAAAACATTGGACACAGTACCAGCGAGCTGACAAACCTTTTTGTCTACAATGTTTAAATATATATATATATACATGTATATATGTACATCAAAAATACACTTAAATACACTTAGATTACAAATCGGTGAAATACCACAATATTTAAAACAGTGAGCTAGTCTGTAAAACCTAATAGAGACCTTTCTTTTTATCCATCCAAAGATACAATTTGTTCCAAATTCTATAATAGTCTGATTGATCTTTATTCTTTAATTCCAAAGTTAATCTGTCCATTTCAGCGCAATCCCAAATTTTCCTAATAACCTCTTTTTGTCCTGGGATCTCATTCTTTTTCCATTTTTGCGCAAATGATATTCTAGCTGCTGTGATAATATGGATCGTTAAGTATAGCACATCTTTAGGATATTTCTCTTTCGTGATTCCCAACAAGAAAAGTTCTGGACTAAACTCCAGATCTTGTTTCAATATTTCTTTCAGCCAAATCCAAATCATTCTCCAAAATTTTTGTGTTTTACTGCAAGACCACCACGTGTGGAAGTATGTGCCTGTCTCTTCAGAACACTTCCAACATTTGGGAGATACTGTTGTGTACATTTTTGCTAAGCGGGCTGGGGGGAGATGCCATCGGTAAAACATTTTAAATAAATTTTCTTTATACGATGAGGCCAGTGTTATCCTTTTATTCCTATCCCAAATTGTTTGCCAAGTATCTAGGTCGATGTTATGTCCTAAATTGTTAGCCCAGATCAACATGGGGTCTTTCACTTGCTCTTCAAACAGCTTATATCCCAAAAGTAATTTATAAAAATTCCTTATTTGTTTAGAGTCCGGTCCCAATAATATTTTGTCCAATGCTGTTTCAGAGGTATATATCCCCCATTCATTTTTATCCTTCCTAAATCTCGATTGGATTTGTAAGTAGGCCCACCAATCGAGTTTTATACCTTGTAATTCTAGTTCATTCCTAAGTTTCAATTCCCCCTCCTCATTCAGAATATCCTTGTATGAGATTATGTTACCCAAATCAAACAGATTTGGGTAAACTATCGCTTCAAGGGTGGATAGCCAGACCGGTATTTTGGTGTAATTGTGAGATCTAATTTTTTTCCAAGTATTGAGTAGCGCTTGCCTGATCCGGTGTCTTTGAAAATGCGAGAAAAGACCTTGTTTCTCCGTCCATAGGAAAGCATGCCAGCCATATTGCAAATCGTGACCCTCTAAAGTTAATAGTCTTCTATTTCTCAAGATTACCCATTCTCTAATCCAGCTCAGGGCCGCGGCGTGGTAATATAATTCCCAGTCTGGCAATCCAAAACCCCCATTTTCCTTCGTGTCTTGTAAATATTTCAATTTAATTCTTGGTTTTTTCCCCTGCCAAATAAAATTTAGTGATAATTTATCCAAATTTCGAAAAAATTTAGAGTCGAGTTGAATTGGGATATTCTGAAACAGAAACAGGATTTTAGGCAGAATATTCATCTTAATGACAGCGATTCTTCCCAATAATGAGAGTTTTAGGTTTCCCCATCTTTCCAGGTCACCTTTTATTTGATTCACTACACTATCATAATTATCCTTTTTGAGTGAAGTGCATCTAGCCGTAATGTTAATCCCTAAATATTTTATTTTCTTGACTATTTCTATATCCGTGATTTCGGCCAGATTACCTTTTTGTTTATTGGTCATATTTTTAACAATCATCTTGGTCTTATTTCTATTTATTCGCAGTCCGGCAACCTCACCATATTTAGATAATTCTTCCAATAGCTTTGGTCCCGTCTGACATGGATCCTCCATAATAAAAACTAGATCGTCCGCGAAAGCTTGCAATTTAAAGGTTTCCTTTTTAATGGTTAATCCTTTTATCTTTGGGTCGTTTCTTATAGTTCTCGTTAATACTTCAAGAGTCAATATAAACAGCAACGGTGATAAGGGGCAGCCTTGCCGTGTTCCCTTTTGAATTTGAAACTTGCTAGATGCTTCCCCATTAATAATTATTTTTGCTTCCTGATTGTCATAAATTGCCCTAATTATATTTATAAATTTTTCACCCATATTCATAAAGCTAAGCTGTTGGCACAAAAAAGACCATTTAACATTGTCAAATGCCTTTTGGGCGTCTAAGAAAAGTAATGCCATCTGTTGTTCGCTATGTAATTCATAGTACTCCAATGTATCTAATATTATTCTAATGTTGTGCTTAGTGTGTCTCTTAGCGAGAAAACCATTTTGATCTGCGTGTATGAAATCATTCAGAAATCGTTTCAATCGTTCCGCTATAATTGATGTAAATATCTTGTAGTCCGAGTTAAGAAGTGATATGGGTCTGTAGTTTTGGATTAATGTATGGTCTGTGTTATCTTTCGGAATAAGGGTTATGTTTGCCTCTAGCCAAGATTTAGGCGTCCTTGCGCCTTCTAATACTGCGTTAAATACCTCCACTAGGGGTTGAGCTAGGATATTTTGTAATTCTTTATAAATCTCTGATGGAAGACCGTCGGGTCCCGATGCTTTATTATTCTTTTGTGCATTAATAGCTTTTATCACCTCAGATAGTCGAATTTCCTCGTTTAACATATTTCTGGTATCTTCTGTGACCTTAGGTAGTTTGGCTCTTTGAAAATATTCCTCCATTTTCTCCACACTTGCCTGGCTATTTTCTTTATATAAACGTTCATAAAATTCCTGGGCTATAATTTTTTTTTTCCTCCTGGTGGAATATTCTCCCTTCCTCATCTCGTAGTTCGTGAATCCAGTTTTTCCCCTTTTGTTTTCCCAATTTGTATGCGAGCCACCGGCCCGGTTTATTTGCATTTTCAAAAAAAATTTGTTTCGTGTTTCTCAATTGTTGTGCCAATTTCTCTTTGTCTAGAATGTTAAGTTTGTGTTTAATCAGATCCATAGATTGCTTGATATTCTCTTTTTGTGGATCTTGTTGGAGTGTAACTTCTAAGCTCTTATATTCCTCTTCTAATCTTTCCCGTTGTTGTCTTTTCCCCTTATTTTTATATACCATATATGCCCTCGCTACCCCTCTCATCACAGCCTTAGCTGTATCCCAATTGTTTTGTACTGAGGTGTCTATAGCTTTATTTTCCTTAAAGAAAAAACTTAGTTCTCTCTCCATCTTAGATTTGAATTCGTCTTCTTTTAAAATTGCTCTTTGAAGCGTCCATCTGGATATTTTTTTGGAACCTTTCCAGATAAGTTTAATAGGATTGTGATCTGCCCAAGTACCTGTCGCTATATGTACCTCATCTATTTCTGAACTAATTTCTTTCGTCATCCACACCATGTCTATTCTAGACCATGAGTTATGTCGGTTGGAGTAATATGTATATTGTCTAGCCTTACGATTTCTTTCCCTCCAGACATCTTGGATATTTAGTTCCTCAGCCAAGTTAAGAAAAGATCTCGGTAGAGTTCTTCTCTTCTTTTTCCTAAGCGTCTTTCCCATATAATCCAAATTTATATCTAGGATAGCATTAAAATCTCCTATTAAACAAATCTCCTCATAATCAATGCTACATATCTTATTGTGAAGTGTTTTGAAAAATTGTTCTTGGTTATGGTTTGGGGCATATATCTCTACCATCATGACCTTCCTGTGATTTATTATAACCTCGACTATCAGTATTCTACCCTCTTTATCGTTATAAATTAGTTTTGCAGTCAATTTTGGGTTTACATATAGTGCCACTCCTCTCTTTTTCTTGTGTCGGTCTAAGGAAACGAATAGGTTCCCTATTCTTGGTTGTACTAACAAATATTTTTGTTGTTCCTTTATATGGACTTCTTGTATTGCCACGATATCCAATTGTTGGTGAATAAGCCTATTAAAAAATTTCCGCCTTTTCACTGGCGAATTCAATCCATTAATATTCACGGACATAATACTACACTCACCTCCCTTCATCTTACTTATTTCTGGTTTTTGTGGATCTCGTGATTCGGGGCTCTCTCTCTTCCTTGTCTCTAGTTCCATGTTTCTCTGTTAACTCACCGGATTTGTTCCTTCTATCCTCTGTAGCTAAGATCTTCCCATCCATTGCCACACGTATTGTATCTCTTTCTCTTACCTCCCTTCCATCTTGATCTTCTAAATCTACTTCCTCTTGGCTATGGAAGTGGCGTTTGTAAAAATCTTCTGCCTTCTCTATCGTGTCCAGTCTATGCCTTCTATCCTGCCACGTAACAAGAATACCCTCTGGAGTTAGCCATCTAAAGTTTACATTTTCTCTTATTAGTTTGGATGTTAAGAATTGATAGCCGCGTCTCAGATCCCTCATCCTTTTAGGTATCTGTTTAAGGATGGTGATTGGTTGGCCCCGAAATTCTAATGGTTCCTCTCTAGATCTATGCAGAAGCTCATCCCGAATTGATTTTTTAACTAACCTTACATGTACTTCTTTTGGGAGGTTGTGCCTTCTCGCATAATTAGTTTGGACCCTGTATGTTTCATCAATTTCCGCCAGCATTTCCTCCTTCCCTACACCGAGTGCCTTTGCCATCAGTTCTGCCATCATGACCAACAGATCTTCCCCTCTTTTTTCTTGAACGTTCTGGAAGCGTAGATAATGAGCAGCCTTTTCTGCTTCCAGAAAAATGACTGTTGTTTCTAATTCCTTATTAGCCTGAAGGAGTGTTTCATTTAAATCATCTACTCTCTTTTCCTCTTTTTCCATTCTAGCTTCCATATCTTGAAATCTTTGTTCATTTTTGACTAATTGCTGTTGAATCCCTTCAAATTTATCATCTATCGCTTGGATTTTCCCCTTTAATTCACCAGTGTCGTTTCTTATTTGGCCTATTTCTCTCTTCATCTCCTCGTGGTTTTTGGCCATTGCCTCGTGTAGGTTTTGCAAAAGGGCATGTAAATCTTTAAAGGAATTCGAGTTAGATCTTTCCCTTTGCAGCATATCCTCTATAGATTTCTGATTGGAGGGACTTGAGGACATCCCCTGTCCCTGTGCTGCTGCCTTTTTGCCAGCGCTAGGCTTAGTTGCTCCCGAGATACTTGTCATGTTTCCCCAATTTTAACAGCGTTTTATCAATGTATAATACCCTGAGTCTTATATAAACCTTTTAACTCTATGACAAAAGATATATAAAACAGTTACCACCAGATACTTATTACCAACTAAGCAATTTATATAATAAAATTCTATAGTATGAATATAATCAAAGTCACGTTCTTCTTCTTTTTCCCCCCCCCCCGTTTCCGGCGCAGAGATTGGCACCTTTTCCGTCTTCCTCTGCTGTCAAAGACCAGTAGGTGTCCCACTAAACAAACCTCCAGTTACTAAATTGCTATATCAAATGGCCGCCCGTGACAAGTAGAGTAGAATTTCAAAAGTTTCAAAAGTTCACAAATTCAAAATTTACCAGGATAGACCAGACTAGACCAAGCTGATCGCTTTCCACGCCCGACAATCCAGAGTTCAGTCTCTAAGGCTCCAAAGCTCAGACTTTGACTTGTTGTAGCTTTTCTCCAGCTAGAATACAGTCATATAGTCTTCGGCTTTCTTTCCCTTGCTGTTTTTGCCAAACGCCTCCCTCAAGACTTCTATCGCCGCTTATTCCCTCTCCGTGAGGCTCCCACTTCGAACCAGTACCTCTTTCACAAGCGCTTCCTATTTAATATTCGGATACTCTCTCCGTCAGCTCCGCTCTACCGTTGTCCCGCTGCTTACGTGCTAGCTCCGTCCCTCTGTCAGATCTTCATGTCGGCCATTACTGGCCTCCTTCTCCCCGGTTCGCTCGCATCAGACTTTCTCCGGATCTTCAACACGAACTGCCGCTCATGAAGGTTCTCCGGGCTGCCTGCAACTTCGGATGTCCCTACAGGACCTCCTGAAGCTCCGAAAAGCCCCCGCGAACACTGGGTGAGAGGTTGTGCGAGGAGAGAGCTCCGTTCACACAGCCGCCCGCTCTGACAGTTGGCTCCGCCCCCTACAGTGTTGGCTTTTTTGACAGCGGCAGCACACTGCTGGCTCATATTTAAGTGATTGTCCACTAGGACGGCTCCCCAACCCCCAGTCCATGCACCGATCCCAGACTGCAGCAAGCCAACAACTAGTCCACACAAGCAAGCCCTACCTGTGGGATGCAAGCAGCACACAAAACCACACACTCTGGTCCACGGAAAACTTTTCCATGGAACCAGTCCCTAGTGCCCAAAAGGTTGGGAACCTCTGCACTAGGACTGAGATCTGTCTCACAGTTACTACTATTGAGCAAGGTACCACCTATACTGTACCTGTGCATTTGGTTTTTCTTGCCTAATGTAGAACCTTACTTTTTTCACCATTGAATTTCATTTTGTTAGATAGCGCCCAATGTTCAAGTCTGTCAATGTTCAAGTCTGTTACGATCCTTCTGTATCGTAAGCCAATATTTTGCACTGTTGGCTATTCCTGCCAGCTTGGTGTCATCTGCAAATGTGATCAGTTCCCCATCTATCCCCTCATGCAAATCATTGATGATGTTGAAGAGCACTGGGTCCTGAACAGCACTGCCCCCCCCCTCTACACACTTCCCTCCATGTAGATGCAGTTCCATTGAGGACCACACGCTGAGTACAGCCAATCAGCCAGTTACAAATCCATCTGGTGGTGATGTTGCCTAACCCACATTTTTCTACCTTATCAAGTAGTAGGTTGTGGTCTGCTTTATTAAACGCCTTATTGAAGTCCAAGTAAATTATGTCTACAGCATTCCTCTGGTCCACTAATTTTGTCACCTGGTCAAAGAATGCAATAAGATTTGTCTGACATCTGTTTTTGACAACCCGTGTTGGCTTTTAGTTATGACTGTTTGCCTCTAGGTGTTCGTTGATTATCTATAATTCATTGCTTGATTATCTTTTCCAGAATCTTCCTAAGTATTGAGGTCAGGCTGATAGGTCTGTAGTTTCCTGGATCCATTTTTTGAAGATGGGAACTACATCAGCTCTTTTCCAGTCCTCTGGTAGTTCTCTAGTGTTCCAGGATCTTTGAAAGATATAGTTCAATGGTTCTGAGATCATATCTGCCAGTTCCTTGAGAACCTTGGAGTGTAATCCATCTGGTCCTGGTGATTTGAACTCGTCTAGGCTGGACAGGTGCTAACTTACCATTTTCTTGTCTAAACGTTTCTAATCTGTTTTTTATGGTACTGTTTTTAATAGGTTGGACTGTTTTTTCTCTTTGTGTAAAGACGGATGCAAAAAATGAGTTTAGTAGTTCTGCTTTCTCCGATGCTTGTCACCTTTTTGCGACTTTCTCCCTGTCTCATTAATGCTGCAAACATTGACACTCCCACTAATGGACCAATCATTTCCTTAACTTTTTTCTTGCTTTTTACATTTTGAAAGAAGCTTTTTTTTTTTGTTATTTTTGACTTTTGTCACAAGCCTTAGTTCATTTTGAGCTTTAGCTTTCCTTATTTCATGTTTGCAGGCTCCGGCTATTTGCTGATATTCTGCTTTAGTTATGTACCCCTCTTTCTACTTTTTATACTTGTCTTTTTTGTCTTTCAATTTATCAGAGTTCTTTGTTTCTTTTTAGAGCTGTTATTTTTCTTCTTTGTTGGTATTGTAGTAGACTGGGCTTTTATAATCTCACTTCAAAATTTCCTAATCTTGAGCTGTTTTCTCCTTGAGGATTCTCAACCATGGAATCCTTCCCAAGCTCTCTCTAAGTTTATTGAAATTAGCTCTCTTAATGGTCTATATTCCACAAGTTCTTAAGGCAAGAATTGAGGAAGATTGTTCTGAACCAGCCCTCTTCTCGCACCCCTAATCAAAAGAAGAGTCTGGAAAGCGTCCAAGACCAAAAGGCTTCTGCCAAGTTTTAATTACACTGTTACAAAAATACAAGAGCTTGACTTCTCAAACGGAAAAGTTGCTTTCAGCAACCAGCCCCTCCCCAAACACTTCTTTTATAGAGAGCTCAGGGCGTGGTCTCCCTGTGCCTCCTCCCGAGGAGTCCCATAGCCTTTCTTTGTTTGTCCCTGCTCGTCTGCCTCCTGCGTCGGGCGTCCTTGAACAGGGCCAGCTGTGGGTCATCATCCTCCGCACTCTCGGGCTCACACAGCTGAGAAGAAGTTCCCGGCTGAGGACTCTGCAAAGCCTCCAAATCATCATCAGCCGGTTCGTTTCCCTCCTCCCCCACATCTGAGTCCTCCGATACATCGGACCCGGCTGTCGGACCCACAGGCTGGCCCTGAGTCACAACACTATCCCGCACCGCAGGGCCCTTCCCCCGGGTCTGCCGATCCGGATGCGGTCGGGATGGGAACTGTTCGTGAAAAGCAGTCACCAACGCAGGGGCATGAACGGCGGTCGCGTCTTCCCATGTGAAGTCCTCCGGCCCGTACCCTTTCCACTCGATCAGGTACTGGAAGCGACCTTTCAGCCAGCGGGAATCCCTGATGCTGGCGACCTCGTACTCGGGGGGGCTGTCGCCATCACGAGGTCCTGATGGGGGAGGTTCCGCTTGGCGAAGTGGACAAGCCGGTTGTTCGGGGACCAACAAGGACCGATGGAAGACGGGGTGTACGCGCAGGGAACGTGGCAGAGTTAAACGATAGGCGGCCGGGTTGATGACGGCCTCGACTGGGAACGGTCCAAGGTAACGGTGGTCCAGCTTCCTCGCCGGCCGAGTGGATGGTAGGTTCCTGGTGGACAACCAGACCCGATCCCCCACCGATAATGGAGGCGTATCCCTTCTCGACCGATCGGCGAACCTCTTGTAGTCGGCCTTGGCCTTCTCCAGCTGCCGTCGCACCAATCGATGGATCGCCTGTAACTCCGCCATGAATTCGTTCGCTGCCGGCTCCGGTGAGTCCACGGGAGAAAGGGGGAAAAACCGAGGGTGATAACCCACATTGGCCAAGAACGGTGTCATCTGCGTGGAGGTGTGCTGCGAGTTGTTAAAGGCAAACTCAGCTATGGCCAAATAGTCCACCCAATTGTCCTGCTGCAGGTTAACGTAGCAGCGCAGATACTGCTCCAAAATGCCGATGACCTTCTCGGTACCCCCGTCGGTCTGAGGATGATGCGCGGACGAGAGGCAAACCTTAATGTCCAACGCCCGCATCAACTCCTGCCAGAAGCGGGCTGTAAACTGGGCCCCCCTATCGGAGACGACTCTATCGGGAAGGCCGTGCAGCCGGAACACCTGTTGGATGAACATGCGACTAGTGGCGCGAGCTGACGGTAAGCCGCGACAGGGGATGAAGTGCGCCATCTTGGTCAACATGTCCACCACCACAAACACTGTCGTGAAGCCGGAGGATGGGGGTAGATCCGTCAGAAAGTCCATGGACACAGCCCCCCAGGGTCTCTTGGGCGTTGGCAAAGGCTGCAGTAAACCAGGCGGGGCCCCTGTCGCTGACTTGGCCTGCCTGCATGGGACGCAGGAGGTGACATAAGACTGGACATCGTGTCGGACTCGGGGCCACCAGAATGTACGGGAGACCAGGTTCAGAGTCTTGAACAGGCCAAAATGCCCCGCAGCCGGGTTATCATGACATTGGCTGAGGACGAGTCCCCTGAGTGGCCCTCCTGGAACATAGAGCCGGTCACGATAATAAAGGAGTCCATCCGTGACCGACCAAGGCGAATCTGGCCCCACCTCTTCCTTCCGCTGAGCCACCCACGCCTCCTGCTGCTGCGCCTCCCGGATCCGAGCCCGTATATCCACCGGCTCCCGCACCGCAGCAAAAGACTCGACGGGGATCACGGTCCTGGGCGGAAGCTTGTCTTCCACTCGGGTGTACTCGGGCTTCCTGGACAGAGCATCCGCTCTCTGGTTGTGCCCGCTTGGTATGTACCGCACCCGGAAGTCAAACCTCGCAAAGAAGAGGGACCACCGGATCTGGCGTTGGTTCAAATTCCGAGCGGTCTGCAGGCTTTCCAGATTCTTGTGGTCCGTCCGGACCTCGATTTGATGCCGCGCCCCCTCCAGATGATGCCTCCAAGCCTCGAACGCCGCCTTGATGGCCAGCAGCTCCTTCTCCCAGATGGTATAGTTGCGCTCCGAGGGATTCAATTTCCGTGAGTGATACGCGCAAGGGAAAAGGGTACCGTTGGGCGTCGCTGCCTGGAGTAACACGGCCCCAATGGCAATGTCGGAGGCGTCCGCCTCCACGACAAATGGCCGTTGCGGGTCAGGATGCTTCAAGATGGGCTCCTTCATGAAGGCGTCCTTCAAAGCTTGGAACGCCTGTTGTTCGGGGGCGTTCCACTGGAACCGAGTCTTCTTCTGCAGGAGCCGGGTGAGGGGGGCTGTCAAGGCAGCAAAGCCAGGGATGAATGTCCGATAGTAGTTGGCAAATCCAAGAAGTCGCTGAATATCCTTCACGCGACGCGGGGGTTGCCAACTCTGCAACGACTCAACTTTACTCGGTTCCATGGCGATGCCCTCAGGAGAAATGCGGTGACCCAAGAAATCAATGGTCACCTGGTAGAACTGGCACTTCTCCAACTTGGCAAACAGCCGATGTTTCCGGAGGTGCTGCAGGACCTGACGGAGATGCTGATGATGCGCTTCACGCGACGGGGAGTAAATCAGGATGTCGTCCAGGTAAATCACAACAAACTGGTCCAACAGATCCCGAAAGATGTCATTCATAAAATGCTGAAACACAGCGGGGGCGTTGGTCAGGCCAAACGGCATCACCGTGTACTCGAAATGTCCATAGCGAGTACCAAACGCCGTCTTCCACTCATCACCCGGCCGAACCCTGACGAGGTTGTAAGCTCCACGCAGGTCCAGTTTCGTGAAGATCTTAGCCTCCCGGAGTCGGTCCAAGAGCTCGGGGATGAGGGGCAGCGGGTAGCGGTTACGCACCGTGATAGCGTTGAGTTTCCGGTAGTCACAGCAAAGCCGTAACTCGCCCGACTTCTTTTTGACGAAGAGCACGGGCGCAGACACTGGCGAGGACGAGGGCCGGATGAAACCACGAGCCAAGTTCTTTGTCAGGAAGTCCCGCAATGCAGCCAACTCGGGCTCCGACATGGAGTACAAACGCCCCACTGGGAGAGGCGCATCAGGGACTAGGTCAATGGAGCAGTCGTAGGGCCTGTGCGGGGGTAATTGGTCCGCCTCTGACTCGCTGAACACGTCAGCAAAGTCGGACAGTTCGGGAGGCAAGGAAACCCCTGGGGATCCCTCCACCTGGCCGGCACAGATATGGCGGGTGTGGTCCACGCACTGCAAACTTGGGAAGGTGACCAAGTTCTGAGACCAATAGATCTGTGGATCATGCGCCCGGAGCCACGCCAGTCCCAAGACCACGGGGAAGTGCAGATCCGAAGTGACGTAGAACTGAATGGCCTCCACATGGGTACTGATGGCCATACACACGGGTTGCGTGGCGGCCGTGATAGGCCCGGACAGGAGCACTCGACCATCGATGGTCTCCACAAGCATGGGCGGATCCACTGGACACTGGGGAACAGCCCATTTGGCCACAAAGGCCGAATCCATAAAGTTAGTGGTAGCCCCAGAGTCAATCAAGGCATGGACCGGAATCCCCTCTGGCTTGCCAGGGAGGATCAGTCGTGCCTCCAAAATCAAATGCCGCGGAGGTTCACAGGCACCGTCGGAACGGCGTCGCTCGGCGTGATCGTTGTGGGTCGCCCGATCTGTCACACCGTCTAGATCGGGCTCGGGCCGTTTCCCGATAGCAAAGCAGGGGACTTTCTCGGGGCAGGCTTGGTCACTGACGCCCGCTGACGCTTCTTCGGGCAAGAAGCAGCCAAATGTCCAGGGTCCCCACAGTAAAAACACAACCCCTCCGATCGTCGTCTGTCCATTTCCGTCACCGATAGACGGGACCTGGCGGCACCCAGCTCCATTGGCTCCTCCCTCTGGACTGGGGGCTCACGCACAACAGGGGCGGCAGGGGTCTGTGGGGTGGCACGGCGACTCTTACGCTGCTGCAGCCGGGCATCGATCCGCAGACAAAGATGGATCAGCCCATTCAGGTCTGAGGGAATGTCCACGCGAGCCAGCTCATCCAACATCTCCTCTGACAAGCCATCCTGAAAGGCATCCACGAGCGCAGCCTCATTCCAGGCGGAATCCTGGCTAAGCAGCCGGAAATCGCTGATATAGGCCTGTAGAGGGCGCTGACCCTGCCTCAAAGCTTTCAGGCGTCGGGTGGCCGTCTGCGCCTTAATCGGGTCCTCGTACATGAGGCGCATATGGTCACAAAACCCCCCAAAGTTATCCAACAAAGGGCTAGGCTGTGCCAACAGAGGCGTGCCCCAACGAGCTGCATCTCCCGACAGAAGGCTCAACACAAATCCCACCTTATCTCGGTCAGTGGGGAAATCAGCTGCTCTCACGCTGATATAAAGCTGGCATTGTCCCAGGAAGGCAGGAAACAGTTCTGGATTACCAGCAAATTTATCCGGCATAGCTATCTGACATTTCCTCCTGGGTGGGGGGGCAGCATGTACCTGAGCCTGCAGTTGTGCCACCTGAGTGGCCAGCAAGGTGAGTTGCTGGTTGAGCTGGGCATGCTCGGCAAGAAGCTGCTCCATCGTAGTATTAAGGGGTGGGTGGCTGAAAGCAAACTGTTCTGAACCAGCCCTCTTCTCGCACCCCTAATCAAAAGAAGAGTCTGGAAAGCGTCCAAGACCAAAAGGCTTCTGCCAAGTTTTAATTACACTGTTACAAAAATACAAGAGCTTGACTTCTCAAACGGAAAAGTTGCTTTCAGCAACCAGCCCCTCCCCAAACACTTCTTTTATAGAGAGCTCAGGGCGTGGTCTCCCTGTGCCTCCTCCCGAGGAGTCCCATAGCCTTTCTTTGTTTGTCCCTGCTCGTCTGCCTCCTGCGTCGGGCGTCCTTGAACAGGGCCAGCTGTGGGTCATCATCCTCCGCACTCTCGGGCTCACACAGCTGAGAAGAGGTTCCCGGCTGAGGACTCTGCAAAGCCTCCAAATCATCATCAGCCGGTTCGTTTCCCTCCTCCCCCACATCTGAGTCCTCCGATACATCGGACCCGGCTGTCGGACCCACAGGCTGGCCCTGAGTCACAACAAAGATAAACCCATGTTATTGTAGAGTGAGACAATTCATCTCATGGCCACAACACTGAAGTTCATGCTGAATGCTGCCCAGTATGCAAATTGCAAAAAATATGGCCATGAACACTATTTTTCAAATCAATTAAATTCTTACAGGAAAACGTGTGACACAGCTCTATTCTTACCTACTGAAAAATCTACTTGGGTTAGTTATATTTCAAAAAAATCTCAGCAGAAAATATGTTTTCAATTAAAATACTTCCTTTGGATTCCTCACCCAAGAGATTACAAAACCAAAAGATAAACAAAAAAATATCTTTTAAATATTTTGTTAAATTAGTACATCATATGTGGGTATTTGTTTTTAATATTTTTATTTTAACAAAAATGATTTCTGTAAGTGCTAGCACTCCAAATTTAGTACAACCACAAAATATCTGGCATACTATTTTGTGGTTTTCTGCCAAACAGAACAAAGCAACTATCTTTTCCTGATGTTTATGTTGGCACATAGAAATAGCTGCTAGGTGCCAAAAAATGCACCCAGAAGTTAGTAAGTTTCCTATTTCCACATTATTTCATTAAGTTTAAACCAACAACAGAAGAAACAAGATTGTCCTTGCTGCTGAATTAGAAAATGTTTGAAAAATACAATCTAATCATAACCCACAAAACTGTTCAGTCGCAGTGAATAAAGCAGAAACACTCAAAACGAACTTTTTTGGAAGAAGCACATTTTGTTTCATACCTGGAACATTTCAAAGAGCTGTTAATAGATGAAACCCACATCCTTTATGGGCAGTGGTTTATATCTATTGGATAAAGTATAATCTCTCAATGAATCTATCAAAGAATGGTGATGGATAACAACTACAAGAAACTGAAACTTGTGTCCTGTCCTATTAGTTTAAGAAATGTGTAGTCTGCTATGAACAAAAATTGAGTCAGCTGACTTACTAATGCAAAACAAATATAGAAATATTACACTTACAATTATATCTCCATGGATTTTCAATATCTAGGAAGATATTCAAGATGCCTTTGGTTTAAATGGGCGGGAAAGGGAAATAATACTGCAAATGAATTATATGTTGTATAAATGGTGTCAGTGGAAACTTTGGGGACCATATTTAGATTTATGATGAATTACTAGGATTTCAAGATTCAACTCAAAAAGTTGTAAGCCACATTTACCCAAAGCATGAAGAGAGCTTCATTAGTTGAACTTGACAGGACTGGAGACTGAAAGCCTGATGGACTTCAGATAAATTTACATAATGCAGAAGGATATATGAATGTAACTGTAATAAAGCCCATTAAATCAGGGGTCCCCAACCCCCGGTCCATGGACCGACACCGGTGGGCTCCACAAACAACCAAAGCTCCATCCTTGGGATGCAGGCAGTATTCAAAACCACACCCCCTCTGATCCGTGGGAAAACTTCTCCATGGCACTGGTCCCTGGTGCTTAAAAGGTTTGGGACTTCTGCATTAAATCACTCGGTTAAAGTTCAGAAAGGAAATTGGCTTGAGATTCATTTTCAATCTACAATTTTGCTCAAAGTAAGGGAACTAAATGGATGGAATCAGCTAGTGATGAGACTTATATTAATGTTAAACAGTTCAGTGAAGGTGTTGACACTCCATTTGCTCTAAAAGAAAAGCTGACAACATGTTGGGGATAATAAACATTAAAAATAGAGTTGCCAATAAAATACCCTTATCTAAACTGGTGCTAGAATATATAGAACAGAAGTCCCCAACCTTTTGGGTACCAGGGACCAGTTCCAGGGAGAGAGATTTTTCTATAAACTGGGGGGTGCGTGGTTTTGTGTGCTGCCTGCATCTCGTGGATGGGGCTTTGCTTGTTTGTGCGGCCCGGTACTGGTCCATGAACCGAGGGTTGGGGACCCCTGATACAGAATATTGTGTGCAGTTTTGGTTATCATATCTCAAAAATCATAAACTAGAGCATCAAAAGATCTAGAGGAGGGCAACTAAAATGAGTGGCTGGACCAATTTCCTACAAGAAAATGTTATCACATTTGGGCTTTTTGGTCTAGAAAGGAGATGAACAAGAGGGGACATGACTGAAATGTACAATCTTATGTATGGTGTGCATTAAGTGGATGAGAAACTATTTTCCCTTCCCCAGAATACTAGAATCATGGCTAAAACTGAATACTGGAAGACTGTAGAGACAAAGGGGCAAACATTACAAAACATGTAACTAAACTTTGGAATTTGCTACCATCAGCTTGTCTGGTTTAAAAAAAAGAAGTGTTGGTAGCATAACTGCCTTTGAAGGCAATTTGCTAGAGAAGAGTTTACTTGTGCAATTGGTTGGCCACTGTGAGAACAGATTGTACCCTAGATGGGCAGGAGTCCAAGCTAATGTTCTGGTAAACCTTTATGTATTACTACTAAACAATTCTGGAGAAAGGATGAAGCGAATGTTAGCTAGAGGACAAATGTTTCAGTGGACATCAGGAAAAAACATCTAAAAATGAAACCTATTCAACAATGGAACAAAATGCCTTAAAAGTAGTGGACTCTCCTGGAGGTGAGATATTTAAACAGAGCCTGCATGACCATTTGTCAGAGATGCAATAGTTGTGGAGTCCTGCATTAGGCAGAGGGTCAATCAATCAACAGTGGGTTGATCAATATTTTTTGCTGAATTTGCCACAGTATTAAAGTCTTTTCTATTCACCATATGGGGAATAGAGTATATATACTTTCCCTAGTATTATGGTATCAATGCTATTGGATTCATTACATAAATCATATATTTACTGAGGTTTTGTCTTTTTAAACATGCTATGTTGCATTCTGTTAATAAAGCTAACAAAATGTGGGAAGTCAGCCCCCAGAGAAGGAAATATTAAAAGGGCAGAAAAATATATTTCCTCAAAGTATCTTAAAGAGACAGATAAGCATGCCCAGTTTTTTCTTAATATCTCCAAGTCTCCCTCCCCCAAGCAGAAACCAGCTCTGTAGAAATGCAGATGTAAACCATTAAGGAAAGTTGAAACTATAAGATTAAGAAGACAAAGAGACCTAAAATCTACATACCCCACCCAAACTCTTAAGACAGGACATAATAGGATTAACCCACAGATGCCAAAGGAGCACACTCAGACTCGGGTCCGGTCAAAATACATGACATAGGAAATACAAAGACTCATACGGGAACAGGAAACAACCTCAAGAGCCCCAGAGGGTATAGAAATCCACTCTCTACATGTGCTCGCTCGCACTCCTCTTCCAGAGCCATCTTACTGTCTGCCTCTCCTCTTCAATAAACTTTTTAAAGCTATTAGAAAGATTTTTCTAAAGCAGTCACCATGTTGTTTATTCCCAGCTCAGACTGAACCAAGATGAAGACTTTTCCTTCAACAATTTGACACCCCAGATGGGACTCCAAGCTAACCTCTCCAATGGACTGAGACTGGTAAGCCCCATCTTGCCGGCAGCAGACCCCTTGTGTCTGTGGATGTGTTTCCCAGGCCTTGCCCATGTGGAGCCAGGGTAGTAAAGGGAGTTTGGGGTTTGAGCTCAAGGGTTGATTTGGAAAGAAGGTGAAGATGAGTACTTCTAAATTTTAATTTTAAAGCCCAGGGGAGTGAGAGAAATGTGTGTATGTTTCTGTGTGTTGAGTGAGAATAACCTTTTCCCAATCACAGTTAGGAAAGGCTCCCTCTGGCCTTTCCTAACCACAGAAAGGATCTGTTCAAGTGGCAGACCCTGGAAAGGATGGGGGTTTGGCCAGAGAGCAAGACCTTTTGTTAGGGAAAGGGAGAGGCTGTGTGCAAATGGAATGAGAGAATTGGATTTGGACAACCAGCTGGTAAGGCCCTGTAAGCAAAGCCCATCTGTAGGAGGGGCTCATACTAATGCACAAAGCATAGGTCCTCCCAGACTGAGTCTGAAAACTGAAGGCAGGTGAGGAAGAAGGAGGTGCCTGTACCTGTTGGAGCTGAAAGCACCAGGTCCTCCCCAGACCCCTTTTTGGTTGGAAAGGCGAGGGGGGAGTGTCCCCAAGGTAGGAGGGGCCCATACTTCGTTAGGGAACTGAAATCCTCCTAGGTATTTTTTGTCTGTGTGCCCAAAAACTGATGGCGGGGCGGCAGGGATAGTGTCGCTAAGAGTGGCTGGGCAGTGCCGCTAGGACCCGACTAAGCCGATTGAACCCCACATCATAAGGGGAACATGGGTAGCTGTAGTTCAAGGGTCGGAATTAGGACACCCATTGGAGATATGCTCGAGGCATGGGACGAGAGGTGAAGAATGGGCTTTGCTCAGGGCTTTGCTGGGAAACCAATTTGGCTAAATAAAGGCACTTAAAGGGAAAATAAGAAACTGATTCTCTCTCTGTGTCCTTCTATGCAACCATGTGGTATGTTTAAGATCTGTGCCTTCCCTAATTTATGGTGGTAATGGCCAGGATGTGTAAAACAAAGACTTCCGTTTCCCTTTTCTGTTCTTTTCCTTGTCTTTGTTTGTATATGTGTGTCTATGTCTTTCTGTGTGAGGTAAATGTGACTGTTAATTATCTCTAATCCAAAGAGAATTTTTTAAAAAAAATCTGCTAGAGATTCTGCTTAAAATAAGCCATCAAAAGAAAATTTCCTCATTCTGTTTGTCTGGCCAACAGAGTGAAGAAAAATGTTTTTTTCTTCTTCCTTTGTCTCTGTACTCTTAAGAACAGCCCAAAATTAGCAGGAGGGAATGTTTTAAGTTCATCTGCTGGAAAAGTTTCACTCTTGCATTTACTGTATATGTTGTAAATGGGATTTATCTGTCTATCCTTTTCCTGAAACATGAGGTGTGTCTAGCTACAAGAGCCTCCTGAAGCTTAAGTTTGCTTGTGTAGGGAAATAATCTTCTTAAGTTACTTTTCTTATCCTATCACTAATTGGTGAAACTACTATGAAACTAATCCTGGAACATATAAGCATTTTTAATCTCTAAATAATGTGGTCTATTTTAGAATAAATGCTAAAGGTAGATTCTCCTGTCCCCGGCAAATTGCACACCTTAAAATATTAGGCTTTTAAAATTATTTGGAGCGGCGGGGAAACGAAGAAACGAAAGAGATCGCAGAAGTTTCGATTTTTTTTTTTTTTTGGCCGAAAACAGTGGTTGGAGAGGAGAAACAGCTGTTTTGTTCCGGAGTGAAACTTGCGGGAAAGTTTCACTCCGGAACAAAACAGCTGTTTCTCCTCTCCAACCACTGTTTTCGCCCCCCCCCCCCAAAAAAATCGAAACTCCTGCGATCGCTTTCGTTTCTTCTTTTCCCCGCCGCTCATCTTCCTTTTCGCCTCGCCCGTTTAGTTTGAGCTGCCCTCCTTCGCTCCTCCCACTCTCCCCCCCCGTTTTCCGATATTATGCAGGCCGCGCCTCTTTGTCCCCAGCGGGCACCCCCCCGTCCCTCTCCTCTGATGAAACGAAACAATCTGCTGCGTTCCTCCAGTAGCGCGGCCGGCGAGGATGGCGGACGAGGGCGCAACATGGCAGCGGCCGAAGAAAAACACCGACGGCGCAATCCTCAATGTCTTCGTTTACGACCGGCGTCGGGACCAGTCAAATGGCGCCGCAAAAGTCCTTCAGTGTCATCAGGAAAACTATGGGGGTTTCCGTAAGGCCGTCCTCCAGGTAACGTTAAGGGAGGGAGGCGAATTAAAATGCGCCGTCGTTCGTGAAGCTGCGCCTCTGGTTTCGCCGGCGGCGTCCTCCCCACCCTCGCGCTTCTTTTCTTCTGCCCGCTTGCCCGGGCCACGCAGCGCACCGGGAAGCAGAATAGGAGCCTTTGGAAAGGGACAGCGAACGGTCAAGCTAGAAAGCCGGCGGTAGCAGAAAGAATATGCGAAGCTGCTGTGTATTTTCTTTTCCTGGATCCCAGTAATGACTTAAGAAACAGTTAAATAAATTTGAAATACCGTATGCTTCCTGCGAGCTATTAGGCTGCTTAGGTTGGGTGTGTGCGTGTAGGGGGGGTGTTGGGGAGGGGGGGAAATCGTTGTATTGATTGCATAATCATCGGTATTTTTTCCATCACGTGATAATAAAATTTGTTCTCCTTACGCTCTTAATAGTAAAAGTAATAATTTAAAACAGCTGACATGCAAATGTCAATTTAAAAACTCCGTTTGGTTACAGCCCAACTCAGCTGTCGTAGCATAAGCCGTATATGTATTTAAACGTTTACTCACTCGTGGTAAAACTGGTTCAGTAAATTCCTAAATGTAAGGAAGCAGATTCAGTCTCTACACTGTAAAAAAACTAAAATGAAATCTTCCTGCAGATTGAGTGTATAGGTCTTGTATCTGTGCAGTTTTACAGAATATGAATATGTGAATATGACTTATGCAGACGCTTGGATACCTAAGTGAGTCAGGCTTTTGTAACATGTCTTTTGGCAGAATTTTTCTGGGAGATGACTTTGAGTTTAGTATTGAGTCAATTAAGTCCCCGCAGTTTTCTTTTTCTTGGCAAGAAGTGATTTGTCACTGCCTTCTTCCTAGGACTGAGAGGGAATGATTGGCCAAAATTACTCAGCTGACTTTGTGCCTGAGGCAGGAATAGAACTCACGGTTTCTAGCTTGATTTGTAGTTTCTTGTTTCTAGCTTGGTTCCTTAACTGCTACAGCAAACTGGCTCTCTTGTTGACAGAAATAATAGTTCCCGTATGTTTCTGACAGCCAACTAACAATACTTTTTCTTCTGCAATTTTCAGCATAGTTTTATAATTGTAATCATAATCTGGGTAATTTTAGTGTTTTAATATTTTAATTATTTTTACTTTTTTATTGAAAAGTTTTACAGTACATTTTAAAAAAAAACCTTCCCCCCACCTCCCCATAGAGCCCACCCTTTCCTCCCCCCCCCCCACTTCCCAGAGCTGAATACAGGCTATTGCCCCTAACAAACTTGTACTAAAATATGCTAACTATCTAGGAATACACTTTAAATCCTAGCGCACTTTAACTCCCATTAAACATAGCTAAATAATAATACATCTTGTTGAATTCTAATATTCATATGCTAAATGAAACTTTTTAGTCCCATATTTATTCTGAATGTAATCAATCCATCTTCTCCATTCCGAAATGTATCTTTGTTGCAAGTGGTCTTTCAAATAAGCTGAAATTTTTGCCATTTCTGCTAGGTTCGAAACTCTTCTATAGTAGGCACATCCTCCTTCGTCCAATATTGCGATACCAAAAGTCTTGCTGCTGTTATTAAATTCCACATCAATTTAATTTCTATAACAGTACAGTCTGTAATAATACCCAACAGAAATAACTGCGGAGAAAACCTTATCTTTTTCTTAAATATCTTCTGCATATTCCACCAAATTTTAATCCAAAAAGCTTTAACTTTTTTGCAAGTCCACCATATATGATAGTACGTTGCATCGTCACAACCGAACCTCCAACATTTAGGTTGATAATTTGGATACATATATGCTAATTTTTGGGATCTAAATGCCATCTATAAAATATTTTATAAAAGTTCTCTCTTAAGTTTTGTGCCTGTGTAAATTTTACATTTCTGACCCAGATGTTTCCCCAAGTATGCATCATTATTGGCTCCTGAATATTCTGGGCCCATTTTATCATACAGTCCTTAACAAATTCCATTTCTGAACCTATTTCTAACAATGCGTTATATATCCTTCTTACATGCGCTTGACTTTGATCTCTAATTTGTTTTACCAAATTTTCATCAGTTATTGAAATACCAATTTTCCGATCTTCTTTCCATCTAGCTTGTATCTGCCCATACTGAAACCAAGTTTGTACTATCATGGCAAACTCCATGTCTCTATATTGTTTCATTACCACCTCATCATCAATCTTATCCATTTTATTCTCAGCTTCACACATTTTAGCTTCCAGTATCAAGTTACTTTTGTTAACTTCCTCCACGCATTCATCCAAACGCTCAATACAAACTGCCAACCCCTGAAATGCCAGTAAAATATCCCCTCTTATTTCCTTATTTTTCTCATTAATGAGCTCCGCCATTTGCTCAGATTGAAGTTTTAAGGCCTCTTGTAAATCTTTTAATGTTAGTGTTGGTGGGGGTGCTGCGGGGGATGGCATCAAAGTTTGAAGTGCAGATTGTTGTTGAACTGGTGATGCCCCTGCACTTCTGGAAACGGGAGCTCTAGGCAGTTTAGAAGCCATTTTAACACCCATTAACTTTCGTTTCTCACTTTCACTTTTCCACCAATCCTTATAAGAAAGTCGCGATTTAGCTTAGAAATCCAAGTTGCAACTTTGTTACTTCCCTTTTAAATCTCCAAATCTTTTAAATCTCTTTTATACCAGCTTCAAATGTTTTAAAAAGAGTCTTTTACAGCTTTTAGAGACCCACTTTCTGTCTTCCTCCTTGGACTTTTTTTTCTCTTCCCGTTTTCTCTAAAAATTCATTCTGGTGCCATCTTCCTTTCTTTTAAAGTAAACTTTGGAGAAGAAAAAAAAAGTAGCACCCCAGAGTTAAAGATCATATACTTGCTATTTCAAAATTACCCTGCTCAGCTCTGCCTGCGTCCGAGTAATCCAAAGTTCAGTATTGAATGCAGGGATGGTTACAGCGTCCTGCTCTGTTCTAAAGCCTTAAAACAGGAGTCCCCGAGTCCGGAGTTAAATTCAGGCTCCGATGGAGCTCTCACCCTTCAGCCCCTAGATTAATCATTCTGGGGGTCTAGGGGAGCTCTGCCTCTACCTGAATGCTCACCCTCCCCTCTTCTCCCGAGGGGGGTTTCCCAAACCGCAAAACAGCTGATTGTCGCTGTTTTCGCGATTTAAACAGTCAAAATAACCATCAACGGAGCCTTGCCACCCAGAAGTCATTTTTACTTATTTTATAACTTACCGTATTTTCCGGCATATAAGACGACGGGGCGTATAAGACGACCCCCTACATTTCCTGTTAAATTATAGGGTTTGGGCTATACTCGCCGTATAAGACTACCCCTCTTGCAACGCACACCAAATAAAAATTAAAAAACATCAGATTTGATTTTAATATGGTAATTTTAATTCAAATGCTTATGACATGCAGGTGCTTAGTAGGAAAACTGTCACTTATAAACATAAGGCTGTTTGTCATCAAACATGTAAACATAAAACAGTGCAAGTGGATTAAACTATAATAATAATGATGATGAAGAAGAAGAAGAAGAAGAAGAAGAAGAAGAAGAAGAAGAAGAAGAAGAAGTAGTTGGAGGGGACCTTGGAGGTCATCTAGTCCAACCCCCTGCTAAGGCAGGAAACCCTATACCATTTCAGACAAATGGCTGTCCAGTCTCTTCTTAAAAACTTCCAGTGTTGGAGCATTCACCACTTCTGGAGGCAGGTTGTTCCACTGGTTAATTGTTCTAACTGTCAGGAAGTTTCTCCTTAGTTCTAGGTTGCTTTTCTCCTTGACTAATTTCCATCCATTGCTTCTTGTCCTGCTTTCAGGTGCTTTGGAGAATAGCTTGGCTCCCTCTGCTTTGTGGCAGCCCCTGAGATATTGGATCACTGCTATCATGTCACCCCTCACCCTTCTCTTCGTTAAGCTACACATACCCAATTTCAGCAACCATTCCCTATTTTCCTAATTCACTTTTTCACTTTTCCTAATTCACTCTAAAGCTTTCCCTGCGCAGAGCCTTAAATAAAACCAGCTGCCTGCAATTAGTGCAGATTCGCATCCCACCAGGCTCAAGGTTGACTCAGCCTTCCATCCTTCCAAGGTAGGTGAAATGAGGACCCAGATTGTTGGGGGCAATAAGCTGACTTTGTAATAATGCTGCTTGGGGGGGGGTGAAAGCCCTAATAAACAGGCATATACAGGGAGTGCAGAATTATTAGGCAAATGAGTATTTTGACCACATCATCCTCTTTATGCATGTTGTCTTACTCCAAGCTGTATAGGCTCGAAAGCCTACTACCAATTAAGCATATTAGGTGATGTGCATCTCTGTAATGAGAAGGGGTGTGGTCTAATGACATCAACACCCTGTATCAGGTGTGCATAATTATTAGGCAACTTCCTTTCCTTTGGCAAAATGGGTCAAAAGAAGGACTTGACAGGCTCAGAAAAGTCAAAAATAGTGAGATATCTTGCAGAGGGATGCAGCACTCTTAAAATTGGAAAGCTTCTGAAGCGTGATCATCGAACAATCAAGCGTTTCATTCAAAATAGTCAACAGGGTCGCAAGAAGCGTGTGGAGAAACCAAGGCGCAAAATAACTGCCCATGAACTGAGAAAAGTCAAGCGTGCAGCTGCCAAGATGCCACTTGCCACCAGTTTGGCCATATTTCAGAGCTGCAACATCACTGGAGTGCCCAAAAGCACAAGGTGTGCAATACTCAGAGACATGGCCAAGGTAAGAAAGGCTGAAAGACGACCACCACTGAACAAGACACACAAGCTGAAACGTCAAGACTGGGCCAAGAAATATCTCAAGACTGATTTTTCTAAGGTTTTATGGACTGATGAAATGAGAGTGAGTCTTGATGGGCCAGATGGATGGGCCCGTGGCTGGATTGGTAAAGGGCAGAGAGCTCCAGTCCGACTCAGACGCCAGCAAGGTGGAGGTGGAGTATTGGTTTGGGCTGGTATCATCAAAGATGAGCTTGTGGGGCCTTTTTGGGTTGAGGATGGAGTCAAGCTCAACTCCCAGTCCTACTGCCAGTTTCTGGAAGACACCTTCTTCAAGCAGTGGTACAGGAAGAAGTCTGCATCCTTCAAGAAAAACATGATTTTCATGCAGGACAATGCTCCATCACACGCGTCCAAGTACTCCACAGTGTGGCTGGCAAGAAAGGGTATAAAAGAAGGAAATCTAATGACATGGCCTCCTTGTTCACCTGATCTGAACCCCATTGAGAACCTGTGGTCCATCATCAAATGTGAGATTTACAAGGAGGGAAAATAGTACACCTCTCTGAACAGTGTCTGGGAGGCTGTGGTTGCTGCTGCACGCAATGTTGATGGTGAACAGATCAAAACACTGACAGAATCCATGGATGGCAGGCTTTTGAGTGTCCTTGCAAAGAAAGGTGGCTATATTGGTCACTGATTTGTTTTTGTTATGTTTTTGAATGTCAGAAATGTATATTTGTGAATGTTGAGATGTTATATTGGTTTCACTGGTAAAAATAAATAATTGAAATGGGTATATATTTGTTTTTTGTTAAGTTGCCTAATAATTATGCACAGTAATAGTCACCTGCACACACAGATATCCCCCTAAAATAGCTATAACTAAAAACAAACTAAAAACTACTTCCAAAAATATTCAGCTTTGATATTAATGAGTTTTTTGGGTTCATTGAGAACATGGTTGTTGTTCAATAATAAAATTAATCCTCAAAAATACAACTTGCCTAATAATTCTGCACTCCCTGTACACAGAATGAAGGCTATTGCTAAGCACATTGATTTGTGCTTTAAATTGTAAGCCACCCTAAGTCTTCGGAGAAGGGCAGGATATAAATGGGATTTAAAAAAAAAAAAGACCAAATGGGAGATCCGCTCCAGGTTTTCCAGCCAGCCCGCCCAGTTCCTGAGTCAAATGTGTCCTTAGAGCTAAGCCGCTGCTCTGGCTGCTGCCTTCCCCACCTGCCTTTCAAGTTGGGATATACTACAGCTGCTCTTCAACTTTAGAAGGAAAGATGCCCAGACCCCAGCCTGTAAAATATCACAGACTGCAGCTTTTTCTCCAGTTGGTCCCGCTTTCCCTGCGCAGACTAAATGGTTTTCCAGCCAGCCCTGTCCCTAAATTTTCAGCACCCGGCGTATAAGACGACCCCTGACTTTGGAGAAGATTTTCATGGGTTAAAAATTAGCCTTATACACCGGAAACTACGGTATTTTATAGTGTGGAAAACGAAAATATTGGCTATTGTTCTTATATGCAAAGTTTAGGCCCAGGAGAACTAAATCAGGCCTCAGGAAAAAGTATTGAACCAAAGTTCGTGCTATACTCCGTTTTACAATCCGAAAGACCTATTTGTAATCAAAACTGCAAATGTACTTTACTTAATATGATTTTGCTAAGCTTGCTTGTTTCAAATATATTTAGAACGTAAGGACTGGAACTGTAAGAAATAGGGAACTGAAAGTAGCTGATGGATGTGGGTTCTAATGCTTGTGGAGTGCAAGGCTTCGATGAGCGTGGCGGGTGATAGCGTGGCTGATTATTTTTGTGTTGCTCCAATTGAACTGTTGTTGTTTGGTGTTGGTGTGTGTAGACTTTAAGGATTTGGGATTGTGGTGTTTGACTGCCAGCTGGTGTTCATGGATCCTGGTTTTTCATTGATGTGATGTTTGTCCCACATGTTGCAACAGAGCACAGTTGATTTTGTAGATTACATACTTACATAGTTTCTTTCATTCATCTGTAATTTCTCTAATTTGCCATAATAGTTATCTAATGTGGGTTTCAAATATATTGATCTCCAGGAGATAGTAATAACTATGAGAGTTGCATCATCAGCATACAGTAGCAATAACTATTGATGTTTCTTCCTTCAATTTTAAAATCATGCTTATTTTGTAGTCCAGTTTTTCTTAATATATATTCAGAGTATAGATTGAATAAATAAAGAGAAAGCATACAGTCTTGTCCCACTTCTTTGCCTGGAGTCAAATGTTTTGTCATTTTCTATCTAGATTCTGACTTGTCCTTTGTGTAGATTTCTACAGAATAATGAAATGTTCTGGAATTTCTATATTCCTGAGGATATTCCATAGCTTGACATATAGTCAGTTCAATCAAAAGCTTTTCTATAATCAAAGAAGCTTACATTGACTTTTTTTTGGATATTAGTTATAAATAACCAGAAGATCTGTCTCTGTAGAATCTGAGTCTTAAGCCAAAGAAATCTGAAAAGCTGTTACAGGAAATATTTATTGGATCAGGATTCCAACAAGATATTCTTTAATGTTTTTAAATACCTGAACCCCAATCTATCTATTAATCTTAGAGATTTACCTTGTACTTATAGGTATTTGGTATTTCCTCCAGAGAAACCTTTGTTATCACAACAACTGCTAGAAAAGAAATAACAAGTGAAAACTTTGGTAAGTATGCTGTATTTATATGACAAATCAATTTTACACCAAGGTACTATGAATTAAATATTAAAGTTCTGCTATTATGTTTCATCACTGTTTGTCTTGGAACAACTACTATTTTTCTTAAAATATTGTTTTGGTTTTGAACTTAAAAACACTAAGAATATGGAACATGATCAGGATTTCAAAACATTTCATAATCATGGTATGAGAATTGAAAATTAGATTTTTTTTAAAAAAATCTCAGTATGTGCATTGACAGGAATGGTTTGGGATGCAAATAAAGCTTTTATGAGAGGATATTATGCAATATCATAATTCAAAATGAGATTTAAAAAATGACAAATTCCCAAAGAAATTAAATGTTTCTTTATCAAATTAAACTTTTACAACAATAGTTGCTAATGTTAACAGTAAAAGAATGGAAATAAAAATGAATTATGCAAAGCAAAAAAACCTGAATTTGCAAATAAACCAGGGAAACTATTAGCATATCGTTTAGAAAAGAAAAAGATATTGTAACTTCAACTGGGAGATACTCTGTTAATGGATAACATGGCAATACGAAACATATTTCATCAGGATTGATTTTAGAGTCTGAGACTTGGAAAGACACAAATATAGGATTAATAACTAAGAAAGATAAGCTTTCATTAGGCCAGGAATTATAGACCAATATCATTAATAATGGTTATAAATTGTTTAAATGATTTTAGTGGATGGTCTAAAAATAACTTTACAAGAATTTATTCAAGGCTCAAGATAAATTTTTATTTTAAAGATAATGTTAGAATTATGTTTGATATTCTAGAATAGCATAGTGAAAATTGCCAATTAAAATCCAGATAAAATAGTATTTTTCTCCTGGCTTTTTTTAAAAATGTAGAAGAGTACAAAAGTAATCTTGATAAAAGAATGCAATAATTATTAAAAGAAAATAAAAGACATTTCAGTTTTGGGAAAAAGAGAAAATAACCAAAAGTATTTCAGTCAAAAGTAATAAGAGAGGTCAGACTGATAGCCTGGTAAGCTTTCACAACTGGTTTATACCCAAGAATAGAGTAGCATTCCTGAAATCCGTGCTGTGTTTTCTGACCTTGCCTACAGTATCTTGAAGAGGTGACAAAGGTTAAGTAAAACAGTTTACTATAAAGTCCTACACTTTAAAAAAAACACTTCCAAAACTGCTCAAGAAAAGAACAATATACAGATATCCTTCACTTACCAACCTCAACTGAAACTATCTTCAATAACCTATGTAGTGTAAAATGGATTATTACACACTTGACTTTTAGCATCAGTTTCTCAGTTCCAGCTTCAATTATTAAATGAATCACCGCTGGTTGTTAAGCATGACATCCTGTGACTGCGACGTGAGATTTCCTGCCAGCTTTTCCCCATTGACAGTGCTTCCTCTGAAGGTCACAAATGGAGATCATGTTAACCTGGGATGTTGCAACCTCCATAAATGTGTACTGGATGCCATTCACCAAAATCATGATCATATGTCAGCCAAAACTTCAAAGACCAATTGCACATTATATCTGTTTTTCCAGTGTTGTAATTCACAACAATCACTGAATGAATGGTCAGGAATAAGGACTATCAGCATAATTAAAAATCTGCCTTGTTTTGAACCAGCCAACCTTCTACATGCTAAGCAAATATCACAGCCACAGTGCTATGCAAACTCTATTATTAATGGGAGGTATAGAAAATACCAGAGTGGGTGGTAAGCATTGGCTTAGATTGAAGGGCCCGTCCTTCTGACAAAAAAGCAGGTGAATTGCAGAGATCAGCCTAGTAGCTGAAGGGCTCATCCCAAGAGCAGGAATACAGGTAGTCCTCGGCAGTGCTTTTTTTATAAAAGAAAAAGGTGCCGGAACTCACACATGCCTTACAACCTGTCTTGCCTACCCTACAAGGTTCCATCCAAAAAAGGTGCCGGAACTCCGTTCTGGGCGTTCTATGACAAAAAAAGCCCTGGTTCTCGGCTTATGACCACATTTTTTTAAAAAAAATTCCATTTATATCCCGCCCTTCTCCGAAGACTCAGGGCGACTTACAAGCTTAGCAGTAGCCTTCATTCTATGTATAAGCCTGCTTATTAGGGCTTTCATACACCCCCCAAGCGGCATTATTACAAAGTCAGCTTAATTGCCCCCAACAATCTGGGTCCTCATTTTACCTACCTCGGAAGGATGGAAGGCTGAGTCAACCTTGAGCCTGGTGGGATGCGAACCTGCACTAATTGCAGGCAGCTGGTGTTACTTAAGGAGGCATTAGCCCACTGCTCCACCAAGGCTCTTTTGAGACCAGAATTTCCATCCTTAAACAAGATGGTGCTTAAGTGAGTGCTCAATTTTACAATCTTTTTTACTATAGTTGTTAAAGGATTCATTGTAATTGTTAAGTGAATCGTAGCTGTTAAGCAAATCTGGCCTCCCCCATTTGACTTTGCTTGTTGAACACCAACTGGGAAGATCATGAATGACAATCACATGACTTGGACGCTGCAACTGTTGTAAATCCATGCCAGTTGCCAAGCAGCCGAATGTTGATCATGTGACTTGAGAGGGTGCTGTGATGGTCAAAAGAGGAAGGACCGGTTGCCAGTCACTTTTTTCAGTGCCACTCTAACTTTGTACGGTCACTAAATGAATGGTTGTAAGTTGACAATTACTTGCATTTAAGGTGATACAACAGAAAGCAATTTTGGAAATGAAGGAGAAAAATGTGATTGAGATCACTTTAAATGTGAGTGAGGCAATAATATGTGGCAATAGGGCAACTGGCAAGTTATAAAGCAGTATTAGAAACAAGCATTTACATTTTAAGAAATTAGTACAGAAAATAAAAATTTTCTTATTTAAAGTTCCATATGTATCTTGTAGATCAAATTGTTAAAGACGGGATGACTCTCTACTTACTACAGAGAGTTGATCAGTTGCTCACTTCAGCAACAAAGGAGTACATTGAGTTTTTGCCACATTATGACACACTTGTGAAAAGTGGAATATATGAATACTATGCCAGCGAAGGGCAAAATCCTCTTCGTAAGTATTTAAATATTAACTATATCTGGAAGTCAATGCAATGTGTTTTGATTTTTAATCAAGTGCTATTATTTTAAATATTATCCTTTAAAATGGCAGAATGAATGGAAGGTTTTGTTTTTCTTTTTCCGTGAAAGAGCAGATTTCTTTCTGTTCTCATTATAGTTAAGTCATCTTGCTAGACCACCCTTGTCAAATACGTTATTAAACTTGACACATCCTGCAGTTTTCAGTTTTTAAAAAATTCACTTGTATTTTAATTTTTCTTTTCAGTAATGATAATTCATAGAAACATTTTCTGTTTATTTAGCATTTGCACTTGCAGAATTGATTGATAACTCCTTATCAGCTACTTCTCAAAATTCTGGAGATCGGTGCATACAATTAAAACTGGTAAGATATCAAAAGAGGGACGTGGTGGCTCAGTGGGTTAGGATGCTGAGCTTGTCGAACTGAAGGTTGGCAGTTTGGCGGGTTGAATCCCGAGTGCCGCGTAACAGAGTTGGGACAAGCCTGTTACTTGTCCCAGCTTCTACCAGCCTAGCAGTTCGAAAGCATGTAAAAATGCAAGTAGAAAAATAGGGACCACTAGGGTGGGAAGGTAACAGCGTTCCGTGCGCCTTTGGCGTCTAGTCATGCCGGCCACATGACCACGGAGACGTCCTTGGACAAGCGCTGGCTCTTCGGCTTTGAAACGAAGATGAGCACCGGCCCCTAGAGTTTGAAACGACTAGCACGCATGTGCGGGGGAACTTTACCTTTAAGATATCAAATAATTTCGAAATGTTTTATAGACTCATTCTTGTGCTTTCATATCCTGCTGTTTTTTCTGTAACAGGTATTTGATGATACTCAAGGAAAACCAGCTGTTGCTGTGATTGATAATGGAAGAGGCATGACTTCTAAACAACTAAACAATTGGGCTGTGTATCGACTGTCAAAGTTTAGACGACAAGACAATATAGAAAGGTTGGAACATTCTAATCTCAGTTTATGTTAAAATATTAAATGTACATGTTGAATCATACACAACTTATTACATTTTCACTTACAATAATAGACTAGTAATTTGGGATAATGAACATTTCTTGTGGCAATTGTAAATATATCTATTGATGCAATCTCTAAATATTTTATTGAGACCTAATGTAATCTCTCTCCCTATCCTTTAGTTATAGTAGATAATTTGTATTTTATAGTGTTTTATTTTTATTATATACATGTTTTTGTATTATTTTATTATTTTTAACATTGTAAGCTACCCAGAGTCACCGTGTGAGATGGATGACAAACATATTTAATAAATAAAATAAAAAATAAAGATCTGTGAAACATATGCCCAGCTAATTGTGGATTAGCTTAATTTTTAGTTCAAGAATGGTCTCAGAGTGTCAGGTGCAAATGACCAGGTATACATGTGAAGATCCAATTAAACTGATTTATTGCTAAACAGCTTATGCCCAGATATCTTCTTAATTAATGGTTAATACCTGCTAGGAGTTAGATAAGAGTCCACAGAATTCAAAGGTGGGGGGAATGGACCTATTCTGCTTGTGGCTACATAGGGATTCTAGGCTGATTCCCCTTTTAACTCCAACCCTAGATTCTGTCATTCCTTCTCATAAACAATACAGCAGAGTTTACTAATACTTGTTTGTGATCCAGCTTTTTCTGTTATTTCTAAACATTCAGAAATCCAAATGAAAGTTCAAATACTTTTTGATATTTCAGAGTTTATCTTATACTTTTGAATATATCCGCACTCTATTTATGATCCATAAGGCTTCACCAATGAGAAGGACCAAAATTGTTTGCCCAGACTTATTGCAGGGAAAGGATTGCAGAGTGGGGGGGGGGCAATGTGTGGTTTAAGTTTTATCCCTAACAAAAACAAATTTGGTTACTTTTTATCATGAGAGGTTAAGAGGCAAAATGAATATGTTAAAGCATCTATTTTGCCAATAAACTGTCCCCAAAGCACAAAAGTTTAAAATTGCCAGCTCACTCTGGTTATGTTGTGACATCAGTCATGCCCCTTGTCAACTTTGGACAAAGCATAATAACAGAGTATATCTTTAGGCTAAAAAGATTTTTATTCTTCCATTTTTTGTTTCCATAAAGTACTGTGATGTTCCCGAACATTTCTATAAATATATAGTAAACGTATTTTAAAATGTAGATAAAGTATATTTCACAAAATTTATATATATGTTTTTATCACTCCAAAGCATTGTCATTATTATTGTATTTAATTTCATTTAATAACATCTGTACATGTAACAATTTTTTTTTCTTCTATTCATTTTTTTTTGTATCAGTGATCATTCAGGATATGTACATCCTCAAATAGTACCTCGCAGCTTAAACAGTGATATATCGTATTTTGGGGTTGGCGGTAAACAAGCTGTGTTTTTTGTTGGACAGACTGTTAGAGTAAGTAACGCCTAATATTGCTTAATTAACCTAGATTAGTAATTGACTTAACAGGATCCTGATTCTTCAGTGGAACTGATTGTGAATACATGGGGAATGGGCCAGTCTGTAGTAGAAGACAAAATTTGGTAGGCTGTATTTGTTGAAGGATTTGAAGATTTCAGTGATTTCAGATATGAAATCACATATCTGCTGTATTTGTGTGAGACCTGTATGGCTGGTATAGGGCAATACGTCTTTCTCTTGCTATGTTTTTATATTGAGGTGTTTTATATTTGAGAAATTACATCATCTTCAATGCAATTTTGTGATGTAAATTTCCTGTATCTTGATTGCTTCCAATGTAACTGTTGTTTTTTTAAAAAAAAATTATTAGATGATAAGCAAACCTGCAAATTCTCAAGATGTTCATGAACTTATCCTTTCAAAAGAAGATTTTGAAAAGAAAGAAAGAAACAAAGAAGCTATATATAGAGGATATATAAGAAATAGAAAGGTAAGACAATAGTAGTATTTTAATCATTGGATTATATCCACCTTTGAAACAGTCTTTTCACATTTAAAAGCTTGTAGGATTTAGGAAACTAATGTATTTTTAAGAACCCATAACATTATTTTCCTGATTTCAAAATGAGTGAAAGTTCAGTATCATTCCTTGTCTAATTTAATGTATTTTTTTTTAAAAAATTGCAATAGGTATCTGATTCTTCCCACATAATTGATGACGAGCGATTTCTGTGCAAGCTTATTATGGAAGAGAAAGACAAAGAAAGTTTTACTGCCGTTGTTATTACTGGAATGAAGCCTGAAAATATGCAATACCTGAAAAATAATTTTGACAGTTTGGCAAGACAGTTAACGTAAGTATCTTATGTCTCTTACCTTTCAAGTATGTTGATTGATGATTCTTATATCTTATCATACTTAGAACCTTTTCCCCTGTACTAATACCACTTTACAATGCCTTGGTAAGGCCACACCTGGAATACTGCATCCAGTTTTGGTCACCACGATGTAAAAAAGATGTCGAGACTCTAGAAAGAGTACAGAGAAGAGCAACAAAGATGATTAGGGGGCTGGAGGCTGAAACATATAGGGAACGGTTGTTGGAATTGGGTATGTGTAGTTTAATGAAGAGAAGGGTGAGGGGTGACATGATAGCAGTGTTCCAATATCTCAGGGGCTGCCACAAAGAAGAGGGAGTCAAGCTATTCTCCAAAGCACCTGAAAGCTGGACAAGAAGCAATGGATGGAAACTAGTCAAGGAGAGAAGCAACCTAGAACTAAGGAGAAACTTCCTGACAGTTAGAACAACTAACCAGTGGAACAACCTGCCTCCAGAAGTGGTGAATGCTCCAACACTGGAAGTTTTTAAGAAGAGACTGGCCAGCCATTTGTCTGAAATGGTATAGGGTTTCCTGCCTGAGCAGGGGGTTGGACTAGATGACCTCCAAGGTCCCTTCCAACTTATTATTACTTCTAAACCTAGAAACTGCATCATATAGTATGTAGTATTCTAGAATATTAAATAATAGAAGGAAGGTTTTTGTTTTATTCTATCTGTGTTGTTTTGCTTTTAGTTGAAATGTTATGGAATGGGAATATTTTTATTAACAGCCAGGAACCTTGAATTTATATATCATCTTTCTGGCTTCTAGATACAAGTTGTATTTTGTTTTATATCTTGAAAGTATTCCGTGGCCTTTTAAAAAATCCTGCAGTGCTTATTTATTTTACTGTTTGGTTAATGAATTTTATGATTACAGACACATATATCATTACTATATCCATGGACCAAACGGAAACTGGACTAATTTGCTAAGGAAAGAAAAAAAAGTTTTCAATAATATGGTTATTGAGGTAGGATCTTTCAATATTGGAAGTAAATAAATTGTGCTATATAACCTTAAGCAGTATTAGCGATGAATGGAACATTTTCATGCTCTTCCTCCATAGACTAGGCACCGATATATCCCTCCAAAATCCCTCCATTGATTTAGGATATAATCAATGTTTGGAATATATTTTCTTTTTATTGTAACCGGGTCTGAGAATTTGGGTTAAAATATGCCTTATAAATGCAGTTTATTGGTCATGATAAAAAGACATTTGTACATAAAGTTCTCAATTTATGACCATTCACTTAATGACCATTTACATTTGTGGCACTGAAAAAAGTGACATAACAACCACTCCTCACACTTGATAACCATTGTAGTGTCCTTGTGGTCACATGATCAAAATTCAGGCACTTGGCAACCAGCATGTATTTAAAACAATTGCAGTATCTTGGGGTCATGTAATCACCAGTTATGATGTTTTCAGGGAGCTTCCAACAAGCAAAGTAAATGGAAAAGCCAGATAGTCTTAACAACTGGCAAAAAAAGATCATGAAACTGGGTGCTGTTCTCTTAATGACCATATCACTTAATAACAGAAGTTATAGTCCTAATTGTGGTTGTAAGTTGAGCACTACCTGTAGTACTTGTATGTTTTAAAAAGTGCCTTTTGGGGATCCAGTTCATTAATAACATGTCATAAATATACAATTATCTAACATTTCTTTGATATATTGGTTATCAAATTCAATTTTAAAAAAATAAATTGTGGTATTTAATTTAATCTTTCTTGCTTTTTATTATTAGTGATACTTTTGTAAAGAAATTCATAGACAGAGAAACTGACACTTGTTATCTGTTTAGATTTCACTGTTTGAAAAGGGGAAGACACCTCAGATTGTGAATCTTAGAGAAATCGATGATGATATGCAGACTTTATATATAAATACAGCAGCAGATAGTTTTGAGTTCAAGGCTCTTGTTGGAGGAGATGGTATAGTGGAAGGAATTATACGTTACCATCCTTTCTTATATGAGAGAGAAACCTATCCTGAAGATCCTTCAAGTAAGTGAGTAATTGCTAGGGAGAAATGTTATTTCTCATTCACATACTAATAATTATGATAAATTTGATCATGTTCCCATGATTTTAAATATTACACAGTCTAGCATTAGGGGACATTGTAAAATGCCTATTGAAGGACAACTATGTTTCAAGAATACACTGGAGATATATTAAATATGTTGTTGTTAGCTGCGAAGTCGTGTCCGACCCATCGCGACCCTATGGACAACGTTCCTCCAGGCCTTCCTGTCCTCTACCATCTTCTGGAGTCCATTTAAGCTCATGCCTACTGCTTCAGTGACTCCATCCAGCCACCTCATTCTCTGTCGTCCCCTTCTTCTATTGCCCTCAACCTTTCCCACCATTAGGCTCTTCTCCAGTGAGTCCTTCCTTCTCATTAGGTGGCCAAAGTATTTGAGTTTTAGCTTCAGGATCTGGCCTTCTAAAGAGCAGTCAAGATTGATCTCCTCTAGGACTGACCGGTTTGATCGCCTTGCAGTCCAAGGGACTCGCAGGAGTCTTCTCCAGCACCACAGTTCAAAGGCCTCAATTCTTTGGCACTCAGCCTTTCTTATGGTCCAACTTTCACTGCCATACATTGCAACTGGGAAGACCATAGCCTTGACTATACGCACTTTTGTTGACAGGGTGATGTCTCTGCTTTTTAGTGTGCTGTCTAGATTTGCCATGGCTTTTCTCCCCAGGAGCAAGCGTCTTTTAATTTCTTGGCTACAGTCCCCATCTGCAGTGATCTTGGAGCCCGGGAAAATAAAATCTGTCACTACTTCCATTTCTTCCCCATCTATTTGCCAGGAATTGAGAGGGCCAGATGCCATGATCTTGGTTTTCTTAATGTTAAGTTTCAACCCAAGTTTTGCACTCTCCTTCTTCACCCGCAACAAGAGGCTCTTTAGTTCTTCTTCACTTTCTGCCATTAGAGTGGTATCATCTGCGTATCTTAGGTTGTTGATATTTCTTCCGGCAATCTTAATTCCAACTTTTGATTCATCTAGCCCTGCCTTTCTCATGATGTGCTCTGCATATAAGTTAAATAGGCAGGGCGACAGTATATAGCCTTGCCGGACTCCTTTCCCAATTTTGAACCAATCAGTGGTTCCGTGTCCAGTTCTCACTGTTGCTTCTTGACCCGCATATAGGTTTCTCAAGAGACAAATAAGATGGTCTGGTACTCCCATCTCTTTAAGAACTTGCCACAGTTTGTTATGATCCAACACAGTTTGTTATGATGTTATATATTAAATATATATTGTGCCATCTTTACTTCAATAATCCAGTAACCTCCGCTCTATTGTATACCTGCCACTATCTTAGCTATTTCTTTTTTTATTTTAATGTATTCATTGTCTTACTATTTTAAACAATTAAAGTTACTTTTAATTATTTTGTCAGATTGTAAGCCTTACAGAGTCACATGAATGCAAGATGGGTGGCAAATAAATTTAATAAATATATAGGCAGTTGTGGGAGTAGGATTGTTTTTCTGTGAAGGTTTTTGTGTGATAGTTATAACTATTTATGTAACTTTCGATGAATCATTGATTAATAGGCTACATTTCAAACCAATTTTATGGAATGAATTGTGATTCAGCTGCTAGCTCACCCATTCTCAATTTGGTTAGGTATAGATTTCTTTTAGGCTTAAAAAAAGAAAACCGAAAAGAAATCTACACTTAACCAAATTGAGAATGGGTGAGTTTCTTTTAAAACTCAAATACTTTGGCCACCTAATGAGAAGGAAGAACTCACTGGAGAAGAGCCTAAGAGCCCCTCCTGTTCATCTATATGAAGCCGCTGGGTGAGATCATTCGTGGTTTCGGGGTGGGGTATCATTAGTACGCTGATGATACCCAACTTTTTCTTTCCACCCCGAACCAACCCAGCGATGCCCTCGCCGTGATGTCCCATTGCCTGGAGGCGGTCCAGGTCTGGATGGGGAGAAACAGGCTTCGTCTCAATCCCGCCAATACTGAGTGGCTGTGCATATCGGCATCTCGGGTCAACCAGACTATTCCATCTCTAACGATGGGGGGTGAGGTGTTACCCCCCGTTGATAGGGCTCGCAACTTGGGCATCCTCCTGGATTCACAACTCAATTTTGAAGACGATATAGGAACTGTGACCAGGGGGGCTTTTGCCCAGGTTCGCCTGGTGCACCAGTTGCGACCCTATCTGGACCGAGATGCCCTACGCACAGTCACTCATGCGCTCGTGACCTCCCGTTTAGACTACTGCAACGCTCTCTACATGGGGCTGCCCTTGAGGACCACTCGGAGGCTTCAGCTGGTGCAGAAAGCGGCCGCGCGAGTTGTGATGGGGGTTTCCCGATACTCCCATGTAACACCTCTACTTCGCAAGCTGCATTGGCTCCCGGTTGCCCTCCGGGTGAGATTCAAGGTGCTGGTGATGACCTATAAAGCCCTAAATGGCTTGGGTCCGGGATATCTGAGGGAACACCTGCTGCCGGCATCAAGTTCCCTTCGTCCAGTGCGCTCCTACAGGGAGGGTCTTCTCAGGGTGAGCTTAAATGGACTCCAGAAGATGGTAGAGGACAGGAAGGCCTGGAGGAACGTTGTCCACAGGGTCGCGATGGGTCGGACACGACTTCCCAGCTAACAACAAGATTTCTTTTTGTCTTTTAAATAGAATGAATACACATTAAGTCTAAGAATTCAGACAAGAAAGGAGCAGGGGAGGGGGAGAAATCTCCAAATCAATAAAATTTTTGATGATGGTAACAAACGTCTTAGAGAGATCCCTTGTTCAGAGGGATTGCAGTTTTAAAGAAAAAAAAGACTCCAATGATAGTAAGGGTGTGATAGCATTGAGAATGAGGAGGCAGACTTGCAGCCAAGATAATGGCCAAGCAGTTTAGTCCACAGGTGCACGCAAAGTATTTCAGAAGGACTCCTTCCCATTTTCCAGAGTCTAAAAAGAAAAGAAAAAGGAGATAAATAATTTTGGTTTGGCGAGATTCTGTTAATGTAACCTTACAATAAAGAAGGATTAGTTCATCTGCTTGGGCTTCTTGTCTAGACCTTGCAAGGCTGACAGTTTTTAGCAGCCAGCCAAGACTATTGGTGGATGTATGATACTTGCTTAATAATACATTGGACTCTAAAGAAAGAGTACCCAACATTATCAAGCCAAAATCTTGGCTAAGATACACAATTTAATTATAGGAACCAAATAGAGTTATATAATACTCTCATATATAAACTTATCCTTTGATTGTACTAGAAATTAATGTCACTAGCAATTTTTGAAGAGAAATTTTAAGTGAGCATCCAATTTGCCATTGTTTTCCATAATTTGGAAAACTCTTCTATTTTGCATTTCTATATACAATGATATGAAAATGACTTTTAAATTTAGGATTCAAAGATGCTGATGATGAAGAAGAAGGTGAAGAAGAGGAATATTATACAAGAGAAAAAGGAGCCAGAGGGAAAAAAGCTATTTTTGAATGTTTTTGGAATGGAAGATTAATCCCATATACAACTGTGGCAGAGTAAGTTTGTATTAGTTCTAAAGTTTATACATATAGATACATATTTTTCTTTCTGTGTTTCTAAATGTTGTCTTTTTCTCCCAAGTTTTGAATGGTGTGCTTTGCCTAAAAAGAAAGGGCTCGTTCCAGCTGAATGCTACAACAGAATATCTGGTGTATTATTTACAAATGACAAGTTTGAAGTCAGCACAAACAAACTGACTTTCACGGATTTGGAATTAAGGTTAAAAGATAAAAATACACTTTTTACAAGAATTGTCAAGGGACAGGTAATATTTAATCGATTTGTTTGCTAATACTGTATACACGCCTTTAGAAAATAATTAGATCTAATAAATTTTATCACAGTTTGTGCTTTTATATAGTAAGAAAATACAATCTATTGCAGTTTCAGGACAGCCTGAGATTTGAAGGGACCTTGATAAAGCACCTGGTCCCTAACATTCTTATAACTTCAGTAGAAATGATACATCAGCTTATCCTTATTCTTGCCACAATACTCAAAGATGTTTGGTTCACGGCATTGTGAAATTTAAAAATTTTACATTTTTAAAGTTAAAGTTAAATTTATCTAACTTCCTGCCTTTTCTCAGAATATCATGTCAGAAAAAAGTATTAAGATAAATTATTATTGGATCACATTATCGTGTATTCAAACCTACTGCTCAAGAATACTGAGTGATGAATGCTCTTCCATTAATGTTTTATAAATATATATGAAAGAGTAGAGTGTAACAAAAAGAGGGTTGTAATGATTTCTGAGACTTGGAATACTAAGTACAGGTAATCCTTGGCTTACAACCACAATTGAACCCAAAATTTCTGTTGCTATGCAAGATAGTTGTTAGTGAATTTTGCCCCTTTTTATGACCTTTCTTTCCACACTTGTTAAGTGAATCACTGCAGTTGTTAAGTTAGTAACATGGCTGTAAAGTGAATCAGACTTCCCCATTGACTTTGCTTGTCAGAAGATCTCAAAAGATGATCACATGTCCCTCGGACTCTGCAACCGTCATACATATGAGTCAGTTGTCAAGCATCTGAATTTTGATCATATGATCCTGGGGATGTTGCAACAATGAAGTGTGGAAAACAGTCCTAACTGACTTTTTTCCTTGGTGTTGTAACTTTGAATGGTCACTAAACAAACTACTGCAAGTCGAGGACTACCTGTATGGATACGAGGAAATATAAATCAAAATTCTTAATCAGACACAATGGACATGTCACTGCCTTTATAGTTTTATTGTCCTGACCACCTTTTTAAAACAGGATTAGAATGATAAGTACGGCTTTTAAGATATACATTGGGAAAGGTATAAATTATCCCATCAGTTATTTTAGGCTGCAACAAATAATGCAAGAAGAGTAAGCTTTGTTCGACAATAATCATTCAATAATTGAAAAAACTGTACATGTAATACATATACATAACTTTCCACAGGAACATAGAGTGAAGATTGATAGAGAATTTACATTTTGGCTCAAGGATTGCCATGAAAAATATGATAAAGAAATCAAATTTACTGAGTTTAAAAAAATAGTTACACGTGATGATCAGTGGTCTAAAAGAAAGCAGAGTCCTTGGGCTACATATATGGAAATTGAATGGGATGGAAAAATATATAAAGCTGGACAGTTGGTAAGTTAATTACTTTTGAAAAGATTGCTTAATGTATATTTGATGGGCTGTGAATTCTATATAACCTAATATAAATAAAATTATATTTTCTTTGTCAATTAAAAATGTTAGATCATTTCTTAAATTGATAAAGTTTGCTACATGCATGGAAATAACAGATATTAACTTCCTTTTTGGAGAGCATATCATGGTGCTTTTTAAAAAGTGTTGCCATTACAAGATTTAAAAAGGTAAAAGGTAAAGGTTCCCCCGCACATGCATGCTAGTCGTTTCCGACTCTAGGGGCCGGTGCTCATCTCCATTTCAAAGCCAAAGAGCCAGCGTTTGTCTGAGGACGTCTCCGTGGTCATGTGGCTGGCATGACTAGATGCCAAAGGCACACGAAACGCTGTTACCTTCCCACCGTAGTGGACCCTATTTTTCTACTTGCATTTTCACGTGCTTTCGAACTGCTAGGTTGGCAGAAGCTGGGACAAGTAACAGGCGCTGGCTTTAATAGTGGCTGTAAATTGTCTAGTTATGTGAAGACATGAAAATGAGGTTGCTACTTACATTTGCCTGGCTTTCTACCATTTTCCGCACCGTGTTCCCTACTAGTTACTCCTTGCAAGATAAGTGCATACCAGACAACTGAGATACAGCTATTTCTACCATAATTAGTTTGGAAAATGTCTATATGGATCTCAGAAGACTTCTAAATAAAAAATTTGCTAGACACTGGCCTTTTACTTAGCAATTCAAGTGTGATATTTTTTTATTCATTTTATTTACTTAATTTTTATGCTGCACATCTCCCCTGCAAGATGACTCTGGGTGGCTTACAAGTTGTAAATCAAGTAAAAAAATAATCAAAACAATTAAAAAAATACACAGATTAAAATATAATTAAAAACTGTACTAAAACCAAAGCTTTTTTTGGTTTTGTTTATTTAGCTGAGTTCTTTTTATTTAATATTAGGATTTGTGTAAGGAACAGATCATGTTTTTAGTCATATAAATGCAGAAAATTGTTCACAAACATTTAAATCCTGGAAAGAAAATCCTAAAATAATCTGAAATTGATTTTTTTCTTTTTTCTTTTGGAAACAATCACATTTCTAACCATTACAATAAGATTACAATTAGTTATAATTTCCTATTGTTAAATCTATTTGCTCCCTAGCAAACTCTGCTTTGTATTATTGCCCAAGAGGAGACTTTGTGAACTGTATTAGAAAATATTTTTGCCAAACATTATTGCTGAAAAGTTATCATAAACCAAAGTATATTAATGAATCTTTTTATTTGTTATTTACATTTATGACAAAGATAACAATATAGAAATTATTTTTAGGATTAAGTTAAATTTTTATGTAAAAAGTAAATGCTATTTATGTGCTAGGTGAGATCAATTAAAACAGCTCCTGTGTATCATGGAAGAATTCAATATTTTTATCTATATGGATATCATGATGGAGATGTCTATGCTACTGGTGGAGATGTTCAGATAGCTTTGGTAAGTAAATAGCTTCAAGTTTTAAATTAATCCAGTTATATGTTTGATTCAAACCTGAATAGGAAAAATATAACTGTACTGAATCGGATCAAAGGTTTATGTCAGGGGTCCTCAAACTCCCACAATTCTGGGAGTTGAAGTCCACAAGTCTTAAAATGGCCAAGTTTGAGAACCCCTGGTTTATGTAAAACAGCATTCTATTCCCATGAATTGCCACTTACCCACTTCCAAGCAACTATATTAAGAAATAAATGCCTCTGTTATAAAGACTTAGCCATCATGAATCAATAGCCTTTTTCATCAAACATTTATCTATTCCAATTCTAAAATGCCACAACTTTTTGTAGTGTATTATACTAGAATCAATATGGAGTTGTATGGTACAAGTATTGAAGAAACTAAAATTGCAGGTAGTCTTTGCTTACCAACTAACTGCCTTGTTTAGCAATTGCTAGAGATTATGCCAGCACTGAAAAAGTACCTTTACAACTGTCCCCATTCTCATGGCTGTGGCAGCATCTCTGTGGTCATGTGATTAAAATTCAGGCATTTGCCATCTAGCTAGTGTATTACAACCATAGCACATCTCATAGTCATGTGATTCCTGCAATGGAAAGGCTGGAAAATTACTTCTGGTCATGTGGGTGCCTCAACTTATGTCGGCAAAAACTTATTATCCTAATTCTGCTCAATTATGATCAAAGTTGCGGACTACCTGTACAGAAGGAAGTGCAGGTGGAAAAAACAGTAAACAAGGGAAGATTTATTTCAGTAATATTATCTAATAATCAGTTAGTTTCAATAAGATTGTTGCCAGGTGTAATCCAAAGCTTAACAAGAAAATGATATTTATGAAGAGAAACTTGAAAAAATATAAGGAAGAGGAGTGTTTGTAGATTAAATGTTCATAAAATAAAATAACTCCAAAAAATATCTGAGCTTTAAGTAGTGCATACCTATGGTAACAAACAGCTTTTTAAAAACTAATTCTTGTGAGAGAGAAAAAAATGTTACTTGATAGCAAAATGGTGCTTTGGTGCTTGCCATGATAAATATTTGTTAATTTTTATTGCTTATTTTAATCAATTCTTAAAGAGAGAATATAAAAATTATAATCATAAGTTGTGAGATAAAATTAATACTTTAAAAATGTCTCCCCAGTTAATGTTGTTGTTAGTTGCAAAGTCATGTCCGACCCATTGCGACCCCATGGACAACGTTCCTCCAGGCCTTCCTGTCCTCTACCATCTTCTGGAGTCCATTTAAACTCATGCCTACTGCTTCAGTGACTCCATCCAGCCACCTCATTCTCTGTCGTCCCCTTCTTCTCTTGCCCTTAACCTTTCCCAGCATTAGGCTCTTCTCCAGTGAGTCCTTCCTTCTCATTAGGTGGCGAAAGTATTTGAGTTTCAACTTCAGGATCTGGCTTTCTAAAGAGCAGTCAGGGTTGATCTCCTCTAGGACTGACCGGTTTGATCGCCTTGCAGTCCAAGGGATTCGCAGGAGTCTTCTCCAGCACCATAGTTCAAAGGCCTCAGTTAATACATAGTGTTTTAATCTGTAAATATTTATTAGAAAATACACTAATAAATTGACTTAGTTGTTTTAATTTCTACTACAAGTAGTTAAAAATGAGAATTTTAAAATTTATGCTATCTTTGATATTGCATTTAATTACAGGGGAATATAATAGTTTACTTATATATGTTCAAATTTCAAAGTCTTCATAAGAAAAGATATGCATAAATATATGTAGATATTGGTAATTTTCTACTTCCCTATAAATATATTAATTTTCAGGAGCCTCAAGCATTGTACAATGAAATAAAGATCATTCCAATATGTAAACTTGATCGTTCAGTGTCGCAAGCAGAAGAGAAAAAATATATTAAAGAAGAAATGGCTCGGTAAGTTTGTATAGCTAATAAATAATGTTGTCATTTTGGAAATAAAAAGTAATCACAAATAAAAATATGTTAAAAATTGATTTTATGTTAAAAATTGATTCATCAAAAATTGACAAGCTGCATAGTTTGATTGTATCTGAAATAATATTCTTGAGGGGAAAAATTTTCTCCCACGTGGTACACTTTTCATTTGTAGAAGCAAGCACCACTTTACATGACATTTTCTTGAATTTTGGTTGATAATTCTTGCTAAGATTTTATGTAATCAGTAATAGATTAATATTAATAATTAAGTAATACATAATAAACCAAAGACTCCTTTGAGTCAAACTTGATTCCTTGTGACTATACAGACATGACCATTAGAATTGTTTGACAATAAAAGATAAGTTTAGCATTGCTTTCTAACAGACTTTTTTCAACTTCCCAGTCTTACCTGTAACCTTGAGATTTTCCCAATCCCTTCTCATCCAATCATTAACTCACTTTAGTCTATTTGAGATCACCTGGAACTGACACACTGCTATAGCCTCCAGTGACTGAACAAATTACTATGTTGTTTGTATTTTTTTAAAGAAGAAAATTACCTATGTAATTAGATGCATTTTCATTTTCTCATTAATTTAATTCCTCTGTGTTTTTATTTATTTATTTATTTAGGCAACTTATGCAATTTATGTAACTATTTCACCAAAGTGACTTTTAACACTTCTTTTCTTGCTAGATTTCCTAACAGTTTGTCAATAACATGGCCTGAAGGAGATGAATTATTACCAAATGAGACTAAGTGTGCAGGATTTGAAATAGGTTAGTATTAATTTCAGAAATAGCTTAATTTCAACTTGTTTCTCATAAATATTTATTTATTTATTTATTTATTTATTTATTTATTTATTTATTTATTTAATTTTTATACCGCCCTTCTCCCGAAGGACTCAGGGCGGTGTACAGGGCAATAAATATCAAAATGTAAATACAAAAGTTAAAAAAGAGATTTAAAAGAAATAATTATGCCCAAGAATACAATACTAAAAATGTGTTAAAACTTATTTAAAACCAACCCCAAACCCATCAGACCAGGCCAGATTGTTCAAATAGATAAGTTTTTAAATCACGCCGGAAGGAGCGCAGGTCGGGGGCCATCCGGAGCTCAACTGGAAGGCGGTTCCACAGGTCTGGCGCTCCCACAGAGAACGTCCTCCCCCTGGGGGCCACCAATCGACATTCTTTGATCGGAGGCACCCTGAGGAGGCCCTCTCTGTGGGAGCGCACTGGATGGAGGGCAGTTGATGCCAGCAGCAGGTGCTGCCGTAGGTAATCCGGACCCATGCCATGTAGGGCTTTGTAGGTCATAACCAGCACCTTGAATCTCACCCGGAGGGCAACCGGCAGCCAATGCAGCTCGCGGAGCAGAGGTGTAACATGAGAGTATCGGGAGACCCCCAACACAACTCGCGCGGCTGCATTCTGCACCAGTTGAAGCCTCCGGGTGGTCCTCAAGGGCAGCCCCATGTAGATTGCTTGTTATTTCAGATAGTAATTTAAAATCTGATTCAATTTATTTGTTTTTCATGAATGTTGTTTGTTTTCTTTTTTCCTAAGGAGTTCTAAAAATTGAAATACTGAATAAAAAAGGCGAGCCTATGCACAGACTTCCAGGACCAAATCATGGAGGATTAAAGAAATTATTTGTGCAACTTAAGCTTATTTTCCACTGTAAGCATGCAAGTTATATTTTTCCTGTATTATTTTAATGGATTAATATATATTAAAATAAGATGCTCAAATTGTAGCCTCTATGCTACAACAGTAAATCTAATGTGCAAAACAATTTGAATTTTTATCACTTATTTATTTAGGTATGTATGTGGCAGCCCAACTCCCACCCAGAGTTACATGTATGTGGCCATATAAATGGAATAAATAAATAATAAAGAATATGCTTTAGAATTTTTGCAGGACTTAGAATTTTAATATAATGAACAATATGCAGATATAATATACAAATACAGGTAGATCTTGATGTATGACCACAATTGAGCCCCAAATTTTTGTTGCTAAGTGAAACAGTTAAGTGAGTTTTACCAATTTTTATGACCTTTCTTGCCAACAACATTAAGTGAATCACTGCAGTTGTTAAGTTAATTACATGGTTGTTAAGTGAATTTGGTTTCCCCATTGACATTGCTTATCAGAAGGTCACAAAAGGTGATCACATGACACAGGAAACAGCTGTCATAAATATGAGCCAATTGCCAAGCATCCAAATTTAGATCACGTAACCATGGGATTGCTGCAACAGTTGTAAGTGTGAAAAACAGTCATAGTTTTTCAGTGCCGCTGTAACTTCAAACAGTTACTAAATGAATAGTTGTAAGCCTAGTACTACCTGTATTCATTTCCATTTCCATTTTTGAAGGCAAAAATTGCAGTAAGTTTTGTGTGGTATTACAATTTTGCCTTTAAAAAGGGGGGAATTAAGAGTTAAGTAGTACTTTATGTTTAACCATATTTACATGGATAGATACCTCTGTTAGTCATCAAACAGATTTAAATAGTTCAGATTGAAAAAAGAAGGGAAGTATACATATTAATTTATATAACATTTTGTAGTTTGCATAGTATTTTGCATAACAGTCTCTTATGCAGTGTATTTCTTTGATAGGTTTTTACAATTTTCTTGCCTTCAGCCATGTATAATATACAGTGCTTTTTTTGTAAAAGAAAAAGGTGTCAGAACTCACACATGTCATACAAACTGCCTTGCCTACCTTACAAGGTTCCATCCCAAAAAAGGTGCCGGAACTCCGTTCTGATCATTCTATGAGAAAAAAAGCCCTGATAATATATATTGTTTCAAGAAATTTAGCCCACAACCACACAAGGATCAATGTTATCACAAAGTCTCAATAAGTGGATTTTTTTTATAATTATAAACTTGCCAATATTTTATGAAAACAAAAGTTCTAACTACATGCATAAACATATTTTACAAGTTGTAACTGTTTTGCTTTGCTTCTTGACACCATGAATACACATTAGTTTAGAATTGGTGGCGAAGGCACCAAGCTAGAAACTGGAAAACTCAGTATTTCTGCTTTAGGCATGAAAGCTAGCTAGGTCAGGGGTCCCCAACCCCCAGTCCGTGGACCAGTACTGGGCCATGGCATGCCAGCAACCAGTCCGCACAAAGAAACAAAGCCCTATCCGCGGAATGCAGGCAGCACAGAAAACCATGCACCCTCCGGTCCGCGGAAAAACATCTCTCCACGGAACTGGTCCCTGGTGCCCAAAAGATCAGGGACGTCTGAGCTAGATGATTGGACCAGTCCCTCACTCTAACCCCAGCTTACCTCACAGGGTTGTTATTGTGGGGGAAATAGGAGGAGAAAAGAGTTTACTGCCTTGAGTTATTTATAAAAGTAATAAAGGCAGAATAAAAAAATCTAAAAAAAATCTTGAATGTTCTTATGTTGTCATATAATATTGTGTTGTCAAAGTAATGATAATTAGAAAATGAGTGTTAAGAGTTTGACTTTTATACTACCTTCATGTATCATGCCAGACCAGGTTGTTCCTTGATTAGCATTTGTATATCATTTCCTCTCTTTTTGCATTTTGGTTTTTAGTTCCTGCCTTCCCTTCCTTATTTGCAAGTAAAAGCTTACCCCAGAAAAATATTTTAAATATTAAAAAAATGTCTCAGATTAAAAAAAACTGAACTGAAAAACAATTTATCCTTGGAACAAGCCCATGCTTTAAGAAATATCAGAAACTTTGTTTACTAACCTCCTACTCAGAATAGTAAACACTAACAAATGCTACAGAAAAGGCTTTCACTGTTATGTTACCTATTCAGTGGAGTTCCCTCCTAAGATAATATTAATCTATGGCTGCTTTTCAATGCACTTTAAGAAAAAAAATGTTATTTTGAATCTTAAATGAAAATAGGTTACATTTTCTATTGTTAAATGTTTGAATTGGTTTTATTTCAGCCAACTTACAGATAGTCCTGCTTAACACCCTTAATTGGGACTAGAATTTTCATTGCTAAGTGATGGTCATTGGACAAAACATGACAAGACCCCACCGCTTAGCAATAGCAGTTTCAGTACTCCTGGTTGCAGTTGTTAGGTCAGGACTGTGCTGTTAGGCCAGGAATACATGTTTCTCCTACCCTGGTGTGCTTGCTTCCATTTCAACTCCCCCCACTAATCTGTCTATCTCCCCATATCTGCTCTTTTGGCCACCCTGCACTCTCTCCCCTGCTGTCCTGAGCCCACTACCCTACACCCCACTACCCCTGTTGCATCCACTATCCCCAGCTGACCTCCATCTTCTTCCTCCTGCTGCTGGCAAGTGAAGTGCAGGGTGACAGTGAAGTGCAGGGTGACAGTGAAGTGCAGGGTGACCAAATAGCATAGATGGGGGTAGATGTGTGTGTGTGTGGGGGGGGGAGAATTGAAGCTCACCTTTCAGTTGTGAATGAAAGCATGATGCCAATTGCCCAAATTTTGATCACATGACTGCAGGGCTAGTGCAATCAATGGCCACAACTTTGAGAGCCGGTTGTAAATGCCATTCATTTAGCACTATTATAACTTCTACCTATATATTAAAATCAGTTGTAAATTTTACAATTTGGTACTGAATTTTGTTTCTTTTGTATTTTAAATCAACTATACTATATAAGCAATGTACTAATGTCATTAATGTAGTTACAAAAATTAAAACGTGATAGATTGAGGAAAAGTTAATAGGAGAAAAAAATAAACTGAAAAACTAATATACTTACTAGAGCTATCCCTACAACACATGGAACTCTCAGCAATTCACTTTTAACAACAGATACCCAGAGACAACTACATCCCCCAAAAACGGATGCGTGACAACTCAAAGAAATATGGCCGACCTCAACAAACAGATCGGTGACGCGCTCCATGAGCAGAGTGCAGACACCAACAGTATAAACACGATCTCCCCACCCCAGCGTTCCATCCTGACGACATTGGCAGTTAGCCAACAAAAGCTTGATATTTTAGCAATAAAAACTGTTTTAGTTTTTCTTATTCCATCCCAGTGTTAGTTTAGTTTGTTAATTTTAACATGCCTGTGATTCGCATTTTTAATCTTATCAAGGAATATGTGTGTGTGTGTGTATACAAATTTCTTTTTGCTGACAGAGTTAAAGATTTTAAATTTTAAATCTTTAACTCTTTGTCAGCAAAAAGAAATTTGAATTTACACACACATATATAATTTTAATAATAAACAGCTTTTTTATATCTATCCCAGAGTTCAAAGATTTTGTGCTTTTTGATAAAAAAATAAATATATAAAATGTTTGTCTCTCTCTTTCTGTAAGCTCCTAGTGGAAATCAGGAACTCTTTTGTTTTATCAGTCAACATGGAGGGAAATGGCCTTACTGGTTTAAAAGAATGGGTAAGTGGGGTTTGTTTGTTTGTTTGTTTATTTGATATATCCCACAGTTTAATAATATTTGATATCTTAAATTTAACATTTATGTCTGATTATATACAGGAAGTATTTTTAACATTGGAACCTACACGCTAAATCTGCAAGTGGTGATGAGTGAAAGTAATCCAGACACTTATACAGACACTTATGCAGGAATTCGTCTTCCATCTAAAACATTTGAATTTCATGTAAAAGGTAAGTTTTACCAATAAAGGAGAATATTTGTAGCTCAGGGTTGAAATGAGGGGTCCTTGGTGCTCTCTGAGCTTGCTTGATTTCTTGCAGACATTTCATTACCCAAACTACGTAACAATATCAATGCTAGTAAGGAGTGCAGTTTGCTGAGTTTATATTCTAGAACATTATATAAACTATATTCTAGAATGAAAGGACACACAGATAAGTTTAATTGATGTACTCTGTTTTAAAATCTACTGTTTACTTGTATTAGATTTCATATTTTTATACAATCAGATGCACAGTAGGTAATCTTCAACTTACAACTGTAATTGACTCCAGAATTAAGGTTGTAAGTTGTGATAATTGTTAAATGGATCACCACCTGACCATGCCTGATTTTACAAAATTTTATGCCTGTCATTAATCAAACATCATGGTCATTTAAAAAATCCATTATATGCAATGGGCAAAACCCAGAACTAAATGCTGGAAACTGGCAAAAAAAATGCTGAAAATTGCAGCCATGTGACTACAGGACCCTGCAAATGGTCATAAATGCAAGCCAGTTGCTAAGCATCCAAAATGCTGTCACCTGGCTGTGGGAGGGCTGGGGCTGTCAGAACTTCAAAAATGGATTGTAAGTAGCTATAGGGAGGTCTGGTGTAACTTCGGGCACTAAGTGAGGACTACTTGTAATATATTAAAAGCATTTTTGAAAATGTTAACTAAAATATAAATGAGCTAAGTATTTAGGCAGTTTTCCAAATAATAATTCAATCAGTGGAGAAAAAAAGACACTGTTTTCATCAGTGCTTTTTTTTTTTAAAGGTGCCAGAACTCTCATCTTGTTAGTCTTTTATTTATATAATTTTTTATATATTTATTTATTTATTAATTGGCTTATACTCTTTGGTTGCACTGTGCCCTGTTTGCAACTCCGCTGATTACTGAGAGAAAGTTGGTGAAATCGCTTCCTGGGGGCACAAAAGGAGGAAAGATTGCTGAGAAGTGCGCTTACCTGTATACTGGCACTATGAAGATTCTGGATTTCTCTCAGAACTTCCTATACTAGGAAGATCCAGCAGAGATTGACCAAAAAGTTCATCTCGGGTCTAAATTCCCATGCAGTGAAAAGGAGAGGACTTGCAACTTCTGGTTGTAGTTATCCACGTTTCTGCACACTGAGATAATCAGCCACTTGTACAAATACAGAGCCTATCATGCTTTTATATTTATATGTAACAGATACATTACCTGAAAATTTAGAGGGGAAAAAATTGTGTATATATGTATTTTGGTTCTCACTTTAGAAGCATTTGGCATGTCTGCACTGCCAATTGTACTGTCAATTATATACCTATAAATATATCACTTGTGACATAATTTTTGGAATGTATAAAAAATTTGAACCAGCCCAGAAACTCATTTCCCATTTTTTGTGTATATATAGAAAGTAAACCCTGAAATAGATTTAGAAAGAGCAAGGACTTTGATTAAATGGAAATGTTGCTAAGCATAGAACTGTTGAGTTAATTTGCAGCTTTTTCTTCTGTTTTTTTATGTGCTTATGATTTTACATCGCATTTTAAAATCAGCTAAATTGAATAGGAATAAGATTGTGGAATAGGAATAGGAATAAGATTGTGACTGAAAGAATACTAATTCTGAAATATCTTTAACAAGTAATGTTAAATTTAGCTTTAGTGTAATTTCCTTGCTTACTGTAGCTAAAACTGGAAATTAGATTTCTAAAGCATTAGTATGGATCATTGAGAAGAACAAAGATATTTATGATTCAAAAATATAAATGTGTGAGAAACATGTTTTTGCAGCTTGTTCTCATATATACCCTGCCAAAGGAATAACTAAAATTATGAAATTTAGAATCTACCAAGCTTCCCTCCCATGGACAGAAGACAATCCATGGTAAATGTGAATCAGTAATCCATAAGCATGATAGGCTCTGTATTTGTGCAAGTGGTCGATTATCTCAGTGTGCGGAAACGTGGAAGTTGCAAGCCCTCTCCTTTTCACTGCATGGGAATTCAGACCAGAGATGAACTTTTTGGTCAATCTCTGCTGGATCTTCCTAGGATAGGAAGGCTGAGAGGGAAATCCAGAATCTTCACAATACCAGTATACAGGTAAGTGCACTTCTCAGTAATCTTTCCTCCTTTTGTGTCCGTGGGAAGCGATTTCACCAACTTTCTCTCAGTAAGTAACAGAGTTGCGAACAGGGCGCAGTGCAATCAAAGAGTATAAGCCAATTAAGAAAAAGGTATTCAAATATTTCCCTCTCTTCTCTTTTTCTGCTTTGAGTGGTATGCCTGCTTTCGGGGGGAATGCGGAGGCATCTATTTCTCGCTTCTCCTGACGCGAGAGTGGGGCTGCCTTTCCAAGTCAAGGCCCCTCACTGGAGAGGGCGCGGAAAAGGCAAATGATTCCAGGAAAGAACTGGTGTGCTTGGAATTGCTATAGCAACGGCCTCCTCGTTGGAATTCATGGCAGCCACCACCATTACAGACCCCGAGAGGGTACTGAGGTCACGCTCTGACAGCGCAACGGTTTGACGTTGCTGCAGGCTGGATGCTAAGGTTGAAATTGACATTTAGCCATGCAAGGTTAGAGATTCCTCTTTTCCCCCCCAGAACTCGGGAATCAGCAGTCACACGTTTCTACAAAGGTGAGGGAACAGAACACAGTGGAAGTGTGTATCGTGTTGAGGGCCAGGCGCTCCAGGGTGGCCATGTAGGTGCGCAGGATGAGGTGGCAGTGGGGGCGCAGGTCCAGCACTGGGTAGGCCACCAGCCTGGCTGACACGGGTGAGCACAAGGAAGGAGTCCACATGGACTTTGCAGAACCCATCTCCCACTCCTTGTCCTCACTTACCTACTTGAGATGGTGTAGTTGGGCAGCAGGGAGGGGTGCAAAGTTCCTGCCAACTCTCCTTCGCTACAGGCAACTTGCCTGTTCAAAGTTTGCTGGCCGGGTCTTTTGGGGAATAGAACAACTTGTGCAAAAGCTTTTTTGTGTGTGTGCAAAAAAAAAAAGGTGCCGGAATGCCGTTCTGAGCATTCTGTGAGAAAAAAAGCCCTGTTTTTTTATAATTAGCTATGAAGACTGATTTTCTAAAGAAAAAGCAACATAGAAATATTAGAAATGCCTCTAAAAATAGGATTAGTACTTGAAAAGCTGACCAACTGAATATTTTAGAATTGATTTGTTCTTTTCAGGAATATGCATAATTATGTAAATAGTATTGTCCTCCATTTGTACTATTAATTCTAAAAGTTAAAACTCTCATTCCCTTAAATTATATATATATATATAGTATTATCAGATTTTTGTTTATCTCAGTTCATTCCAGGGAGAAAAAAACGAGTGCAATTTAAAGTGCATGTTTTAGTCTGACAGTCTATTTCTGTTTCATAAAACAAAAAAATAAAATGTTGCTAAATATTCTATCAGTATATACTATAGTATTTAAAATGTATTATCCTTGCATATAGTTTGCATTGTTGTTGTTAGTTGCGAAGTCGTGTCCGACCCATCGCGACCCTATGGACAATGTTCCTCCAGGCTTTCCTGTCCTCTACCATCTTCTGGAGTCCATTTAAGCTCACGCCTACTGCTTCAATGACTCCATCCAGCCACCTCATTCTCTGTCGTCCCCTTCTTCTATTGCCCTCAACCTTTCCCAGCATTAGGCTCTTCTCCAGTGAGTCCTTCCTTCTCATTAGGTGGCCAAAGTATTTGAGTTTTAGCTTCAGGATCTGGCCTTCTAAAGAGCAGTCAGGGTTGATCTCCTCTAGGACTGACCGGTTTGATCGCCTTGCAGTCCAAGGAACTCGCAGGAGTCTTCTCCAGCACCATAGTTCAAAGGCTTCAATTCTTTGGCGCTCAGCCTTTCTTATGGTCCAACTTTCACTGCCATACATTGCAACTGGGAAGACCATAGCCTTGACTATACGCAGTTTTGTTGACAGGGTGATGTCTCTGCTTTTTAGTGTGCTGTCTAGATTTGCCATGGCTTTCCTCCCGAGGAGCAAGCGTCTTTTAATTTCTTGACTACAGTCCCCATCTGCAGTGATCTTGGAGCCCAGGAAAATAAAATCTGTCACTACCTCCATTTCTTCCCCATCTATTTGCCAGGAATTGAGAGGGCCAGATGCCACGATCTTGGTTTTCTTAATGTTTAGTTTCAACCCAAGTTTTGCACTCTCCTTCTTCACCCGCAACAAGAGGCTCTTTAGTTCTTCTTCACTTTCTGCCATTAGAGTGGTATCATCTGCATATCTTAGGTTGTTGATGTTTCTTCCGGCAATCTTAATTCCAACTTTTGATTCATCTAGCCCTGCCTTTCTCATGATGTGCTCTGCATATAAGTTAAATAGGCAAGGCGACAGTATACAGCCTTGCCGGACTCCTTTCCCAATTTTGAACCAATCAGTGGTCCCGTGTCCAGTTCTCACTGTTGCTTCTTGGCCCGCATATAGGTTTCTCAAGAGACAAATAAGATGGTCTGGTATGCCCATCTCTTTAAGAACTTGCCACAGTTTGTTATGATCCACACAATCAAAGGCTTTAGCATAGTCAATGAAGCAGAAGTAGATGTTTTTCTGGAACTCTCTAGCTTTCTCCATGATCCAGCGTATGTTAGCAATTTGATCTCTAGTTCCTCTGCCTCTTCGAAATCCTGCCTGTACTTCTGGTAGTTCTCGATCCACATACTGCTGGAGTCTAGCTTGTAGAATTTTAAGCATAACTTTACTAGCATGAGAAATGAGTGCAATGGTGCGATAGTTTGAACATTCTTTGGCACTGCCTTTCTTTGGAATTGGAATAGTTTGCATTAAACAACTTATAATTATATATTTCATGTATCATTTTATATATTACTGCAATATTTAAAATACCATAGGGTATTTAACCTGAGTAAATGTTATTTAACAAAGAAATGATACTATGTGAACACTGTCAAAGTGCAAGGTGAGCTTTGAGCCACTCTCTATTGTATTATTTGGAGAATTATCTTAATGCAGCCCCAGAAAAACTGAATAGTATCAGAAATTATTCATTCCATTACATTTTTGTGCTTTCTTAATAAATATTGTAAACATTTTGGCAATTAAGTTGACATTGAATTTCAGTACTATTCAAAAATATTTGGGGTTTTTTCACAACTCTTGGGTACAGTTGTGTTCATCACAATTCATCTTTACACTTGCCCCAGTATTAACTTTAACCTAGGATAAGAATGCTGAGTTATCAGTGCAGATATGATATTGTAAGATATCCCCAAATCCTTAAAGAACTATCATAGCTTGCTGATCCATGTGAGATTATTTAATTGTGATTAATAACTGGCTACCATTAAACTCTACAATAATATAATCAATGAAAGATTTAAGTCAATATGTTGATGGCAAAACAGTGCTACAAATTATACCCCAATTTTCATTTTACCAAAATAATTTTATTTTTAAAATCACTGTGCAGATCAATATTTGTCCTCATTTGAAGCCTTATATATAAAGGATGCAAAGTATTTCTAAAGATACGCATCACGAAATTTACCTAATGAAATAGAAATAGCCTTTAATTCAGATAACAGAAATTCTCCTTCATTTTATATATGAGAAAATTATAATTGAAAGTTGATTAAGATAGCAGAAGGTGAGTAAAGCCATCAATGGTATGACTGAAAAATTCCATCTCAACTAAGATGTTGACTTTTTTTTTTCTTTTTCTCAGAAGGCAAACCTCAGAAGTTTTCAGTAGGTAATTTGGACCCTCCATTTCGGATAGGGCATCCATTCAATATTCCTCTAAATGTCCAGGATGAGTTTGGACATTCCACTGAACTGACGGAAGATTTTGTACCAGGCCTTGAAGCAAGGTAATAGTTATCATCTCATTTTTATAAAATAGAGAAAAAATTGCTCTATGACTGTAATTTGGTGTGAATGCTGGGCATTTTGTGTTTCATAACTATTTATTTGCCTTGTGTTGTCCTAAAATTAGAACATTTTCCTTTAAAATATCATTTCAGCAAATTACAGGGAAAGTGGAGGGGAGTGAAACGGAATGGAATGAAATGAAAATGCTTCTATCATAGTTAATTTTTTCTGCCCTCTTAATAAATTGAGAATATATAAAATGATGGATGTGACAAGTTTTTCTTAGGTATGAATGGATGATATCATGCAATGATGTGTGACTGTTCTGTAGCGCAAACAGCTGAGGATTCTTTTATCTTGTTTTCTACAATTCCCTCTTCTTTTTCTCCTGTGTTCTTGTCCCCCGCTTTTTTTTTTTGGAAAAAAAACTTGAATCAATTACAGATAAATAGCTAGATTTGGGAGTATTTTACATGTGTGTGTGTGTGTGTGTGTGTGTGTTGGTTTGCACATTTTGTTGAGTCTTTTCTGGGGGGGGTTATAAAATGTAGATTGGCGTCTCCCTATTGATTGATCACTGTGTCATTCCTCAGATTGCTGGCATAGCTTGGTTAAAACCTTGACTGTTGCTTGCCATATTTCAGTGGATATTCCTATATAGCTTTCTGACTTGATAACCAGAATACTGAGCTAACTTCATTCTTTAGTTTTAGAGGTACATGTAGGTAGGGAATATCTTCTAAGATATATTGGATATTAATCTTTTCTACTGAGAGACATTTCAGTATACTCTTTCCATCTTCTGATTTTCTTCGAATTGGTTACTGTCTATCCACTGGCATAGCATACCTCCTGAGATCAGAGATCTTTTGAAGAACTTGTTTTTCCGTATTTGCTTCCATCTTCAATTTCTTTATGAATATTATTTAAATACTGCTTCTCTAATAGCTCTCTGAAATTCTTTGGTAAGTTCATGAGATGTTTGTTTACCTTAGCTTTGGCTTTTCTTGTCTTGGCAATTTCCATGGTTTGTTCTGATTGCTTTCTTCTCTTCATTTTGGGAAGTCTTTTTTCACATTCATTCTTAATAACTTCTTTAAGTTCATTCCATAATTTGGTTCTCTAACAATCAAATTCAGGATTTGAAAGCAATTTCTTTGCTTTCTTTGCAATTTCTCCTTTAGAATAGTGGGTATATGTTCAAGATTATATTATGGAACCTAAGCAGCTTTCTTCTTCTTTAACTTCACTTGGAACTTGCACATGAGCAATTACTGATACGTTCCACGATTAGTACTCAGCCATGTTTTTGGTGTTATAATTGAGCTCCTTCACCTCCTTTCAACGGTAATATAGTCAATTTTATTTCTATGTACTCCACCTGGGAATATCCATATATGGAGGCATTTTGGTTGTTTGACAATAATAATAATATGATGAAATCACAGAAATGCAGAAATTGATAAGATGGTCTCCTGCTTCATTTTGGTCTTCTAAGCCATACAATCTGGCTACATTTTCCTCTTTCCTGTTTCCAACTAGTCACCATCCACAACACATCTTGCTGGCAGGTTCCATTGATATCAAATTGAACTTGATCATGTAAATAATCTATCTCCTCTTCTGCATTGGTGGTTGGAAGATAAACTTAAATAATTATATTAAGGAGCCTTGGTGGCACAGTGGTTAGAATGCAGTACTGCAGGCTGACTCTGCCCACTGCCAGGAGTTTGATTCTGACAGGTTCAAGGTTGAGTCGGCCTTCCATCCTTCCAAGGTTGGTAAAATGAGGACCCAGATTGTTGGGAGCAATATGCTAACTCTGTAAACTGCTTAGAGAGAGCTGTAGAGCAGGGATTTTCAACCTTTTCACTTTTAGGACATGACAATATTTGAGTACCACCAGTGCCTAGCAAGGTGTCAAAAACTTGATTAAAAAAAGGGGGGAATTTCAGGGGTCTTCAAACTTGGCACTTTTAAAACTTGTGGACTTCAACTCCCAGAATTCCTCAGCCCTCAAGTCTGGTTGAGGAATTCTGAATGTTGAAGTCCACAGGTCTTAAAGTTGCTAAGTTTGTAGACCCCTGAGCTAGCTGGTCAGCCCTTCTTCCTTTGTCCCTTCTGAGCTCTTTCCACAGTGTAGTAACAATGCACCACCACCTTGTCCCTTCCCTGTACCCTTAAAAACACAGGAATCAAGTGTAAATGAAGAAAGGCTCACAAAATAAAGAAACACATAACCTCCATTTTTTTTCTTTAAGCTGCCTCAGGTGTGTCACATGTCACAATGTTGCTGTCAGTGTCCTTACCAACCCCTGGTTCCCACAGAAAACAAGTGGTAGATGTCAAGATGGCTGGCAAAAATCCAGAATGGTCTGACAAGCGTTTAATCACAGCACCTTACATACACTCCTCTCCACCAGTTCCCCCCACCCACCTAACCAGCATGCGGTGGCTGGGGTTACGACCAGTGACGCAGGCCTCTAGCTCCTTTCTCTGTTCTGCTATTCCGTTCTGCTGTTTGTGCTGCCAGTTGCCGCTCCTGCACCGATCAGCTGTTTGGCGTCCACTCAGCTGTTCGGCGGCTCTGCAGCTGGCAAAAGGTCAGGTAAGGATGTCCTAGCCTCTCCCCAGGCGCCGTCCTCGCCTCCGCTGGCCTCCTTCCTAGTGCCTCCCCACTGGCCTCGTCCTGGTGGTCTTCATTGCTGTTGCTCCCCTCCCCAGTGCCTTCTCTCACTTAACAGCTGTTTATCAGCCCAGTCACAGACCCACTTAGCTGTTTGGCGGCATCACTGGCCTTCCTCGTCTTCTCCCTCCCCCCTTCCATCAATGTCGAGCTACGAGCTTGACAGTTGCAATCCGAGACTGAAAGGCTCTGGCATTTGCGAAAAGCTTTAACCTTAAATTAAGCCTGTTTACCTTCAAAGAAAACTTTCTAAAAGACTCAAGATAAGGGGGTAAAACTAATTACATTTGTTTAAAGGGATTAAACCTACGGAAGTCAACACTTTGGACTCATTGCTGGCCTAAAATACAGACTAAAATATTCTAATAACCAAAGCACACAAAGGAGCCTCTGAATTGCAAAACGCTGTAAAAACTGTACAAAATCCTTATGATAACCCAATCAAGCTGCCATCTGATCCAGAACTAAATAAACCCACCTCCTTTCCGACATGCTCGTCTGTCGGCTTTTCATTTCATCAGCGCTGATTGCATTCTCCTGGCTGGAGAAAATGAACCAAGGGGTCTTTTCTTCCAGCAACAGTTGCTGCTTCTTCTCTGTCCCTGTTTCCTCCCTGCCTGCTGAGCTCTCCTTCTCTTTCCCTGTTATCTTTTTTTCCCCTTTCCCGCCCAAACGACCTCCTTTTATTGCTCTCTTCTTCTCCCCCCCCTTTTTCTTCAGTTCACCTCCAGCTTCACATTGCTTCTGGAAGTGCCAATCAGCTGGAGCCCTGCCAGCTGCTGGGGCTTCTGGCCAAGGCCAGACAGTCCTGCAGCTGCCTCTCCCTCAGGCTTGGGTCGCTTTGGCTCATTCCTCTCTCCTTTTACACTTCTCTAGGATGGTCACGTACCACCTGCCACGTAGCAAAGTACCATAGATGATACGGGTACCACAGGTTGAAAAGCCCTGCTGTAGAGCACAGTGGAGCTATATATAAGTCTAAGTGCTATTTTAAAGTTTGTGCTACATTAAAAGATTGCCCTAGAAATCTAACCAATATTATTCAGTCATTGACTGTACTATAGCTAAGTACTATTCTTGCTATATGCTTTGTAACTATAAAAGCAACACTATTTATTCTCTTTTTTTCATGTCCTGATTAAAAACTGACTGAAAGTGTCCCATCCCAGTCCATCTGAATTCACTGATACCTAAGATATCAATTTATAGTCATTTCATTTCAACTTTCACTGTGTTGAGCTTTTCTGTGTTCATGCTTTTCAAATTCTTCATTCCTACTGCAATTGTATCTTTGTAACTTCAGATTTTTTTTTCTTATATGGAACTAAACATCCCAAAGGCTTTAATCTAGCCACATCATAACACCATGAGTACTGAAAAAAATCCTCAGCTCTTCCTCAGTAGGCTGTTGAGTGCTTTCTGACCTGAGGGGCACATCATACCAGCAGTACATTGTCCATCATTTTGTATTTTCTATCCACTTATTTTTGTTGGTAGAGTACAGGAGTTGTTTACATTGCTTTCTCTCATGCATTATGAATTGATGCCGGGAAATGGGGGGGAACAGCTCCAAGGTCCTTCCCACTGTTACATGATATGAATGTTTCTCCAGTACCATAAGAATGTTTCACTCGTGTTTCAGAAAGATTTAGCATTTTTCTTTACAAGCCACACAGAATCACTTTTGCAAATTCAGTCTCCAAATAAATCAAGAATAAGTATAATTAAGAGAAATCCTATTTGTAATGTATTATTGCCATCTTGTGGTCTATTCAGACATTATATTGTCATATGAGATTTTTCTTTTCCTCTTTTATCAAATTGCAGCTCAATCATTCAACAGTGAATGTTTACATTTTGAGTATTTAAAATTTAATATGTTTTATAGTATCTTCTTTTAATATAAAGCTTTTATTTGTTTATTTCTTGTGAGATTGGTCTGTTTCTCAAAAAGAGGAATTGAAGGGTTAAAATTTCCAGCTATTACAAAGCCAGAGCACTTTTTTCTCATTTTTACCTTTCATTGCCTATAACACCATACAGATTGTGAGGACTATATCTCTCACACATGCTATCTGGTAGAGCATGATTGGTCTCTCAGAGGAATTAGGGGAAAAAATCCTTACTGAAATATAACCATTTATCTCATAAATGATAACTAAAATTAAAAGTGCAACTGTTACTGATCTCCATTGATTTTTAAGTTTTATTTCGTAGTGGTCTAACATTACGGTATGAAGAAATAACAAGAAGACCAAATTGTGTCATTAAAGGCATAATTGCTAAAGGCCTTGTAAATAATTACCAAGGCAAGGTAAGCTAATCTTTTTCAATACAAAATGATTTTTTATTATCTAATTAATGGGTAGTTTTAAAATAGAATTTGCAGCTATCAAAACAAACCTTTTATTCAGTTACTAAAGCATTTAAAGATGTTTGCATACCTGTTCAGTTAAACTAATTTTGATAAATTATGAATTCAAAGTAGTGGCATGCCTTTCAAATGATGGGATAATCTGAATATAATTTGAAGCAGAGTTTGGAAGGAACTAAAAAATCTCTATTCAATAGTTGCGGGTATTCAGTAATATGTACTGCAAGTAAAGATGTGAACATGCTTACATAATGCCTTTTTAACAATATTCACTATAAGTAATAAATAGTCAAACACAGTTGTATTGTTGTTGGCTGCATAATCAGTTAAATATTTATACTGGATTTCATATGTTTCCCAAGGACCTGAGACAGGCAAATATTTTATTATTATTATATCTTATCATTTCAATAGAATTTTATTCTAAAGATCACTGTTCCTGGTCTAATGGAAGAATCTCAAGTTTTGAAAATTAAACTTCTCCCAGGTAAGTAAAATATTTGAAATATATGAAAGCATCTGATGAAAATGACAATGATATACAAAGTACATTTTAGATACATTAGAATCCAGTTTTGGAATAGATCAGATCAACTTCTGTGGTTTTGTTTTCCTGGCTGATTAACATGAACATAGTACAAAGAGCTGTACTGAATTTCAAGAGAATAAATTGAATATGAAAAAATTGAGAGTTCTAATTTGTCATATTTCAGGAAAAAAAATTATGTAAGGGTTTTAGAGGAGAGTCACGTTTGATATGGTATTAAAGGTATCAGGCAGTAACTGATGGACGGACTGTGAATTCTAATCCTGCTGTGGGCACAAAGCCAGTCACTCTTTTTCAACTCAAGGAAGGAGATAAAAAGAAAATCCTAAATTTTGTCAAGTAAACCTCAGGGATTTGTCCAGGTAACAGCTAGGAGTCAACACTTACTAGATCTTACACACACGTGTGCGCGCACACACACGCATGTATTTTGGATTTAGACCTTCAGATTCTTTTTCACTTTTTGAAAAAATTGCCTTTGACATTGTCTGTGCAATGAGAAGCCTTATCTTTGTTCAGTTTTACTGTGAGAGAAAGGACTAGAAAATGTTGAATCATTTAGAACTCTGGGATGCTTAAACACCATATTAGAATTTTTTAAAAAACTGGAATAGATACCATTCAATAAAAGAGGTCTTTTTATTTACAAATGGTCCCTAAAATGTTCCAGTTATTTTATATGACCATTTGAAGTGAACCAATACCAATGAACAGCATGCTCTTTCATGTTGGATGTAAGAAACATTTTTAAAAAAAGTACCCTCACTGAAGCCGACTCCTGGTGACTACATGGACATGTCCAAACCGTAAATGCTTTTCCACTGCTGCCATCTTTTTGGGGGAGAATGAGGGGGTGGGGGGGGGACAGTTAACCTTTTAGCACAGTTTACACCCTAGGAATTTTCATGTTTCCTCCAAAGCACTGTGTATGGGATGTTCTTAATAGTCCCATTCTATTTGATAGCATGAAAAAGGCAGCAGAGTGTAGTAGAACATCCTCTGCAATTCCCAGTTTTAGCTAAACCTCTAGGTTGAAAAGTTGGAGATCTCATCTCTCCTGTCCCAGAAGACCTCTGGTTTTTGTAGACCCCGGACTCACCTTCCTGCCTTGGTATGGCTACTTTGTAATTATTGTTGCCACAAGCTAATTGCTTAGATGTGTTTACCTGGTGTCCTTCCTCTTAACTCTGATGTGAGATATAACAAGAATTCACAGCCTACAGTTTTACTTGTTAGTATGAAAGAAAAAACGATTTCTATACTGTTTCCTCATGGCTTTGAAGTATATGGCAATGGAAAAAAAGTCATCTCCCCAATTTGCTTTGGCAAAATAGAGTAACATCAAATATAATTTAAACATTACTAAAATATATAAAAAAGAAAATGTAAAATGTCTTTTTAACTTTAGGTTATCATATAAAAATTATTACTGGACAAATAAAAATAGATTAACTGCATTGGCTTGCATATCTATAGTTTGTAGGTTATATTGTATTGTTTATGGCATGAATATAATTTTAAAAATTGATATTTTCAAAGTTTCCTTGTTAGTTTGTTTTTTGACATTTTATTTTTTATTATTTATTTATTCGCCACCCATCTTACCTCAAGGTAACTCTTTTAATGCTTGTAGCAACAAGTTAAATGTCAGTTTCTGACCTCCAACAGGCCTTCCTTGGCAGCTAAATGTAAAAACAGATTCTGATGTCTTGACACTTGAGAATAAAACAGCTTTATCTTTGCATGTTGAAGTATTGGATGAAGTAGGCAATATAACAGCCCAAACAAATCTACATGTTCAGTGCACGGTAGGCATTGGCTGTCAAATATAATTGTTTATATTGCTGAAAATAACAGTATGGAAATATTCTGTGATTTCAACTCTAGCATGTAGGTTTTGACATTTTGGCTAGAGTTTTATGTTAAGAACCCATAGTATATGTATTTATTAGGAATGTCATCCTTTTTATAGGAATAAACCAATGCTACTTCATCATATTTGTAGTCTGTCTTAAGATTTTGTTCTAAGACATTTATGCTATCTTGTAACATGAATGGGCCTTAATTGAAATTATTCTTGATTATATTAGTTTTTAGGAGTTCCAGGCCTTCCTGTGTATACTGCAGACTGTAGCAGTACTGGCAAAAATGAATTAACTGGACCAGCTCTGCACATTAAAAATATAAAGAAAGTTCAAATACTTAAAGCAAGAATTGAAATACCAGTAAGTTAAAGATAGTTTCCCTCTTCTCTCTAGAGCTCTGAAACCCTTGCATACTCTTTTCTCTGTTTGCTGTCAGTGCTTTTGGCTTAAGAGGGGTGGGTTTTTTAAAAAAAAAAAAGCTGAAAAAGCATGAAATAGTCTTTGGTGTGGATATAACTTTTGATTTCTTTTAAGATTATAGGTGATATTCAGACATGAAAGTCATGGGGAACAAAATATATGTAATTTCTTAGACTACTCCCTGACGTCGTATTAACATCTGAAACAGCCGAAAGAAAAATCCTTGAATCTTGAAGTCAGTTAATTTTGTACAAGCATATCTCTACAAGTTTCATGTCAGTCATGGCTTTTATAATAGGGAGTAACAGCTAGTAAATTGCAGTCGAACATTATTTCAGTTTACCAGTAAATTTAATAAGGCAAGATTTTTATAGCTAAATCTCTTTATTAGATTGGATGAACATTGCAACCATAGCAAAAAGAAAGGGCGAAAACCAAGAAATGTAATTTTGAGAGTTTCGGGGAGTATGGCAGACTAAGATGGCTTCACTTTTAGCCAAGCAGATGATTGCAGTAGAAAGTAAAGCTGGTAAAGGAACTGGCTCCCTGAATTTGTCTCTGGAGAAAGAGACAACTTGGGATCAGCCACAGACTCCTTAAAGATGCTCCGTGTGACAGGGCAGTAATTTATTTATTTATTTATTTATTTTATTGGATTTGTATACCGCCCTATTCCCGTAGGATTCAGGGCGGTTTACAGGGCAGTTAAAACCATGAATACAAAAAATTAAAAACAAATAAAACAATTAAATTAAATTCAAGCCCCAAGAGTAAATCTAAAACCCAGTTAAATTAACAACCCCACAGTCTGGACCAAACAGATCGAAGAGCCAAGTTTTCAGGTCCCGGCGAAATGAGCGAAGGTCGGGGGCAGTCCTAAGTTCTGTGGGTAGTTGGTTCCATAGGGCAGGCGCACCCACAGAGAACACCCTTCCCCTGGGAATAACCCGCCGGCATTCATTAACCGGCGGTACCCTGAGAAGGCCCTCCCTGTGGGGGCGCACAGGACGATGGGAAGATGATGCCGGCAGCAGGTGTTCCCTTAGATAGTCCAGACCCAATCCATTTAGGGCTTTATAGGTCATTACCAGCACCTTGAATCTCGAATTAGCAGTTTTAGCAGTTTTCCAGCAAGTTTAAGAGCTCCAAGAGTCAGAAGAGACAGTTTTGCCTAAGCTGTGGTTGGAGCCTTTTATAAGGATGCTGTGTTTGTTCACCACTCTTCTAAATCACTTTTATTGGAAGTAGCTTATAAATTACTTTTTGGACACTAAGAACCTCCAGAAGTATAAGTTTTATTATACTGGGTGATATTTCTCCAACCCGCAGTGAACAATTTATATAAGTTTAAAAGAAAAACTTTTTTTAAATTTGAAATTAAGCAGTTAAAGGGCAATTAGAATGTTGATTTTAGGGAAAAATTAACTGGACCAAGAGGCCAGATTGAGTGGAAATAAGACTTTGGAAAAGTTAGAATATTGCTTGTTGTTTGTATAAAATCCTATTAAACTATATGAGGATCTAAGTTTTAGTGTAAGAAATCCTTTCCTGGAAAATTTGGATGAGAGAAAAACATAAAGAGGAGAACTTGAAGACTGGTTATGGATGCAATTAGAAATAATTAAAGATTATAGTTAAAAGAGAATTCCCACTAATATAGAATGGAGAAAAATATTTTGACCCCAGAATTCAAGGATACTTGGCAACAGTGTACCCAGCTGGGCGGAGTCTGACGATCAGGACACGGGCAGTCTTGTCGATGTTATCTGGGAGGAGTTTGATTCTGTGACCCCTGAGAAAGTAGACAGGATCATGGGGAGATTGAGCTCCACCACATGTTTATTGGACCCGTGCCCTTCCTGGCTGGTGTATGCAGCTCGGGAGGGGACACGAGGCTGGTTCCAGGCGGTCATATCTGCCTCTTTGAGTGAGGGTAGTTTCCCTGCCGTCTTGAAGGAGGCGGTGGTGAGACCTCTCCTCAAGAAGCCTGCTTTGGACCCAGCTGTGTTAAATAACTTTCGTCCGGTCTCCAACCTTCGCTTTCTTGCGAAGGTTGTTGAGAGTGTGGTGGCGCATCAGCTCCCGCTGGTCCTGGATGAAGCGGATTATCTAGACCCGTGCCAATCGGGTTTCAGGCCCGGGTACAGCACGGAGACGGCATTGGTCGCTCTGGTGAATGATCTCTGGAGGGCCCGGGACAGGGGACATTCCTCTGTCCTAGTCCTATTAGACCTCTCAGCGGCTTTCGATACCATCGACCATGGTATCCTGCTGCGGCGTCTCAGGGGATTGGGAGTGGGAGGCACGGTTTTTCAGTGGTTCTCCTCCTATCTCCTGGGACGCTCGCAGTTGGTGTTGGCAGGGGGGCAGAGGTCAACCCCGAGGTCTCTCGTTTGTGGAGTTCCTCAGGGGTCGGTCCTCTCGCCTCTCCTCTTTAATATTTACATGAAACCGCCAGGTCAGGAGGCACATCGACCAACTAAGGAAGAGGGCCCCAGAAATCACCACTCATAAGCAAACCCAGCAGCCACTAGACACTTCACACTGGGGAACAGCCACATTCCCAATCACCCCACAACAGGCCAACACAAGGGTTGAGACTCGGGCGCCAGAGGCGGAGGGACCCAGGGACATCTCAACCGACCCAGGGACACCAGAGCCAAACACGACCAGTGGGCAAGGGGGTCACACGGGATCCTTACTGTCAACCGGGCAGGAGCAAGGGAGGCATCAGCCAGGGCCGCCCGGACCGTCCCAGGGAAAGGGGGCTGAACCAGCCAGGCCTACGGGGAGATACCCTAGCAGGGCACACAAGGCCCCAGCATACTTAAAAGACTACATAAGGCAATAACAGATCCAATTGGGGGGAAAGGGGTGTTAGGTACACACCTGTCCGGCCACCTGATTGGCCAAACCGCGCGGCGGGAATCCCTGGACACTGGGTTGGGTGGCCAGGGCGAGTGCGGGAAACCTGAGCCTGCGGGTTGGCCAGCGCCGGGCGCGCCGGGCATATATATACAGGCAGCAGGGCAGGTAAGGCCAGTTCGGCCACGTGTATCATCAATAAACAGTTAAACGCAGTCCGGCTCCACGTGTTCACTCGCCAACCGACCAGACACAACAACTGGTACCTGCTACATCAAATTGCACATTTGCACTGGTGCCTGCTACATCAAATTGCACTGTTTAGGGTGACCCGCTCCCTCCTTAATCAGGAGGTGAGTGAGGAACCCTTGCAGGGGCGTGCCAAGGAGTTTAGTCAACATCTGTCGGACAAAATCGCTCGGATTTGGACCAGTCTGGACTCCGACTGGGCAGCGTCGGACGATCAGGACAGGAGCGGTCTTGTCAATGTTACCTGGGAGGAGTTCAATCCTGTAACTCCGGAGGAAGTGGACAGGATTATGGGGAGGCTGAGCTCCACCACATGTTTATTGGACCCGTGCCCTTCCTGGCTGGTTTATGCAGCCCGGGAGGGGACACGAGGCTGGTTCCAGGCGGTCATATCTGCCTCTTTGAGTGAGGGTAGTTTCCCTGCCGTCTTGAAGGAGGCGGTGGTGAGACCTCTCCTCAAGAAGCCTGCCTTGGACCCAGCTGTGTTAAATAACTTTCGTCCGGTCTCCAACCTTCGCTTTCTTGCGAAGGTTGTTGAGAGTGTGGTGGCGCATCAGCTCCCGCTGGTCCTGGATGAAGCGGATTATCTAGACCCGTGCCAATCGGGTTTCAGGCCCGGGTACAGCACGGAGACGGCATTGGTCGCTCTGGTGAATGATCTCTGGAGGGCCCGGGACAGGGGACATTCCTCTGTCCTAGTCCTATTAGACCTCTCAGCGGCTTTCGATACCATCGACCATGGTATCCTGCTGCGGCGTCTCAGGGGATTGGGAGTGGGAGGCACGGTTTTTCAGTGGTTCTCCTCCTATCTCCTGGGACGCTCGCAGTTGGTGTTGGCAGGGGGGCAGAGGTCGACCCCGAGGTCTCTCGTTTGTGGAGTTCCTCAGGGGTCGGTCCTCTCGCCTCTCCTCTTTAATATTTACATGAAACCGCCAGGTCAGGAGGCACATCGACCAACTAAGGAAGAGGGCCCCAGAAATCACCACTCATAAGCAAACCCAGCAGCCACTAGACACTTCACACTGGGGAACAGCCACATTCCCAATCACCCCACAACAGGCCAACACAAGGGTTGAGACTCGGGCGCCAGAGGCGGAGGGACCCAGGGACATCTCAACCGACCCAGGGACACCAGAGCCAAACACGACCAGTGGGCAAGGGGGTCACACGGGATCCTTACTGTCAACCGGGCAGGAGCAAGGGAGGCATCAGCCAGGGCCGCCCGGACCGTCCCAGGAAAAAGGGGCTGAACCAGCCAGGCCTACGGGGAGATACCCTAGCAGGGCACACAAGGCCCCAGCATACTTAAAAGACTACATAAGGCAATAACAGATCCAATTGGGGGGAAAGGGGTGTTAGGTACACACCTGTCCGGCCACCTGATTGGCCCAACCGCGCGGCGGGAATCCCTGGACACTGGGTTGGGTGGCCAGGGCGAGTGCGGGAAACCTGAGCCTGCGGGTTTGCCAGCGCCGGGCGCGCCGGGCATATATATACAGGCAGCAGGGCAGGTAAGGCCAGTTCGGCCACGTGTATCATCAATAAACAGTTAAACGCAGTCCGGCTCCACGTGTTCACTCGCCAACCGACCAGACACAACAACTGGTACCTGCTACATCAAATTGCACATTTGCACTGGTGCCTGCTACATCAAATTGCACTGTTTAGGGTGACCCGCTCCCTCCTTAATCAGGAGGTGAGTGAGGAACCCTTGCAGGGGCGTGCCAAGGAGTTTAGTCAACTTCTGTCGGACAAAATCGCTCGGATTTGGACCAGTCTGGACTCCGACTGGGCAGCGTCGGATGATCAGGACAGGAGCGGTCTTGTCAATGTTACCTGGGAGGAGTTCAATCCTGTAACTCCGGAGGAAGTGGACAGGATTATGGGGAGGCTGAGCTCCACCACATGTTTATTGGACCCGTGCCCTTCCTGGCTGGTTTATGCAGCCCGGGAGGGGACACGAGGCTGGTTCCAGGCGGTCATATCTGCCTCTTTGAGTGAGGGTAGTTTCCCTGCCGTCTTGAAGGAGGCGGTGGTGAGACCTCTCCTCAAGAAGCCTGCCTTGGACCCAGCTGTGTTAAATAACTTTCGTCCGGTCTCCAACCTTCGCTTTCTTGCGAAGGTTGTTGAGAGTGTGATGGCGCATCAGCTCCCGCTGGTCCTGGATGAAGCGGATTATCTAGACCCGTGCCAATCGGGTTTCAGGCCCGGGTACAGCACGGAGACGGCATTGGTCGCTCTGGTGAATGATCTCTGGAGGGCCCGGGACAGGGGACATTCCTCTGTCCTAGTCCTATTAGACCTCTCAGCGGCTTTCGATACCATCGACCATGGTATCCTGCTGCGGCGTCTCAGGGGATTGGAAGTGGGAGGCACGGTTTTTCAGTGGTTCTCCTCCTATCTCCTGGGACGCTCGCAGTTGGTGTTGGCAGGGGGGCAGAGGTCGACCCCGAGGTCTCTCGTTTGTGGAGTTCCTCAGGGGTCGGTCCTCTCGCCTCTCCTCTTTAATATTTACATGAAACCGCCAGGTCAGGAGGCACATCGACCAACTAAGGAAGAGGGCCCCAGAAATCACCACTCATAAGCAAACCCAGCAGCCACTAGACACTTCACACTGGGGAACAGCCACATTCCCAATCACCCCACAACAGGCCAACACAAGGGTTGAGACTCGGGCGCCAGAGGCGGAAGGACCCAGGGACATCTCAACCGACCCAGGGACACCAGAGCCAAACACGACCAGTGGGCAAGGGGGTCACACGGGATCCTTACTGTCAACCGGGCAGGAGCAAGGGAGGCATCAGCCAGGGCCGCCCGGACCGTCCCAGGGAAAGGGGGCTGAACCAGCCAGGCCTACGGGGAGATACCCTAGCAGGGCACACAAGGCCCCAGCATACTTAAAAGACTACATAAGGCAATAACAGATCCAATTGGGGGGAAAGGGGTGTTAGGTACACACCTGTCCGGCCACCTGATTGGCCCAACCGCGCGGCGGGAATCCCTGGACACTGGGTTGGGTGGCCAGGGCGAGTGCGGGAAACCTGAGCCTGCGGGTTTGCCAGCGCCGGGCGCGCCGGGCATATATATACAGGCAGCAGGGCAGGTAAGGCCAGTTCGGCCACGTGTATCATCAATAAACAGTTAAACGCAGTCCGGCTCCACGTGTTCACTCGCCAACCGACCAGACACAACAACTGGTACCTGCTACATCAAATTGCACATTTGCACTGGTGCCTGCTACATCAAATTGCACTGTTTAGGGTGACCCGCTCCCTCCTTAATCAGGAGGTGAGTGAGGAACCCTTGCAGGGGCGTGCCAAGGAGTTTAGTCAACTTCTGTCGGACAAAATCGCTCGGATTTGGACCAGTCTGGACTCCGACTGGGCAGCGTCGGACGATCAGGACAGGAGTGGTCTTGTCAATGTTACCTGGGAGGAGTTCAATCCTGTAACTCCGGAGGAAGTGGACAGGATTATGGGAAGGCTGAGCTCCACCACATGTTTATTGGACCCGTGCCCTTCCTGGCTGGTTTATGCAGCCCGGGAGGGGACACGAGGCTGGTTCCAGGTGGTTATATCTGCCTCTTTGAGTGAGGGTAGTTTTCCCGCCGCCTTGAAAGAGGCGGTGGTAAGACCTCTTCTCAAGAAGCCCGCCTTGGACCCGGCTGTGCTAAATAACTTTCATCCGGTCTCCAACCTTCGCTTTCTTGCGAAGGTTGTTGAGAGTGTGGTGGCGCATCAGCTCCTTCTGGTCTTGGATTGGGAGTGGGAGGCACGGTTCTTCAGCGGTTCTCCTATCTCCTGGGACGCTCGCAGTCGGTGTTGGCAGGGGGGCAGAGGTCGACCGCGAGGCCTCTCGTTTGTGGAGTTCCTCAGGGGTCGGTCCTCTCGCCTCTCCTGTTCAACATCTATATGAAACCGCTGGGTGAGATCATTCGTGGTTTTGGAGTTGCTGATGATACCCAGCTTTTCATTTCGACCCCAAACCACCCCAGTGATGCCCTCGACGTGATGTCCCGTTGCCTGGAGGCGGTTCGGGTCTGGATGGGGAGGAACAGACTTCAACTCAACCCTGACAAGACTGAGTGGCTGTGCATACCAGCATCCCAGGATATTCAGAATATTCCACTTCTTTCCATGGGGGGTGAGTTTTTACCCCCCGTAGATAGGGCTCGCAACTTGGGAGTCCTAGATTCGCGGCTTACTTTGGAAGATCATATAGTGGCTGTGACTAGGGGGGCTTTCGCCCAGGTTCGCCTGGTGCGCCAGTTGCGGCCCTATCTAGACCGGGATGCCCTGTGTACAGTCACTCATGCGCTCGTGACCTCTCGTCTGGACTACTGCAACACTCTCTACATGGGGCTTCCCTTGAAGACCACTCGGAGGCTCCAGCTGGTACAGAATGCAGCCGCGAGAGTTGTCTTGGGAGTCTCCCGGTACTCCCATGTTTCACCTTTGCTCCGCGAGCTGCATTGGCTGCCAGTTGTGAGGTTCAAGGTTTTGGTAATGGTTTTTAAAGCCCTACATGGCATGGGTCCGGAGTACCTCGGGTATCACCTGCTGCCGGCGTCAACTTCCCTCTGCCCTGTGCGTTCCCACAGAGAGGGCCTCCTCAGGGTGCCACCGGTCAGAGAATGTCGGCTGGTGGCCCCCAGGGGGAGGGCCTTCTCTGTGGGCGCCCCGGCTTTATGGAATCAGCTGCCGGTTGAGCTCCGGATGGTACCTGACCTTCGCTCCTTCCGACGCAACTTGAAGACCTACCTATTTGAACAAGCCGGCCTGGCCTGATGGGGGATGCGTTGGGGTTTTTTATTGGGGATTTTTTACATTTTTCTACTGTTTTTAGTGCGGGCTCGTATTTAATTCTCTTTTTAATTTTTGTATTTTGTATTTTTATATATGCCCTGTTCACCGCCCTGAGTCCTTCGGGAGAAGGGCGGTATACAAATATAATAAACTTAAACTTAAACTTAGACCAGGCATGTCAAACTCGCAACGTCACGTGATGTATCGCAACTTTTCCCCCATTGCCGGCAGTGGAGTGGGTGCAGTTTTGGTGTGATGCATCCGGACCGCTGGCTGGCAGTTTGACATGCCTGCTTTAGACTGTTGGATACAATAAAAATGGTCTTAAAAGAAGACATAGAAATGGATATAACCAAAAATCAGACTGTTTTAGATATGAATTTAAAATGAATGGATGTGAGAATGTTATATAAGATGCTATATAAGACCAACTAATGAAACTGGCTGAGGTTTCAATTTGATACCTATATCTTAACTCAGAAAAGTGACTTGGACAACTTTCTTACTTTTGCTTTGCAAAAGAGAGGTTTTATCTTGAAAGAATTCCTGAAAAAAGCAAAAGAGAGAAGAAACGAACAATTTGGACATTACCTAAAAGGAATAATCCAGATCTCTAAAACTTAAGATTTACAAAGTGGGCCGATTAGATCAAGATTAAGCTGCAGTATATGTTTCACCTCTTTTCTAACAGCTTTTAAATGGTTTTTCTTGACTAGGACTTAATATTGAGATATTAAAATTGTTTTTATGGAGAAGATATAGGAAGAAGAAGGCTTTGTTGTATTTTTAGAAGAAATGATAAGCTATGATATGATAATTGAGTAGAGATGAACAGAAGATAATAAATCTTTGTGGAACATCAGTTGAAGGGATTAAATATTAATATTTTCAGTTTGTTGTTTCTAGTAATGGAATTTTTCTTAATTATGTTTGAATGATGAGATTTTAAAGATTTGTTTATATATATTAGACATGGACTTTTGCTGATTAAGATTGAAAGATTTTTATTATTTGCCAATAGATAAAAGATGAGTTATGAAATGAAGAGAGTTTTGGTTGAAATAGATATTAAGCTATTAAAAATGTTTATACTTGTTTGGATGAAAGAGGAAGTTAATTCTTTTTATATCATGTGTGAGGGTATTTGTTTTTGTACTTTATATTTTTTCTTGTTTATTGCATTAGTTTTTATCTTTGTAATTTTAAATTTTAATAAAATATTATATAAAAACTTAATCTTTATTTAAAAAATAGAATTTATTATTTTTTCTTTGGGAAAATAGCAATTGTAACTGATGTCAACATTATTATGTTAGGAACAGCATATTTTAAAAATGTAGTGGTTTCTTAGTTGTATTTTGATACATTATATAGATTTTATATTAAATTATATTTTATTTTAATAAATACATTGTAAATATTCCTAGTGTAATAACTATTATTAATTAGGTTTAATGAGCTAAAATATTGTTGTACAGCTTTGAAAAGTCATTTTTTTCCCTTGTATTTCTTTTTGTTTTTATTGTTAGAGTTGTAAAAATGTGCCACCAGTATCCAAAATTATTAAACTGCTTCCTAGTAGCTGTGCTGCAAGATTGCAGGTTTATTGCACTGAAGGAAAAAAAATTATTCAGATTAAAAACCAGGAAGAAATTAACCATGTTGCAGGTGATGTGCTAAAAAATCTTACTTTCCGTATGTATGATGAGGGAGAAAGAGAAATCATAATAACTCCAGCTCTAGCTGAAAAATTTAAAGTAAGTATGGATGTATCATGTGAATGTAATAATGGAAGTGTGTCTAGAGAAGTTCTTATTAATTTGTTTTATTAACAGCTCTAAATTTTCTAAGCAAAATAGATTGTTGAACAATCACTTAGGCTGCCTATATTTTTTGTAATGAATCAATATTTGTGAAACTTTGAGGAAAGAAAAAAATAGCAGCTCAGCTTGTTCTCTTTTTTATCGCACATATAGAACTTAGAAAACCGTCTACTTTTGTTCAAATTTCTGAAATGCTCATTCTTAAATGTTACTATGGAATATGAAGAACTAGTCTTTAAAGAATATCAAATGCTGACTATTAGGGATATGCTTTCGGGGTGAGGTATCATCAATATGCTGATGATACCCAGCTTTTTATCTCCACCCCGAACCAACCCAGCGATGCCCTCGATGTGATATCCCGTTGCCTGGAAGCGGTACAGATTTGGATGGGGAAGAACAGGCTCCAGCTCAACCCGGCCAAGACTGAGTGGCTTTATGTACCGGCATCTCGACTTGTCCAAGAGGTTCCATCTTTGGTTATGGGAGGAGAGGTGTTACCTCCTGTTGATAGGGCACGCAATTTAGGCGTCCTCCTGGACTTACGACTCAGTTTTGAAGATCATATTGGAGTCGCCCTACGTACGGTCACTTATGCACTCGTTACCTCCCGGATAGATTACTGCAATGCTATCTACATGGGGCTGCCCTTGAAGACCACCCGGAGGCTCCAGCTGGTGCAGAATGCGGCCGCGCGGGTAGTGATGGGAGCATCCCGATACTCCCATATTACACCCCTCCTGCATTGGTTACCAGTTGTCTTCCGGGTGAGATTTAAGGTGCTGGTACTTACCTTTAAAGCCCTACATGGCCTAGGCCCGGGATATTTGCAGGACCGTCTGCTGCCGGGGACGACTTCCCATTGCCCAGTGCGCTCACACAGAGAGGGCCTCCTCAGGGTGCCGTCGGCTAGACAATGTCGGCTGGCGACCCCCAGGGGGAGGGCCTTCTCTGTGGGAGTGCCAGCCCTGTGGAACCAACTCCCCCTTGAGCTCCGGATGGCCCCAGATCTCTGGTCCTTTCACTGCGACCTCAAAACTTTCCTTTTTCATCAGGCTGACCTGGACTGATGACGGGTTTTTAAAATGTTTTAATTTTTAATTCTTTAGTTAATTTATTTTGGGGCTGTTTATTTAATTTCTCTTAACTTTTGTATTGTTGTTTTTATTGTTAGCCGCCCTGAGTCCTTCGGGAGATAGGGCGGCATATAAGTCCCAAAAATAGATAGATAGATAGATAGATAGATAGATAGATAGATAGATAGATAGATAGACAGACATGCTTTTTTGAAGTCCAAAAACAAACTATACCTTTCCAGAAGTTATGCCAAACCTTTTTTCAATTTACTGCAGTTCAGCAGAAACAAACTTAGCAGGTTTTCAATGTTACTTTGTGGGATGAGTAGGGAAAACTGATGCCTATTCCCCCCTCCCCCATCTCCTTATATGGTTGCATTTTTCCCCTCCTTTTGACCTTGGATGCATAATTCTATGAGTCTCTGTGGTATCTGTGTAAGCCTCCAAAAGCTTCAGCTTTAAGGCACAATCAGCAGGTACTGAGAGGATATCAGTTCCAGATCTGAAGCATAATTGCATTTCTGATCTTGATACCACCAACTAGCCTTTAACTGGGAGAAGCAGTGCATCATAGGTCAACAACTTTTGGATGAAGGTTCCTCAGATGAGCTAACTTACAGAATGCATTCAAAATCCAGAATCCATGACTTCCGTGGGATTAAAATGTGGCAAATGTTTGGTTGCTTCAGCACTGCCATGTTGCTGCATCACTACCCAGATATTTGGTAGATCAGTCCTTCCTAGCTTCCAGAGGCCAGGTAGACTGCTTCCTCCATTGGCCACTGGAGATCAGGTAGAACAGTTCCACTCTAGCCATTACACACTCCTACACACCTTCCCTGATCCTCACCATGTCTCCCTTGAACCCGCATGTACCTACTCACATCCTTACACCATCATGCACCCCTAACCTGGAAATTCCCTAAACTCTCAGTTTCTACATGAAGAACATGTAGTCATTCACAATCATTCATGCCTTTTGTTATTTTTCACTTGGATTACTGCAATACATTGTACCTGGGGTTGTATTTTGTATACATGATTTTTTTTGCACATTTTTTTGCACACTTTATGAACAGACGACGTTAATTAATATATTAAAGAAACACGTGGACTATGAAGTGGTTCACCTTTCTTGAAAAATACTTTTCGTTAATTATTTCAAAAAAATTTATGCCCTACCATGAAAGCGTTAGTTTGGGAACATTACACTTATTTAGAGTTGAATGTGCATATTTTTTGGATATTCAGAAATAGCCCCAATAAAATATATTTGCTTATATTAAATGGAAGCAGTTTTAGTTCAGTCATTAACAGTCAGGTGTTCATGGATTTCTAGTAAAAAATACATAAGAACGGGAAAAATGTTACTTTTCTAATATTAAAAGCATTTTTTATCTTAGATAAGCTGGAGTCCAAAGTTTAATAGCAAACAACTGATCAAAGGATTGCTACCTGATGTGAAAGTTCCAACATCTGTAGAAGATGAAAGCGGTTGTCTACTTACATTCAATGATGAGCATGTGTCTTTGTCAAGTTCATTTGTGATCAGGTTTGTA